>NC_071392.1:134860817-135468672 GCF_022682495.2 Desmodus rotundus
GGATGCCAGGTCTGGGGCTGCAGCTGCCCTGGTCCCCTTGCTAGTCCGAGGGACCTTATTGTCCCAAAGCAATCTCCTTACTATTTGATTTTTCAATGTCCTCTCCAGTTTGGCCTCCAACATTCATATATGCTGGGATACCATTGGCTGTTTACTCTGTTCCTCAGAAGATTAGCTAGGTGTTCCACCAGTGCACTGGGGGAAGTGGACTCTACTCCCAACTATCTCACTGCCATCATCCAGTCTTTTACTTTTTGTTTTTATTTAGATTATATACTCATCATATTATTGTTATTCCAAATCCCACACAGCACTCTTCCCTGGTTTTAATCCATTTCACCATTGTTCTGAAATTTTTAAACTGTTGTGGTTAACTTTATTCTCTCACACACTATGCCAAGTTTCTATCCCTTACTCTGACTGTATCTCACCATCAAACCTTGCATAAGCACTCTGCTTTCTAAAGTCATCTCATAACCTCCTTCTCTTTTAATAATAGTCTTATCTCTTTTTCACCTTTTATAAAAAGTGGCTAGTTGGGTGAAATATCATGGTTATTGCTGTACTTCTGTGAAAGATCTCCTATCTGTTCTGTACTTGCTAGTACTTTATATCCCATAGAATACTCTCCCACTGTTTTACTGTAATTTGTATTTGCTCTGTCCCTAATCATATACAAGATAAGGTGGGAGTTGTGAAAACCAGTAAGCCCACTGGAGGACAGAACATACTAGCAAAGAAACTACAACAAGTAAATCCCAAGTACAACAAGAGGGCCCACAAAAACAGAAGAATGGGCAATCCTAGAGCATCCAGTCAAGGAGATCAAAGAGACCATACTACTGAGTTCCACAGAAGTCTTACCACAGAACTTCACCCTAAAGCTGACAAAATAAATCATCTGGAATCACAGAATCAAACAAAAAAGTCACCTAAAATGGGTAGACAAAGAAAGAACCTGCAAGTGAAGTAATGGGAGAATCCCCAGTAAAAGATCTAAGTGAAGTGGAGGCAAGCAAACTATCAGATACAGAATTCAAAAGAATGGTTATACAGATGCTGAAGGAATCCATGGAAAACTACAAAGAAATGAGCAAGAACTACAACAGTATGAAAAAGAAAATAGAAACTATAAACAAGAACCAGGAAGAAATGAATAATACATTATCTGAAGTTAAAAATATATATACACTAAAGGAATTATAAGCAGGCAGGATGAAGCAGAAGACACTGTTGGGGGGGCTCCACCCACAGAGCTGCCCCCCCCCCCCACCCCGCCACAGATGAGAATAAGTCTACCAAGACATGATCTGTTTGGGGAGGAGAGGTGGCCAATCTCTCAAAGGAGAAGGGCCAAGGGTCAAACAATAGATCACATATAGAGAACTCTGAGGGCTTATTCTGAGTTAGGGTCAGTTAGTTAAAGGGCTATAAAACTTTAGGAAACAAACTCATTTCAGGCCTGGACCCTTATCATTTAAGGTGAGAGTATAAACAAAGCAGGTTTCACAGGATTGTATGCATCCTTTCTTAGGCCTGATTCCCCTGGGAGTCTGCCCTTTCCAGCACAGGACTGTACCACCCTCTGTCATTGTTTCAGGCTTAAGTCAGGCAGGGGAAGTAAGGCAGCCAAGTGGTTAGGAGACTTCTTGCAAACAGAATGAGGACTCAGGCTATGTCAAAGCGAGGGGCGAGGGTCCATCATTCCCTTTTTCTATAGCTCCCCGAGCCCTTCCCTGTGGGCCTTTTTTTTATGACCATGCCTGTCTTAGGTCATTCCTCCCTTGAGGAATCTTACCTGTCATTGGCTAACTGGTCAAGGTCAGGGCCAAGCAGGGTAAAGTGGGCAGAGATGGCACCCCTGCCAGGGAGATAAGCTTTGTCTCCTTAGTGGCTTATGGTCCCAACTCTGACTCAGCCTTAACCATGGGGGTTTACAGTTTCTGAAACCAGGCAGGGCAGTTCCCAAGAGGACAGAATTACTGAGGGAAAGACAAGGTAGAAAGAAACACACAGGTAGTGAAGCTTCATGAAAAAAGGACTAAAAATATGAAGATTATTTAAGAAAATTACAAGAGAACGTGAAACACATCAATGTTTGAACCACAGGAATACAAGAAGGAGAATCAAAGGAGCTAGGAATAGAAATCCTGTTTGAAAAATGAATGACAGAAAACTTCCATACCCTGTAGAGGGGAAAAGCCATGCAAGTTCAGGAAGCACAGGAGGTCCCAATCAAGATGAACCCAAAGAGACTTACTCCAAGACACATCATAATTAAAATGCTAAGTTTTAATGGTAAAGAGAGAATGTTAAAAGCAGCAAGGAAGAAACAAGAAATAACACACAAGTGAACTCCAATAAGGCTAGCAGCTGATTTCTCAACAGAAACACTACAAGACAGAAGGGGATGGCAAGAAATATTCCAAGTAATGAAAACCAAAGACCCGAAACCAAGACTACTCTACCCAGCAAAGATCTCAATTAAAAGGAAAGGTGAAATAAGGATTATCCCAGACAAAGAAAGGATAAAAGAATAAACACAACTCCACCAAACCAGCAATGCAAAATATGCTAAAGGGAATGCTTTAAGAAGAGGAAGAAAAAGAGTGCATGAAAGAGGAACACAGGTACAAAGTAGGAAAAATGAATAAGTTCCTATCAATAATAACCTTAAATGTTAATGGATTAAATGCCTCAATGAAAAGAAATAGGGTAGCTGAATGGATAAGAAAACGTGATACACAGACATGTTGCCTATGAGAGACCCACCTCTGAAAAAAGACCTACACAGACTGAAAGTGAAGGCTTGGAAATAAATATTCTAAGAAAATGAGCAGGAAAAAAAAGCTGGTGTAGCATTACTCATAACAGACAAAATAGACTTCAAAACAAAGGCCAACAAATAAGAGGCATTAAAGGACACATCATAATACTCAAGGGAAGAATCCATCAAGAAGACATAACTATTGTAAACATATTTGCATCCAACATAAGAGCACCCAAATATATGAGGAAAATCTTGGAGGACTTCAAGAAATATAGATAGAAAATGTTGCTTTCACATCTTTCAAGCAACATACATAGAATAGTGGATTTTAACACCTCACTTTCAAAAATGGCTAGCTCTTCCAAATAAAATATCAACAAAGATATTGTGGCACTGAACAATGACCTAGATAAGATGGACTTAACTGATATTAGTTAAGTCCATCATATATATCTCTCTCTCTATATATAATCTATTTCCATATCTATCTATCTCCCTATATAATCTTTCATCCCAAAGAAGCAAAATATACATTCTTTTCAATTGCAGAAGGAATATTTTCAAAGATAGACTACATGATAGGATATTGATAGGATATAAATCAAGCCTGACCAAGTTCAACAAATTGAGATAATATCAAGCATTTCCTCAGACAAGAAGGGCCAGAAACTGGAAACCAAACTCAAGGAAAAAAATTCAAAAACACATTTGTGCAGATGGAATAGCATGCTATTAAACAATGAATGGGTTAAGAATGAGATCAAGGGAGAATCAAGTTTCTAGAAAAAGATGAAAATGAACACACATCAGTCCAAAACATACAGGAAACAGTGAAGGTAGTCCTGAGAAGAAAATTCATAGCAATACAGACCTACCTAAAAAAGAGAAATATTTCAAATAACCAACCTGACCCTAAATCTACAAGAACTGGAGGAACAAAAACAAAGTCCAGAGTGAGAAGGAGGAAGAAAACAACCAATATAAGAGAAGAATTAAATGACAAAAAAACTGAAAGCACAATTCTAAGGATCAATAATTCCAGGAGGTATTTCTTTGAAAAAAATAAACAAAATCAACATGCTTTTAAGCAGACTCATCAAGAAAAAGAGAGGACCCATATAAAAAAATAAGAAATGTAAGAGGAGAAATTACTATAGATACCACATAAATAAAAAAAATTGTTAGAAATTACAAAGAACAACAATATGCCAAGAAATTTGAAAACCTGGGTGAAATGGACAAATTTTAAACAAATATACTCTCCCAAAACTGAATGAAGAAGAAGCAGAAAACCTGAGTAGACTGATAACAGGTGGTGAAAATAAAGCAGTAATCCAAAAACTCTGGGCACACAAAAGCCCTGGACTAGACTGTTGCACAGAAGAAATTTGCAAAACATTTAAGGAAGAGCTAATCTCTATCTATCTCAGAGTATTCCAAAAATATAAGAACAGGGAAGATTCCCAACCTCTTTTATGCAGCTAGCATCATCCTAATTCCACAAACAGATAGACACAACAAAGAAAGAAAACTACAGTCCAATATCATTAAGGAGCATAGACAATAAAATCCTCAACAAAATAATGGCACACTGCATCCACCAATACATTGAAAACATCACACACAATGTTCAAGTAGGATTAATCCCAGGGATGCAAGGATGGTAAAATATTCACATTTCAATAGACATGATACATCACATGAACAACAAAAAAAAAAACAAAAATCACATGATTATATCAATACATGCAGAAAAATCATTTGATAAGGTACAGCACTCATTTATCATAGAAGCAGTCAGCAAAGTGGGAGTAGAGGGAGTATACCTCAACATAATAAAGACCATATATGACAGACCTACAGCAAACATCATACTCAGCGGGCAAAACTACAAGCTTTCCTACTAAGATCAGGAACAAGACAAGGATATCCACTTTCACCACTCCTATTCAATATGGTATTGGAAGACCTAGCCACAGGGATCAGACAGGTAGAAGAAATAAAGGCATGCGAATTGGAAGGGAGGAAGCAAAACTGTCTTTTTTGTCAAATGACATCATAGTGTACATAGAAAATCCTGTAGACTCCACCAAAAAAGTAAGTGAACTGATAAGTGAATTTGGCAAAACAGCGGGATACAAAGTCAATATTGAAAATTCAAAGACAGCCCTGGCTGGTATGGCACAGAGGATTGAGTGCCAGCCCATGAACCAAAAGTTTGCTGGTTCAATTCCCAGTCAGGGCACATGGGGGAGGGTGAGAAGCAACCACACATTGATGTTTCTCTCCCTCTCTTTCTCCTTCCCTTTCCTTCTCTCTAAAAATAAATAAATACAATCTTAAAAAAAAGAAATCAAAGACATTTTTGTATACCACCAACATATCAGAAACAGAAATCACACACAAAAAATCCTATTTATGTAACAACAGGAAAAACAAAGTACTTAGGAATAAACCTAACCAAGGAGATAAAAGACCTATATTCAGAAAACTAAACACTGAAGAAAGAAATCAAGGAAGACACTAAAAAATGGAAGATTATATCGTGTTCATGAATTGGAAGAATTAACATCATCAAAACACCCATATTACCCAAAGCAATTCATAGATTCAATGCAATACCTATTAAAATACTAATGGCACATTTCATAGATATAGAACAAATGTTTAAAAATTTTATATGGAACTAAAAATAACCCCAAATAGCCACAGCAATTGTGAGAAAGAAGGACAATGTAGAAGGGATCAACAATACCTGATATCAAACTATATTACAAGGTCACTGTAATCAAAACAGCCCAGCATGGCATAAGAACAGACATAATAATCAATGGAACCGAATATAGAGCCCGGAAACAAACCCAAGTCACTATGGTCAATTAATATTTGACAGAGGGAGCAGATGCATAAAATGAATTAAAAATAGCCTCCTCAAACACATGGTGTTCAGAGATCTGGACAGGTATAAGATAAAAAAATGAACTCAGCCCTCAACTTACACCACACACAATAATAAACTAAAGATGGGTAAAAGACTTAAATATAAGTCATGACACCATGAAAGTTCCAGAGGAGAGCACAGGCTGGACAATCTCATATATATGACACAAAAATATTTTCACATATCCCCTAGAGCAGGGGACATATAGGAAAGAATAACAATAAGGGACTTCAGAATAAAAAGCTCCTGCAACGCTAAAGAAAACATCAGCAAAATGAAAAAGGAACCAACCTTATGTGAAAATATACTTGCAAATGATACCTCAGACGAGGGTTTGATCTCCAAAATATATAAAGAACTCAGACTCAACTCTAGGTAGACAAACAACCCAATTAAAAATGGACAAAGTACTTTAACAAACACTTCTCCAAGGAGGACATACAGAGGGCCCAGAGACATATTGAAGGATGCTCAGCATCACTAGCTATCTGAGAGATGCAAATTTTAACCACAATAAGATATCACTTCACACAGGACAAAATAGCCTTTATAACCAAGTCAACAAACAACAAGTGCTGGCGAGGTTGTAGAAAAAAGGGAATCCTAGTACTCTGTTGGTGGGAATGCATACTGGTGCAGCCTCTGTGGAAGTCTGTTTGGAATTTACTCAGAAAACTAAAAATGGAAATGTCTTTCGACCCAGCAATTCCAGTGCTGGGATTATACCCTACAAATCCCTAAACACCAATTCAAAAGAATTTATGAACTCCAATGTTCATAGAAGCAAAATAGACAAGTGTGTAGGCAACCTAGCTGCCAATCAAAATAAGTGGATCAAAGCACTATGGTAAATTTACAAAATGGAACACTATGCAGCAGAAAAAAGAAGGAGATACTACCATTTGCAACAACATGGATGGAAATGGAGAGCATTAAGCTAAATGAAATAAACCAGGTGGTGAAAACACACACCATATGATTTCACCCATAAGTAGAGCCTAATCAAGAAAAGAAACAAGCAAGGAAAATATAACCAGAGACATTGAAACAAAAAACAAAATGAGAGTAAGCAGAGGGGAAGTGAGTGATAACATAGGATAATGTGGAAGGTTCAAGAAGGAACATGCATAAAGAACACATGGAAAAGCTGAAGGGGGATAAGATCAAGGGTGGGAAGTGGGGATTAGTGTGGTGGGGTGGAGTGGTAGGGGTAAAATGGAGACAACTATATTTGAACAATAATAAAAAATAGAATAACAACAGGAAAATGGCTGTCTTGCTGTGAAATGAGGAAATATTAAGAATTAATGAGAGGAGTTCTTTATATATTTTGGAGATCAGACCCTTGTCTGAGGTATCATTGGCAAATATGTTTTCCATGCTGTTGGTTTTCTTTTCATTTTAATGCTGTATTCTTTAGCCATGCAAAAGCTTTTTATTTTGATAAGGTCCCATTTGTTTACTCTTTCCTTTATGTTCCTTGCTTTAGGGGATGTGTCTGTGAGGATGTTACTGTGTGCAATGTCTGAGATTTTCCTGCCAATGTTTTCCTCTAGGACTTTTATCGTGTTATGACTTACATCTAAGTCTTTTATCCATCTTGAATTTATTTTTGTGTATGGTGTAAGCTGGTGATCGAGTTTCATTTTTTTTGCATGTAGCTGTCCAGATCTCCCAACACCATCTGTTGAAGAGGCTGTTTTTGTTCCATTTTATGCTCCTGTCTCCTTTGTCAAATATTAATTGACTGTAGAGACTTGGGTTTATTTCTGGGCTCTCTGTTCTGTTCCTTTGGTCTATGATTACCCTCCAGGAAGACAAACAACCCAATTAAAAAATGGGCAAAGGACTTGAACAGACACTTCTCCAAGGAAGACATATAGAGGGCCCAGAGACATATGAAAAGATACTCAGCATCACTAGCCATCAGAGAGATGCAAATTAAAACCACAATGAGGTACCACCTCACACCAGTCACAGTGGCCAGCATAAACAAATCAACAAACAAATGTTGGAGAGGATGTGAAGAAAAGAACTCTAGTACATTGTTGGTGGGAATGCAGACTGGTGAGGCCACTGTGGAAAACAGTATAGAATTTCCTCAGAAAACTAAAAGTGGAACTGCCTTTTGACCCAGCAATTCCACTGCTAGGATTATAACCTAAGAACACTGAATCACCAATCCAAAAGAACCTATGCACCCCAATGTTCATAGCAGAACAATTTACAATAGCCAAGTACTGGAAGCAACCTAAGTGCCCATCAGCAAATGAGTGGATCAAAAAACTATAGTACATTTAGTACTATATGTACTAAATTGGGTACTATAGTACCCAATGGAATTCTATGCAGTAGAGAGAAAGAAAGAGCTTATACCCATTGCAACAGCATGGATGGAACTGGAGAACATTATGCTAAGTGAAATAGGCCAGGCGGTGAGGGACAAATACCATATGATCTCACCTTTAACTGGAACATAATCAACAAAAGAAAAAAGCAAACAAAATATAACCAGATACATTGAAGTTAAGAACAATCTAACAATAGCCAGAGGGGAGTGGGGAGGGTAGAGTGGGGAGAGGGGTTTTCAGGAACTACCCTAAAGGACACATGGACAAAATCAAAGGAGAGGAGGGAGGTGGGTTTGATTGGGGTGGGATGGAGTGGTGGGGAGAAAATGCAGACAATTCTAATTAAACAACAATAAAAAAAGAAAAAGAAAAAAAAGAATTAATAAGATGATATTATTTGTCTTTCACCACCTCACTTATTTCACTTAGCATAATGCTTTCCAGAGTCATCCATGCTGTTGAGAGGGGTAGGAACTCCTTCTTCCTTTTTACTGGTTAGTATTCCATTTTGTAAATGGTCCATAGTTTTTTGATCCAGTCATTTACTGTGGGTACATATGTTGCTTCCAGTACTTGGCTATTGTAAATTGTGCTTCTATGAACATTGAGGTTCATAGGTTGTTTTGAATTGATGTTTCAGGATTCTTCGAGTATAATCCCAGCAGTGGAAATGCTGGGTGGAAAGGCAGTTCCTTTTTAAGTTTTCTGAGAAAATTCCATAGGGTTTTCCACAGTTACTGCACCAGTCTGCCTTCCTACCATCAGTATACTAGGGTTTCCTTTTCTCCACAACCTTGCCAGCAAATACCACATTATCTCACTTATAAGTGGAATGTAATCAACTAACCAAAAAGCAAGCAAAATATAACTAGAGACACTGAGAAAAGAACAGACCAAAATTAATCAGTTTATGGGGGAGGTGATAATGGGGAAAAATGGGAAGGGTCATCAAGGAACATATGTAAAGGTCACATGGATAAAGCCAAGGATGGTAGGATTGAGGGTAGGAGGTGGTAATGTTTGGGTTGAGGGAAATGGTGAGGGGAAAACGGAGAAAACTGTTTTTGAAAAATAAGTATAAATATAAAGCAGGGAAAAATAAAGAAAAATGATATGATGAGGTATCTGTACTCAGTCTGATAAAACTGCAAGACACTTCTCCCTCACCTCTCCTCCCTCTGTTGTTTCCTGCCTCCCATACCTTTATGTTAGACATTTTAGAAGAGTGAATGTCAACCTTAATGCTATAGTTGTTATCAGTTAAACAGAAAAAAGATTTTGTGTTTTTTGGCATAGGGTCATAAAAACACTGTGGCATATTTCATGTATTTTATTTGAAGGATCAGACCACATATTGGCATTTGCACTTGCTGTTTATTCCAAGTGATTCATATTGGATGGGAAAGGCAATTTGTTGAAATGAGTATGTGTCAATGACACTATGAAAGAGCTACTAGAGATTTATGATGGTGAGGGTTATGGGGAACCTGGTGGTTGATCTCAGTTGCCTAGTGCTCTAGATTTGAGTGCCTTCAGAGAAACAGCTGTATTATGACTTTGAGAGCTTGCCTCTAGAATGTTATTATATGCCCCCCAAAACTTTGTAGGTCTGGAGATAGTTACAATATGTATACATTCACCAATAGAAAGGATGTAGTTATCATCTTTTTCATGGAGTTCATGTGGAGTTCTGAAAGGTCTTTGTTCTGCTCTGTTTCCTGGATAATTTTGATAAGCCTGAAGCCCAGGCTCAGCTATGATTCCTTGTATGATATTATTTTCAAGGATTTGCAGGATATATTTACCCATCATAATTTATTGTAGCTCAAATCTCCTTATAGGGACTCTCCAGGCATATATTTTCAATATTCCTTGAAGGAAGTTTTTAGTGTTAATGATAATATCCATTTTGAATATGGAACTATTATTCATGACATATGATTACTGTGAGATGAATTATGAGTAACTAATATCTTTTCAAATATTAATTTATTTATTCCTCAGACCAATCTTATAAAGTCAATACTATTTCTATCTCTATTTTATGGATGACAAAACTGAGGTACAGTCTGTAGTTTGACTAAGGTAATACACCCAGTATTCAGACATCAGACCCTATTTTCTCAACTACTACATAGAAGTACTGATTGTTTTGCTAATGAGATTTGATTAGCAGAAGGTACTTTCAAGCCTGTTACTGAACCCATCTGAGTCAAAAGTAGATGCATGTATGTGCTTCTGGACAGAGAGGTGAACTGAGTGTGTCCTTCTTAGAAGTCTCTAACTTCTGGATTGGTGTTTCAGGGTTCTTAGGGTATAATTCCAGCAGTGGAATTGCTGGGTCAAAGGGCAGTTCCATTTTTAGCTTTCTTAGGAAATCCCATACTATTTTCCACAGTGGCTGCACCAGTCTGCATTCCCACCAACAGTACTAGGGTTCCCTTTTCTCTGCATCCTCTCCAACATTTGTTTGTTGATTTATTTATGTTGGCCACTCTGACTGGTGTGAGATGGTACCTCATTGTGGTTTTAATTTGCATCTCTCTGATGGCTAGTGATGCTGAGCATCTTTTCATATGTCTCTGGGCCCTCTGTATGTCTTCCTTGGAGAAGTGTCTGTTCAAGTCCTTTGCCCATTTTTTAATTGGGTTGTTTGTCTTCCTGGAGTGCAGTCGTGTGAGTTCTTTATCTGAAATGCAAATCCAAAAGAACCTATGCACCCCAATGTTCATAGCAGCACAATTTACAATAGCCAAGTACTGGAAGCAACCTAAGTGCCCATCAACAAACGAGTGGATCCAAAAACTATGGTACATTTACACAGTGGAATTCTACACAGCAGAGAGAAAGAAGGAGCTTATACCCTTTGCAACAGCATGGATGGAACTGGAGAGCATTATGCTAAGTGAATTAAGCCAGGCGGTGAGGGACAAATACCATATGATCTCACCTTAACTGGAACACAGTCAACAAAAGAAAAAAGCAAACAAAATATAACTAGAGACATTGAAATTAAGAACAATGTAACAATAGCCAGAAGGAAGTGGGGAAGGGATAGTGGGAAGAGGGGTCTACAGGAGCTACTCTAAAGTACACAAGGACAAAATCAAGGGGGAGGGTAGAGGTGGGGGAGAGAGTTGGGAGTGGCTGGGGGGGTGGGGTGGAGGGATGGAAAGAAAATGCAGATAATTGTAACTGAATAAAAAAAAAAAAAAGAAGTCTCTAACTTCCATTGCTTTAGAATAAAGTACTTACTCCTTAGCATGGCCTTCCTAGGTAATCTCCTAAGTCTCTCTTTCCAATCATATAGGACTGCCCCACACATGCCAGGGGTACCCATATGCTATACCTTTGCTTATAACATGTGTTCGTCCCCAAACTGCCTTTCTTCTTGGGCCCTATTTGCACACTTTTTACTCTGGCAAATTCCTTCTAGAACTTCCTAATTTGAGTGCCAGGTCTTTTTGCAGATACATTGAGATAATTGTCTCTGAACCCTCGGGTCAAGTGGACATAGTCCAGAGCTGCCACAGCCTTTATCTGGTCATTTACAGCCCTATCTGTTTATTTCAATGTGCTGTACAAATATTACTTTTTTTCTTTGCCTTTGTTTAAACTGTTCTGTTTCCGCAGAACTGATCTATGTGAACTTTCACACCCAGGTTCCCTTGACAGAGATCAGGGAGAGGAGGGTTGCCAGGGGGCAGAGGTGGAAGTATGTTTTCCTCCATTTTCTCCCAGACTTGGGGCCACAGTTCTGGCAGCAGATGTGTCTTTCCTTCCTTGGCTAGAGATTCTTCACCTGGCAGCCCCTGGTCATTTGCTCCAGGTACTCTAGGGGAGTAAGACCTTCCCACTGTGCTTGGTCTCTGGGTTTTTTTCCAGTACTTGTAGGGTCACTCTGCCCATATGCTGTCTGCTGCTCCTTCAACAGAACCTCTATGTTTGAACCATAAAGATGAGTTCTATCTTCTGCTGGGACCTGATCCTGACACTCCTTTGTCCCAAACTATTTCTGGGCCTTGTCTTCCAACTCAGAAATGGTCACTTCCCACCCAGCTAAGGTCCCCATTCATAGGAGCACAAGATATCTTACAAAGCATTGATAAAGATAGACTTAAGAGCCCATTGAATTCTTGGAAATGTATGGTGTTGGATTTCTTCTGTTTTGCTTTTTTCCCTCATGCTCTTTGTGGTTGGTTCCAGGCACCTGTTACATAACCCATATTCTCTTCTTTTATCCAAAACACAACCCTAAGAATAAATGGGTTATCTTTCTTCCTTTAACATCTATGTGATTATTTATGTATTTGTCTTCCCTACAAATTTATTAGCTCCAGTGAGGGAGGTGGGTATCTTTAGGACTTGTTAAAAATATATGCTACTTGAATGCATGCATGAATGCATGAATGAATTAAAGACAACTATCATTATGTGGGGTCCATCTTGCAGCCACAGAACAAAGATAATGGGTTTTCACCCTGATCCTCAAAACTATAACATGAAGAAGCTCTCCTTCCCATGGTCCCAAAAGCAGATTCAGAGGCCTGACTATGTCTTTGGTCTGCATCCTCTGTGCTGTATTTGGAGGACAATGAAGCATTGACTGCCTTGCCCCAGATGTGCAAGCTGCTGAGCAGAGAACCCGGGGTTCCCGACATCCAGCCCAACAATCTGTTGACTAAACCATGTGGGCTGTTTTCCTCTTTCCTGCCTTGGACTACTCAGCTCTTCTTGACTCAGACACCACTCACTAATCCCTTTCCCAGGACACACACCCACCTGTTCCTAGAGCCAAGTTTTATTAGGTGTATGGCTTTTCTTGGAATGTTCAATCACCTCAAAGCTCTGGCCCCTCACCCGAGAACAGGAGGATTTGTGTAGAAAAATTCATACCACAATGGACCAGTGTGAGTCTCCAAATCCTCAAACAAGCCAGAGGCTGTGGTTTTCTACAACTGCTTTCTGCTGTACACAGTTGACAGAAAGTAGAAATCCAAGTTTGTAGAATATAACTCTTCTTCATAGTAAACCTGTTTTAGAGCTAACGAAGACATATGAGCCATTGCTGTTTCAATACAACCAGAAAACATGTAAATCTCCAATGAGAGCTATATTTACACACATTCACTCTTTTTGCAGTTATTGCCACTGCTTCTTTCTCCTCATTTTTCCAATAAGTTTGTTATGTGATGGTTTATAAAAAAAGTAAACAGAAAATGCCTAAGATGTGGAATTTGAAGGAAAAAAATTAAGCTAGAAATCTGAAGGGGGAAGAAAGCCACAAAAACAGGGTAAACAGAATAACCAGTGTATTGCAGCTGGGATATGGACTTTACTATTGGAAAGGAGGCTAAAGTGGATTAAATTGAACAAACCTGAGTTGTAGATGGCAAAGAATTTTAATTTTTGTTATTCTCCTCAAAACAGGTATAAAGTAAATTTAGAATTTTGTCTATGCTACTCTTTCAGGGCTTTGCATTAGAAGTTAGTTGTGAAATATATATATACATACATATATATATATGTATGTATATATATACACACACACACATACATATATATACAATATATTATATAATACATATATTTTGTTTCTTGTTGAACCATGATAGTAAAAATGATTAGTGGAGTTGAAATCTATGGCAATGCACAGATCACTTGCTACAGTGTTTAGGATAGCTGAAATATGCAATAATTGATTTTAACATGCACTGTAATTGGTTCCATATGCATTGCTGTCAACTGTGATGCATCATAATTAAGCTGACATGTTCAAAAACGGGCCACTGCAATGAGCACTCACTGAATTTTCCAGCTGTGAGCAACTGCTGCTTCTCTGCCCCAGATTTGCCACTCAGGACCTGCATTGCTGGGTTTCATTTTGCTTCTGTTCTCCATTTTATCTATCTTACTCCTTCAAATTTTAAATGACCTCCTTAAATGATTTCAGGTTCTTTTTCCACCATCATTTTCACATGGTCACATATTTTAGCAGTGATAGATCTACTACATGCAATCTCCTACGTCATCATAAATCAGATCGAAAATAGTGAGAATGGTCAAGAATTTGATATAAGATACAGCAACAGATCCATAAAACTTTCTTATTTTAGCTCCTCCACCCCTAATTGAACCATGCTTGAACTCTTGTTAAGAAACTCACTTGCACGAAGAAAGTGTAGTGTGTGACACAAGTCCACCTCTGGTCCCAGTCTCATAAATAAAATTGTTTCTACTTGTCACTCTTCTTATTTCTATGATCATCAGAATACTTATGTGCGTTCAGGATGGCCTTACCTTGATTGTCTGATTATCTTTTTTCTTTTGTAAAGGGAATATGGTTTAGTTGAAGGTGCATTGAGCTAGGGTTTGGGAGCCCTGGGGTCAAGTCCCAGTACTGTTACCACTAATAGTGTTAGTAAAGCTCTCTAAGTGTCAGCTTTCTTGCTGGAAAAGAATAGCATCCTCTGCCCCTATCCCATCCACAAATGTCACAACCTCTCTAATCTGTTTATCATATAGATGGGTCCTGTGATTGCAAAGTATTTAATAACAAAAGTTATTGGACCACAGATCTGTATTTAATTAACTTGTCATTGGCTGTTAATTTCTTTCTTTTTTTAAATTTTAATTTTTTATTGTTATTCAATTACAGTTGTGTGCCTTTTCTCCCCATCCCTCCACCCCACCCCAGCTGAACCCCTTCCCTTCCCCACCCCCACCCTCCCCTTTGATTTTGTCCATTTGTCCTTTATAGTAGTTCCTGTAATGCCCTCTCCTCCCTGTCCCCTCCCCACTCCCCTCTGCCCATTGTTAGATTGTTCTTAACTTCAATGTCTCTGGTTATATTTTGTTTCCTTTTTTCTTCTATTAATTATGTTCCAGTTTAAGGTGAGATCATATGGTATTTGTCCCTCACCGTCTGGCTTATTTCACTTAGCATAATGCTCTCCAGTTCCATCCATGCTGTTGCAAAGGGTATAAGCTCCTTCTTTCTCTCTGCTGCGTAGAATTCCATTGTGTAAATATACCATAGTTTTTGGATCCACTCGTTTGCTGATGGGCACTTAGGTTGCTTCCAGTACTTGGCTATTGTAAATTGTGCTGCTATGAACATTGGGGTGCATAGGTTCTTTTGAATTGGTGTTTCAGGGTTCTTAGGGTATAATCCCAGCAGTAGAATTGCTGGGTCAAAGGGCAGTTCCATTTTTAGTTTTCTGAGGAAATTCCATACTATTTTCCATAGTGGCCTCACCAGTCTGCATTACCACCAACAATGCACTAGGGTTCCCTTTTCTCCGCATCCTCTCCAACATTTGTTTGTGGATTTGTTTATGTTGGCCACTCTGACTGGTGTGAGATGGCACCTCATTGTGGTTTTAATTTGCATCTCTCTGATGGCTAGTGATGCTGAGCATCTTTTCATATATCTCTGAGCCGTCTGTATGTCTTCCTTGGCTGTGAATTTCTTAAGTGCCATTTCTTTGGTGAGGAGCATGGTAGACATTTTCCTATTATTTTCTTTGGGAGCCCTGTCTTTCACTTATTACAATCATGTGACAGTGGTGAGGCCCACTTATTTGTCTACAGTGAATTAGTCCTGGCCAATCATGGTTTGTTTGTTTTTTATTTTTCTGTCTGTCAACAAAAGACATTGTTACCCTCATTGTGGTCATGTAACCAAGCTTGACCAGTAAGTGTTCTTTTATAAGTTTTAATGGCCAGAAGTTGTGAAAAAGATTTTCTCATTTCCTAGGAAATTAACTATGAAGATATAAGACTGGTGATTCCCTTTCACAAAAAAGAATCCATGTTCTCCACCCCATCAAAGAAGATAGGAAATTATAATAAATGGCTTTAGAAATTATTAGGTAAGTTCCAGGACAGCAGAACTTATCCAACTTCTACTGTTATGTCTTGGCTAAATCCTTTAACATCCAAATCACTTGGCGTTAAGGAAGTAGCAGATTGAGGAGGGAGAGTGATTCTTTGTCTCCCTCTGTCTTCTATTTTCTGAAGGTGAAGAGTCTCTCTATTTTAAGTTTAGAGTCTCAGTAGGGTGCTGACTGTTGCTTAATAAGCATCCTGACAGGAATTCTTTGACTATCAGAATGTTCACTCCACTCCCTGGTCAACACAGTCTTAGGGCCACAAGTCTTGCCCATTAGGGTTTTATTTTTTTAACCTACATAAGGGTTGTGTTTTTGTTTGTTTTGAGAAAGGAAAGGAGAGCGAGAAAAAGAAATATCAGTTAGTCATTTAACTTATTTATGCATTCATTGGTTGATCTTGTGTGTGCCCTGACTGAGGAGAGAACCTGCAACCTTTGCATATCAGGATGATTCTCCAACCAACTGAGCCACCTGGCCATGGCTTGCCCATTAGTTTTGAGAAAGCTTTGGATGGTGTGAGTGTATCCACAGTGGTTCTCAAACTTAGGGTACATCTAAATCCTTGGAAAGCTTACAATAATAGGTTTCTGGGCCCAGCCCCCAGAGATTCTGATGCTATAGAATTGGTTGGTGTGGTAATTCCACCTTTCTAATAAGTTCCTAGGTTATAGTGAGGATGCTGGTCTGTGGACCATGTTTTGATAACACTTCTGTAGTGAATGTGAGATTATACTGGAAGATGAGGGATTCCAGTCTTGGCACCTTAGGCAATTCACTAAATCTCTCTGGGCTTCACCTATAAAAAGAGAGATTTGATTTAGGTGATTTTTAAATTTACTTTAAGATGCCGTAAATCTACCAAAAGATCATCAAATTCTATTTGGGAGGACTGTACTGTAATTATAGTCTTTTGCCTTTAAGACAGCTTTTACTTAAAAAGATAATATCTAATTTCTGCAGAAATGGTGGAGATAGAGGTCAGCAATAGTACAGGCTAAATGTTAGATGCTGTGAATTCTAAGGCCTTGATAAATTACTCTGCAGTTAAGCAATGTTTTCCATCTGAAGGTTGCACAGTTTTATAACAACTTATTTATTAATTAGGCATTAGTTCTAGAACTGAGGCAATACTAGGTCAGTGTTTTCTCCACCACGGGGAAGAGTAGACATTGCTGGGAAACACAGTAGTGGGGATAGTGAGAGTTTGAGGGAAGGGAAGAGAATCAGTTAGCATATAGAATGCTTTTCTACCCCTCCTACCATGACATTTTGCATTTTCCTAGCAGGTACTCTGGGTGTGAAGCCAAGAGAAGATATGAAGATATGTTCAGAGCACAATGAGAGTTGTAAGAGAAGGAATAGATTGTGGCAGGTTTTAGGAGATCACACTTAAATTTGAAAAGAAAAGGAGAAATAGAAATATCTGAAGGGATTTTCTAAAGCAAAAAGGAGAAAAAAATCATTGAGTCTACATTTTCTTTCTCACTGTAAATGCCTGCATAAACCTCCTACATCTCATCAATGACAGAAATGACCATTTCTAGGAGTGTGAACAGGAAGCTATGGTTATAACAATCTTTCTTTTCCCCTTCTTTTACTTTTGAGGAAGAATATGTAGTGGATGTAAAGAAAAATATTTAACAGTAATTTAGTAAATAATTTTTATACAAGAGCCACTTTATGACAGTTTAATGGTATTTAAAGATGTTAATAGGGGATTTCTGAAGATGGTGGCCAGGTAGGTGGGAGTGGAGAAGACTTTTCCCTGTGCACAGGTAGAACACCTAGCTGATCTTCTGAGGAACAGAGTAAACAGCCAACAGTATCCCAGCATATATGAAGGTTGGAGGCCAAAATTGTACAGGACATTGAAAAACGTGGTAAGGAGATTGCTATGGGATGGGAAGGTGCCTGGGGCCAGTGTGGGAACCAGGGCTGCTACAGCTCCCAAAGTGGAGCATGCTGGCACCTGCTGGCACCTGCCTCAAGACCTGTGGACAAAAGCCAAATCAACAGCTTCCTCCCCTGCCCTGATAGAGTGGTGCTAGGATGGACGTGGATGCTTGAAGTCACTGGGGTGAATAAAAACACAGTGGGAGACACACAGGAGTGGTGTTCACCTGCTGAGACTGTGGATGCCAGCTGGGTCATTACAAGAGAAATTGGGGAGCCAGGTGATGCCTGGAGAAGGGAGAGGAGTTGGGCCCTGACAGATGCTAACCCAGATAGTCCTTGGTCTGGCTGGAAAGTTTTGCTGTGTGAGAGGCCGGGCACTTATTTGGGGCAGGAGGCTTGAGCAGGGGGATTTCATTCAGAAGGAGGCTCTCTATGGCTGCTTGGAGAACTGTCCTGCAGTGGATGCCCCACTGCCATGCCCCTAAAGCCACAGCCACAACCTCAGCTGCGCCCCTGCCCTTGCTGCTGCAGCCTTGCCTCAGTGGTGAAGGCCACTCACCTGGCCTGCCACTGCAGCAGAGCTTGCCTGACCCCGTCACCTCAGAGGCCATGCTGCTGCCCCCACTGCTGCAGCACCCTTCACCCTGTGTAGCCTGACTGGCTTGCTAAGAGAAAACAGGAGCAACCCCCACAGAGGAAGGTGGCAAGACTCAGGGAGTTAACAGTCCCCAGAAAGACTTAACTCAGTGGGGGAGCTGAACTACCCAAAAGAGATTGAGAGTGCCTAGCACCTAGGGAAACAAAGAGAGAGAAGGTGGTGTGCCCCTAATAAGTACACCTCAAGGATGGCAAAACTGGTGGATTGAAGATGCTGGCCTGGTGCAGAAGGGCAATGGGAACCCCACAGTGAAGAGAGGAACTGGGCTGGAGAGTGGGCAAATCTGAGTAGTGTGGCCCAGACCTGGCCCCCATCCTCGCAAACCATAGGAAGGGAAAAATGTGAAACCCAATCCCCCTCAGCCTGCGCAGACAGGAAGACAAGCAGAATTAGCTGGCCAGTTTCAAGTCAGCAGGAGGCTTTTCTTTCTTTGTTTATTCATTTTTTTCTTCCTTTCTTTCTCTCTCTTTCCTTCCTTCCTTCCTTCCTTCCTTCCTTCCTTCCTTCCTTCCTTCCTTCCTTCCTTCCTCCCTTCCTTCCTTCCCTCCTTTCTTTCTTTCTCTCTCTCTCTTTCTCTCTTTCTTTCTTTCTTTCTTTCTTTCTTTCTTTCTTTCTTTCTTTCTTTCTTTCTTTCTTTCCTTCTCTTTCTTTTTTTTTTTTTGCCAAAGTGATACAATAAGACCTGAAGCTGTGAAAGGACCAGAGTCAGACCCAAAGAGGGATCACAAGGCTAGTCTTAGCAACTGAGAAACTGATACAAATTTTACCTTGATATTCTACAGAACTTGCATGTTATTGTTTATTTGTATTATTTTTTTCATTATTTTGACTTCTTTTATTTTATTAGTATTTTTATTTCTCTTCTTTCTGTTTAGTTTTATTCATTTTATTTGTTTATGTAATTGCATTGTTTGACTAGTTTTGCTTGTTCTCTCTTTCATAGTGTATTTTAATATTCCTTCTTTCATTTAACTTGTGCTCCAATAGCACACTAATCTATGTCATGTACTTCCTATTCTTGTTATTCAGATAATACGTTTCCTGTCACATGATTGTTGTTCCATATTATTGTAAATAATTGTTGTTCCATATAATTGTAAATACTGCACTAGATTCCTCCTGGATCTTAATCCATTTCACTGTCTTCTGGAACTTTATCACTATTGTGGTTAACTCTATTCTCTCCTATACTACACCTATTTTCTTTTATTAACTCACACTATATCTCATAATCTGACCTCCCATAAGCTCAGTTTCCTGTATTCAACTCATACAATCCTTCTCCCCTCTAAGAGTCTTATCTCTTTTCTGCCCTTTCTAAAAAGTGGCTAGTTGGATGAAATATCACAGTTAACACTTTTCTTATCCAAAGAATCCCCTATCTCTTCTCAATATGTTGGCAATTTAAATTCCATAAAACACACTCCAACTGTCTTAATTCGTTTTGCATTCCCCCTCTAAGTGATCACATAAAAGAGTAGGTGGGAACTGTGAACACCAATACACCTGCTGGAAGAGAGAAGCCACTAACAAAGGAATCACCAACAGATAATAATGGAAGAATGTAAAGGAGGGAGAAAAAGCCACGTTGACCCCCATGCAGGACCACTCTGGAGTTAAACTAAATGGTGGAGAACTTATACAGAATAAACAACTGCACAATAGAGACAGAGAAACCTCAAAACTTCATACAGAAAAGCCAGATTCAACACAACCCGTTTGCACCTGCACAATAGCATACAAGATGAGATGGGTGGAGTGACAGCTAACCAGCCTGAGGGAAGGACCCACCAAAGAAAGACCCAACAACAACCAAAAACCAAAGACATACACAGAGCCAACATAAACCACAGTCCAAGATCAGTAAGACCAGGAGATCAAGGAGACTGCACCACTGAATCTCATAGGTATTCTACCAGAGAATTTTACACTATAAATCCAGGGGTTCAGAACAGATCAATTTAAGAAGCAGAGGATAACAGGAAGAGTCTCACAAACAATGGGAAGACAAAGAAACAATCCTCCAGTGAAAGGAAAGGAGGAAGTCTCAGAAACAATGCCAAATGAAAAAGAGGCAAGTCAACTATCAGATGTTGAGTTCAAAGCAATGGTTATCAGGAAGCTTAAGGAGCTCACAGAAAATTACCAAAAACTACAGGGAAACTACAATGAACTCATTGCAAACTACATCAACATGAAAAAGGAAATAGAAACTATCAACAAGGGCCAAGAAGAAATGAAGAATACAATTTCTGAACTGAAGAACACAGTAGAAGGAATCAAAAGCAGGCTAGATGAAGCAGAGGATCAAATCAGCGAGTTGGAAGACAAGGTAGAAAAAAAAAACACCAAGAGAGATCAAGAAGAGGAAAAGAGGCTCAGAATGAAAAAAGAGGGGTTAAGAGAAATTCAGGAAAACATACAAAGATATAATATCCATATAATAAGGATACAGAAGGAGAGGAGGGCCAGTGATAGAAAACCTGTTTGAAAAAGTAATGATAGAAAACTTCCCTAATTTGATGACAGAAAAAGTCAAAAAACTGAGGAAACACAGAGAGTCCCAATCAAGAGGAATCCAAAGAAGCCCACTTCAAGACATAATTAAAGTGGCAAAATTTCAAGGCAAAAACAGAATCTTAAAGTCAGCAAAAGAGATAGGAAGTAACATATAACGGAATCCTGATAGGACTAGCAGCTGACTTCTCAATGGAAACACTCCGAGTCAAAAGGGATTGTCAAGGAATATTTCAAGCAATGAAAAACAAAGGCCGGCAACCAAGATTACTCTATCTGGCAAGGCTCTCAATTAAAATGGAAGGCAAAATAAGGGGTCTCCAAAACAAAAGAAGACTCAAAGAATACACATCCACCAAACCAGCTCTGCAAGAGGTGCTAAAGGGTCTGCTGTAAGAAAATGAAAAAGAAATATGAAAGAGAGAGGAAAATAGGTACAAAGAAGGTAAAATGGCAATGAACAAGTGCCTATCAATAATAACCATAAATGTAAATGGATTAAATGTTCTAATCAAAAGACTCACACATGTGCTTCCTGCAAGAGACACACTTCACAACGAAAGACCTACACAGACTGAAAGTAAAGGGCTGGAAACAAATACTCTGTCTATTTTCTACCTACTATTTATGCTACTTCTTCTCTTTACCTTTCCCCCCTCTCTCCCTCTCCCATTCCCCTGTTGCTAACCCTTCATGTGATCTCCATTTCTGTGGTTCTCTTTCTGTTCTAGTTGTTTGCTTAGTTTGCTTTTGTTTTAGGTGTGGTTGTTAATAACTGTGAGTTTGCTGTCATTTTTACTGTTCATATTTTATCTTCTTTTTCTTAGATAAATCCCTTTCACATTTCATATAATAAGGGCTTGGTGATGATGAACTCCTTCAGTTTGACATTATCTGAGAAATACTTTATCTGCCCTTCCATTCTAAATGATAGCTTTGCTGGATACAATAATCTTGGATGTAGGTCCTTGTCTTTCATGACTTGGAATACTTCTTGCCAGCCCCTTCTTGCCTGTAAGGTCTCCTTGGAGAAATCAGCTGACAGTCTTATGGGAACTCCTTTGTAGGTAACTGTGTTCTTTTCTCTTGCTGCTTCTAAGATTCTCTCCTGCTTAATCTTGGGGAATGTAATTATGATGTGCCTTGGTGTGTTCCTCCTTGGGTCCAGCTTCTTTGGGACTCTCTGAGCTTCCTGGACTTCCTGGAAGTCTACTTCTTTTGCTAGATTAGGGAAGTTCCCCTTCATTATCTGTTCAAATAAGTTTTCAATTTTTTGTTCTTCCTCTTCTCCGTCTGGAACCCCTATAATTCAGATGTTGGAACATTTAAAGATGTTCTGGAAGTTCCTAAGCCTCTCCTCATTTTTTTGAATTCTTGTTTCTTCATTCTTTTCTGGTTGGATGTTTCTTTCTTCCTTCTGGTCCACACCGTTGATTTGAGTCCCAGTTTCCCTCCCATTGCTATCGGTTCCCTGTACATTTTCCCTTGTTTTTCTTAGCATTGACTTCATTTGTTCCTTTAATTTACGATCAAATTCAACCAATTCTGTGAGCATCCTGATTACCAGTGTTTTGAACTGTGCATCTGATAGGTTGGCTATCCCTTCGTTGCTTAGCTGTATTATTTCTGGAGCTTTGATGTGTTCTTTCATTTGGGCCATTTTTTTTTTTTTTTTTTTTTTTTGTCTTGGTGAACCTATTATGTAAAGGGGCGGAGACTTAGGTGTTCACCGGGGTGGGGTAATGTTGGTTGCTGTGCTGTGATGCTGTACATGGGGGAGGGGCTGAGAGGGAGCAATGGCTCTTGCTCCACTCTCTGACAGATTTCAGTCACTCCCTCCACTACCCACAATCAAAGTGGGCCCCTCTAGTGCTGATTCTCGAGTGGGTGGGCTTGTGCACACTCTAGGCCCCTGTGAGTCTCTCCAAGGACCTCTCCTGTGAGGCTGGGAGTTTCTCCTGCTGCTGCCTCAACCCCCATGGGTGTTTTCAATCAGAGGTTTGAGGCTTTATTTCCCCATGCTGGAGCCCTGGGTTGCACAGTCTGTTTCACTCCCCTGCCATTCCTCCAGGTTTATCTATGCTCAAATGTGGGGCCACAGGGTCTGCTAGCGGTCGCAGTGCTTGCCCCGTTTGTCCCACAATCCACCAAGTCTCTGGGTCTGGCCCTCCTGGTTTATCTATGTGTGAATGTGGGGCCTCGGGGTCTGCTAGCAGTCTCACTGCCTGCCCTGTTCATCCCACAATCTGCCATGTCTCTGGGTCTGGCCACATTGTTATGATTCCTGTCCACCCTGGCTGCCTGTATCCACCCCTCCTACAAGTCTGGAACAATGTTTCTTCTTCATCTCCTTGGTTATCGGACTTCCGTGCAGTTCGATTTTCTGTCAGTTCTGGTTGTTTTTTGTTTTTAAATTGTTGTTGTCCTTCTTTTGGTTGTGTGAGAAGGCACAGTGTGTCTACCTATGCCTCCATCTTAGCTGCAACCATATTAAATGGTTTTTATTAAGTAACTGAAGTTCTGTTTCTTACTACTGAATATTTACTGAGATTTCACTTTAAGTAAACTTGACTGTAAAAAGAAATGGTAACCGGTGAGTGTGCCCACACACCTGTGGCTGTGTACACCCACCGGGGAGTGTCTGCACCTCATCTCAGAGGGAGCTGAGACTACAGGCACCAACTGGGGGACTGTGCCCAGTGACAGGGGAGTGTGCTGGGCAACTGGGGACTATGGGCAGACACCAGAGTCTGTGCGTACTCAACAGGGAGTGTCCACATCTCATCTCAGCTCATCTTGGAGGGAACTGAGACCACAGGCATGGGGAAGAGTGAGAATCAAGGAAGGATCCGCATGCACACCCATAGCCCAGAGGAGGCCTACCATAAAAAAAGAGTGGATAGAAGCTGGGAACAACAGGATACCTCCTGGAAGAGGAAACCCACCAACAAAGGAAAACCAACACATAAGAATAGAAGAAGATGAAGGAGGGAGTGTAAGTCACACTAAGTCAACCCAGGACCAATCTGCAAATACAAATAAATAGGGAAGAAATTACTAAGAACAAACAACTGAACAAGAGCATGAAAAAAGCCTCAAATATTTGTACACATGGAAGAACCAGCTACAATACAACCTGCCCACACCTGCACAAAAGAAAACAAGAGGTGGTGGGACAGACTGACCCTCAGATAACCAGCGGGTGGGAAAGACCCACCAAAGAAAGACCCAAAAAGAACCAAAAACCAAGGACATACATAGAGCCAACATAAGCTACAGACCAAGATCAGTAAGATCGGGAGATCAAGGAGACTGTGCCACTAAATATCACAGGTGTTCTATCACAGAAGTTTACACCAAAAACCCAGGGGGTCAGAACAGAGCAACTTAAGAAGAAGAGGCTAACAGGAAGAGTTTCACAAACAATGGGAAGACCAAGAAACAATCCCTTAATGAAAGGAAAGGGGGAAGTCTCAGAAACAATGCTAAATGAAAAGGAGGCAAGTCAACTAGCAGATGTTGAGTTCAAGGAATTGGTTATAAAGAAGCTTCATGAGCTCACACAGAATAACCAAAAACTACAGGGAAACTACAATGAACTCACTGCAAACTATATCAACATGAAAAAGGAAATAGAAACAACCAACACGGGCCAAGAGGAAATGAAGAATACAATTTTGGAACTGAAGAACACAGTACAAGGAATCAAAGGGGGCTCAATGAAGCAAAGGATTGGATCAGTGAACTGGAGGATAAGGTAGAAAAAACACCCAGAAAGAGCAAGAAAAGGAAAAGAGGCTCAGAAAGAATGAAGAGGGGTTAACAGAAATACGGGACAACATGAAATGCAATAATATCCGTATAATAGGGATACCAGAAGGAGAGGAGGAAGAACAAGGATAGAACACCTGTCTGAAGAAGTAATGATGGAAAATTTCCCTAATTTGATAAGAGAAATAGTCACACAAATCCAGGAATGACAGAGAGTCCCAGCCAAGAGGAAGTCAAAGAGGCCCCCTGCAAGACAGATCATAATTAAAATGGCAAAATTCCAAGACAGAGAGAAGATGTTAAAGGCAGCAAGGGAAAAACAGTAAGTAGCATACAAGGGAGCCCCAATAAGATTGGCAAATGTCTTCTCAGTGGAAACACTCCAAGCCAGAAGAGAATGGCAAAAAATATTCCAAGTAATGAGAACCAGAGGCCTGCAAACGAGACTACATTACCCAGGACGGCCCTCAATAAAGATAGAAGGCCAAATAAGGAGTTTCCTAGACAAAGTAAGTCTAAAAGAATATACCTCCACCAAACCAGCTCTGCAAGAGATGCTAAAGGGGCTGCTGTAAGGAAAGGAAGGGAAAGAGAGAGAGAGAGAGAGAAGATCACAGGTACAAAGAATCAGCAATGAATAGGTACCTATCAATAATAACCTTAAATGTAAATGGATTAAATACTCCAATCAAAAGACATAGAATGCCTGAATGGATAAGAAAGCATGACCCACACATATGCTGCCTACAAGAGACCCACGTAGGGACAAAAGACGTACACACACTGAAAGTGAAGGGCTGGAAACATATTTTCCAAGCAAATGGACAGGAAAAAAAAGCAGGGGTAGTAATACTCATTTCAGAAAAAATAGACTTCAAAAAAAGGGCCATAAAGAGAGACCCAGAAGGTCACTTAATAATACTCACAGGAAGAATCCGCCAAGAAGACATAAACATTGTAAATAAATATGTACCCACCATAGGAGCACCCAAATACATAAATAAAATTTTGGAGAACTTCAAGAAAGATATTGAACACAATTATAGTAGGGGACTTTAACACCCCACTATCAAAAATGGACAGATACTCTAAACAAAATATCAACAAAGATATTGTGGCATTGAACAATGTCCTAGATGAAAGGAAGTTAACTGACACATATAGAGAGAGCCTCTCATAACAAACAAGGATAATACACATTCTTTTCAAATGCCCATGGAAAATTTTCAAAGATAGACCACGTGATAGGACACAAAACAAGCCTAAAGAAGTTCAAGAAAATTAAAATCATATCAAGCATTTTTTCTAACCTTAAGGGACTGAAACTAGAAACAAATCTCAAGGAAAAAAAACCCAAACACTCAAAAACATGGAGATTGAATAGCATGCTATTAAACAATGAATGGGTGAAGAATGAGATTAGGGAAGAAATAAAAGTTTCTGGAAAAAACGGAAAATGAACTCGCAACAATCCAAAACCTATGGGACACAGCAAAGGCAGTCCTGAGAGGGAAGTTCATAGCAATACAGGCCTACCTAAAAAGAATATAAACATTTCAAATAAACAAGCTAACCCTATACCTACGAGAACTCGAGGAACAACAACACAGACAAACCAGAGCAAGTAGAAGGAAGGAAATAACACAGATCAGAGCAGAATTAAATGACATAGAGACGAAAAGCACAATTGTAAGGATCAATGAATCCAGGAGCTGGTTCTTTGAAAAGATAAAGAAAATCAACAAGTCCTTAAGCAGGCTCATCAATAAAAAAAGAGAGATGAACCAAATAAATACAATCAAAAATGAAAGAAGAGAGAACACAACTGATACCACCGAAATACAAGTATTGTAAGAAATTACTACAAAGAACTGTATGCCAAGAAATTTGAAAACCTAGATGAAATAGACATATTTCTAGAAAAATATAACCTTCCAAAACTCAATGAAGAAGAAGCTGAAAGTCTGAACAGACTGGTAACGCCTGATGAAATTGAAACAGTAATCAAAAAGCTCTGACACACAAAAGCCCTGGACCAGATGGTTTCACAGGAGAATTCTACAGAGCATTTAAGGGTGAGCTAACCCTCATCCTCCACAGATCATTTCAAAAAATTCAAGAAGATGGAAGACTCCCAAACTCTTTTTATGAATCCAGCATCATCCTAATCCCCAAACCAGATAAAGATATAACAAAGAAAGAAAACTTCAGGCCCATATAGCTGAGAACATAGATGCTAAAATCCTCAGCAAAATATTGGCAAACCGCATCCAGCAATACATTAAAAAGATCATCCACCATGACCAAGTGGGATTCATCCCCGGGATGCAAGGATGGTACAATATTTGCAAATCAATAAACACAATACACCACATAAAAAAAAGCAAAGACAAAAACTGAATGATCATACCAAGAGAGGCGGGAAAAGCATTTGACAAGGTACAGCACCCATTTGTGATAAAAAAAAACCCTCAACAAAATGAGAATAGAGGGAGCATTCCTCAACATAATAAAGGCCATATATGAGAGACCTATATCCAACATCATACTCAATGGACAAAAACTTAGAGCTTTCCCACTAAGATGGGGAACAAGATGAGGATGCCCTCTCTCACCACTCCTATTCAACATAGTAATGGAAGTCCTAGCCACAGCAATCAGACAAGAAAAAGACAGAAAAGGCATCCAAATTGGAAAGGAGGAAATGAAATTGTCACTGTTGGCAGATGACATGATAGTGTACATGGAAAATCCGATAGACGCCACCAAAAAACTGCTTGATCTAATAAGTGAATTTTGCAAACAAGCTTGATACAAAGTTAATACTCAGAAATCAAACGGATTCCTGTATATCAACAATGAAACATGAGAAACAGAAATCAGGGAAAAAAATCCCATTTGATATAGCAACAAGAAAAATAACGTACCTAGGAATAAACCTAACCAAGGAGGTAAATGACCTGTACTCAGAAAACTACACCACACTGAAGAAAGAAATTAAGGAAGACACAAACAAATGGAAGCATGTACCATGCTCATGGATTGGAAGAATTAACATCATCAATATGGCCATACTATGCAAAGCGATTTATAGATTCAATGCAATCCCTATTAAAGTATCTATGACATATTTCACAGATATAGAACAAACATTTCAGAAATTTATATGGAAGTATAAACGACCCCGAATAGCTGCAATAATTTTGAGAAAGAAGAACAAAGCAGGAGGGATCACTGTACCTGATATCAAACTGTATTACAGGCCACTGTAATCAAAACAGTCTGATACTGGCATAAAAACAGGCACATAGATTAATGGAACAGAACACAGAGCCCAGAAGCATACCCATGTCTTTACAGTCAATTGATATTTGATAAAGGACGCAGGAGCATAAAATAGAGCAAAAGTAGTCTCTTCAACAAATGGGGTTGTATGATCTGGACAGCTATGTGCAAAAAGATGAAACTTGATCACCACTTTACACCATACAGACAAATAAGTTTTGGGTGTATAAAAGACTTAAATATAAGTTCTAAAACCATAAAAGTCCTATGGAACTTTGGGGAAAACATTGTCAGGAAAATCTCAGATATTCCATGCGCAAAATCCTCAGAGACACATCCCCTAAAGCAAAGGACATAAAGGAAAGAATAAACAAATGAGACCTCATCAAAATAAAAAGCTTCTGCATGGCTAAAGAAAACAGCATTAAAATACAAAGAGAACCAACGGTATGGGAACTCATATGTGCCAATGATACCTTAGACATGGGCCCTATCTCCAAAACATATAGAGAACTCACATGACTCCACTCCAGGAAGACAAACAACCCAATTAAAAAATGGGCAAAGGACTTGAACAGACACTTCTCCTAGGAAGACATACAGAGGGCTCAGAGACATATGAAAAGATGCTGGGCATCACTAACCATCAGATAGATGCAAATTAAAACCACAGTGAGGTACCATCTCACTTCAGTCATAGTGGCCAACATAAACAAATCAACAAACAATTGTTGGAGAGGATGTGGAGAAAAGGGAACCCTACTACATTGTTAGTGGTAATGCAGACTGGTGTGGCCCCTGTGGAAAACAGTATGGAATTTCCTCAGAAAACTAAAAGTGGAACTGCCCTTTGACCCAGCAATTCCACTGCTGGGATTATACCCTAAGAACCCTGAAACACCAATCCAAAAGAACCTGTGCACCCCAATGTTCATAGCAGCACAATTTACAATAGCCAAGTACTGGAAGCAACCTAAGTGCCCATCAGAAAATGAGTGGGTCCAAAACAATGGTATATTTACACAATGGAATTCTACACAGCAGAGAGAAAGAAGGAGCTTATATCCTTTGCAACAGCATGGATGGAACTGGAGAGCATTATGCTAAGTGAAATGAGCCAGGCAGTGAGGGACAAATACCATATGATCTCACCTTTAACTGGAACATAATAAATAGAAGAAAAAAGGAAACAAAATATAACCAGAGACATTGAAGTTAAGAACAATCTATTAATAGGCATGGGGGAGTGTTGAGGGGAATGTGAGGACAGGGGATTATAGGAACTACTATCAAGGACACATGGGCCAAATCAAGGGGGAGTGTAGAGGTGAGGGAGGGAGGGGGGTTCAACTGGAGTGGGTAGGAGGGATGGGGAGAAAAGGCACACAACTGTAATTGAATAACAATACAAAATTAAAATTAAAAATATATATATATAAAATAAAAATTAAAATAAAATAAAAAACAGGCAAAAGACTTGAACAAACTCTTTTCCAAGGAGGACATATAGAAGGTCCAGAGACATATGAAAATATGCTCATGGTACTAGCCATCAGAGAGATGCAAATTAAAACCACAGTGATGTACCACTTCACATATTAAAATGGCCATCATAAACAAAGCAACAAACAAGTGTTGGAGAGGAAGTGGAGAAAAGTAGGAATGCAGACTGGTGCAGCCACTGTCGAAAACACTATGGAATGTCCTCAGAAAACTAAAAATGGAACTGTGTTTTGATCTGGTCATTCCACTGCTGGGACTATATCCTAAGAACCCTGAAACGCCAATCCAAAAGAACCTATGCACCCCAATGTTCATAGCAGCACAATTTACAATAGCCAAGTGCTGGAAGCAACCTAAGTACCCATCAATAAATGAATGGATCAGAAAACTGTGGTACATCTACACAATGGAATACTACACATCTACAGAAAGAAATAAGGAGCTCCTCCCTTTTGTGACAGCATGGATGGAACTGGAGAGCATTATGCTAAGTGAAATAAGCCAGGTGATGAAAGGCAAATACCATATGATCTCACCTTTAATTGGAACTTAATCAACAAAACAAATAAGCAATCAAAATATAAGCAGGGACATTGAAATTAAGATCAAACTGACAGTACCCAGAGGGGATGTGCGGTATATGTTGGGAAAAGGGGGAAGGGTTTCCAGGAATATCCTTAAAGGACACATGGACAAAACCAAGGGGCTGGTGGGATTAGGGGTGGGAGGTGGTGGTGGCTGGGTTGGGGGCAGTAGTGGGGGTAAAATGGAGACAATTGTACTCAAAAAATTAAAAAAAGAAATAATCTCCTTTAACATTATTTTGCTGAATTATAGAATAATAGATTGTCAATCAAAACCTTGATTTTTAGATTTTATTTTGATAAGGTAGATGTTTAGATTATTTTCTTAAAAAATAAATTTGCACCTTTTCTGAAGGAGAATTTTTTCCTCCTTTTCCTCCCCTTCTTTCCTCCTCCGCATCCTCTCTCTTCTCTTCCTCCTCCTCCTCCCACTCCTTGTCCTCCTTTTCAATAGGTAGAGCAGTGTCAGAAGAGTGGAGGCTGAGTTGAATAAAGCCTACTGGAGACAGTCTTAGAAAGATATGGTAGGGTCCCCACAACCATAAAAGATATCTGCTTTCCTCATAGCATGCTGCATTTCTATTCCTCTTAATTGATGTTTTCATCAGGAAAAATAAAAACCTTGGATTTATGCCTTACTTGAATTAGTGTCATGTTCACAGACTGAAAGCTTAGATATTCATTTGTGTCTGGTTTTTAAATTGGAGATTTCTCTGTTAGGTATTCACTACTGTTGAGTGGATTTGGGGGGGAAATCTGTAGTGTGGTTGTGTAAGATTACAAAATTTCAGTGATCTAGATCTGATGTTATACTCACATGTTTTCTCTAATTTTCTTTTTACTACTTTTTGCATAATTGTAAGGCAATACAGGCCTCCAATTACAGGGACCACTGACAAACATAAACATCAACAAAACATCAGCAGGCACAAATTTCCTGCCACCATGCCATTGTGCCGTTCCTCAAAAAATGAACTCACAACTTATAATTATAGAAACCACATAGAAAAGGAAACAAATTCTGGGAGAAAATGATGTCTAAACCTATCGGCTAATCTGTGAAAGTAAACCCATGTGGCAAAAATAAAAAAACAATAGTATTCATCATTGAAACTATTGGTCTCATTGTCAATAGGTTGTAGATGGTCAAAAATCTAACCATCTACAACCAGATTGAATAGAAATGTCTGTGGATTTTATGCCTAGCTAGGCAGGCCTGAAAAAATCAATATTTTGGAACTTGTAAAGTCTTCCACAGTCAAGGTAATGTCAGAATTCTTTCCCATTCTTAATCTCACAGCAGGCTTTCAAGACACTCCAGAGGCTTGGGTCAGCTGCAGGTCTTGGCTGGTTTGAATAGGTTCTAGTAGAAACATGCAGAAGAAAAAAAAGGGTAAACAAATGAATGTTGCCAATTGCCAAACTATACATTTTCATGCCTAGAACTATTAGGTATCATTCATTTTTTCCTTTTATTCATCAAACATTTGGGGGGGGGGCCAACCATGTACCAAGTGCTATGCTACAGGCTGAGAATAACAAGATGGACACTTATGGTCTATGTAATGAATGAGACCACAATTAAACAGACAATCATAATAAAGTGTCATAAAGATTATTTAAAGGACTATATGAGACATCATGGCTGCATCAAAAAGAGGCATTTAATTAAATCTTGGAGAACAAAAGTCTGTCTGGGAGTGCTTCCCCAAGGAGGTAACAGGTGATATCTTCCCTGAGGTTTGCATATAGAACAATGTCAAGGGGAAGAATGAATGTATTTGACTGAGAGCATTAGGGACAATGGTGTAAAGATGTGTGTGTGTGTGTGTGTGTGTGTGTGTGAGGGAGAGAGAGAGAGAGAGAGAGAGAGAGAGAGAGAGAGAGAGAGGCGGGGTGCAGAGAGGCAGAGAGAGGCAGAGATGCATATTAACATCATATTTTAGAAAGGGCCTGCAATTATGTGGAAAATGAACTAGAACAAAGATGAACCCGGAGGAAAGAGGTGACTTAGGAGTTTCTTGCAGTAATAGAAGTGAGAATTGAGTTAAAGCAGATGCATTAAAAAGTTTTATGGTGATAAATCCATGGGACTTAGGGGGTCTGAATTGTTGATTGGAGGGACAGAAACATGTAAAATAATGTCCCACTCATGTTCATTGGACAAAGTTCAGGGCACCCCATGTCAGGCTAGGGTAAATGTGGAGGGCAAGAAAACAAATGGGAGGCACGATTGTGTTAAAAAGTGTTGGTAGGTAGCTTGGATCACGACTCTAGGTGAGGGTCAGTGGTCTGTGGGCAATGATTGTAATTTGGGGTGTAAATGAAGGGATATAGAGATATCTTCTATATATAGAGAGAAGTCTTGAAGACAAAATCCTGAAGAGTACTAGGATCAAACTAAGATGGTGGAGAAACCCAGTAACTGAAGAATGGCCATAGAGTGAGGAAACCCAGCAAATAAGGTTCCCAAATGCAAGAAAGTTCTAAGAAAGATGGAGTAAGTGGTATATTCTACAGAACAATCAAGCACGATAAGGAGTGCATAGCAAGCCTCAGGAGAGCTGGGTTTGAGGCTCAGTGACAAGCAGCTCTGTGACACATAAATCCTTTGGAAGCTATGTTTAGTGTCATAAGCTTAAAGGAGAAATTGTCAGAAAATGATTCAATCAGATATCAAGCTTGACAAACAAGCTCAATGAACACGGCTTCAGTTACTCATGGGAAATAGTCCTGTGTGGGCATTAACCTTGTATATGACCAAAATTATGTCTCTGTAACTCTAGTGTATTACTTTTTACAATGCAAAAACAGTCTGTTTATATTTCCTTAATCAAGTACCATGTATCATTTCTCATTGTATCATCTGCCACCTGGTTACATGGTCTAGTGGTGGTATAAAATGACCAAGCAAAGTAGATTTGGAGTCGCTCTCCTAGTGTAGATTTATTTTTTCTTATTTGCCAAATAGAACTGGAATGTTAGAAACACACACACAGACACACCTTGAGTAAACTTATATGACATCTAGGGACTAATATATATCTGCTTTGTGATTTTTGATACAATATGCTTTATTCTTATTGGTGCTGATGCAGTCAGTGAACCATCCACCTCCTCTAACACTTGCTTTTTCTGTACTGTTGTTGGCTTCCTACCTCAAGTACCTGGGACTCTGCCTTAGAGCTTTCTCCACCCCAGAAATTTTTGGCCCTTGATCGGGGAAGGCTGGAAAAGCTGGAGAGCTTATTTCCATCCTTCAGAAGCAGCTTTCAATACCTAATGGGAATTGGTGGATATGCTGCTGTTCTCTTCTCCCTAGTCTCTGAAGCATTTTCAATACTGTCCCCCAGAAGTCCTCAGCAGGACTAAATTCCAGAGAACCAATGGAAACATGATAAATTCATCCTCTTTAACTCCTTGTCTTCTCTTTCCTGTATATTTTCCATACTTCTTTATGTGTGATTTCTGGAACCAATCCCAAATTAACTACTAACACGCAAATCCTTGTCTTGGGTTCTGTTAGTCAGGAAATCCAATCCAATTGCCAACCAAGTTCAAACAAACAAAGAAAACACAAAACCTCAAATGTACTTGAGGTGATAAATTAAGGACCAAAAGATAACTAGACCTATGTCAGGTATAGTAGGAATGAATTGCTCAAGCCCAAGCCCAAGTCTGGAAAAAAAATGAAACTTTGTTTTTCTATTGCTAAACTTGGCTTCTTTCTAATGCCTCATTTTTCCCTTTTTTTTTTTATTGTTCAAGTAGAGTTTTCTGCCTTTTCCCCCAGCCTTCCCCACAAACTCAGCCCTCCCCACCTCCTTCCCCTGTGCCAACCCTCCTTGTTATTGTCTGTGTGTCCTTTATAATTGTTCCTATAAACCCTTCATTCTTTTCCTCCATTATCCCTTCCCCTCTCCCTTCTGCTCACTGTCAGCTTATTCTCAATTTCAATGTCTCTGGTTATATTTTTCTTGCTTCTTCATTTTGTTGATTAAGTTCCACTTAAAGGTGAGATCATATGGTATTTGTCTTTCACTACCTGGCTTATTTCACTTAGCATAATGCTCTCCAGTTCCATCCATGCTGTCCCAAACGGGAGGAGCTCCTTCTTTCTTTCTGCTGAGTAGTATTCCATCCTGTAAATGTACGATAGTTTTCTGATCCGTCCATTTACTGATGGGCACTTAGGTTGCTTCCAGCACTTGGCAATTGTAAATTGTGCTGCTATGAGCATTGGGGTGCAAAGGTTCTTTTGGATTGGTGGCTCAGGGCTCTTAGGATTTAATTCCAGCAGTGGAATTACCAGATCAAAAGGCAGTTCCATTTTCAGTTTTCTGAGGAAATTCCATACTGTTTTCCATAGTGGTTTCACCAGTCTGCCATCTCACCAACAGCTCACTAGGGTTCCCTTGTCTTCACAACCTCTCCAACACTTGTTGTTTGTTGCTTTGTTTATGATGGGCATTCTCAATGGTGTGAGGTGGTATCTCATCATGGTTTTAAATGCAGTTCTCTGACAGCTAGCAATGATGAGCATTTTTTCATATGTCTCTGGACCCTCTGTATGTCTTCCTTGGAGAACTGTCTGTTCAAGTCCTTTGCCCATTTTTTTTAATTGGGTGGCTTGCCTTCTTAGAATGGAGTTGTGTAAGTTCTTTATATATTTTGGATACCAGTCCCTTGTCTGAGGTATCATTGGCAAATATGTTTTCCTATGTGAAAACATATTTTTCTTGGTTCTCTTTTCATTTTAATGCTATTTTCTTTAGCTGTGCACAAGCTTTTTTTTTTTTTTTTGATGAGATCTCATTTGTTTATTCTTTCCTTTATGTCCCTTGCTCTAGGGGACATAACAGTGAAAATATCGCTGAATAGAATATCTGAGATTTTCCTGCCTATGTTCTCCTGAAGGACTTTTATGCTGTCATTACTTATAGTTAAGTCTTTTATCCACCTTGAATTGACTTTTGTGTATAGTGCAAGTTGGTACTTGAGTTTCTTTTTCTTTGTTTTTTTTTTTTTGCGTGTAGCTGTCCATATCTCCCAACACCATTTGTTGAAGAGGCTATTTTTTGCTCCATTTTATACTTCTACTCCCTTTGTCAAATATTAATTAACCATAGAGACCTGGGTGTATTTCTGGGCTCTCTATTCTGTTCCATTGTTACCTGTTCTTGTGCCAGTACCAGTCTTTTTTGATTACAGTGGCCTTGTAATACAGTTTGATATCAAGTATTGTGATCACTCCTACTTTGCTCTTCTTTCTCAAAATTGCTGTAGCTATCAGGGGTTGTTTATTGTCCCACATATATTTTTGAAATGTTTTTTCTATGTCTGTGAAATATGCCTTGGTACTTTAATAGGGATTGCATTGAATCTATAAATTTCTGTGGGTAGTATGGACATTTTGATGATGTTAATTTTTCCAATCCATTAACACAGTATATGTTTCCCTTTGTCTCTTCCTTAATTTCTTTCTTCAGCGTTGTGTAGTTGTTGAGTACAGGTCTTTTACCTCCTTAGTTAGGTTTATTCCTAGGTATTTCATTTTTCCTGTTGTTATATCAAATAGGATTTTTTTCCTGATTTATGTTTTTGATGTTTCATTGTTGGTATACAAAAACACCTTTGATCTCTGAATATTGACTTTGTATCCCATTGTTTTGTCATATTCATTTATTAGGTCGAACTAATAAATGAATTTATTAGTTTTATTCCTTTATTAGTTTTTTCATGAAGTCTATAGGGTTTTCTATGTACAGTACCATGTCATCTGCAAAAAAATCACAGTTTTATTTCCTCTTGTCCAATTTGGATGCCTTTTATTTCCTTTTCTTTTCTGATTGCTATGGCCAGGACTTCCAATGCTGTGCCTCATTTTATCAAGTAAAAAGAGCTTAATATCAGCTAAGACTGGGTAATCTCAATTGATTCAGTTCTTTACTACCTCTACTTTTCTTTCTGGGGTTGTGTTTAAATTCCAGGAAACTTACCTAGTATCAATTACTAGGGACAGGAGATAAGGACCTGGCCCATGGCATGCACTTGTCTACTGTATTGGCTGGGAAGCCTCATGCCTGTTTGTGCCTTCACTGGTTAGTATCCCTTCTTTCAGCATCCAGCAATATGTCAATGGCCTCCCATCTGAACTTTAGCCATCTTGTCACAGGAGTTCATCTCTGTTCTAGCTTTCTTGCTTTTACTTCGGGCTTCTTCAAGTTCATAACTGCCACTTAGCTTCCATGTGTCCTCAATCACATGGAGGAAAAAATCACCTTTGTCAGGACCACGGGGTTGCTTGGAGGCTTTGTGAAGGTTTCTACTTACACATCTATCTAAGCCCCATTTGGTTCTTTTTTAATCCTGCTGATTTTATATCATGCCATGGAAGTCAGGAGAACTCTGAATGTTGTCCCATTCAGGAGTAAAACCTAGACAAAGCAAATCTCTGTTCTTCTACCTCTTTTGACCTCTCTTCCCAGACACCAGCAAGTTCTCCTTAGTATTGTAGGCAGGAAAAATAAATGCTTCCTCTCCCTCTAAGAGCAACACTAAGACACTAGCAGATGAAGGTTAGGATAAAATCCTCAGCTTCCTTGAAGCCTCTCAGTGGGACAACTGAATTAATTTCTACTCATTCTGAGATGTGCTCTGTGCCAGTAGGCTGAAAGCACATATGCTTACAGCAGCATCATACTGACTAACACCCCCTGTGTTGGTGTTTTCTTTTTCCTTGCCTTGCTTCCCAATCCTCCCACTTCAGATTCTCAGAATCACTTCTCAAATCTACTTGTGTCCAAGTCCTTGTTTCAGGGATGCTTTTTGGACTACCCAACCTAAGGCACACCGTCATCCACATTTGTATCTTGAAAACACATGCAGCCCATTCTCCCTGTTTGCTTTTTAGAATGTGAATTTGGGTTTGTACCTTAGGGAATGATATAGTAGAAATAGATCTCACTTATGCTGAACTGAAAAACTAAACTATGTGTTTGCTTCAGTAAAATGTTCTCTATCATGGCAACAAAACTGTTGAACACTTAAAAGAAAGTTTGTTGGCATTGTAAGATATTCTTCCTAATGGCTGAGGGGTGAGATGTTGTGGGAGGCTGGTGAGGCAACAAGATGGATGGGGTATGTGTGTAAGAGTATTTCATAGTGGAAATTTAAGAGGACATTTTAGACCTAGAGTTAAATTTGAAAAGGTAAGAAGGTGAAAAGTCAGGCTTTCCAGTTTGGAAGCCTGATGGTCTAACTCAATGAGTGAGCCAGCCATAAAGACCAAGAAAAATTGCAGAAGCCCACAACTTCCTGTTTCATATAACCCAAACTTTTAGGGACAGGTAGGCTCTGGGAAAGAATGTGATGCCTAAAGTACCAACCTTCTCCAATCCAGGGTCTGAGATCATCTATCCTACAGGGCAGCCCTCCTCCATGGTTCTTCCATTGTTTACCTTGAGGGCAGCAGAAGAATTTTGTTTTTTCCCATCTGGGAAGCTGGTGCAGGGAGAAGGAGACAGAGCATACTTGCCATGGTCAATAAGAAGTCTCCCTGAAGATGGAAAGCACTGGTACCCTTGCCACCCACATGGGCTTGATTCAATTTGCCACACAGATGCAAGGCCAATAATTCACCATGAAGTCAGCAGAGCAGAGAAAATATTTACCTAAAGACTAGCAGATTAAGCTCCTTTGGATTTCCAATGTGGCAGGCCTGACAACCTGCCAGCGTCTAAACACCTCAGGCCATACAAGGAAAGACAGAGCTCAAGCATGTGTGTGTGTATGATGATGGCTGCCATTTCCCACACAAAGCCAATTTTCCTGGATGAGGCCTTTCCTTCTATTCCTGATCACACAACCACGTGGAAGTGAAATATGGTAGTTTGTATCCTAACTGACACTTACTGGCATGGTGGCAATTAGTGGGGCCTTTACAAGTTTCTTCTTCACAGAAGGGTGCTGCAGATTGAGTCATCTGCTGAACTCACATTCCATTGTTTGGTGATGTTGGAAGAGTCGATCAGCATTTCTAACTGGTAACTTTTAGTGCAGAGAACAATGTTTCTCCATTTTTGAGGCACCACAATCTCAAGCAACTCTGGTGAATGTGAATTTTTTAAAGGATCCTTTTTTAAGTTGGAAAACTTTGCATGGTTATTTTAGTATGTAATATTTCAAACTTCTTGTCATAAAACAGGAGTTGCATTGTGTTGTTTTGTGACTTTCTGTCCTTTGCACCTGACCTGTGGCTCTTATATTTCCTCAGTGTGAGAAGCAAAGAACAATGTACTGGACCCAGGACAGAAATTGGGGGCATTTTATCTGGTTCTGTGAGCCAGTGACCTTGTAAACTTGAGTAACTTATTATGGTCTATTACCTTCCTTTTCTCCATCTCCCAAAAGGTGGGGTGGAATGTGGATGGGACAGTATTTGAATGATGAGTTGTAAAATTTCTTTGGCACTTAACATTTGAAGATTCGTTCTATGATTTTAGATTCTCTGCTCATGTTTTCTAACCATGTTCTCATGTTTAATTAAATTGAACATATATTGACTATTGGAAATGAATCTACAAAACATATGTAAAGAGTAAGAAATCTTAATGTGGATGCTGTCATTAGACAAATGATAACCAAGGGGCTGGCCCTGAAAAAGTTGACAAACCTGGGCAGCCCAAAGGGAAATAGTAACTTAGAACAATTCATAAGATTGCTGAAAAACTGACGAGAGGAAGGCTTTCAGTGGGGCCAGCTACAAGTGTGTATATTTTAGTAGTTGGGAGATAGAGTTGGGAAATTGTAACATTTTTAGTAATTTTAATTATGATATATTTTAAAAATACAAAATGTACTAAAACATAAACACTTGAGAATAAATTGAAGACATGATTTCATGACACTTTTCCTTCTAGATACTTCAGGGTACATTTCCAAAGAACCAGGTGCATTCTCTTATAGAGCCACAGTATAATTATCAAAATCAAGAGATCAGCATTGATATATAATAATATCATCCAACCTATAACCCACACTCAGTTTATGCAAATTGTTCCAACAATTGGCAGTCTCCTGCATAGCAATTTTGGTTTTCCAGTCCAGTTTTTAATCAGGGATGATGCAGGATATTTAGTTGTTAAGTCTTTACGTTCATTTAATCTTCAAATATTTTTCAATCATTTCCTGTCTTCCTGACTGGTATTTAAACACCAATCCAAAAGAACCTGTGCACCCCAATGTTCATAGCAGCACAATTTACAATAGCCAAGTACTGGAAGCAACCGAAGTGCCCATCAGCAAACGAGTGGATCCAAAAACTATGGTATATTTACACAATGGAATTCTACGCAGCAGAGAGAAAGAAGGAGCTTATACCCTTTGCAACAGCATGGATGAAACTGGAGAGCATTATGCTAAGTGAAATAAGCCAGGAGGTGAGGGACAAATACCATATGATCTCACCTTTAATTGGAACATAAGCAATAGAAGAAAAAAGCAAACAAAATATAACCAGAGACATTGAAGTTAAGAACAATCTAACAATAGCCAGGCGGGGGGAGGGGGGGGTGGGGGGCGGGGACAGTGGGAAGAGGGGATTACAGGAACTACTATAAAGGACACATGGACAAAACCAAGGGGGAGGGTGGAGGTGGGGGAGAGAGGTGGGTTCACCTGGGGTGGGGTGGAGGGATGGGGAGAAAAGGCATACAACTGTAATTGAATAACAATAAAAATTAAAAAAAAAAGTACAGGCCAGTTATTGAGTAGAATGTTCCTTGTTTTAGCTTTATTTTGTTTCTCAGGATTACATTCAGATTATGCATTTTAGGCAAAAATACCACATACGGTAACATGCCTCAGTGCATCCAACCCGGAGACCTGTGAAGTTAGTTAGCCCCATTGTGTGAGAAAATCTTTTTGTCACATTGTTTCAGTAGTTATTTTTCAAATTTGGTGATCAAATTAAATATGCTATATGGGCCCTGGCTGGTGTGACTAGGTGGACTGACCTGGGCCTGTGGATTGAAGAGTTGCCAGTTCGATTGCCAATTAGGGCACATGCCTGAGTTGCAGGCCAGGTCCACAGTAGGGGAGGGTGACATGCAACCACACATTGACCTTTCTCTTATTCTCTTTCTTCCTCCCTTCCCCACTATCTACAATAAATAAATAAATCTTAAAAAAAAGAAATATGTTATGTGGTTAAGACTTGCTGATTCTTAGATTATGACTTCACCAGAAAAAACACAGCCTCATTGCAACAGTGCCATCTGCTGAAAAAAAGAACACTTTTGAAATATTTTATTATTTTATTTAATTTTATGATTTTATCCATTGTTTAGATTATATATTTTTTATTTTTAAAATTAATTATTTTTTCTGTTATTTTAATAGCTTATTTTTAAAAAATATTTTAGTTGTTCAATTACAGTTCTCTGCATTTACCTCCAACACTCCTTCCGTACCCCAGCCAAACCCACCTCCCTCCCTTGCTTCCATGCCACCTTGGTTTTGTCAATGTGTCCTTTATAGTTGTTTCTGGAAATCATTTCCGTCTTCACCCCATTACCCTCTCCACCGTCCCACTCATTATTGTCAGGTTGTTCTTAATTTCAATGCCTCTGCTTATATATTTTTTAAATATATTTATTGATTATGCTATTACAGTTGTCCCATTCCCCCCACCCCCCCCTCACTCCACTCCATCCTGCCCATCTCCTCCCTCCCACATTCTGCCCCTATAGTTCATGTCCATGGGTCATACTTATAAGTTCTTTGGCTTCTACATTTCCTACACTATTCTTACCCTCCCCCTGTCTATTTTCCACCTATCATCTATGCTACTTATTCTCTGTACCTTTTCCCCCCTCTCCCCCTCCCATTCCCCTATTGACAACCCTCCATGTGATCTCCATCTCTATGGTTCTGTTCCTGTTCTAGTTGTTTGCCTAGTTTGCTCTTGATTTTGTTTTAGGTGTGGTCATTAATAACTGTGAGTTTGCTGTCATTTTTACTGTTCATATTTTTTATCTTCTTTTTCTTAGGTGACTCCCTTTAACATTTCATATAATAAGGGCTTGGTGGTGATGAACTCCTTTAATTTGACCTTATCTGAGAAGCACTTTATCTTCCCTTCCATTCTAAATGATAGCTTTGCTGGATAGAGTAATCTTTGATGTAGGTCCTTACCTTTCATGACTTTGAATATGTCTTTCCAGCTCATTCTTGCCTGTAAGGTTTCTCTTGAGAAATCAGCTGATGGTATTATAGGAACTCCTTTGTAGGTAACTCTCTCCTTTCCTCTTGCTGCTTTTAAGATTCTCTCCTTATCTTTAATCTTGGGTAATTTAATTATGATGTGTCTTGGTGTGTGCTTCCTTGGGTTAAAATTCTTTGGGATTCTCTGAGTTTCCTGTACTTCCTGGAAGTTTATTTCCTTTGCCAGATTGGGGATGTTATCCTTCATTATTTGTTCAAATAAGTTTTCAATTTTTTGTTCTTCCTCTTCTCCGTCTGGCACCCCTATAATTCAGATGTTGGAACATTTCAAGATGTCCTGGAGGTTCCTAAGCCTCTCCTCATTTTTTTCAAATTCTTGTTTCTTCATTCTGTTCTGGTTGATTGTTTATTTCTTCCTTCTTGTCCAAACCATTGATTTGAGTCCAAGTTTCCTTCCCATCACTCTTGGTTCCATGTGCATTTTCCTTTAATTCACTTTTCATAGCCTTTACTCTTTCCTCTATTTTGCAACCATACACAACCATTTCTGTGAGCATCCTGATTACCAGTGTTTTGAGCTGTGCATCTGATACATTAACTATCTCTTCATCACTTACTTGTATTTTTTTCTGGACCTTTGATCTATTATTTCATTTTGGGCCATTTTTTTTTGGTATCAGCACTCCTATTATGTAGTAAAGGGTGGAGTCTTAGGTATTTGCCAGGGTGGGGCAACCTACTTGGCTGCCTAGTGGCATTGTATGTGGGGGTAGGGCCCTAAAAAGAACAATGCCACTTGCTGGGCTCTCAGCTGGCTTTTAGTCACTTCCCTTGCTACCCACAAACAAATTGGGCTCTTCTGGTGCTGATTCCTAGGTGGGTGGCTTTTTCTAAATTCCAAGACCCTGTAGGTCTCTCCAATGAACTCTGTTGTTAGGCTGGGAGTTTCTCAGCCTTAACCCCCACGACATTTTTCAGTCAGAGGTTTTGAGGCTTTATTTCCCCAAGCTGGAAGCCTTCATGTGTGGTGTGTCTCTCTCCACATTTGTTTCTCCTAGTTTATCCACATGAAAATGTGGGACCTCCACATCTGCCAGCTGCCTCCTCACCTGATCTGGGAGCCACCAGCTCCCCCACCCAGGTCTTCCAGCCACTACCTTGCTGCATCCTTTCCGTATCAGCTGCCCATCTCCACCTCTCCTACCAGTCTGGATGAATGTTTCTTCTTTAACTCCTTGGTCGTCAAACTTCCATACAGTTCAATTTTCTGGCAGTGCTGGTTGTTTTTTTTTTTTGTTTGTTTATGAATTTGTTCTTGTCCTTCTTTTGGTTGTGCAAGAAGCCACAGTATATCTACTTATGCCTCCATCTTGACTGGAAGTTGTAACATTTCTTAAAGTGTGGAAGAACATGAGATCTTTTGATGATATTCAAATTTTAACCAAGTCACTTTTCCCTTGCCATTGGCCTTTTTTTTTTTTTTTTTTTTTTTTACTGTCAAGAGCCCCAAATCAGTCTGAAAATGGAGGAGAGGAGGGAAAGAGGGTAAGGTGATTTTGATCCTACATTTAAGAGCTGTAACAGTTAACAGTGTAATTTGAATGCTGAAAAAAAAGAATATGTGATGTGATCATCTCAGTCTTCACAATTATATCTGGTATTTAGATGAATGGAGGTATCAGTTGACTCCTTAATCCCAGCTGAGATTCCAGGCACTGCCCTTAACTGTGAACAAACCCAAATGAGAATGCATTGCACAAGAGTGAGCAAAATGAGTAGAACCCGAGTGTTGTGCCACACAAAGAAGGAATAGGAACTTGGGAAACATTGGACTTGGGAAAGAGCTAGGATAAAGGGGGCCAGGATGATGTGTACAACTATTTATAGATCTGATATGAAGAATGTTCCAAACTTAGATCTCTTTGACTCAAGAATTAGAATTAGTACTTGTGAATTAAAGTTTCAAGAGAGATGGAAATGCTTTTATTCCTCTCACTTTATTAAGGAAAATAAAACAAATTTCTAGCAGTTGAAAGTGTCCAAGGATGATTTGGGATACTTTAGGAAGTATAGTTCCAGGAAATGTATGTGTGAACCGATTATATGATCCATTGAAACTGAGATCCTATAATTTAAAGATGACTTTAGCATTTAATCCATGACATGATCCAATCAATCCATGTTGAACTTTCTAATTTTTAAATTAAAAAAATAAGTAAATAAAAAATTCATTAGATTCCTTCATCCAAACCCATGCCTAGTGTCATACAATTGACTTTTGATTTATTTGTCCTAAAAAATACCATATCATCTCACTTTTGACTGGAACATAATCAACAAAAGAAAAAAGTAAGCAAAATATAACCAGAGACATTGAAATTAAGAACAATCTGACAGTAACCAGAGGGGAGGTAAGAGGGGGTAATTGGGGGAAGGGTTTTCAGGAACTACTATAAAGGACACATGGACAAAACCAAGGGGGAGGATGGAAGCAAGGGAGGTAGGTGGGTTTGGCTGGGGTGGAGGAGAGTGGTAGGAGGAAAATGCAGAGAACTATAATCGAGTAACAATAAAATAATATAAAAATTATATTAACACATAAGAAAACATATTTGTAAACAAAAATTTTTGCAAAAAGAATTTGGGACTGAGTAAGCACTATAGGTCTACTAAATGCTTAAACTTAATTATTGTGTGAGCAAGTTTAATTACTCTTAGAAAATCCTCTATATTCATAAATTATTTAGGGTTCACTAAGCTTGGTTCTCTGATTTATCACTTTGTAGCACATGGAAAAATCCACAAAGAGAGAAAATAATTTGTTTCTGAACATTTGGGGGATGATATTAGGTTATGTAGTATAAAACTGTTATTTGACTAGTTTAATTAACATTTTATTTAAAAATGGAAGATTCACATGCTGTTGTGAGAATTAATACAGAAAAAGCCTATATACCCTTTACTTATTTTTTCCTGGTGGTGACATCTTGCAAACAGTGTTTTATATGGTTCAACCTAATATATTTTAGATGGATGCCATACAACAAAAGTTTGGCTGAATTAGGTTATATGACTATATCCTAAGTTCATTAAGTGTTGAAGTAACTTAAAGGACAATGAAGCATGGGCCAATACAGTATTAATGCATGTGGGTTTAAAATGTGGGAGAGGAGAGGTTTCAAGGAAGACTCTAGCATCAGGAAAGCAAGACTGATGGTTGGATGATTTAAAATGATGTGGAGGGATGAGGAATTTGAGCATTGGGAAGTAGACATAGGGACCTTGGAAGGAGACTCAGAACAGTGATACAAACATAACTCAAAGGCCAGAGAAAGCAAGGAGGCTGAGAAAGCAGAGGCAGCCTGGGGTGGTACCAAGTTAGAATGAGTGTTCAGTCTTGAGACTGAGAGGAAGATGCTAACTGACAGATAGAAACTAATGATGCAAGAGAAGCTAAGCTGAGGGGATCAATAGGAGATTCACCCAGGAAGGAGAATAAAACTCATTTTCCTCCCCAAAGGAAGAGAGGAGAATGGGTTAAGATGATTTCACATTTAAATGTAAATAGGTGACAGTATGATGTAAAATTTACTAATTTTCAAATATTTTAAAAGTAGTGCTACCCTTTGCCTTAATCTACATAATATCTGAAATACAAAGATGGGATCATGGATGGTCTTGTTGAAATGAGGGTAAGGTTCACCTTTAGCCAGTCCTGCCTGCCTGAAAGTGGCCCCAGTGTTCACCTTTGAAAGCCTGGAGGTTTCACAAATGCATTAGAAAACTAGTGGAATCCATGATGGAATAAAATGGATAAAATATTCCAACTCTTTAAGTCCCAGTTTTATTAGGCTACATATTTAATTTTCACAGCATTTTGTTGTTTGATAAATAAACTACAAGACTGCAAATGTTTTATTATTTTTTTCTTGATTTCCAAGAGACAAAAAGCCACAATGGGAACTGTAATGGGTGAATTGATCATGGGAACATAATTGTGGCAGGTTTTGTTCTATCAGTTCAGAATGAGAATAATCTAGCCCCTAGAAAATACCCACAAGGGCTCAGTTGGTTGTGAACACATCTTGAGCCAAAAATGTGATGAGCTGCTCAACCCAAATGTACTTTTAGCCTGGATTAGTAAAGACATAATCATATTCAGCTCTAGAAATATGACTGGTCCACTGTATGGGATGGCTGACCACATGTAGAGTAGTACCTTTGTTGTGAGCCTCATATTTATGAAGGACAGAGACAAAGTAAAAGAATGTGCAAATTAAGGGGAATAGAGCAGAAATGGCTACCAAGTCAATTTGCTATAAATATTCATTTAAGGAAAAAAAGAGGGAGAGGCAGAATAAAAGGAGGAAAAAGGAGGCCTGAAGATATAGAAGGAATGAGGAAAGCACTTAAAGTGACGACATGTGGTTAGAATTTTAGAGATCTTTTTCCAGAAATGTAGATGAATAGGCTTAAAAGAAGATAAGTGAATTTGTGAAAGAGGGTAAGAATTTGGAGGGGAGAAGCAGCATACCTGGCTTGTGATGGACCCACCACTAAAATGCCATGGAAGTACAACCCATAATTTGTGGTTGTCAAGATTTAAAGCTTTAGCTCCTACCATTACCCCAGATGCTTAAGTAAGAATTCCAGTACTCTGAATTCTAGTTCTGTATCCCAAAACTCGATTCCCTTGTATGTTATGCACATGTAAGAGTTCCAACATAAATATTTATAGGGCAAAGGATCTCAAAAAATACAATCTATGTTTTCCAAATGATATTCTCCAGAACCAACCAACCCCATCGCATCCCTCCTTCCCCTGCCTCCCCCTCCCTCTCTTCTCTTCCTTCCTTCTTTTCTTCCTTTTCCCTTGTATACCTCCTCCCCTCCATCTCTCCCTTCTTTCTCACCTGTTTCCTTTCCTGCTTCCAACACATGCTTAGCACCACCATCTTCCATACAATTCGCCTATAATTCTGAACAAAATGAGTCCTTGCCCTCATGGAGCTCGAGCAAATGAGGGAGACAGACAATGGTCAAACAATTGTCACTTTCATAAATAGTAAATTATGTTTCCTTTATCACTATGGAGGTTAAACATTTAATCTCACATCTATAGTAAATGCAATACTCATGTACTTTTAATCCTCTACTCCCTATTACTTAGTGAAAGAATTTGATCTATTTATTTTCAAGTTTAAAACTCAGTACAGTCTAGGAATTTCTCTGTCTAATTCAGTAGTGTAGACTTGTTCATTCTTGTTCAAAATTCTCTTTATTTCAAGTTCAGCCTCTTCCTCTTCTTTGTTGGAGTGGTATCTAAGATTCTAAGGGGTTATACACACTATAGGAGGGGTATCAAACTCATTTTCACTGGGGGTCACATCAACCTTGTGGTTACCTTCAAAGGGCTGAATGTAACTTTAAGACTGTATAACTGTAACTACTCCTTAAGTAGGGACAAGGAGCTCCTCTCTGCTGCCAGTAGAAACAATGTCCTGAACCTGATAAAACAAGGTGGAGGGCTGGATTCAGCCTGCAGGCCTTGTGTTTGCCACCTGTGTACAATAACCTCGGGACTGGTAGGGGTGGTGAAGGATGCAGAGTCTAGAAATGTGCCGGGGTCAGGTTAAGCTCTGTGAAGAAACAAGTCACCTCACCAACTCCATAAGTGAAGTTCTGGTTCCTACAACCTGGGTTTTCCCACTTCCATGTCCATCTCTATGTGCTTTTTAGATTGGTACCAGTTGTTCTTCTAATTCCCTGAAATTCTCAAAGATGCCCACTTGAACTTATATATAGATTTAATTGTTCTTTAATTCACTGAACTCAGAATATATGTATTAATTTGTCCCTTTTCCTTTCATTTGACTATCCCTTCTAAATTCTTAGGTTCCATTGTTATGTCATTTGACTTCCTTCTTCAAAAAATACTTCAGGCTATAAATTTTATTCTGAGTACAATATTTACCAGATGGCATGGATTGGAGTCTATTGTTATCCACCATTATTATTTATGAGATTATAATTTTTAATTTCTTTTTTGACCTTTGTATTAATTCAGATATTTTCTTTTTCAATTTCCAAAAAGTTAGATTTTGTTATCATTAATGTTTGCATTGATGTCAGTGTTGGTTGCATTTATAAACATGTGCCTGTAATGAAAATTCTACTTTTAAGAATACAGTAAGAGTTCTGGTCAAGATGGAGGCATACACACTATAGGAGGGGAACAACTAGAAGAGGAACAGAATCAGAGAAATGGACATCACATGGAGAGTTTTCAGTGGGGATGAGGAGGGGGGGAATAGTGGGGGGAAAGGTACAGGGAATAAGAAGCATAATTGGTAGGCATAAAATAGACAGGGAGAGGCAAGTAGAAACCCATTGCTTCCTAGCACAGCCAAAAGGAGAATAATAACCAATCTAAAATCAATTAACAACCAGAAGTGCAAGAAAATCAAACTGCATGAAACTCCAACAACCAAGAAATTAAAGAAATAGTCAACCAGACCAACCAGACCTATAAGGTGGGATGATGGAGAGAACCCATAGCAAGGCAGGTGACCTTGTGGGGAGGGCTGGCTGAACAAAAAACTTGAGACTCAGAGCTGACTGTGGACTATGGCAGTGGAAGGTTGTTAATGGTGGGAAAATTCCCAGTCTCACACGAGGGTTCGTTGGAAAGTGTGCTAGAGCCCAGCAGGTGAGCTGCATTGTTCCCTCACTAGCCCCTCCCACACAGTGCCACAACACAGCAAAGAGGGTTGCCCTGTCCTGGTGAATACCTAAGGCCCCGCACCCTTACAACTTAACAGGCATGCCAAGACAAAGAAATATGGCCCAAATGAAAGAACACAGCAAAATTCTAGAAAAAGATCTAAGTGATGAGGAGATAGCTAACCTATCTGATGGAGAGTTCAAAGCCCTGGTAATCAAAATGCTCACAGAACTGATTAAGCTTGGTCTCAAAATGAAAGAATAAGTGAAGGATACCCAAAGTAAAATAAAGCAAAATATTCAGGGAACCAATAGTGATGGGAAGGAAACCAGGACTCAAATCAACAATTTATAACAAAAAGAATAAATAATCATCCAACTGGAAGAGAATGAAGAAACAAGAATTCAAAAAAATGAGGACAGGCTTAGAAACCTCTGGTACAACTTTAAACATTCCAATATCTAACTTATAGGGGTGCCAGAAGGAGAAGAACAATAGCAAGAAATTGAAAACTTATTTGAACAAATAATGAAGGAAAACTTCCTCAATCTGGCAAAGGAAATAGACTTTCAGGAAGTGCAGGAAGCTCAGAGAGTCCCAAAGAAGTTGGACCCAAAGAGGAACACACCAAGGCACATCATCATTAACTTACCCAAGATTAAAGATAAGAGAATCTTAAAAAGCAGCAAGAGGAAAGAAGAGAGTTACCTACAAAGTAGTCCCCATAAGACCATCAGCTTATTTCTCAAAAGAAACCTTACAGACAAGAAAGGGGCTGGAAAGAAGTATTTGAACTCATGAAAGGCAAGGACCTCCATCCAAGATGACTCTATCCAGCAAAGCTGTCATTTAGAATGGAAGGGCAGATAAAGTGCTTCCCAAATAAGGTCAGGTTAAAGGAGTTCATCATCACCAAGCCCTTATTATATAAATGCTAAAGGGACTTATCTAAGATATTGAAGAAAATCAAAAACTATGAATAGTGAAATGACAACAGACTCACAACTATCAACAAATAAACCAACTGACAACCAAAGAAACAAACCCCAAAAACAAATACTAAGAAAACAACTAGAAGAGGAACAGAATCAGAGAAATGGACATCACATGGAGAGTTTTCAGTGGGGACGAGGAGGGGAGGAATAGTGGGGGAAAGGTACAGGGAATAAGAAGCATAATTGGTAGGCATAAAATAGATAGGGAGAGGCCAAAAATGATACAAGAAACAGAGAATTCAAAAAACATATGTACAACCCATCAACATGACCTAAGTGGGGAGAATGCTGGAGGGTTGGGGGGTACAGGGTGAAGGGGGATAAAGAGGGGAAAATTGGGACAACTGTAATAGCATAATCAATAAAATATACCTAAAAATACATTAAGATTCTTCATGAAAATTTTATAATTTCATATTATATAATATGTATATTATTTTATATACATGCAGGTTTTTTGTAAATTTTACTTCCTCAACACAACCTAACTCTGACTACTAACAACCATGTACATCTTACAGTCACAGATCCCCATGATCTGAGCAAGGTTTAAGGTTTTTTGGAACCCCAAATCAACTAGGGTAGTAGCTGCCATTGTTACAAAACAAACCTGGCAGGGGGTGAACGATATACTATCACTGAATGGACCCACCCTTGTACTCTGGGGGTCCCTCCCCTGTACTAGGTTCACCTTGACCACAGCCCAGGGAAAAATGACTCTCAATGCCAGAGACTGGTGAAAAGGAAAGGAATTATTTATTCAAAGAGTTATACAGACTTAGAGTAATGACTTGATGTCTTTATTAAAATACTAAAGTCCTTTAGAATACCCACAAATGCACACTGTCCTTCCTTCTCTCTCTGCCCAGTCTGGGGTACTGTATCTCAGGAAAATAAGTAGAAGCCCATAGTTCAGGTAGCCGCTTGGTTTCTGGCACCATCAACTGTGTCGCAGCCATGATCTCCAGTTAATCCAAACCCATGTGGCACCTTCTCATGGATGACCAGCAAGAGTCCTTTCACCCTTTTTCTTCCCAACAAAGTCACTCCTGCTTCCTAAGCCACATGGCAAGAAGGAGCACCCCAAAAACTTCATGGTCCCAACTTTTGCCAAAACCATGTGGTCCCCAAAATAACCCTGCATGGCTGCCACCCTGGTTTTAAATTCTAGTACAAAACTTCCTCTGCAGCCCCATTTCCAACTCCTCCCACAATCAGTTATACTTGCCAGCATTATGTATTCTTCCAGCTTTACTGGGCCACAATTGTAAGTCCAAGCAGGCATGGCCCCATGGTCTGGAGCCAATCATCTTCAAGCTCTCTTGCAGGAGCTGTAGCCAGAGGGAATTGCCTCCCAGTTACATCATGGGTGGAAGTCACTCTAATCTCCCTGGCTCAAAATATGGCCAGCTCTATTTAACATATCCATGAAAGCAGTTAAAAGTTATAAATATCCTAAATGATCATGCCAGAGGTTAGCTGCAAAGTTGTTGCTATGCAGGTTTTCAAGGGGAAGATGGCAGCAAGATAGGTGGGAGTGGAGTCCACTGCCCATCAGCACCAGTGAAATGCCTAGCTGATCTGAGGAACAGACCTAACAGCCAATAGTATTCCAGCATATATGAAGATCAGAGACCAAAGATAGAGGACATTGAAAGATCAGACGGTAAGAAGAGTGCTTAAGGACAATAAGGTCACTGGGGCAAATGCGGGGACTAGGTTGAAGCCCCTGGCTGGGGCGCAGAGTCTGCTGCAGGATTCTTGGGAGAGAGCCAGGCTGGGCTGTGTGAGAGGCCAGGTGCTTGTTTGGACCAAGGGGGCTTGAATAGGAGAAATTTCTCGAAAAGAAAAAGAAAATAGAGACACTCAGCGGCTGTTTAGAGAACTCTCTGCCCCAGCCATGGCACGTTGTGCCCGGGACCCCTTAGACCCTGGACTGTGAACATCAGATAGGCAGCCCCAGCACACACCTGAAGCCTGGTTGGTGCACACCCCAATCAGCAGCCTGGGCGCCCACACCTGAAACCTTGGTTCGGTGTGCACCCTGATCAGAGGCTCCGCAGCCCTGGTGAACAGGCCTAAAGCCTGGGATCAGGGTGCAACCCTATCAAGGGCTTGGCTGCCCTCAGGCTACTACACCTGAAGCACCAGGGACTGAACGCCCCCCACCTAGCCCCTGCAGACAGAGCCCTGCAGGGAGTACTCACTCTCTAGGAGGAAGGCAGAATGCCCAGCAGAGGGGAGCTGCAGGGCTAGGGGAGACTGCATTCCCCAGAAGGAATAGACCCAGTAAGGGGTTGAACTACCCTGAAGGAACACCGATAACCCAGAGCATCTAGGACAGCAAAGAGCAAGAAGGTGGAGTGTGAGTTGCCCCTAATTGGTGCACCTCAAGGACAGCACAACTGGTGGACTAAAGCCCTAGTGGGGAGCAGAAGGACCCTGAGGAACTAGACTAGAGGCAAAATGAAGAATGTAGCTCAGGAAGGGAGAAAAGTGAAACCAATCCCTTGACACAAACCCTCCCATTTCACAGACAGGAAGACGAGCAGAACAGACCTGACCAGTTTAAAGCCAGCAAAAGATTTTTTTTCCCTTTCCCTGAAAATTCCTTCTTCCTTTCTGTTCTTCTTTCTTTTTTTATTCCTTCTTCCGGCCATCTTTTATTCATTTTTTAAAAAATTTTTTATTGTTATTCAATTACAGTTGTGTGCCTTTTCTCCCCATCCCTCTACCTCACCCCATCCAACCCCCCCTCCCTCCCCACCTCCATCCTCCCCCTTGATTTTCTCCATGTGTCCTTTATAGTAGTTCCTGTAATCCCCTCTCCTCACTGTCCCCTCCCCACTCCCCCCTGTCCATTGTTAGATTGTTCTTAACTTCAATGTCTCTGGTTATATTTTGTTTCCCCCCCCTTTTTTTTTCCTATTTATTATGTTCCAGTAAAAGGTGAGATCATATGGTATTTGTCCCTCACCACCTGGCTTATTTCACTTAACATAATGCTCTCCAGTTCCCTCCATGCTGTTGCAAAGGGTATAAGCTCCTTCTTTCTCTCTGCTGCATAGAATTTCATTGTGTAAACATACCATAGTTTTTGGATCCACTCGTTTGATGATGGGCACTTAGGTTGCTTCCAGTACTTGTCTATTGTAAATTGTGCTGCTATGAACATTGGGGTGCACAGGTTCTTTTGGAATGGTGTTTCAGCGTTCTTAGGGTATAATCCCAGCAGTGGAATTGCTGGGTTAAAGGGCAGTTCCATTTTTAGTTTTCTGAGGAAATTCCATACTGTTGTCCACAGTGGCCTCACCAGTCTGCATTCCCACCAACAGTGCTTTAGGGTTCCCTTTTCTCCGCATCCTCTCCAACATTTGTTTGTTGATTTGTTTGTGTTGGCCACTCTGACTGGTGTGACATGGTACCTCATTGTGATTTTAATTTGCACCTCTCTGATGGCTAGTGATGCTGAGCATCTTTTCATATGTCTCTGGGCCCTCTGTATGTCTTCCTTGGAGAAGTGTCTGTTCAAGTCCTTTGCCCATTTTTTAATTGGGTTGTTTGTCTTCCTGGAGTAGAGTCTGATGAGTTCTTTACATATTTTGGAGATCAGGCACTTGTCTGAGGTATCATTGGCAAATATGTTTTCCCATACTGTTGGTTCTCCTTTCATTTCAATGCTGTTTTCTTTAGCCATGCAGAAGTTTTTATTTTGATGAGGTCCCATTTGTTTATTCTTTCCTTTATGTCCCTTGCTTTAGGGGACGTCTCTCTGAGGATGTTGCTGCGTGGAATCTGAGATGTTCCTTCCAATGTTTTCCTCAAGGACTTTTATGGTGTTATGACTTATATTTAAGTCTTTTATCCATCTTGAATTTATTTTTGTGTATGGTGTAAGTTGGTGATCCAGTTTCATTTTTCTGCATGTAGCTGTCCAGATCTCCCAACACCATTTGTTGAAGAGGCTATTTTTACTCCATATTATGCTCCTGCCTCCTTTGTCAAATATTAATTGACTGTAAAGGCTTGAGTTTATTTCTGGGCTCTCTGTTCTGTTCCATTGGTCTATGTGCCTGTTTTTATGCCAGTACCAGGCTGTTTTGATTACAGTCGCCTTGGAATGCAGTTTGATATCAGGTATTGTGATCACTCCTACTTTGTTCTTCTTTCTCAAAATTGCTGCAGCTATTTGGGTTAATTTATGGTAACATATGATTTTCTGAAATGTTTGTTGTATATGTGTGAAATATGTCAGGGGTACTTTCATAGAGATTGCATTGAATCTATAAGTCGCTTTTGGGTAGTATGGCCATTTTGAAGATGTTAATTCTTCCAATTCATGAACATGGTACGTGCTTCTATTTGTTTGCGTCTTCCTTGATTTCTTTCTTCAGTATTGTGTAGTTTTCTGAGTACAGGTCTTTTACCTCCTTGGTTAGGTTTATTCCTAGGTACTTTATTTTTCTTGTTGCTATATCAAATGGGATTTTTTTCCTGATTTCTGTTTCTGTAGTTTTGTTGGTGGTGTACAGGAATGCCTTTGATTTCTGAGTATTGACTTTGTATCCAGCTGTTTTGCCAAATTCATTTATTAGGTCGAGTAGTTGTTTGGTGGATTCTATAGGATTTTCCAGGTACACTATCATGTCATCTGCTAACAGTGATAGTTTCATCTCCTCCTTTCCAATGTGGATGCCTTTTATTTCTTTTTCTTGTCTGATTTCTGTGGCTAGGACTTCCAGTACTATGTTGAATCAGAGTGGTGAGAGAGGGCATCCTTGTCTTGTTCCTGATCTTAGTGGGAAAGCTCTAAGTTTTTGTCCATTGAGTATCATGTTGGCTGTAGGTCTCTCATATATGGCCTTTATTATGTTGAGGAATGCTCCCTTTATTCCCACTTTGCTGAGTGTTTTTATCATAAATGGGTGCTGTATCTTATCAAATGCTTTTTCCACATCTATTGATATGATCATGTGATTTTTGTCTTTGCTGTTGTTGATGTGATGTATTATGTTTATTGAGTTGCAAATATTGTACCATCCTTGCATCCCTGGGATGAATCACACTTGGTCATGGTGGATGATCTTTTTATTGTATTGCTGGATGTGGTTTGCCAATACTTTTGTTGAGAATTTTAGCGTCTATGTTCATCAGCAATATTGGCCTGAAGTTTTCTTTCTTCATTGTGTCTTTATCTGGTTTTGGGATTAGGATGATGCTGGCTTCATAAAAAGAGTTTGGGAATCTTCCATCATTTTGGATTTTATTGTATAGTCTGTGAAGGATAGGTGTCAGCTCTTCCTTAAATGCTTTGTAGAATTCTCCTGTGAAACCATCTGGTCCAGGGCTTTTGTGTGTTGGGAGTTTTTGATTATTGCTTCAGTTTCGTCTACTGTTGTTGGTCTGTTCAGGTTTTCTGATTCTTCTTCATTCAGTTTTGGAAAGTTATATTTTTCTAGGAATGTGTCCATTTCACCTAAGTTTCAAATTTCTTGGCATACAGTTCTTCATAATAATTTCTTACAATCTTTTGCATTTCTGTGGTATCAGTTGTAATCTCTCCTCCTTCATTTCTAATTTTGTTTATTTGGTTACTCTGTCTTTTTTTTTTTTTTATGCGCCTACTTAAAGGATTGTGGATTTTGTTTATGTTCTGAAAGAACCAGCTCCTGGATTCATTGATTCTTACAATTATGCTTATGGTCTCTATGTCATTTAACTCTCCTCTGAACTAGGTTATTTCCTTCCTTCTACTTGCTCTGGGCTGTCTTTGTTGTTGTCCCTCGAGGTCTTGTAGGTGTAGGGTTAGGTTGTTTGTTTGAAATATTTCTATCTTTTTAAGGTAGGCCTGTATTGCTTTGAACTTCCCTCTCAGGACTGCCTTTGCTGTGCCCCATAGGTTTTGGGTTGCTGTGAGTTCATTTTCATTTGTTTCTGGAAAGTTTTTGATTTCTTCCCAAATCTCGTTCTTGATCCATTCATTCTTTAATAGGACACCCTTCAGTCTTCATGATTTTGAGTGTTTTGGGTTTTTTCCTTTGGCGTTGGTTTCTAGTTTCAGTCCCTTGTGGTCAGGAAAATGCCTGGTATGATTTCAATTTTCCTGAATTTGTTGAGGCTTGTTTTGTGTCCTATCATGTGCTCTATTCTTAAAATGTTCCATGTACACGTGAAAAGAATGTGTATTTTGCTTCTTTGGGATGAAAAGCTCTCTGTATATCAGTTAAGTCCATTTCATTTAGGGCATTGTTAAGTGACATAATATCCTTGTTGATATTTTGTTTGGAAGACCTGTCCATTTTTGACAGTGGGGTGTTAAAGTCGCCTAGTATAATTGTGTTGCTGTCAATATCTTTCTTGAAGTCCTCCAATATTTTCTTTATGTATTTGGGTCCTGCTATGTGAAGTGCATATATATTTACAATGTTTATGTCTTCTTGGTGGATTCTTCCTTTGAGTATTATGAAGTGATCTTCTGAGTCTCTCTTTATGGCCCTTCTTCTGAAGTCTATTGTGTCTGATTTGAGTACTGCTATTCCTGATTTTTTTTTTTCTCTCCCTTTGCTTGGAAAATTTGTTTTCAGCCCTTCACTTTCAGTCTCTGTAGGTCTTTTTTCCTGAGTTGGGTCTCTTGTAGGCAGCATATGTGTGCGTCATATTTTCTTATACATTCAGCTATTCTATATCTTTTGATTGGAGCATTTAATCCATTTATGTTTAAGGTTATTATCGATAGGTAGTTATTCATTGCCATTTTTTCCTACTTGTGTTCCTCTGTCTTTCTCTTTTCCTTCCTTTCCTTAAAGCAGTCCCTGTAGCATCTCTTGCAGAGCTGGTTTTGTAGAAGCGTATTCTTTTAGACTTCTTTTGTCTCGGAAATTCTTTATTTGGCCTTCTATCTTGATTGAGAGCCTTGCTGGGTAAAGTAGTCTTGGTTGCAGGCCTCTGGTTCTCATTACTTGGAATATTTTTTGCCATTCTCTTCTGGCTTGGAGCGTTTCCATTGAGAAGTCAGTTGCTAACCTTATTGGGGCTCCCTTGTATGGTACTTCCTGTTTCTCCCTTGCTGTCTTTAAGATCCTGTCTTTGTCTTGGAATTTTGCCATTTTAATTATGATGTGTCTTGCAGTGGGCCTCTTTGGGTTTCTCTTGCTTGGGACTCTCTGTGTTTCCTGGATTTTGGTGACTTTTTCTCTCCTCAGATTAGGGAAATTTTCCATCATTACTTTTTCAAACAGGTTTTCTATCCCTTGCTCTTCTTCTTCTCCTTCTGGTATTTCTGTTATACGGATATTGTTACGTTTCATGTTGTCCTGCATTTCCCTTATTTCCTCTTCATTCTTTCTGAGCCTCTTTTCCTTTTCTTGCTCCTTCTGGGTGTTTTTTTCTACTTTGTCCTCCAGCTCGCTCATCCAATCCTCTGCTTCTTCAAGTCTGCTTTTGATTCCTTCTACTGTGTTCTTCAATTCAGAAATTGTAATCTTCATTACCTCTTAGCCCTTGTTTATAGTTTCTATTTCCTTTTTCTTGTTGATATAGTTTGCAGTGAGTTCATTGTAGTTTCCCTCTAGTTTCTGCTAATTCTCTGTGAATTCAGTGAGCTTCCTGATAACCATTGCTTTGAATTTAGTATCTGAGAGTTGACTTGCCTCTATTTCATTTAGCTTTGTTTCTGAGGCTTCCTCTTTTCATATCATTTGGGGATTGATTCTTTGTCTTCTCACTGTTTGTGAGACTCTTCTTGCTGGCCACTGCTTCTTAAATTGATCTGTTCTGACTCCCTGGGTTTATGGTATGAACTTCTATGCTAGAGTGCAAGTGGGATTCAGTGGTTCTGTCTCCTTAATCTCCTGTGCTCACTGGTCTTGAGCTTACTCTTATGGGTCTAACAGGGTGTAACTCTGGTCTTTTCAGAGCTCCAGTTTTTATTGTCTTACCTGTGGGAAAAAGTGAAAGAGAAAAAAAAAGAAAAAGAAGGAGAAGGGAAGGAAGGAAAAAGGGAATAGAAAAGGAATGGAAGGTAGGAAGGCAGGAAGGAGTAATACAAAAAGATCGGAGGAAAGATAAGAGGAAGGAATTTTAACAAAACATTAAAATAAAAAATAAATAAAGGAAGGCAGGAAAAAGGAATAAAAATGTAAAGGGTGGAAGGAGGAACAAATAAAAAAAGAAAGAAAGGCAGAAAGGAAGAAGGAATTCATGGGGAATGGAAAAAAAAGAGAAAAAAAAGGCAAAAGAAAAAAAATCTTCTGGTGGCTTTAAAAGGGTCAGGTTAGTTCTGCTGGTCTTCCTGTGTGTTAAATGTGAGGGGGTGGTTGGAGTGATTGGTTTCACTTTTCTCCCTTCCTGAGCAACACTGTTCCATGTTGTTCAGCTTCCAGTCCAGTTCCTCAGGGTCCTTCTGCTCCCCACTAGGCCTTTAGTTCACCATTTGTGCTGTCCTTGAGTTGCACCAACTAGGGGCAACTCATACTCCACCTTCTTGCTCTTTGCTGTCTTAGATGCTAGGGGCTCTCAGTGCTCCTTCGGGGTAGTTCAGCCCCCTACTGGGTCATTTCTTTCTGGGGACTGCAGTCTCCCCTAGCCCTGCAGCTCTCCTCTGCTGGGCGTTCTGCCTTCTCCTACAGTGCGAGTAGGGTTGCTAGGGTTGCGTGGCGGATACCCGGCTTTGGTTCTGTGCGCTGGGGCAGCCAGCTGTTGATCCAGGTGGGCACCCACCTGAGGTTTCAGGTGTGAGCGCCCACTCGGGGTTTCAGGTGTGGGCACACCGCCTGCTCTTTTGAGGTGCGTGCCCGCCTGAGTGCTTTGGGTCTGTGCGCCCAGGCAGCAGATCCTCTGATCTGGATGCACACCGATCCCTGGCTTTGGGCCTGTGTGCCTGGGGTAGCGGGGCTGCTAATCAGGTTGCGTTCCCACCCAGGGTTTCAGTTGTGGGTGTCCAGGCTGCTGTTCGAGGTGTCCGCCAACCCAGGGTTTCAGGTGTGGGCACCCTGTCTGCTGATCTGGGTGTGCACCAAATGGTCTTCAGGTGTGTGCTGGGGTTGCTTATCCAGAGTTCACAGTCCAGGGGCTGAGGCAGTAGGGACACAAGAGGCCATGGCTGCTGTGGAGAGTTCTCTAACTCACCACTGAGTGCTGTTTTTTTCTCTCTTTGTTTTCAAGAAATTCTTCCTATTCAAGCCCCCCTGGTCCAAACAAGCACCTGGCCTCTCACACAGCCCCGCCTGTCTCTCTCCCAAGAATCCTGCAGCAGACTTTGTGTCCCAGCTGGGGGCTTCAGCTGCTCTGGTCCCCGCGTTGGTCCCAGGGACCTTATTGTCCTTAAGCACTCTTCTTATCGTCTGATCTTAAAATGTCCTCTATCTTTGGTCTCCGATCTTCACATATGCTGGTATACCGTTGTCTGTTTGCTCTGTTCCTCAGATCAGCTAGGCATTTCACTGGTGCCAAGGGGAAGTGGACTCTGCTCCCACCTATCTGGCCACCATCTTCCATCTGTCCAATTGTATTTTGCTTACTTGTTTGTTTAGTTGATTAGTTCCATTTATAGGTGAGATCATGTGCAATTTGTCTTTCACCGCATGGATTATTTCACTTAGCCCAATGCTCTCCAGTTCCATCCATGCTATCATGAAGGGTAGGAGTTCCATCTTTCTTTCTCCTACTTTATTCAATTGTATAAATGTACAAAAGTTTTTTTATCCACTCATTTACTGATGAGTGCCTAGGTTGCTTCCAGGACTTGGCTATTGTAAATTGTGCTTCTATGAACAATGGGAGCATAGGTTCTATTGAATTGGTGTTTCAGAATTGCTAGCGTATAGGCCCATCAGTGGGTTACTGGGTCAAAAGGTATTTCCATTTTTAGTTTTGCGAGGTAATTTCATAATGTATTCCACAGTGGCTCTACCAGTCTGCATTCACACCAACAGTGCACTAGGGTTCCCTTTTTTCCTCAAACTCTCCAACACTTCATGTTTGTTCATTTGTTTATTATGGCCATTCTCACCAGTGTGGAGAGGTATCTCGCTGTGGTTTTAATTTGCATCTCTCTGATGGCTAGTGATGCTGAGCATCCTTTCATATGTCACTGGGTCCTCTGTATGTCTGCCTGGGAGAAATGTTTACTTAAGTCCTTTGCCAATTTTTAACAAATTTTTATTGTTATTCAATTACAGTTGTATCCCTTTTCTCCCCATCCCTCCACCCCACCCCAGATGAACCCACCTCCCTCCTCCACCTCCATCCTCCCCCTTGATTTGGGTTGTTTGTCTTCCTGGAGTGGAGTCATGTGAGTTATTTATATATTTTGGAGATCAAACCCTTGTCCAAAGTATCATTGTCAAATATACTTTCCCATAAAGTTAGTTCTTTTTTTCATTTTAATGCTCTTTTCTTTAGCTGTGCAGAAGCTTTTGATTTTTATGAGATCCCATTTCTTTATTCTTTCCTTTAAGTTCCTTGCTCCAGGGGATATATTGATGAAAATACTGCTGCATGAAACATCTGATATATTTCTGCCTTTGTTCTTCTCTATGACTTTTATGATGTCACAATTTATATTTAAGTCTTTTACTCACCTTGAATTTATTTTTGTGTATGGTGTAAGTTGGTGCTCGAGTTTCTTTTCTTTCTTTCTTTTTTTTTTTTGCTTTTAGCTGTCCAGACAGAAATGGTCTCCCAACACCATTTATTGAAGAGGCTATTTTTACTCCATGTTATGCTTCTGCCCACTTTGTTGAATATTATTTGACCATAGAGACTGGGTTTATTTGTGGACTCTATATTCTGTTCCTTTGGTCTATGTGTCTATTGTTATGCCAGTAGTGCTTTTATTACAGTGACCTTATAATATAGTTTAATATCAGATATTATGGTCCCTCCTACTTTGTTCTTCTTTCTCACAATTGCTGTGACTCTTCCAGGTCGTTTATGGCTCCATATAAATTTTTGAAATATTTGTTCTATATCTGTTAAATATGTCATAGTATTTTAATAAGGATTGTGTTAAATCTATAAATTGCTTTGGGTAGTGTGGACATTTTGATGATGTTAATTATTCCAATCCATGAACAAGATATGAGCTTCCATTTGTGTCTTCCTTAATTTATTTCTTCAGTATTGTGTAATTTTCTGAGTGTAGGTCTTTCACCTCCATGGTAAGATTTATTCCTACTTTATTTTTCTTGTTGCTATATCACATAAGATTTTTTTTCTTGACTTCTGAATCTCATCTTTCATTGTTGGCGTATAAAAATGCCTTTGATTTCTGAATATTGAGTTTGAACTCTGCTATTTTACTAAATTTGCTTATTAGGTCACAAAGTTTTTTGGTGGTGTCTATAGGGTTTTCTATGCACACTATCTTATCATCTGCAAACAATTACAGTTTTACTTCCTCCTTTCCAATTTGGATGCCTTTTATTTCTCTTTCTTTTCTGGTCACTGTGACTAGTACCTCCAATACTATATTGAATAGAAGTTGTGAAAGTGGGCATCCTTGTCTTCTCCTTGAGCTTAGTGGGAAAGTTCTTAGTTTTTGCCTGTTGAGTATGATGTTGGCTATAGGTTTCTCCAATATGGCCTTTATCATATTGAGGGATTCTCTTTCTACTTTCACTTTGCTGAGTGTTTTTATCATAAATAGGTGCTGTACTTTATCAAATGCTTTTTCCACATGCATTGATATAATCATGTGATTTTTGTATTTTCTTTTGTTTACATGATTTATTATGTTAATTGAATTGAAAATGTACCATCCTTTCCTCCCTGGGATGAATCCCACCTGATCATGGTGTATGATCTCTTCAATGTGCTGCTGGAAGAAGTTTGCCTATATGATGTAGAGGATTTTACCATCTACATTTGTCAGTGATATTGGTCTGTAGTTTTGTTTCTTTGTTGTGTCTTTATCTGGTTTTGGATTTAGGATGATGTTTGTCTCATAAAAAGAATTTGGGAGTCTTTCCTCTTGTTGAATTTTTTGAAGGAATCTGAGAAGAATAGGGGTTTTCTCTTTCCTTTACGTTTTATAAAATTCTCTTGTGAAACCATCGGGTCTAGGGCTTTTGTGTGCCAGGAGTTTTTTGATTACTACTTTGGTTTCATCAACCGTTATTGTTTTTTTCAGGGTTTCTGCTTCTTCTTCATTCAGTTTTGAAAGATTATGTTTTTCTTGAAATTTGCCTGTTTCACCCTGGTTTTCAAATTTCTTGGCATATATTTGTTCATAGTAATTTCTTACATTATTTTGTATCTTGGTGGTATGAGTTGTAATTTCTACTCTTTCATTTCTGATTTTGTTTATTTGGGTTCTCCCTCTTTCTTTCTTGATGAGTCTGCTTAAAGGCTGGTTGATTTTGTATATCTTTTCAAAGAACCAGTGCCTGTATTTATTGATTCTTTGGATTGTTTTAGTCTGTATGTAGTTTAATTCTGCTGTGATCTTGGTTATTTCCTTCCTTCTTTTTGCTCTGGGCTTTGTTGTTATTCGTTGAGTTCTAGTAGACATAAGGTTAGGTTTTTTATTTGAAATGTTTCTATCTTTTTTAGGAGGCCTGTATTGGTATGAACTACCCTCTCAGGTCTGTCTTTTCTGTGGCCCATAGGTTTTGGATTGTTGTGTGTTCATTTTCATTTGTTTCCAGAAACGTTTTGATTTCTTCCTTGATTTCATTATTAACTCATTCATTGTTGAATAGCATGCTGTTCAATATCCACAAATTTTAGTGTTTTTGAGGTTTTTTCCTTCAGTTCAGTTTTTATTTGTGGGCCCTTCTTGTCCCAGAAAATGCTATATAGAATTTCAATTATTTTGAATTTATTGAGGCATGTTTTATGCCCTGTCATATGGTCTATCTTTAAAAATATTCCATGTGCATTTGAAAAGAAAGTTAATCTTGCTTCTTTGGAATGATAGGATCTGTTAAGTCCATTTTATCTAAGGAGTTGTTCAATGCTGCAATAACCTTCTTGATTTCTGGTTGGAATATCTATCCTTTTTTGACAGTGAAGTGTTAAAATCCCCTACTATAAGTATGTTGCTGTCTATATCTTTCTTGACGTCCTCCAAGATTTTCCTTATGTATTTGGTGCTCCTATGTTGGGTGCATATATGTTTACAATGTTTATTTTTTCTTGATGGATCCTTCCCTTGAGTATTATGAAGTGTCCTTCAGTGTTTCTTTTTATGGCTTTTGTTTTGAAGTCATTTTTGTCTGATATAAGTATTGCTACACCAGCTTTGTTTTTCTTGCTCATTTTCTTAAAATATTTTTTTTCCAGCCCTTCACTTTGAGTCTGTGTAGTTCTTTTTTCCTGAGGTGGGTCTCTTGTAAGCAGCACCTGTGTGGGTGTGTTTTCTTATTCATTCAGCTACCCTATGTCTTTTGATTGGAGTATTTAATCTATTAACATTTAAGGTTGTTCTTGATAGGTACTTATTGATTTTACTTCTTTTGTCCCTGTGTTCCCCTCTCTCTCTCTCTTTTCCTTCATCTTCTTTTAGCTGTCCCCTTAGCATATCTTGCAGTGTTGGTTTGGTGGAGGTGTGTTCTTTCAGCCTTCTTTTGTCTGGGAAACTCATTATTTCACCTTTCATTTTAACTGAGAGCCTCACTGGGTAGCATAGACTTGGTTACAGGACTTTGTTTTTCTTTACTTGGAATATTTCTTACCATTCTCTCCTGGCTTGCAGTGTTTCTGTTGAGAAATCAGCTGCTAGACTTATTGGAGCTCCCTTCAATGTTACTTCTTGTTTCTTCATTGCTGCTTTTAAGATCCTCTCTTTGTCTTTAAAACTTGGCATTTTAATTGTGATGTGTCTTGAGTAGGCCTCTTTGGGTTCATCTTCATTGGGACCCACTCTGACTCCTGAACTTGCATGGCTTTTCCCCTCTCCAGGTTTGGTAAATTTTTTGTCATTATCTTTTCAAACAGGGTTTCTATCCCTTACTTGTTTTCTTCTCCTGGTATTACTGTGATTTGAAAGTTATTGTGTTTCATGTTGTCTTGCTGTTACCTTAAGCTATCTTCAATGTTTGAGTCTTTTTTGTGTGTCTGCTCTATGTAGGTATTTCTTTCTACTTTGTCTTCCAGCTCATTAATTTGGTCCTCTTCTCATCCAGCCTGCTTGTAATTCCTTCTAGTATGTTTTTTTTTTATTATTTCAGAAATCGTATTCTTCATTTCCTCATGATTCTTATTTATAGTTTCTATTTCCTTTTTCCTACTGTTTTAGTTCTCACTTAGTTCTTTGTAGTTTTCTGTTAGTTCCTTGAGCATCCTTATAACCATCCTTTTGAATTCTATATGTGATAGTTTGCTTGCCTCCATTTCATTTATCTCTTTTAGTCCGGAATCTTCCGTTTCTTTTGATTGCAAGTTCTTTTTTTGTCTTCACATCTTAGGTGACTCTTTTTTTTTTTTTTTTTCTGTGATTCCTGATGCTCAACTTGGCTAGCTGTCTTTGTAGGGTGAACTTCTATGGCAGAAATTCTGTTGGACTCAGTGATGTGGTCTGTTTGATCTCCTTGTGTGGATGCTTTGGGATTGTCCCTTTTTTGTGTTTTGGTGGGCTCTCTTGTTGTACTTTTGTTTTACCCATTGGTTTCTCCTTTGTTAGTGGGTTCTCTCCTCCAGTGGGTTTTTAGTATCCACAACTCCCTCCTTATCTTTTATGTGATCTGGGGCAGGGTGGAGGTGGATTGGATTATGGCAGTGATAGAGCATTATATGAGAGTTAAAGTACCAACAAGAAGAGAACAGAATAGATCCTTTGGAGAAATACAGCAGTAACCATGATATTTCATCCAACTAGCCACTTTTTAAGAAATGTGAAAAAAGAGGTAAGACTCCTGTTAGAGGGAAAAATAATGTGAACTGACTACAAAAGTTAGGGCACTTATGCTAGGTTCATTGGTGAGGTATAGTGAGAGTAAGGGATAGAAACTTGGTGTAGTGTGTGAGAGAATGAAGTTAACCACAACAGTAATAAAGCTGAGGAAGATAGTAAAATGGATCAAGACCAGAGATGGGTGCTGTGTGTGAATGGAATCAACAATAATATGAAAAGATATATACAATCTGAATTAAAAAAATAAGAGGGAAAAGACCAAGAGTAGTGTGTTATAAGAATACGAGTGAAATGAAGTAAGAGAAATTAAAATGCCATAGGAATGGGAGAACAAAGAAAACCAACCAATGAAATAAAACAAACAAAACAAAGAAAAGTACATGGAAGGAACATAAATATAAAATAATAATAATAATAGTAATAATAATAACAACAAAAAATAAAAATAATAAAGTTAAACAATAAAATGCAGTTTCTGTAGGATAGCAAAGTGACTTTTGTCTCAGTTGTTTACATTAGCCTTCTGATGTCTCTGGATCTGTCTTTGACCCTTTCACAGTTCTAGGTCTTATTTTCTTACACTGGAAGAGAAAATAAAACAAACAAAAAAGCCTGCTGCTGACTTTGAACCCACCAAGAGATTTCTACTGGTCGTCTTGGATGGTGCAGGTAGAGGGAGCCTGGGCTCAGTTTTTTTTGTTTTTGTTTTTTCCCTTTCCTGTGCTTCTGCCTTGGAGACTTGGTATGGACTCCAATATTCACAGGTGTCCAACCATCAGCCCAAGCCCTCAGAGCCCTGAGTACCCCCACTATCCACATGCACCAGGCTGGCACCTTTAATCCATCTCATTGTGCCACCCTTTGATTAGTCCATAAGGTGCACCAACTGGGACCACTTTGCACTCCTCCTCTTTCTTTGTTGATCTGGGTGCTCCTCACTTGCAAAGTCCCTTCAGGGAAGGTTAGTTCCCCTATTAAATTAAGTCTTTCTGGGTATTGATACCCCTCTGAGCCCCTGCTGCCCCACTTTTATCAGTCCATGAGGTGCCCTGATTTGGAGCAAATCACTCCTCTCTTCCTCCCTCTTTGCTGGCCCAGCCACAGTGGTGCGAGAGAGTTCCTTAAACAGCAGCTGATAGCCCATTTTGAGTAAATTCCCCTTGTTTGCCATTCTGCTTGTTTCTGCCATTCTTAACAAGTGGTGGGTTTTCATGCAGCCCAATTCTCTTTCCAGTCCTGAGACTATCTGGGTCAGGGTCCATCACCGGCCAATTCTTCTCCAATCTCCAGGTGTCACCCAGCTCCCCAATTTCTCTGGTACTGTTCCAGCCAGCAACCACTGTCCCAGCATGGGAACACCACCTCTGTGTATCTCCCACTGTGTCTTTATCCCCTCAGTGACTTCAAGCATCCAGGTCTCTCCTGGTGTGGGACTGTCTTCCCTGTTGTGGGAAGGGAGGGAGCTGCAAAGTTACAATTGCTGATCTGTCTTGCCTCCAAAGTTCCTGTGGTAGCTGCCATCCCTGGTGCCAGACATCACTCTGGTTACCTCAGCAGCCATGGTCCCAGGGACCTTACTGTCCTTATGCTATATCCTTACCACCCAGTTTTCAATGTCCTTTGTAATCTTTGGCTTCGAAACTTCATATAGGCTGGAATTCCATTGGCTGTTCACTCTGTTCTTCAGAAGATTGAGTAGGTGACCCAGTTGGGTGCATGAGCAACTGGGTTCAGCTCCCACCTACCTTGCTGCCATTTTCCATTTTCCTTTCAGTAGTCTAATAAAACTTTTTACTAGACTTCTTTGCCTGAATTTTTTCTCCTCAAATCTTAGCACATTATTACAATATGTTCTGGTGCAAACTGTTTCCAGAGATTAATAAACCCAACCTGGAAGTCTTTCCTTTACAGATTATTGTCTTCTATGTTTTGTATAACTGTTATATTCTTTCTATATTTCTAAATCTTTATTGATTTTCAATCCATACCCTGGTGTTGCTCTCCCTTTATATTTATCATCAATACATTCCTTCAATACTTATAATATTTATTTATGGAGCAGGCATCATGATAGGAAATAAAGACAACATAAAGCATTAAGGAAAAAGTGTTCTCTATCTTCATGGAGTTTAAAGTCAAGTAGGAATGATAAATATCCTATAAATTATCCACAAGTAAATGTAATATGGCCACCTAAAGTTTTAATAGGGAGATGTCACCAGTCTGTGATACCAGTGAAGAGGGAATGAGAATCAACTCATTGAGGTAGGGTAGAAGGGGATGCACCACGTTTTAAGCTATAGCAATTCTAAAGATCCCCAAAGAGGAGGCAGCATAATTTCTATAAGGAATTAAAAACTTTGCTGTAACAAGGGTGTCTGGAAACTCAGGCAAGAGTCAGGATGCTCAGGGCCCTATTGGTCATATTAATGATTTGGGTCCTAGTTATAAGAGCAACAAGAACTTCTGAAAAGTTCAAAGTCTTTTGGCAAATGATCAGATTTCTCTTTTGAAGAGACCACTCAAACTGCATTGTGAAAACTGGATTAGAAAGGGGTGAGTGGATGTAGATTTAGATGAAGGTAGCATAGATAGATGACTGTGTAAGTGGAGAAAGCAGATCAATTTTAAATATATTAGGAAATAAAAGTAAGAGAAGTTAGTGCCGAGGTGATAGAGGAAAACAGAGTTCTCAATGGTGGTGTCATTCAGGGACATAGAAACACTGAAAGAGGCTAGTTTTAGGAGACAGGAGATTATGAGTTTGGTTTTAGATGTGTTGAGCCTTATATATTGATTTACGGTCATTCAACCAAAATTTACTGATTGTCTGCTATGTGTCAGGTACTATTGCAGCTCCTGTATATTTAGTTCTCTGAGCCAGTTTACAATATCTTCATAACATCCAAAAGTAGTCAGATAGTTATTTGCACATATGTGGTATGGAACTTAGGATTTAGGTTTTAAGTCTCTGTTGGAACTATATATTTATGCATGATTTCCATGTAAGTGATAATTGAAGCAAGGACAAAGATGAGATGATCTGAGTCTTGAATTCTAAGGTAACAGCACTGAGTAAAAAGGGAAAAATATAGGAGACCCTGGGACTATACCTTGAGGAACATTACTTCTTTTTTTTTTTAAAGGCAACAAGTATTTATTTGAGATTTTTTTTGTTTTTTGTTTTTTTTTTATTGTTATTCAATCACAGTTGTCTGCATTTTCTCCCCATCCCTCCACCCCACCCCAGGTGAACCCACCCCCCTCCCCCACCTCCACACTCCCCCTTGATTCTGTCCATGTGTCCTTTATAGTAGTTCCTGTAATCCCCTCTCCCCATTGTCCCCTCCCCACTCACCTCTGGCTATTGTTAGATTGTTCTTAACTTCAATGTCTCTGGTTATATTTTGTTTGTTTTTTTCTCTTGTTGATTAGAGGAACATTAATTCTTAAATGGAGTGTTAAGAGAAGACACAGAATACATGCCAGAGAAGAGGTGACAGAGTAGAAGGAAAACAGAAAAGAATTGTGACCTAAAGTATAGGGGAACCAGGTGCAGAGATTAAAAGTATTGAATTTGGCCAAGAAGTCAAGTCAAGTTAAATCAGGAGCCCAAGTTCAAATCCTGACACTACCATTTACTAGGAGGTGACTTTGGGCAGATCACCCTCTGTGACTCCTTATCTTATGAGTAATGGGACAATGTAGGACATGCCTCATAAAGTGTGGGTGAAGATTGCATTAGACAATACATGGAAAGTACTTAAAACAATGCCTTATTAGACAATACATAGAAAGCACTTAAAACAATGCCTAACATTTACAAGAGCTTAATAAATGTTAGCTGTCAGTGCAAACTATATGTTGGGGCAGAGGAGGCTTCTAAGTCTCTCTTTTCCTCTTTTCTCCTTCCCTTTCTTTTTATTCTTTTCTTTTTTCCTCCTCCTCCTTCCTCCCATGCCCTCAACCTTCCTCCTCATTCTCCTTCTTCTTCCTCTTCTCTTCCTTCTTCCTTGTCCTTCTCCTCCTTGTACATTTTTTTAAATGAGAGATTTGAAGATGGTGGCATAGGTAGACACACTGCGCCTCCTCGCACAACCAGAACTGACAGAGAATCGAACAGCAAGGGGGACCTACACCAAGGAAATAGAAAATAAACACTCATCCAGACTGGTAGGAGGGGCGGAGACGGGCACCAGGGTGGAGAGGACTCACGTGGCTGTGGCGGGACTGAGACTGTCAGAGTGTGGGACAAATGGCGCAGGCAGTCCAAGCACTAGCAGACCCTGCGGCCCCACATTTGCACAGATAAACCCAGAGGGCCGGACTCACAGTGGCGGAGAGTGGGGCAGGCAGAGTGGCCGGTAGCACCCTGTGGCACCACATTCGCCCACAGATAAACCAGAGGAACAGCGGGCAACGAAGCAGACCGCGCAACCCAGGGCTCCAGCGTGGGGAAATAAAACCTCAAACCTTTGATTGAAAATGGCCGTGGGGGTTGGGGTGGCAGCAGGAGAGACTCCCAGCCTCACAGGAGAGGTCGTTGGAGAGACCCACAGGGGCCTAGAGTGTGCACAAGCCCACCCACTCGGGAACCAGCACCAGAGAGGCCCAGTTTGATTGTGGGTATTGGAGTGAAAGACAGAAATCCGGAGGAGAGTGAAGCGGGCGCCATTGCTCCTTCTGGGCCCCTCCCCAACGTGCAGCATCACAGCACAGCAACCAGCATTACCCCGCCCAGGTGAACACCTAAGGCTCCGCCCCTTAAAGTAACAGACGCACCAAGACGAAAAAAAAAAAAAAGGCCAAAATGACAGAACACTTCAAAGCTCCAGAAAAAATACAACTAAGCGATGAAGAGATAGCTAACCTATCGGATGCACAGTTCAAAGCACTGGTTATCAATATGCTCACAGAATTGGTTGAATCTGTTCGAAAAGTAGATGAAAAATGAAGCCTATGCTAAGAGAAACAAAGGAAAATGTACAGGAAACCAATAGGGATGCGAAGGAAACTGAGACTCAAATCAATGGTGAGGACCAGAAGGAAGAAACAAACATCCAACCAGAAAAGAATGTAGAAACAAGAATTCGGAAAAATGAGGAGAGGCTTAGGAACCTCCAGGACATCTTGAAATGTTCCAACATCCGAATTATAGGTGTGCCAGGAGAAGAGGAAGAACAAAAAATTGAAAACTTATTTGAACAAATAATGAAGGAGAACTTCCCCAGTCTGGCAAAGGAAACAGACTTCCAGGAAGTCCAGGAAGCTCAGAGAGTCCCAAAGAAGCTAGACCCAAGGAGGAACACACCAAGGCACATCATAATTTCCTTACCCAAGATTAAATGCAAGGACCTACATCCAAGATTACTGTATCCCGCAAAGCTATCATTTAGAATGGAAGGGAAGATAAAGTGCTTCTCAGATAAGGTCAAGTTAAAGAAGTTCATCATCACCAAGCCCTTATTATATGAAATGTTAAAGGGAGTTACCTAAGAAAAAGAACATAAAAAATATGAACAGTAAAAATGACAGCAAACTCAGTTATTAATGACCACACCTAAAACCAAAACAAAAGCAAACTAAGCAAACAACTAGAACAGAAACAGAACCACAGAAATGGAGATCACATGGAGGGTTGTCAACAGGGGAGTGGGAGAGGGAGAGGGGGGAAAGGTACAGAGAATAAGTAGCATAAATGGTAGGTAGAAAATAGACAGGGGGAGGGTAAGAATAGTGTAGGAAATGTAGAAGCCAAAGAACTTATAAGTATGACCCATGGACATGAACTATAGGGGGGAATGTGGGAGGGAGGGGGTGGGCAGGATGGAGTGGAGTTGGGGGGGAATGGGACAACTGTAATAGCATAATCAATAAATATATTTAAAAAAATAAATGAGAGATTTGAGCATTAGCTACCATACATTGTACTTTAATTATTTTAGGGAACCTGACACATTTTGAACTGGAATAGATTACTTGGGAAATGCTGATGATTTTCCAAATGCACACACATTTTTCCTAACAGAGGCTACTTCAAGTACAATATATATAAGCAAGCAAGCAAATGGAAATTTGAAAATAAAAGCATGTTTTTAAAATATAACTTTGATGATATAATGGTTACCTCAGAGGCAAATATAAGTTTCTGAAAAACTGGTTTTCTGTATAGAAAATTTTAAAAACAAATGTGAGCTGCTTCTCATACTAAATTAAGAGCTATATGTTGAAAGAGTCTCTTCTTGCCATGGATTTGAAAAATTTTACATAATAAAATAGTACATAAATATACATATAAATATGTGTGTGTGTTTCTACTGTTACCTTATTCACTCAATAACTGTTTATTAACCTGTTACCTTGCAGAGGGCTTGTGAGACTAAGGAGAATAGGTTGCAGATAAGTGCATTCTCTGGAGGACCTGACTACTGGGGAAAGAATGCATGAATAGAGGTATACAAAGTGACTCACATAATGCTTCAGCTGTAAAGCAGCTGTGGAGGGCCCTGCCTCTCCTTGGAGGAGTTTGAGGATGTTGGACAGATGGTGCTTTCAGATCCAGGTATTGGGTGAGTTTTTAACCTGGGAACAGACAGTAAAGAAGCTGGGCATCTCAAACACCATGTACAGAGATGCACAAAGGGAAATGGGGATTTGGGGAGCCATAGGATTCATACATCCAGAAGGTATCACCCCTGAAGGGAAGGGGTTTATACTAAACCTCAGTTGATCTTAAAAGCCATTTCTCTCTGAGCAGTTTGACATGCTTTGTGACCATTTTATTTGCACTCCCAGACAGTTTAATATTCTAGAATATTTTTCACCCTAGTGCATAGTTAGGTATAATGCCAGTATAAGTTTATTCAATAATCATATATTGGCTGTAGACCATAGCATGGCTTATGAACACTTTCATAAAATAAGGCGAACCTTCCTAGATTTTTCAAAGTACTAAACATGCTTTGGACAAGACCAATTATAAATTCACCCCAGCTATTCCACTGCTAAAGCAGATGCCAAAAGTCTTTAACATAAGCAATTATTGTGAGAAAAATTTAGAATGGGGAATTATTAAGTTTGAAAAACTATAACACGTTTAAAAAACTTCTGAAGAAAAATTTTTTAAGGATGGGGGAAACTGGCTTAGTGAGAAGAGTTTTAGTGATATTGCAAATTGTATTGAGAGTTCCACTGATCTCCTTTTCAGGGTGAGTCCTCACAGCAGTTCAACTGGAAAGACCATATGCATAGTGCACTGAAAGTCCTTTAGCTTCTTTTCACTGAGTCAGGAATGGCATAACTGGCCAATTTGCAGAGTTTTCTGGAGAAAGGTTTAATTGAAATGACTCTGCATGCTTTATGTTGCCTGACAAATGCCAAGTTGGGGTGGGGGGCACTGAATAAAAGTTCATAGCTATGCCGTTCTCTGTAACTGAAAATGCTATGTAAAAAATAAAATATGTCAACAGTTTCTGCTGCCTGCCTAGCAGCCTGGAGAGCCGTAAACTTTAAAGTTATCCCTGCAACTTAAAAGAATTATAACCACAGAGATTGTGAGGGGGAGCAGCTGGTTTGAAAGCTGCTTCAGGTAAACCTGTCAGAGCTCATGGGTAAACAGAATCAGAATACAGATGCTGCACATAGAGGTAATCAATTCCTTTTTCTACAAAATAAAAGGAAGAGTTTTGCCCAGGGCAATGTGACGAGACTTGCAACTGTTCTGCATTAACTGCAACTTTCTTCTTGTTTTCTCACCCCCCAATTTTCTTTTATTCTACAGCAAAGAGTTGAGGTTGTGTATCGTGTGCTGGGAATATCTAAACTGGAAATGATTAAAAATATATTTCATTTATAGTGGGCCTAATGTGAGGAGAAGTAAAGATTGCCACAGCTTCCTGAGTACATGAGTTAATGATGTGTTCTGCGTTTTCTTAATTTTCCACATTTTAACTGCCTCTGTGCCTCGGGGACAGGGAACTGTGAGAAGCATGGGATACAGACTCACTTGAACAGAAATTTACAGCCTTCAAGAAGATGAGGAGATAGCATGGAGAAAGTCAGATTAAACATATGGCTTCTGGACATTATTTTCCTCCAGTTTCTCTCTTTAATGTCAGAGCTAGAATATTATCAAAAAGTTTTGAACTGCACAGTGGTTTAAAACCATTGTGACATTCTATGAGGGTGTGTTTTTAGAATGTGATAATAAATGGACTTTCAAAATTAATATCCAAAAAGATTAATAAAAAATAAAATATAGACTCACTATAGAACTCCCTCCCCACCCACAACTGTGTGTGTGTGTCTTGTAAGTACAATACATTAGATACATGTCCACAGCAGAATGAAGTCATTGGTAGAAAAAAGACAACCATCCATTTTATTGAATTAATTTGGACGTCATTTTGATGGAGACTAAGCTAGCATAAACAAAGCCAGAAATGGGATACAAAGGTTAAATTGATTACAAATCTTGGAGCTTGTTTAGATGACTGGGTTGCATGGCTGAAGCTTAAAAAAGAAAAAAAAAAGTGTCTTACATAGAGTTATAAATGTGCTTTTGGTCATGGTTAACTATAAAGGGAAGAAATATGAAAGTCATCCCCAAAATGTTTGGAGATAGAAATTCTGTGGGAGGAAATCCAAAGAGGTCAGGATGCATTCTTATTTATTGTGCAGTTTTTCAACTTACAAAGAAATATTATTTATAAAAAGGGTTGATTCAAAGAGATAACAAAAGTCAATGAATCAAAAAATAAAGCATGAAGGCATGAAGCATTTTATGCAAGAAAATCCCCATAAAAGTAAGTGACAGGATGAAAAAGTATCTTCCTCAATAGCAACCCACAGCTTCTGGCTCAGAGCCAGGACATGAGAGAGTAAATGAATGTTCTTCCAAATTGCTTGGCATTCTCACACCAGACAGTAGGTTTCTCTAAACTAACATCCTAACATCCCTGCAATCAGATTATGACTGTCCATCTTGTTGAATGGAATCAGAATTTCCTAAGACCAGTCTAAAAAATAGAGAAATTTTTGTTGTTGTTACTCCTTTTTTTCTTCTATGTTTTTATTTTTTAATGTTTTACAGTTATTCCATATTATTTCCCCTTTGCCTACCTCCACCATGCTGGCCTGCAATTCCATAGTCAGTATCCACACTATTGCGCATGACCATGGGTCCTTCAAACATGTTCCTTGACTAATCCCTTCACCTTCTTTTAAACACTTCTTCCCTTCCCCATTTCTTACCTCTGTCAGACTATTCACTGATTCTATGCCTCTGGTTATTTTTTGCTCATTAGTTTATTTTCTTCATTAGATTCCTCTTATAAGTGAGATCACACAGTATTTGTCTTTCACCAACTGGCTTATTGAAATAAGCATTATAGCATTATAATGCTATATTGAAATAGTATTATAACCTCCAGTACCATCAGTGCTGTCACAAAAATTTAGGAATTCCTTCTTTCTTTCTTCTGTGCGGTATTCATTGTGTAAATGCACCACAGTTTCTTAATCCACTCATCTACTGATGGGCTCTAAAGCTGTTTCTGATTCTTGGCTATTATACATAGTGCTGCTATGAACATAGGGGTGCATAAGTTCTTTTGAATTGGTGATTTGGGATTGTTAAGGTACATTCATAGCAGTGGAACCACTGGGTCAAAAGGTAGTTCCACTACTATAAAGGACACATGGACAAAACCAAGGGGGAGGGTGGAGAGGGGAGAGGGAGGTGGGTTCACCTGGGGTGGGGTAGAGGGATGGGGAGAAAAGGCATACAACTGTAATTGCATAACAATAAAAAAAAAAAAAAGGTAGTTCCATTTGAAATTTTTTGAGGAAATTCCATACTGTTTTTTATAGTGGCTGACCAGTCTGAATTCCCACCAATGGTGTACTATGGTTCCCTTTTCTCCACAACCTCGACCATACTTCTTGTTTGTTGATTTGTTTATGATGGCCATTCTGACTGGTGTGAGGTGTAATCTCATTGTGTTTTTTTAATTATATTTTATTGATTATGCTATTACAGTTTTCTCAAAATTTTCCCTTTTATCCCCCTTCCCCCCTGCACCCCCAGCCCTCCAGCATCCCCCACCTTAGTTCATGTCCATGGGTTGTACATATGAGTTCTTTGAGTTCTCTGTTTCCTATACCATTTATGACTTCTCCCTGTACATATATATATTTAATTTTTTATTGTTATTCAATTACAGTTGTCTGCATTTTCTCCCCATCCCTCCACCCCACCCCAGCCAATCCCACCTCCCTCTCATTGTGGTTTTAATTTGCATCTCTCTGATGGCTAGTAATGCTGAGCATCCTTTCATATATCTCTGGACCCTCCGTATATCCTCCTTGGAGAAGTGTCTATTTAGGTCCTTTGCCCAATTTTAATTGGATTGTTTCTCTTCCTGGTGTTGAATCATATGAGTTCTTTACATATTTTGAAGATTAAATCCTTGTCAGATGTATCATTGGAAAATATGTTCTCCCATAGAGTAAGTTTCCTTTTCATTTTGATGATGGTTTCTTTAGTTGTGCAGCCTTTTAATTTGAGGTAGTCCCAAATTTTTGATGGTTTTGAAAAAACGAAATACAAGTACAGAGAAGGATGAACTGAGTTCTTTCTTAGGTTGGAATCTCCCCATAAACAAACTCTAAGACAAGGATTTGGGAGGTGTTCACAGGAAGCACTGTGAGGGATCAAGAAGGAAATATAGGGAAAGGGAGGAAACCAATAGAACATTTTATAGTGGGCAATGGGGCACAAACCTGCAAGGTATCTCTGGAAAAGTATCATAGGACATGGGGAAGAAATATCATCTTTTCCAGGCCTCCCAACTGGCTGCCTCCTTTGCTAACAAGTGTTGGTATAGGGCAATATAAAGTCACTTCATTGAATGAATGACAGCTGTCCTGCATATCATTAGTAAAAAGTCCATGGCTAGTTGTATTTGTTTGGCTTGGTATGATTGCATTGATATGAGGCCAAGACACAATTTGAATCTTCATGTGAAACTGTCATGACTGCTCCATCACATAGAAATACACTGCTGTCCCACAAACCTGGCCTCTTCATCTTCTAGTCATGTGCTATTCATTGTTTTTGACAGATGCTAGGCAAGAGCACAGAATAACGGTTTACTAGATATGTTAATATGCCTAGTAAAATAGGTTCCAAAACTATTATATCATGTATGACACATACCTGACTAATGATGAATCAGACGTCAGCTTTGTTCAAAGACAGCTTGTTTTTGTTATCTTCACACACAATTCTTTACAATGTACTTTGTGCAAGCTTCTTACTAGGACAACAGAATGGCTAGTAAGTACATCATCAAAAGTTAAAGTACCTCCTGCATCCCTGGGTTCATCCTGTGCTTCCTACTTCTCTATCCTTAAAGGCTTGTGAACTTCTTGTCATCAACAGGCAACTGAGATAGAAATATGTTACTCTGAGCAGAAAATAATCACGTGATTCCCAACAAAAATGGGTCTGGATAATATCACACCTATTTAAAAAAATAAATATTGTTGTTCAAATACAGTTGTCTCCATTTCCACCACCCCTCCCAGCCATCTCCACTTCCCACCCTCAATCCTACCCCTATTTGGTTTTGTCTGTGTGTCCTTTATAGATGTTCCTGAAAACCCTTCCCCCTTTTCCCCCCCATCAAGTGTGGAAAAAGTCCCCAGTGCCTGGAAAAATGGAGAGAATCATGTTACTCTTTCAGATTAACTGACAATATCATCACCTTCAAACATATTAGTTTTTCTAAATATATTGATAAAAGATTCTGAGACTCTCTTGTTAAAATTTGAATGTGGGTTTTCAGTCCAAGAAGCCTATACTTAGGAAGATTTAAAACAAGAAGTGATAATCATGCATTGGGTGGTCTATGTGATGCTTTCACATCAACTTCTGATGTTAATCCTTTCCTTTTCTAGACAAAGCATATAAGATTGAAATATTTCCTCTTTGTACTCACATCATGGATTCTAAGCACTTGCTGAATGGATGATATAGACTTGGTGCCATTGTGGTTCTCAGCATTGGACAGAATAAAGGAGAACTATTTATTGACTTAATAAGTGAGCCAAAGACTGATTTTGTTTTTTGCCCTTCTCAAGGCTTCACCATAACAATGAGGACATCACACTGCCGAGGAAGTGTTATTTAATTCCTGAATTTCTGATTTAGCAATGTGACTGGTCACACTGTGATACATTTAATATTGGTTTTGTCTTTCCATGTCCAACAGTGGTTTGTGCCATCTGTTATGAACTGAGTTGAGTCCCTCCATGTAAATTCATATCAAAGCCCTAACCCCTAAATGTGTTTATATTTAGTGCTGGGATATTTAGGGAGGAAATTTAGGTTAAATAAGAGGTCATAGTTGTAGGTCACTAATCCCACAGAACTGGTGTCCTTATAAAAAGAGGAAGACACACCAGAGATCTCTGTCTTTCTCTGCATGTGCACAAAAGAAAGACCATGTGAGGACACAGAAAGATGGCCTTCAATAAGCTAGAAAGTGAAGCCTCACCACACACCAAACATGACAGCACCTTGATCTTGAACTTATATCTTCTTAGAAATGTGAAACAAACAAACAAACAAACAAACAAACTTCTCTTGTTTAAACCAGTCTGTGGTATTTTGTTATGGCAACCTCAGCAGACTACTCTACCTCCCTTTTGATATTTTACAAGGGGTGAAGCGTTTACAAATTTCATTTCATTTCTTCTATTTTGGAAACATTTTTTTCATGACTTTGCACAACACATCAAAATTTATATCTTTTAGAAAAAAATCAATTGGGTAGAATCTTGCTAATTAGGCATTTGGTGGAGTAGGTGTGCTTTTCAACTTGAAGGCATTTGAGATTTCAGATGATTTGTAGACCTTCCCATTGATTGAGCCATAAGCAGGCACATGCTGACAAGGTGTTCATTCCTCACTGTGGAGGTGGTTTCTAATATGGCTAGGACTTGCAGATATTTGATTAATCATCCTTTTCTTGTTATAGCACCTTTATTTCAGTGAATTGCAGATATGCAGAGTCCATGGTAGGAAGCTAAAGAGATTAAAATGTCCTGATATGTTACTTTCCCACATTGTCTATTTTTGAGATGCTTTGTGTCCAAACAAAATGACCAGCTATAAGATCCAAAAAAGAATGGTTTGAACCAGGAACTAAATGTTTTGGGACTGTTGTGTGACTTCCTTCATGGGATTATGGTTCTGTGGGTCAGGAGAGACTTCAAGAAACTGAAAAGTAGTAAATTGCTATGATGCTATGGAAACAATTGGATATAGGCTGAATATTTGCTTCTATTAGAAGATATATGAGTGTGAAACTCATGACAACTAAGGCTATCAAATAGCAACATCGCTATTAGGGAAGAGGATGGTCCTACCTACTCATTAGATTTTCTGGGATTTTATAACTAGAGGTAGAGTTAAAATGTAGGACTGAAATCTAGTGGTTTAAATATGACAGAGTTCTAATTAAACTCTGTAAATATTAACATGTAATTTTATTTAAAAATTGTATGGCTATAATAGAAGTGTGCCACTGGATATTCCTTTGAAAAAATACTTGTTCACCAGCCCAGAGAGAACAGATAACAGATAGATCCCAGGTGCAGCATATTTGGAATCTGCTGCAGTATTTGCACTGAGGTCTCACATTTTCCAGGAAGCCCTAGGTCAAAGATGGAACGTCCTAGGGCCTGGTTAATTTTGCCCAACACTGGAGCTTTCTTTTATTTTTTCAGGAATACTCTGTAGGAGTGAGGCTCTTCCTACCTAATCTTCATTCCTTCCCTTAACTTTTCCCTGGCCTGAGACCTACCTGGGAGCTAAAAATTTCCAGCACTTGTTTGTCAATTTGTTTCTGATGGTTATTCTCATCAGTGTGAAGTGGTATCTCATTGTGGTTTTAATTTGCAACTCTCTGATGGCTAGTGATGCTGAGCATCTTTTCATATATCTCTGGGCCCTTTGTATGTCCTCCTTGGAGAAGTGTCTGTTCAGCTCCTTTGCCAATTTTTTAAAATTCTTTGTCTTCCAAGAGTAGAGTCATGTGAGTTCTTTATGTATTATGGAGATCAAACCCTAATCCAAGGTATTATTTGGAAATATATTTTCCCGTACACTTTGCTGATGTTTTCTTTGACCTTGCAGAATCTTTTTATTTTGATGAAGTCCCATTTGTTTACTCTTTCCTTTATGTTCCTTGCTTTAGAGGAGACATTGGTGAAAATATTGCTGTGTGGAATACCTGAGATTTTCCTCCCTATGTTCTACTCTAAGAATTCTATGGTGCCATGACTTATATTTATCCGCCTTGAATTTATTTTTGTGTATGGTGTAAGTTGGTGATCACATGTCATTTTCCTGTGTATAGCTGTCCAGCTCTCCCAAAACCATTTGTTGAAGAGGCTATTTTTACTCCATTTTATGCTTCTTCCCCCTTTGTCAAATATTAATTGACCATAGAGGCTTGGGTTTATTTCTTGGCTCTCTTTTCTGTTCCATTGTTTATGTGTCTGTTCTTATGCCAGTACCAGGTTTTTTTGATTACAGTGACCTTGGAATACAGTTTGATGTCAGGTATTGTGATCCCTCCTACTTTGTTCTTCTTTCTCAAAGTTGCTGCAGCTATTCAGGGTTTATGGTTCCATATAAATTTTTGTTCTATATCTATGAAAAATGTCATTGGTATTTTAATAAGGATTGCATTGAATCTATAAATTTCTTTGGGTAGTATGGACGTTTTGATGATGCTAATTCTTTCAATCCATGAACATGGTATGTATTTCCACTTTGGGGGGTTTTCCTTAATTTCTTTCTTCAATGTCGTGTAGTTTTCTGAGTACAGATTTTTACCTCTTTAATTAGATTTATTCCTAGGTTCTTTATTTTTCTTGTTGCTATAGCAAATGAGATTTTTTTCCCCTGACTTCTACTTCTGATATTTCATCGTTGGTGTGCAAAAATGCCTTAGAATTATGAATATTTACTTTGGATCTCCCTGTTTTGCAAAATTCAATTACTAGATAAAGTAGTTTTTTGGGCAAGTCTATAGGGTTTTATGTAAACTATAATGTCATCTGCAAACAGTGACAGTTTAATTTCCTCCTTTCCAATTTGGATGCCTTTTATTGCTCTTTCTTGTCTGATTGCTGTGTCTAGGACTTCCAATACTATGTTGAATAGAAGTGATGAAAGTGGACAACCTTGTCTTGTTCTTGATCTTAGTGGGAAAGTTTTTGGTTTTGCCCATTGACTATAATGTTGGCTATAGGTCTCATATATGTCCTTTATTATTTTGAGGTATGCTCCCTCTACTCCCATCTTGCTGAGTGTTTTTTTTCATAAATGGATACTGTACTTTATCAAATGATTTTTCAGCATCTATTGATATGCTCATGTGATATTTGTCTTTCCCTCTGTTTATGTGATGTATTTCATTTATTGATTTGTGAATATTGTAACTGTCTTTGCCTCTCTGGGATGAATGCCACTTGATCATGGTGTATGATGTTTTCCATGTGCTGCTGGATTTGGTTTGCCCATATTTTCTTGAGAATTTTAGCTTCTATGTTCATCAATGATATTGTCTTGTAGTTTTCTTTCTTTGTTGTGTCTTTGTATGGTTTGGGGATTAGGATGATTCTGGCTTCATAAAAAAATTGGTAGTCTTCCCTCTTCTTGGATTTTTTGGAATAGTCTCAAGGAAATAAGGGATAGCTCTTCCTTATATATTTTCAGAAATCCTCCTGTGAAACCATCCACTCCAGGACTTTTGTATGATGGGAGATCTTTGATTACTGCTTCAATTTGTCCAGCCGTTATCAGTCTGTTTAGGCTTTCTGCTGCTTCTTCATTCAATTTTGGGACATCATATTTTTCTATAAACTTGTATTCCACTACACACATGTTTTCATATTTGTTGGCATATAGTTGTTTGTAGTGATTTCGTACAATCCCTTGTATTTCTGTGGTGTCAGTTGTGATCTCTCCTCTTTCATTTCTGATTTTATTTGTTTGGGTCCTTTCTCTTTTTTTCTTGATCAGTCTTGTCAATTTTGTTTATCTCTTTAACGAAGCAGCTCCTGGATTTATTGATCCTTTGACTTGTTCTTTTAGTCTCTATGCCATTTAATTGTGCTCTGATCTTTATTATTTCTTGCCTTTTACTTGCTCTGGGATTTTTTTTTTTTTTTTTAGATAATCTAACTTTAAACACAATCATTAATAACAATTGTCCTTCTTTTTTTTTGTTTTATTTTTACCTTTTTTATTGTCATTCAAATACAGTAGTCTCCATTTTCCTGCCACCACTTTCCCCTTCTCTGCACCCCCACCTCCCACCCTTACTCTTTTCCCCTTTTGGCTTTGTCCATGGGTCCTTTATACATGTTCCTTGATGACCTTTCCCCTTTTTCTCCCATTATCACTTTCCCTCCATTCCCTCTGTTTACTGTCAGTTTGTTCTTTATTTCAATTAAATGTTTGGCAATGGACCTGTACAGCCATTTCTCCAAGGAGGACATAGAAAGGGCAAATGACATGTGAAAGGATGCTCAGCATCACTAGCCATCAGAGAGATGCAAATTAATAACCACTGTCTTAATGATAACAGCCACTCCTGAGAATTCAAAGGCAACATATAAACTTGTTAAATTGTGTTAGTCATTAAAAGAAAGGAGAAAATTGCAAGCTGTAAAACTCTGTAGTTATCTAAGTTTTGATTATTTTGAAGTTAACCTTTGTCTAGATAATGTATTTAGTACCCCGAAAACCACATCCTCTGCTAAAACAGTTTGAAAAAGTAAAGATAGTCATATATGATATGTTTCTTTTAAAAAAGTAAAATAAAAATCGAACTTACAGTTTAGATACTTCACCATACAAAACCTCACTTGTTAAGGTGAATTGTTGAAAATTTATCCTGAACTGATGAATAGTATGTTTAATATTTTAGATATTAAAATGTAGTTTAATTTCTAAAATTTGCATACATTAACACAATGTAATGGATGGCATGTTTTTCCAAAACTAGATGAAATTACAAACACTGGAATAAAATCTTGTTTGTTTGTGTTTTTTAAATCTCTTTGCCCCTGAACAAGTTTATGAAACTTTCTAATCTTCTGTTTTCTCATGGTGACCATGGTACCAGCTAATGGAACCGCTGTGAGAATTTTGGAAGGAAATCTGTTCTCCAAGTGAACTTTGAATAAAATGATTCTAGACAAAAGTGGTAGTAATGATTACAGTAAATAGAATGCAAAAATGTACATGAAATGTTGAAAATTACTTGAAGTCTTATTTACAGTACCAATTCTTTTCATTGAAACCCTTTTTAAAAAATGGGGCATATGAAAGTATAAGAAACTCTAATCCAGTCAAGTAATAATTGTAATTGTAAATTCTGAATCAATGGGATCCACTTAACAAAGTTAGTTGGATACATTGAGAACTTTTAAGATGATTATTAAGTTTATTTGAAGTATTTACTGTTGAATTTGCTATATAATTGTGATTAAAAGTAGGTTTCTCAAATATTTCTGAAGTAACCACAGTTAGCTGCATCTCCCCAAACCTCAAGTGTAATAATAAATCTACTCAGTATGTCTTTTTTTAATTCAGAGAAGAAATTTTGAAGATCACATTGAAATAGAGCCATATGGCCAGATATGACTTTTCATGTTAGATGAATGCTCATAATTTACTTTATCCTGAAGCAACCACAAAAGCAGAAATCACGGTGGATGACCTCTAAGAACATCAAATCCAAATAATCTCAAGGGTTTTATGTTCTGTCAAACATTTCATCAACTGGCACAAGAAACATATCTTTCATGTCCTTTTCATTTTTAAAACAGCTGTATCCTTTACATTACAGAAAAGTAGTTTTGATATGTGTTTTAAATTACTGCTTATAATAACATTTTTCTCTTAAAATATATCTTTTCCTTGCTCTAACTCAATGCAAAGCTGTTTTTTTCAAATATATACAAGCACAGTTGATTCATTTAATTCTTTTTTAGATAAAACTTTTAAAATCTCAAATCACTTTTTTCTACCTGAAATAAAAGAAAAAAAAAATGTTGCAATTTCAGGCACACAAGAGGCCTTTTATTCTAGATGGATTTTTTAAAAACTGATGAATAGGTAACATATAGTAGTCAAGATGATAACTAATCTGATTTTAAAAAAAGAAATGTGGGCTTACATTGCAGATGAATTGGTAAATGTGTTATCTAAATATGTCATGGGATATATTGACTTTAATCTGCAACATATGTGAAGTTTAATCATTAAGCAATGAATTTTTTTCTGAGATCTGTATGGTGAATATCAATGAATATAATATTTTTGAGGTGAATGGAATGCCTACAACCAGTGTCTCGAGATTTAATTACCCACTTAAAAGTCCTTAGTGTCCTTGAAGGAAGCCCCAACATCCATAGATCATTCTTCTTGATGGTAGCTATTCATTGGAAGGCAAGTAGAAGGCAAAGCCCGTACCTTAAGATCAGCCTTGTTTGAAATTTTGGACTAGATGACCACTGATTGGAAACATCATCACCACCCCCATTTATTGGTGCTAGTTGATCTCACAAGCCCAGGATGACTTACCTTCTGATGATAATGATGATGATGATAATTGAATATAGTAATAACCTTAACTTTCAATTAGTGAGTGTTTGCTATACTTAGGCACCATGTAAGATATTTAAAATAAATTATCTCTACTTTTCACATCATTTGCTCATTGAGTCATTCATTCTTTCTTTATTAATGAGGGTTTTTTGTTGTTGTTGCACACTTTTCCAGACCCTGTCTGAGTTGACAGCAGTGAATGAGTCTCTCACAGAACTGATACTGTGGTGGAGTGGGGAAACCAGCAGTAGCTGATGCAGTAATAAGCAGTAATCATACCATGGGATTGGTACTGTGCAGAAATGAACAAGGTCACAAAATTGAGAAGTGGAAATGGAGGGCTGGGATTACTTTAGAAAATCTTCAGGAAAGGTTTTTCTAAGGAGATGCCACCTAAGCTAAAGCTGGAAGGACATGGAGGAGCCATCCCGAAGGAAAAGCAAATGCCATTCTCTAAGGTGGGATAGAGTTTGGCAGGTGTGAGCAAAAAATAAAATAAAAATGAAGCCAGTGTGGATGGAGGGCAGTGCATGAAAGAGATGGTGTGAAAATGCAGAGCTGGGCAGGTGGTAGGCTGCTACTGGACATAGGAAGCTATGGATGTTCTTCAAAGAGAACTCATGGTGTTGCCAGTGGAAGTGGGGCTTTTTAACATGAGGAAAGAATTCCATGGACCCATGTACAGAAGATAGTGGTGTGACAAGATTTATTTTTGCTGAAATAGAAGGCTGCTTCTGTGTTCCATCTCCTTTTGTCCCACCATGGAAAAAGTCCAGCTGTGTCTTCAGCAAGGTCAAAACAAGGGCCAGTGTTAAGATGTTCTATTTAATTGTTCCAGCATTAGCAGTCTTATTCCCCATTCAAGTAGCTTAGTGTTGTTCCTGTCCGTGCTACAGTACCCAGGCTCCCACTGGAAGGCTTTATTTGAAGTCTTTGCAGCTGCTGGCCTTGCTACTGCTAGAAACTCATGGTTATGAAGAGAATACATAAATGAATGTTGAGACCACATGTTTCCAGAGACAGAGAGAGAGAGTGAGAGAGAGAGAGAGAGAGAGAGACTTCTTTGTCAAGCTACATTATGATATCTCAGGCTTGGGAAGGGCCAGGAGCTTTTCAACAATATGTAATCAACTTCCCAAGCATTTTCAGGCTTCTGATGGGTCCACAACCTAGCCAGTGATCCCTTTTTCAGGTCAGACTGACAGGCCTCTATGGTCAAGCATGTACTCCTGTACCATTTTGACTTCTATTGAACATGCACTTATTTCCTCTCATAGGCTGGGCAAGTGGAATGAGGAGATTGAAAAACCAGTACTTCCTCCCTGTATGGGGTGGGGAAGGTTGTTAATCTCCTTTGGTAGGTAATGCTGTGATCCCCTGGAGTGTGTGAATCTGAAGCTTCCTGGCTAAGCAAAAAGGCATATGAACCCTGGCTGATTTGTCTGATTCCTTTTGCATCCTTTCTTTATTAATAAATAGCTAACTACCTATGGTAATAATAGGAAACACTGAAAGACTGAAAGCTGAATAGTGACATGCCAATTTATGACTTCAAATAATTATCACCTGCAATCCAAAATGGATGGGGTGGGGGTGGCAATAGTGTATGAGCTATGAGCTTCAAATCAACAAGCTCCTGTAGCTCAGCCAATAATGACAATGCATGCATAATGGGGTGGCAGGGGAGATAGAGGGCAATAAATGGTTTGAGAGTTAACATGACTGACTGGTGAAATCAACACAAGGAATGAGAGATGGAAGAATTTTGACCTTAACATGTTGGCTATGAAGAGACCAATGATTAATATAGAAAATCTGGGTGAAGAAGGGGATTTATGGATGGGGTTCAGTAGACTTATTTTAGATATATAATTTGGAGATATCATTTGGACATCCAGTCTGAGAGTTTAAGCAGGCAGATTAGACACAGGTCTATGATGCCTTACCCACAATTCAAGAATCCATAAATCTTCAAGAAACAAATGTTTTTCTTAACTCTTTTGGCATCAAAATCTGACTTGAACAGACTTGAGGCTTTTGCCAGCCCTTACTTACTCCTCTAAGAATGTACATTCAAAGCAGATACTCCAATGTGTTTGGTTACAGGGTGATTCCCTGGACCCCACTGGGGGAGCAATATGCTATACATGCTAGACTAATTTTTTTTAAATCCCCAAAGTTGAAGCTCATTTGCTTCCCTTTTCTGTCCCCAGGTCTTGAATAAAGATATGTGGATTCCTGTAGAAGTCTTGACATCACTGGAAAGTACAATCCTGGAGATGTATGAATGGTCTGGACCCTCAAAGGACAAGAAAACAGGATGGATTTGGGCAACTCATGACTACTTTTTGGAGTTTTAATGGAATTTTCAGCCCTGACCACTTGAAAACTCCAGTGTGCCCTGAAGAATTAATGGGAGATTCTAGGCTTTCCCTAGGATCTCTCTACAGGGCACCACCCAGCCAAGTCAGGTAAGCTTTGTACCTAAATTGTGATTTGGCAGGAGAAAGCATGCCTACTGCTTCAGCATTCTAATTTCAGTGATTCTTCCCAGCCTTTTGCCAAGACTTCTCAAGGATTACTTTTTATGATACATGGTTATTAATTATGATTTAGCATTCATTTTCTTTTTAAAAGCTTTTTATTTATTAAAACAAGTATTTTTAGTCTTCTGAGGAAATCCCATACTGTTTTCCACACTGGCTGCACCAGTCTGTATTCCGACCAACAGTGCACTAAGGTTCCCTTTTCTCTACATCCTCCCTAACACTGGTTTGTTGACTTGTTTATGATGGCCATTCTCAACAGAGTGAAGTGGATTTTCACTGGGGTTTTAATATCCTTCTCTCTGAGAGAGACAACCCATCACCAAAGGCAAGTGATGCTGAGCATCTCTTCATATGTCTCTGGGCCCTCTGTATGTCCTCCTTAGAGAAGTGTCCATTCAAGTATTTTGCCCATTTTTTAATAGGGTTGCTTGTCTTCTTGGAGTAGAGTAATGTGAATTTTTTATATATTTCGGAGATCAAACCATTGTCCAAGGTATCATTGGCAAATGTGTTTTCCCATACTGTTGGTTCTCTTTCCATTTTAATGTATGAAATTTCCTCAGAAAACTAAAAATGGAACTGCCCATTGACCCAGCAATGCCACTGGGACTATATCCTAAGAAACCTGAAACACCAATCCAAAAGAACCTATGCACCCCAATGTTCATAGCAGCACAATTTACAATAGCCAAGTGCTGGAAGCAACCTAAGTACCCATCACTAAATGAGCGGATCAAAAAACTATGGTATAGAAGATGGCAGCAAGATAGGTGGGAGCGGAATCCACTTCCCCTCTAGACCAGTGAAATGCCTAGCTGAACTGAGGAACAGAGTGAACAGCCAATGGTATTCCAGCATATATGAAGATTGGAGACCAGAAATTGTAGAGGACATTGAAAAATCAGATGATAAGAAGAGTGCTTAAGGACAATAAGGTCCCTGGGATCAGCGTGGGGACCAGGGAGGGTGAAGCCCCCAGCTGGGGCCACAGGGTCTGCTGCAAGATTCTTGAGAGAGAGCCAGGCTGGGCTGTGTGAGAGGCCAGGTGCTTGTTAGGACCAGGGGGGTTCGAATAGGAGGAATTTCTCGAAAAGCAAAAGAGAAAATAGAGGCACTCAGCAGTTGTTTAGAGAATTCTCTGCCACAGCCTTGGCCTCTTGCGACCCCACTCCCTTGCCCCTCACATTGAACAATGGATAAGAAGCCCCAGAACACACCTGAAGCACAGTTTGGTGCTCACCCAGAACAGTGGCCAGGCTGCCTGGGCGCACAGGCCCAAACCCACTGGGTAGGTGTGCACCATGATCAGCTGCCTGGGCGCCCACACCTGAAACCCAGAGTGGGTGTATAAACAGATCAGCAAACGGCTGCATGTGCACTCCCAAAGCCCCTGGGTGGGTGTGCACCCCGATCAGCGGCCTGGCTGCCCACAGGTGACCACACCTGAAGCACCAGGGACTGAATACCTCCAACCTAGCCCCTGCACACAGAGCCCTGCAGGGCCTACTCACTCTCTAGGAGAAAGGCAGAATGCACAGCAAAGGGGAGTTGCAGGACCAGGGGAGACTGCAACTCCCCTTGGAGTTAGAAAAAGTCCTCAGAAAGACTTGACTCAGTAGGGGGCTGAGCTATGTTGAAGGAGCACCCAGAGCCCTTAGCATCTGGGACAGAAATGAGAAAGTGGGTGGAGGGTGACTTGCCCCTAATTGGTGCACCTAAAGGACAGCACAACTGGTGGACTAAAGGCCTAGGTGGAAGAAGAAGGACCCTGCGGAACTGAACTGGAGGCTGGACAAAAGCAAAGAGTGTGGCTCAGGAAAAGAGAAAAGTGAAACCAATCTATCCACCCACCCCCTCCCATTTCACAGACAGGAAGATAAGCAGAACTGACCTGACCAGTTTAAAGCCAGCAGAAGACTTTTTTTTTTTTTAATTCCTTCCTCCTTTCTGTCCTGCTTTCCTTTTTTATTCCTTATTCCTTTTTTCCTTTACTTTTTCATTCCTCCTTCCTGCCTTCTTTTATTTTTTTATTTTAATTTTTGTTAAAATTCCTTCTTCTTTTCTTTCCACCAAACTTTTTTTATTGCTTCATTCTTCCTTCCTTACTTTCCTTTTCTATTCCTTTTTCCTTCCTTCTCTTTTTATTTTTTTATTTCTCCTTTTCCCAAAGGTGAGACAATAAAACCTGGAGCTCTGAAAAAACCAGAATTAGACCCAAACGGGGGTCATCATAATAACCAAGACAGTGAGACAAATTTCTTTTTGCTACTCCAGAAAATTTGCAAGGTGGGAGCCGTGAGTACCAGTACACCTGATAGAAGATGAAACCCGCCAACAAATGAACCACCAAAAGATAACAACAAAAGGTGAAGAAGGGAGTGGAAGCCACATAACCTCAATCCAGGACTGATCTGGAAATACAACTAAATAGTGGAGAAATTACTCAGAACAAACAACTCAACCAGAGCGAGAGAGAAGCCTCAAAACCTTGTACACACAGAAGAATCAGCTTCAACACAAACTATCCACATCTGCACAACAAAATACAAGACATGGTGGATGGAGTGACCCTCAATTAACCATCTCGAGGGAAGAACCTATCAAAGAAAGACCCAACAACAATCAAAACCCAAAGAAATACAGAAAGCCAACATAAACAAGCAGCCCAAGACTCGTGAGCTCAGGAGATTAAGGAGACGGAACCACTGAATCCCACTGGCATTCTACCCTAGAAGTTCATACCATAAACCCAGGGAGTCAGAACAGATCAATTTAAGAGGCAGAGGCTAGCAAGAGGAGTCTCAAAAATAATGGGAAGACAGAGAAACAATCCCCAAATGATATGAAAACAGGAAGACTCAGAAAGAAAACTAAATGAAATAGAGGCAAGTCAACTCTCAGATACTGAATTCAAAGCAATGGTTATCAGGAAGCTCACTGAATTCACAGAGAATTAGCAGAAACTAGAGGGAAACTACAATGAACTCACTGCAAACTATATCAACATGAAAAAAGAAATAGAAACTATCAACAAGGGCCAAGAGGATATGAAGAATACAATTTCTGAATTGAAGAACACAGTAGAAGCAATGAAAAGAAGACCTGATGAAGCAGAGGATCGGATCAGTGAGCTTGAGGACAAAGTAGAAAAAAAAACACCCAGAAAGAGCAAGAAAAGGAAAAGAGGCTCAGAAAGAATGAAGAGGCAATAAGGGAAATGCAGGACAACATGAAACATAATAATATCTGTATAATAGGGATACCAGAAGGAGAAGAAAAACAGCAAGGGATAGAAAACCTGTTTGAAAAAGTAGTGATGGAAAATTTCCCTGATTTGATGAGAGAAAAAGTCACAGAAATCCAGGAAACACACAGACTCCCAAGCAACAGGAACCCAAAGAGGCCCACTGCAAGACATATCATAAATAAAATGGCAAAATTCCAAGACACAGGGAGGATCTTAAAGGCAGCAAGGGAGAAACATGAAGGAACATACAAGGGAGCCCCAGTAGGGTTAGCAACTGACTTATCCATGAAATCGCTCCAAGCCATAAGAGAATGGGAAAAAATATTCCAAGTAATGAGAACCACAGGTCTGAAACCAAGACTACTTTATCCAGCAAGGCTCTTGATCAAGATAGAAGGCCAAATGAAGAGTTTCCCAGGCAAAAGAAGGCTAAAAGAATACACCTCCACCAAACCAGCTCTGCAAGAGATGCTACAGGGACTGCTTTAAGGAAAGGAAGGAAAAGAGAAAGACAGAGGAAAACAGGTATGGAAAAATGGCAATGAATAACTACCTATCAATAATAACCTTATGCGTAAATGGATTAAATGATCCAATGAAAAGACATAGAATAGCTGATTGGATACAAAAACATGACCCACGCATATGCTGCCTACAAGAGACCCATCTCAGGACAAAAGACCTACAGAGACTGAAAGTGAAGGGCTGGAAACAAATTTTCCAAGAAAATGACAGGCAAAAAAAGCATGGGTAGGAATACTCATATCAGACAAAATAGACTTCAAAAGAAGGGCCATAAAGAGAGACCCAGAAGGTCCCCTCATAATACTCAAAGGAAGAATCCATCAAGAAGACATAAACATTGTAAATATATATGCACCCAATATAGGAGCACCCAAATACATAAAGAAAATCATAAAGGACATCAAGAAAGATATTGACAGCCACACAATTATAGTAGGGAACTTTAACACCCCACTGTCAAAAATGGACAGGTCTTCCAAAAAAAAAAAATACCAGGAAGGATACTGGGTCACGTAACAATACCCTAGATGAAATGGAGTTAACTGATATACAGAGAGCTTTTCATCCCAAAGAAGCAAAATACACATTCTTTTCAAGTGTACATGGAACATTTTCAAAGACAGACCACACAATAGGACACGAAGTAAACCTCAACAAATTCAAGAAAGTTTAAATCATATCAAGCATTTCCTCTGACCACAAGGCACTGAAACTGGAAACCAACCCCACAGGAAAAAAACCGAAAACACTCAAAATCATAGAGACTGAATAGCATGCTGTTAAACAATGAATGGGTCAAGAATGAGATTAGGGAAGAAATCAAAAACTTTCTGGAAACCTATAAAAATGAACTCACAACAACCCGAAACCTATGGGACACAGCAAAGGCAGTCTTGAGAGGGACGTTCACAGTAATACAAGCCTACCTTAAAAAGATAGAAACAGTTCAAACAAACAACCTAACCCTACACCTACAAGACCTCTAGGAACAACAACAAAGACAGCCCAGAGCAAGTAGAAGGAAGGAAAGAACCAAGATCAGAGCAGAGTTAAATGACATAGAGACTAAAAGCACAATTTTAAGGATCAATGAATCCAAAAGCTGCTTCTTTGAAATGATAAACAAAATCGACAAGCCTTTAAGTAGGCTCATCAAGAAAAAAAGAGAGAGGATCCAAATAAACACAATTAGAAATGAAAGAGGAGAGATTACAACTGATACCACAGAAATACAAAGGATTCTAAGAAATTACTACAAAGAACTGCATTGCCAATAAACTTGAAAACAATGGTGAAATGCACACATTTCTAAAAAAATATAACCTACCAAAACTGAATGAAGAAGAATCAGAGAGCCTGAACAGACCAATAATAGAAGACAAAATTGAAGCATAATCAAAAACCTCCCAACATACAAAAGCTCTTGTCCAGATGGTTTCACAGGAGAATTCTACAAAGCATTTAAGGGAGAGCTAACCCCTCTCCTTCACAGAGTATTCGAAAAAATCCAGACTGATGGAAGACTCCCAAACTCTTTTTATGAAGCCAGCATAATCCTAATCCCCAAATCAGATAAAGACACAACGAAGAAAGAAAACTTCCTGACAATAATGCTGATGAAATAGACACTAAAATTGTCAACAAAATATTGGCAAGCCACATTGAGCAATACATTAAAAAGATCATACACCATGACCAAGTGGGATTCATCCCAGGGATGCAAGGATGGTAGAATATTCACAAATCAAGAAACATATTATATCACATAAACAACTGCAAAGAGAAAAATCACATGATCATATCAATAGATGTAGAAAAAGCATTTGATAGGATACAGTACCCATTTACGATAAAAACACTCAGCAATGTGGGAATTGAGGGAGCATTCCTCAACATAATAAAGGCCATATATGAGAGATCTACAGCCAACATCATACTGAATGGACAAAATATTAGAGCTTTAACACTAACATCAGGAACAAGACAAGGATGCCCTCTCTCACCACTCCTATTCAACATAGTATTGGAAGTCCTAACCACAGCAATCAGAAAAGAAAGAGAAATAAAAGGCATCCAAATTGGAAAGGAGGAAATGAAATTGTCACTGTTTGCAGATGACATGATAGTGTCCATGGAAAATCCTATAGACTACACCAAAAAACTAGTTGACCTAATAAATGAATTTGGCAAAACAGCTGGATACAAAGTCAATACTCAGAAATCAAAGGCACTCCTGTACACCAACAATGAAACAGCAGAAACAGAAATTGGGAAAAAAAATCCCGTTTGAAATAGCAACAGGTAAAATAAAATACCTAAGAATAAACCTAACCAAGGAGGTAAAAGACCTGTACTCAGAAAACTACACTACATTGAAGAAAGAAAATAAGGAAGACACAAACAAATGGAAGTATGTACCATGCTCATGAGCATGGATTGGAAGAATTAACATAATCGAAATAACCATACTACCCAAAGCGATTTATAGATTCAATGCAATCCCTATTAAAGTACCCATGACATATTTCAAGGATATAGAAAAAACATTTCAGAAATTTATATGGAACCATTAATGGCCTAGAATACCTGCAGCAATTTTGAAAAAGAAGGAAGTAGGTGGCATCAGAATACCTGATATCAAACTGCATTCCAAGGCCACCGTAACCAATACAACCTGGTATTGGAATAAAAACAGGTACATAGAGGAATGGTACCAAACAGAGAGGCCATAAATAAACCAAAGTCTTTATGGTCAATTCATGTCTGAGAATGGAGGCATGAGCATAAAATGGAACAAAAATACTCTCTTCAACAAATGGGGTTGAGCAATCTGGACGTCTACATGCAAAAAAAAAAAGAAACTGGATCACCAACTTACACCATACACAAAAATAAATTCAAGGTGGACAAAAGACTTAAATAGAAGTCTTAATACCATAAAAGTCCTAGAGGAAAACATTGGCAGGAATATCTCAGACATTCCATGCAGCCACATCCTCACAGGCACGTCCCTAAAGCAAGGGATATAAAGGAAAGAATAAACAAATGGGACCTCATCAAAATAAAAAGCTTCTGCATGGCTAAAGAAAACAGCATTAAAATAAAAAGAGAGCCAAAAGTATGGTAAAAGATATTTGCCAATGATACTTCAAATGAGGGCCTGATCTCCAAAATGTCTAAAGAAGTCACAGGACTCCACTCCAGGAAGACAAACAACCAATTAAAAAAAATGGGCAGAGGACTTGAATGGACACTTTCCCAAGGAAGACATACAGAGGGCCCAGAGACATTTGAAAAGATGCTCAGCATCACTCCCATCAGAGAGATGCAAATGAAAATGATAATGAGGTACCATCTCACACCAGTTGAGTGGCCAACATACACAAATCAAGAAGCAAATGTTGAGAGAGGATGCAGAGAAAAGGGAACAGTAGTACATTGTTGGTGGTAATGCAGACTGGTGATGTCACTGTGGAAAACGCTATGGGATATCCTCAGAAAACTAAAAATGGAACTGCCCTTTGACCCAGCAGTTCCACTACTCAGATTATACCTTAAAAACCCTGAAACCCCAATCCAAAAGAACCTATGCACCCCAATGTTCATAGTAGCACAATTGACAATAGCCAAGTATTTGAAGCAACCTAAGTGCCCATCAGCAAATGAGTGGATCCAAAAACTATGGTACATTTACACAATGGAATTCTATGCAGCAGAGAGAAAGAAGGAGCTTATACCCTTTGCAACAGCATGGATGGACCTGGAGAGCATTATGTTAAGTGAAATAAGCCAGACAGTGAGGGACAAATACCATATGATCTCACCTTTAACTGGAACATAATAAATAGGAAAAAAAAGGAAACAAAATATAACCAGAGACATTGAAGTTAAGAACCATCTAATAATGGTCAGGGGGGAGTGGTGAGGGGACAGTGAGGAGAGGGGATTACAGGAACTACTATAAAGGACACATGGACAAAATCAAGGGGGAGGGTGAAGGTGGGGGAGGGAGGGGAGTCCAGCTGGGGTGGGCTGGAGGGATGGGGAGAAAAGGCACACAACTGTAATTGAATAACAATACAAAATTAAAATTAAAAAAAGTATATGTGTATATCAATTTAGTCCTTTTGATCTCTGGGATTGTTCAGTGCTGCAATATCCTTGTTGATATTTTATTTGGAAGATCTACACATTTTTGACAGTGGGGTGTTAAAATCACTAGGATTATTTTGTTGCCATCTATATCTTTCTGGAAGTCCTCCAAGACTTTCTATATACATGTGGGTACTCCTATCTTGGGTCCATATATGTTTATAATGTTTATGTATTCTTGATGGATTATTTTCTTGAGTATTATTAAGTGTCCTTCTGTGTCTCTTTTTATGCCCTTTTTTTGAAGTCTAGTTTGTCTGACATAAGTATTGCTACTGTGGCTTTTTTCCTGTCCATTTCCTTGGAATATATATTTTTTACCCTTCACTTTCAGTCTCTGTAGGTCTTTTGTTCTGAGGTGGATCTTTTGTAGGCAGCATATGTGCAGGTTATGTTTTCTTATCCATTAAACTACCCTATGTTTTTTCATTGGAGTTTAATTTGTTTATATTTAAAGTTATTATTGATAGGTACTTATTCATTGCCATTTTACTACCTTTGTACTTATGTTCCCCTCACTCTCTCACTCTTCTTCTTTGTCTTCTTATAGCAGTGGCATATCTTTCAGTGCTGGCTTGATGGCGATGTATTCTTTTAGCCCTCATTTGTCCGGGAAACTCCTTATTTGCCCTTTCATTTTAATTGAGTGCCTTGCTGGGTATAGTAGTCTTGTTTGCAGGCCTTTGCTTTTCATTACTTGGAATATTTTTGCCATTCTATTCTGGCTTGTAGTGATTCTGTTGAGAAGTGCACTGCTAGCCTTATTGGGGATCCCTGGTGTGTTACTTCCTATTTATCCTTTGCTGCCTTTAAGATTCTCTCTTTGTTAATTTTGCCATTTTAAGTATGATGTGTCTTGCAGTCACCTCTTTGGGTTCCTCTTGATTGGGACCCTCTCTACTTTCTGTATTTGTGTGATTTTTTCTCTCATCAAGTTAGGGAAATATTCTGTCATTACTCTTTCAAACAGGTTTTCTATCCCTTGCTCCTCTTCTCTTTCTGGTATCCTTATTATACTTATATTGTGTTTCATGTTGTCCTGCATTTCCCTCAACCCCTCTTCATTCTTTCTCAGTCTCTTTTCCTTTTTTCACTTTTTCTGGAAGTTTTTTCTACCTTGTTTTCCAGCTTGCTTATTCGAAACTCTGCTTCATCTAGCTTGCTTTTGATTCCTTCTACTGTGTTCTTCAATTCAGAAATTGTATTCTTCATTTCCTCTTGGTTCTTATTGATAGTTTCTGTGTCCTTTTTCATGCTGGTGTAGTTCACTGTAAGTTCCTTGTAGCTTCCCTGCAGTTGTTGGTAATTCTCACTGAGCTTATGAAGCTTCCTTATAGTCATTGTTTTGAACTCAGTATCTGATAGTTGACTTGCCTCTATTTAATTTAGCATTCTTTCTGAGGATTCCTCTTTTGCTTTTGTTTAGGGGTTGTTTCTTTGTCTTCTCATGATTTGTGAGACTCTCCTTATTTTCCTCTGCTTCTTAAATTGCTCTTTTTTGACCCCGAGTTTGTGTTGTGAATGTCTATGTTAGGAGTTCTGTTAGTTTCAGTGTTGCAGTTTCCTTGATCTCCTGAACTTGATTTTCTTGGGATGCCATTTATTCTGTTCATGTTGGCTCTTGGATTTTGAATGTTGTTATGTCATTCTTTGGTGGGTCCTTCCTTCTAGCTGACTGACTGTCACTCCACACACACTATGTCTTGTATGCTGTTGTACAGATGCTGCCAGAACATGACCACAAATCCCAGGGAACAAACCCACATCTGCAAAACTATCTCCCTCCTGCAGCACCACTATCAATAGCAAATGAACCGGTATTAATAAGTGTGTAAAGAGTTTAAGACTATTATACAGGAGAGAAATAAACTATAGTATAAAATCTAGTGACTTACTATGCATAAACTTGATGGACAAGAAATGAATGTTAAAAAGCTCTACAGGAAGGAAAACATCTCAAATCATGTAGAAGACCACAGTGCATTTCATCTTGGTAGCATCTAGTATTTACCACTGTTTTTTCTTTGTGGGTTACCCTCTGATGTTGTCAGATGTTGAACCTGTCTGACCTTAGGCAGCTTGCTCCAAGACTGCCAGGGATCTACTTACTGTCTATGGCTGTCTCCTTCAGTTGTTAATCTAGTCACTCCGCACTGGAGCAGTCAGGCTTAAGCTCCATAGGGTGAGTCAGAATCCCTCCTGGAGTTAGGGCTATTGTTTCCCCTCAGGCTTCTGTTGCTGAGAAGTGAGTGGTCTGCCTGAGCACAATGGCTCAAGGTGTAGAGGTGATAACTCAACATTGGGATCTCAGCAGCTACTACTCTATCAGTTCTCTCCCCAGCCTCTGTTTTCAGTCTCTCCTCAAGTGTCTCTAGTCCACTCTGCCCCCTCCCCTTTGTCTAGGATTTACTGTCTATGGCTTTCTCCTTCAGTTATTAATATAGTCAATTTGAGCTCAGTAGTCAGGCTTAAGCACCACAGAGCTGGGGCAGAATCCCTCCTGTAGTCGTAACTGTTGTTTCCTCTCAGGCTGCTGCCACTTATAGGGGAATGGTCTGCTTGAACAGCACGGCTGCTCTCATAGGAGGAATGACTCAGAACTGGGATCCCAAAAGCTCCTCTCTCAATTCTCTCTCCACAGCTTCCAACCCCAGTCTCTCCTCAGGCTTCTCTAGCCCACTTTGCCCCCATATTTGCTGGAGCCCAGGGTAAGTGGCTGCAAATGAAAATTAGTGGGTTGGACCTTTAGACGGTTCTTTGCATCTCCTGCCATCCCTCTCCAGCAGAGAGCAACCCTGCTGCTTTTTAACACTGGTTGTTATCCATGTATTTTTTGGGCTCTGGTGCTCTAGGTTGGGGATCCCAGATTAGGGTTTAGATCCCACACTTCTCAGGGGCATCCAAGCCATTGCTTAATTCTCCCTCAGGCACTGCCACCTGTGGAAGCCCAACCAGCCTTCTTGAGTCTCCACCACACTCCTTCCTGGTCAGGTAGTGCCGAAGATGATTCTTCTGTCTGTCTGAGGTTATAAGGCATCTCTCTATATATTGTTTAGTTGTTTGTTCTGGGTAATTTCTCCATAGTTTAGATGTAATTCCAGATTGGCCCTGGGAGGAGATTAGTGTGGCTTCCATTTACTCCTCTGCCATCTTTCCTTTGCCACATGTAACTTTTTACCCATAGTCACAGAGCTAGTAAATGACTGAGCTGGTTAGCAGATCTAGATCTGGTCAACTCCAAAGCTACTACTCTTTTAGATATCTCAAACTTCCTTCCTGATCAGGTCAAGAGACCAGCAAGCTAGGATTTGTATAGTCCTCTATGCTCCGTATTCATGGAACAGATTATCTCACATTTGAGTTTTGAAAAAGCCAACCACCACAAGGTTCTCTAAACATTCTATTCATGCAATTGCATGCATTGTCTGACTTTCTAATTTGCCCAAATCTTATACTATAAAATGTCTAAAGTTATGGAGTGCAATTAAAAAAACAAAACCAAAAACTAACTGTGGTCTTTGAGACTCTTGGAAAATGACCCCTCAGCCAATTTAAACGGGCAAATTGTTAAAACCAACAAACATGTTGAACACAACCTTAACCTTCATAATATGTAAAGTAAACAATTGACATCCCACCAGGATGTCTGGAATTTTATCCTATCCTAGTCATAGTTTTCTTTTCAAAATTTGGAAAGCAGCTTTTATCCAAAGGCAGACAGAGAATAGAAAAATGACAGCAAAGCAGCAAAGTGAGAACTAAAGAGTTAATATATCCATTTTACATTATTTAAACCAGTTCTTCCTATTGCATATTTTGGCACATGGTTTATAGGCAGATTTTAGTCAATCTTTGTGAAGTTGAAAGTTGATTCAAAGCCAGGTGTTCTGAAACAGACTGAAGAGGCAATTGTAATTTTTCATCCCTCAATTTTAGTACATAAACATAATTTTTAAACTGTTCTAACTGATAGATGTCCCATTGGAAATTTGGTCAAAGATCTGGTTGTGATAGAAACTTCCCTGGATTATAAGACAGGGCATAAAAAACAACTGGACTTCTGCATGTTTTAACTATTTATTTTGAAATAATTTCAGGCTTAAGGAAAAATTTCTAAAATAGTACAAAAAATTTCCATATCTTCACTCACATTCTCTAAATGTTAGTATTTTAACACATTTCCTTTTAACATTCTCTTTCTCTCTTTTAGTGTGTACTTTCTAAAATAAGGATGTTCTCTTAGGTAACCATGGCACAATATAAAAAATAAGGAAATTATATTGATACAATACTAATCTACAGTCCTTATTTTAATTCCATTAATAGGGCAGGTCAACAACCTGAGTCTCTAATGTTATTTCCTGAGAAAGACACAACATCATATATGTGATGTTTCTTCCCCAAATGCAGAAACAATATCTAATTATGAGGAAGCATCAGATAAATCCAGAGTGAGAGGCATCCTAGAACATAGGATGCCTTTTCAAAAGTACTATTTTAAAGTTCTTTTCAAAATTACCATTGTCATCAATGCAAAACAAATCAGTTAACAACCTCAAGTATGAAAGGGAGAAATGTACAGCCAGGGCATTTCTGTGAGTCATGGTTGTATAGATGAAGATTGCCTAAATAATTTAACAACTGCAGTCCCAGAAAAGTAAATCCTCACTAATTGGTAAGAAACTTAACTGACATTACACAAACACATCCACACTTGGCCCCATTTTGAGAGTTCAGACAACTCTGAGGAATATTTCAACCAGTCAAATGTAAATTTTTAACCCTGATGGTTTGGCCTGAGGGTGAAGCAGAAGCCCAGTGTTGCTTCAGAGACCAGACATTTCTGCCCTGCCACGCCCACCACCACCTAGCAAGCAAGCTCCGCATGTAGAACTCATGGCTGCGCAGGGCCCTGGTTTCTGGAATTGAAGCAAAAACACTCCAAAGACAACCCGTAGGAAAGGAGGCAAAATTTCCTTTTTCACATCACAGCATACTGAGAACTATATTTGTACAGAGCAGTAACCAGAAGGACATTTGGGGCATTTACAGAGCACTCGGTGAGATTTTTGTTACATACTCTATATTACATAATTATAAGGAACATAAAATATGATCTCTAGAAACATATTAAATATAACATTTGTATAGAACCTCCACATAAAATATTTTCCATTTTTTTCTCTCTCCTACCCCACTTTTTAATGGGAAAGTTGAACTTGCCCCTGTAATCTAACTTTAACTTTGTCAGGATTTAGGCTTTATATGGCTTTATGAAGTTTCTCATCACTGACAGACCCAGGTTTCTTGGATCTGATGTTTATACAGTTTGGGGGGTGGATTTAAGAGAATATAAAATTATAAATATAAAACCAGATACAAAAGTCAATATTTATTTATAATGAGAAAAGTAGTCATAATAAATTACTGGAGACTCTGCAATATCTTAGGCCATTATTAAAAAATGGCTACTTAGGAAATTTACTGTTTAAAATCTGGCTTCCTTTTACAACCTAGAATGCTTTATACCTCTCAGAAACTCTGCCAGCACACCCAGTGGTGAAACTAAAGCATTCTGTACCTTACTTTTGGTTAGCTCCATAATAATTCTACCTTTTTACAGTCTTCTAAATAAGAAAGGTTATTCTCTCAAGCAGATTAACAATGGTGGGAGGATTACCTGAAGAAGTGGGGTGCGCTCAGTGGAGGGGGCAAAGGGGAAGATAAGGATAACTATAATAGCATAATCACTAAAAATATAATAAAAATAGTCATTGTACATTCATTTAAAATGTGCAACAGTTGAAGCATTAGAGATTCAAAAGCTTCTGCTTTTCTCTATAGAAAAATGAACTATTACAATTTCTTATGATGATGAGCATAGATTTGTAATCCATTCAATTTCTGTGTCAAACAAAGACTGAAGGAATGGTAAAGATATATTTTATAGGATGCACATGCTTAATTACAGCAGGTACCCTGGAGTAAGTTTGAACAAAAAGGGCACTTCAGCCATGAAGATATCAATTTCAGATATACTAGAGAACATATCTTTGGGGCTTTGGCCTGGAGTGACCTTAGACAGGAGATCCTACAAGCCTTCCCACTCCCAGCTCCCAGGCCTGTATGTATGTCCAGCCCCAAGGCTCTGGGAGCACCTGTAGCACAGCCTCCGCCACAGCTGCCCACCTTGCTATACTGGGCTCATCCAGTCCAGCAGACAAAGTTGGCAGGCAGTTAAGCATGGGCTTGGTTCTCACAATGATGCCTTTTGTTGTGTGGGGATTGTGGGGCAAGCTAAATCTGTCTTTTCCCTCTACTACTGTCCCAAAGGCCCTAACCAGACTGCCTGGTGGTCAGATTCAACCAGTCACTCCTCACACTAAGGGGATAGAAATACAACCCTTTCCCATCACACTCAGGGTGGGAAGCTCTGCTGTAGTGGGTAGGGTGCTTTGAAATTGCAGAAGGCTAGGATAAAAATCATAGATAATGTACATGAATGGCTTTTAAAATGATCAAGTGGTCTCAGATAATTTTGACATGGAAACTCTAAAAAGAAATGCTCTTTGATGTCAAGAAAACATATTATCTCACCTATAAGTGGAACCTAGTCAACAAAACAAACAAGCAAGCAAAATAGAAACAGAGACATTGAAATAAAGAACAACTGACAGTAACCAGAGAAGAGGGGGAAGGGGATAACTGAGCAATGGAGGGGAAGGGTCATCAAGGAACATGTATGAAGGACCCATGCACAAAGCCAAAGAAGGCTAAGATTGAGGGTGGGAGGTGGGGGGTGGTGGGGAAATGGAGACAACTGTACTTGAAAAAAAGCAACAACAACAACCAAAAGAAAAGTATTAGGTACATGCTTGTTAAATATTAAATAAATATATACATACAGCAAATTAAAAAAAAAGAGCAAAGAAACAGCAGAGTGTAAAAAATAAGTAATTTACAACAAATTGCCAAACTCTGCCAGTGAAACAGAAATATTTTCTAGCAGTTTCACTTCTCTACCACAGTACAATGTAAAGGAAAGTATGTGACTTAGGATAAGTGTCTATGATTTTGGGCAAATCACTTTGGTAAGACTTCTGTATTGTTGATAAAACCAAAAATTCTTATTTTACAGTTGTTCTGAAGATCAAATATGAAAAATTCTTTGTAAATTATTAAGAAAGGATTATGTTTATTTTTTATGTGACTGTGGAAATGTTTGGTGTTTCAAGTTGATAAAAAACATATTTTTATTATTACAACTCATTTAATTCTAGAAATAAACAATTAAACCAGTTTAACTCCTTGGGTAGTTGAGGGAATAATGCTAGTGGTCGTTTTCATACAGGCTTATCTGATTATCAAGAACAGGCTAAAAGAGGAAAAAATATCACAAAAATGCCACATAGTTGCATCCTTAAACAGCAGGTAAAGGTGAGAAAATGTCTGTATAGAGGATAATTGAGTTCTTCACAGATTAATGACACATACGTATATATATCTAGGCGTTGTTTTGTTTTATTTCATTTGTATATATTTTAGTACTATCTGTGGAGTTACTTTTCCATTTTACTAACATTCCTGGGTCTCATTCTGGCTCTTGCCCTACAGGTTTCCAGCCCGCAAACCAGGTGCCCAAGATGGCTCCTCAATTTGCCATTCCCAAGGGTTCCTCTGAGCTTGGTTCTCATTTCTCCCGGAATCAACCTGGATTTATATAGCTTTTCTGAAGGGTTTCCTGCTCCATGCTGCTGCAGACTATTCTCTCTAAATTGCCACAGTTTAAGGACTAAACCTCATGTTTAAAATATTGTGGATACAAAGAGTAACATAAATAATTTCCAACAAAGGGCTACTGAGAATTTCTGGCTTTGTCAGTATGTAACTGCAGACTTGAAGTTGTTTCAGATATTTGCAGTGGAGCTTAAAGAGAATGGTGGTTTTGTTTTGGGGAGACCTTTGTACAACTCGTCTGCCTCTTTCAGGTCTGAGGTAAAGAAGAATTTTGGTTAGAAACCAGAAGTCAACAAGCCATAACATCTCCTCAAGGTTATTTTGTTTGCTGAAGGTGAAGTAAAAGTGCAGGAACTTCATATTTTCACAAAACCTTTGTTCATATATGTTACCAATCACCATATAGAATGAAATTAAAAATGTACTTTTCCTCCTTCCCTGTCAAAGTTTTAAGAATCTACCAGTAACTCAGCCAGATTTTCAACTATTGTATTAAAGGAAACCAAACATGAAAGGAAGCAAAATATGCATGTAAAAATAAAACATTTTAAAAAATTTATTTTTAATTTTAAGGAAAAATGTTTTATAAACACACAATACATGAAGATATGGATTAAAAAAGAAAACAGGCTTATTATGAGTAAAATATAAATTTATCTAGATGCATTAATTTCCTTCAAATTCTAAAAACCTGTGCATATTAAAAAAGAAAAAAAAAGAAAATTAAATAAATAAATAAATACCTGTGCGTATATATTTGATGTCTGTGGTCTAATTTTTATCAAGGGTATTTGTGTGTATGGATTGTTAGCTGGAAACATAGCATGCTAAACTTAAACAGAATAAAATGATTTTTCTCTAGTCTGTAATTTTTTTACACTAGCTCTCATGAAACAATTTCCATCTGCAGCTTTAACTTTAGAAGATTTAATTATTTTTTAATTTCACCACTTGATTTTGATGAGTGTTGTTGGCAATGGATTCAGATGGCAGGGGACAGGTTTAATCAATTGCAAGTGGCTTCTATAACTTTTGTTGGGAAGTAAATCAGAAGAGAACAGAAACTCAGTGGCACATTCTCTTCTCTTTCAAACATATGTTCTTATTTAATAAATTCTCTCTCAAATAAAATAAGCCTGTATTTATTGGTGGTCAGTTTCATGTAATAGGAGCTACTACAGTTTCCCATTAAAAAAAATACAAGCCTGCAATAAAACAAACAGTGAGTCACTTTATTGGGTATGAAGTAATAAAGTAGTGGTTATAATGATAACTTCTATGATGTGCCTTAGAGAAAAACAACCTTGATCGTTTCATTTAGTTTGAGGTGGGACTTGTTAGCTTAGTAGTGCATAAAACCGATTTGTGATTGGATTCCTCTCCACTGCTCTGTGTTCTCATATCAACTGGATGATTTTACTCTCAGCCATTATCACAGTCATAATTAATAATTCTATAATATGTTGTTTAATATCTGAGTGTTCAATAAAACTGTACATACAGGCAAAAACTAGTCAGTTTAGGCACTTGATTAACTGAATGCATGTATGAATGATTAGCATCCATGTAAAGGAGAATGATAAAAAGAACCCAAAGAAAGAAGAAGGAGAAAAAAGGAAAAGGAGAGAAAACAAGTGGGAAAAAATGAAAGAAAGAAAGACAAAGAAGAAAAAGAGGTAAAGGAAAGCAGGAAAGAAAGAAAAGGAAAGAAAAAGACCAAAAGAAAGAAAGTTTTCATTTTTTGCATCCTACCATCTTGAATTCTGCCAAGCTTGTTATTTTTCACAATGTTTATATCAAATAAGTATTTCTAACTCTGCTTATCTTTTTAAGGCAAGTAAGCCACAGTGCTAGTAAAGTGTTTCCAAAATCTGTTTCCAAAATTCCCTTTGCTGCACCTTGCCACGGGCATGAAACACAATATTCTTCCACAGCCCCCAATATGCAGAGGCAGTAAATAAAAGCAGAGGCATTTCAGCCATAAAGTGCTGCTGAGTGCTGGAGGTTGGGAACATGCCCCATCTCCGTGGGTTTACATCACTGGAAACCCACCAGGTGACACAGCCCAAGTACTAAAGATGAAGACTGAGCATCATTATTCCTGGCAGAAATAATATTTTTACTGATGACCTGAGAACTGTTGTTGGACGCTAGTTCTAGTCCCCTGGAAGTGATACTGAACACCCAGGGAATTTCTCTTAAAGATGCAATAATTCACAGCTGGACATTAACCAGATCTATGACATATAGTACTGCCACATCTTCTCATTTTGCTGGCTCTAACCCTGCTGAACGTTTCTAATACAGCAGGGGTGTTTGGTGAAATATGACTTTCTGATTGAATGAATGCCTGCGGGCCTCCATAGTAAACACCACATCAAGCACACTGTGGCTTATAATGAGGGCCTAGTGCCAAAACCTCCAGATGACTCTGTAGCACACATGCCTTTGTTTGCAATCCCCATTCTCCCCTGCCCCCACAGCCAAATTATCTCCATATAGTTTTCACCACATCTGACTGTGACCAATAATTTTTGTATGGTGAATATCAGTGTTTTTGCCTGCCTTGTATCGTGCTGTGCTGTTCTTTCTCTATGTCTTTTCTTTCAGATGCCAAGCAACATTTGATTTTAAGGCAGTTTTATAGAAGGGAAGTTTTAAAGAAATATTTACTGTGTGGTGGGACTGATCTAAATCCATTGGCATGGAATAAAGTCTACACATACACCTTATCAGTTTGGCTCCCTTCCTCCTTTTTATTACCTTTTTCAGTTTCCTATTGCTTACATATTTAATTTTCTTTCAGTGTATTTTTCCAGTACTAAAGCTATGCTTTTGGTAGGTCTACCTAGAAAGTTTTCAGTTACATCATTTGCAGAAATATGTTGATGCTAATATTGAAAAACCTCTTTGCTTGCAGTTGTATATTTTATTTGGCTAAAAGTTTCTCATGTCTAATATATTACATGTCCTTTGACGATAGTATTCAAGTGAGAAATTCCAAAACTCACAAATACCAAATAGCCAAAAGTTCCAAAGCAGTGCATGAACACTAAACATGCAATATATCTCCTCCTTTTCCAAACAGAAATAGATTTCTCTCTGATTTGTTTGATAAATTTGACCCAAGATTTCCATTTGGAGTTACTGGAGTTCCTACTGTTTTTCTGTGTGTTGGTGGGCCAAGGCCTAATCACCCTGAAACCCCTTGGAGGCCATAAATTACAGCGATGAGGTGGAAGCTTTGTATTCCTTCGGCTGCAGAAGAAAGCCATTTTGCTGCAGCCTATTTTGACAGGCATGAATTTAATTCATTGTTTTATGACAGATGGAAAAAGTGTACATGCTTATAGTACTGATTTATGGTCATTTGGGTCTGGAGGATTCTATAATTTGCAAGTAATGTGAAAACAGATGGGTAGACAGACACCGAAGGTTAGTCTGACCTGTGGGTTCTCTCCCTTGGTTACAAATGGCGTCCATATGTGTACAGTCTCTCTGGGCGAGGTCTTCAGAAGAACAGCCAGATTCTAGAGCTTGCTGCACTTCTTTTTTCTTTTCTAAGTCAGTGAAAGTAAAATTTAGGGAATGTTTCTAAACTTCAATATTTCAAGAGTCATTCTGTGCCTTCTGAATGAGTGGGACTCTTTCTTTTCTTTTTAAATTAAAAAGCATCTTTCTAAGGTGTACATAATATCTTCATTATTATCCAAACGAGTAATACCATACACACAAAGCCATTATTGGATGCTTTGATTTTAATTGAAAATTTTATTTTAATAGAATGATTGATTGAAAATCAGAAGTTGGGGAGTTTCAAAGGAAATACCTGAATTGGGGACAGGCGTGTATTTTTGTGAGAAATGTGTTTGTGCTTAAGTAAATGAGTTTCTACTTTACAAATCATTTTGTGTTTTTAGAAAACAAATGGACTATCTAATAAATTTACCTAGTTGATACTAAAAATATTTAATAATATTTTGACTGTTAAATGACTCCACCAAAGAGGAAATACCAATGATCACTGCTCCTTTTGAAGAAAGAAATTTTAGACCTATGGTAATAAGGTAAATACACAGTTAATTTTAGTTGAATTTATATTTGTAATATGTTTAAAAATATAATGTTAAGGAATTATATATTTTGTTGTTGATCATTCAATTGTTATACCATTATTAATTTTGTTTTACAGCATTTCAGTATTAAAATTAAACAGGTCATTAATTTTAGTTCTTAAAATGGATAAAAGCTGTGTTGAATTCCATTTTATTTTGAAAATTGGAAATATAGATTGCTATCCATAAACTAAAAGTACAAAATTCAGATATAATCAAGGGTTGTTTTAGGTTCGATCAATAAAATTTTGAAAAAAGTTTAAAAAATATAAATAAATAAATAAATAAATAAAAATAACAAAAATAAAGTGCTAATTTACAAAAAAAATTGACAATGAAAGTTAGAAAACATAGTGTTTCCCAATATTAAAATATTGCTTTTTTCTGTTTTAAAAGTACATTATATACAATTTCATGGCTACACCTGAGGCTTAACCAACGTAAAACTTTTGGCCAATTAGACGATATTTGCGCCTTCATATGGTGCTATGAAGACAGCCGTGTTTAACCTCATTTGACACTTTGACTTTTCTACATTTTAGCAGAATGTAGAAAATGTTCCCCTGAGAAGGGGAACATTTAAGCTACTGATTTTAACTGGCATCTTAAAACAAAACAAAACACACACCAAATGAGTGTTTTCTTATAGTTGTGGTCTACTTAACCATGAGCTTCTCTTTACTGAAAGAAAATCACATGCGTATACTTTTTCATGCTTGACTTCCTGAAAAATTTGTAACCTGGAGATTTAATTTTCATTTTAGGCATCTCATTGCTGGGTCAAATGGGGCTGAAAGAGGAATGTGAAAGCTGGTGAAATGAGAAAGACCTTGAAGACTTTCTCTTGTCCCAAATTTTAATATTTGTTTAGAGTTCAGACTGTCCGTAGAAGAGCAGTCTTATTCACAATGTCATTTGACATCAAAACAGGTACCAGAGACTTTCCTTTAGTATGTACTTTCTGTAATGATTATGGTGAAATCCATTTACCTACTCATGCCAATTGCATGGGAAGGGCCCTGTCCTGACCCCACGAGCCTGGGAAATGTAAGGAGGTAGCCATTGGGACACCTTGTTGAGGCATCATCCATTCCTGCTCCCAACCATCCTATACCCACACCTGTCTCTTCTTGAACCTCATTCTTTCCTCTTTAGAACTTTGTTTCCTCCCCAACATTTCATTTACTCAGCAGTGTCAGGTGCTAGGATTAGATGATGATCAAAAGCTCAGGATGGTTGCTTTTTTGGAATGCCCATTCTCTGTGGCAGAATTAACTTCTTTTGGCATTCCCCAACTTCCCTAATTCAGAGATCTCCCCCAAACATTCTGACAAATGGTTGATTATTCGTATCTTCCTCTTTTACAAGGGCTCTGATGTGATTATATTAAGTTTTAAAATGTTGTTACTTACGTTAGTGCCTGGAACTTAGCAGTTGTTCAATAAAAAATAATTGACAGTTGAATATGTAAAAAGAAATTGATCCATAAGTCAACTATATAATGATATAATCAGTCAAGGTGAAGTTGATTATGAAGTCAATTAAAAATAAATTCTTAACATACACATAGTTATAAAATGATTTCAGAGAAGTAAAAACTATATGTGAAGAGATAAATTTTATTGATTAAATTTAAAAAATAAATCATCACTTTCATTTTTAATTGCTCAAATAATATATTACATGTATCCTTATTGGCAGCATTCCTAACAATTAACACAATGTAAAAGCCAAATTCCCTGGCTTCCTCCTCTTCCCACTTTCTGGTGCTGGAAGTAATAAGGTACACAGTTTAGGAATAATCTCCCATACTGGTTTACAAAAACATAAGTAGTATATTTAGGTAAATCCTTATATCTTGGTTTGAGGTTTTTTTAACTAAATAGTTAACATGTACAATATGCAATATGGGATTTTTCTAAGCACTTAACAAGATTTACTCATTTAATGATCACAACAACACTATGTGATAGGTACTGTCATTTGCACTAATCTTACCAATGAGAAAACCAAGACCAGAGAGGTTAAATGACCTGTCCAAGGCTGTGAGTGATGATGCACTTGGGAGAGAAAAAGTGGCAGACTGGACCCAAATCCCACACTCCTCCATTCTCTGCTACATTGAAATGAGACTATCCCAAACGTACTGTTTTGCAATGTTGTTTTTCAGTTGATGATATGTCTTGAATATTTCTCTACATTTTAATAAATATTATACTCATTTTTAAAAATTTCTAGCTGGTATTCCATAGTATGAATGTATACTAATTTATTTTGCCATTCATTTACCCTTGTCCATAGATATTTAGGTTGATGCCAATCTTTTATTATTATAAATTTATGACTAATATTCTGATATACTTTCTGTGCACATGTGGTAACATCTTTGACTGATAAACCTAAGAGTGAATTGCTGGGCCAAATGAATGTATACATTACACTTTAAGAGATACTGCTAAATTCTAATCTAAAAAGTCTTTGCCATCACTTCCACCAACCAACATTTATTATCTTTTTTTTAAATAACTGTGAAGGTTCCAAAAGAGATAATTATTTTAATTTGCATTGCCTTAATAGTACCAGGACTTATTTTTTTTATCATTTTCCTATTGATTTATAGAGGTTCTTTATGTATTCTGGACACTAACTCTACACATGTAACATATGTTGTTAATATATTTCTCCATTCTATTACTTTTCCTTAAATTTTGATGAATACTATTTGTTCCATTGTTTTAAAGATGTAGAGGAACAAATCCTTTCTGTGCTTTTTGATCACTTAAGAAATTCTTTTCTACCAGTTTTAATTTGATGTTTTATTATAAAACAGTTACAATAAGATTTATTTTGTTTGTTTGCTTATTTACATATACATGTTATTCTTGAACTTATTAATATGTATGGTATAGGTAGGGATTTTTTTCTTAGTCAATTTTTCCAGTAATATTCATTGAATAATTCTGCTCCTTGCTGATCTGAAGTACTACTTTATCATAAATTTAATAAACATTACTTTAGTCTGATAATTGCAATAAAATTAGCAAATAAAAAATGCACAGAGTAGACAAAATTATCAGTAATCAGAGTAGGTTAAATTATTTTGTAGTATTTAGATTATTTCTCTCTATCCATAGTATTACTTTGTATGGTTGATATTTTACCCAGTCACTTCTTACCATATAATGAGCATTTTAATATATAATTATCTTAATTAAAACTCAGTGAGATACTACATATGGTATCACATTATCATAGACTTAACATGACAATTTGCAGATAGTGAGGTTAGAGTTTGATTGCTGATGGTACCAAATTTTTGTGCATATGCTATGGAAAAAACTGATAAAATAATTGAAGAATATTACATTATTTGTATACTCTGATCTAGTAGTTGCTTTTCAAGATATGTATCCAAAAGAAATAATCAGGGGTGGGATCAAAGATTAATATATAATATGTTGTAGGTATATTTTATAAGACTAAACACATGGAAACACTAAAATGTCCAACAAGAGAATGGTTGAATAAATTAAGGTATATTCATATTCCTGGGATGGAATAATATTGATTTAGTGCAGTGGGGCTTTGGGGAGCTAGCATGACAGTCATTGATGCTCCTTGCCAAATTTTTGGCCCCCTAAATCCTGGGCATGTGTGAGCACTTCCTGGGTACATTGCATTTGGGTGGGGCCCTGGAACTGCCTGACAACAAGTCATGAACAGAAGTGACATGCATTATTTTCAGGCTTGAACATTTAGCTGCTAAGGAGAAACACTACAGGTTTAGTGTGGAGACAGGCAATACATGAAATGACATGGCTGAGTACTAATAATAAGTAGAGACCTTCTGCTAACCAGAAATGGAAATATAGATTAGAAAAATAAACTTGTGTTAATGTAAGTCACTAAACACTAGCTATTAGTCATTGGTTAATATAGATGAGAAAAGGTTCACAGAATAATTTTAACTGAAAAAAAGGTAATGTGCTTAAATGTAGAAAGTCGATTCTCTGTGTGTAAAATAATGTAACAAGCACTGAAGGGAAAAAAAAAAACACAACTCCAAAATGTTTCATCTTTTGATGTTAGGGTTATTGAGTTTACTTTTTTAAATATGTGTCCATATTTTCTAAATTTTTTTTATTTAAAGGCTGCTTTTTAAGTCTTTATAAGCATACTTTATAATGCTTAAATAATCATTCAACATATGAATATGTAAATAAATTTAGCCCCTTAGGGGCCCAGAAGATGGCAGCTACGTAGGTAGGAGCTGAGCCCACTTGCTTGTGCACCCAAAGAGGACACTTAGCTGATCTTCCGAAAAACAAAGTGAACAGCCAACAGAACCTCAGCCGATACAAAGTTTGGAAGCCAGAGTGTGCAGAAGACGCTTTAAAATGGGCCGTAAGAAGATTTTATCAGCCATCGGGGAAGGTTCCTGGGCCTGCTACTGGTACATTGGAGAACTGGGTCAGTGATATCAGCCTAGTGGCTCCCTCTCCTCCCAGAGCAGGGAAGTCCCAGACTCATGCCAGGAGAGACCTTGATGCAAAAAGTTACTGGGGGCGGGGAAAAAAAGGCAGCAAGTGACACACAGCTGGCAGAGTACCCAGGCTGGGTTGGCAGTTGCCAGTAGGGACATAGAGAATTTGGGGGGATCCCAGTGACAATTGGAACCCTAGGAGAGGAGGTAGGCCATAACTAGCCCTGACCCAGACAGATTCTGTACTTGTCAGAGGGTTGGAATGTGTGGAAAGCTGGACAGTGGCTTGGAGCCACAGCAGTACACAAAGAGGCTTTTTTCAAAAGGAAACTGAGGTGCTCAGTGCACGAAGTACGTGCATGCAGAGCCAGTGCCAACAAAGAGGGAGGATTGGGGGTGCAATTTGCTCCCAATCAGTGCACCTCATGGACTGATTAAAGGGGTGCAAAACAAGGTGGCTTATCCACGCCAGTGGCTCCAAATGCGCAGGGGGAGAGTGCTGGCTTCACAATGTTCTGAGGGCATGGGCTAGAAACTGGACACCTGTGATTATTGTAGCCCAATCTGAACCCCAATCCTTGCAGAACCACAGGAAAGAAAAAAAATGGAGCCCAACCCCCCTCTGCCTGCAGGAGCCAAGATCTGCTAAATTGGCTGGGCAGAGGGTTTTTTCCCCCCTCAAGAGTAATACAGTAAGGTACCGAGCTGAGAGAAAACCAGAGACAGATAAAGAAGTCAGAAGGTGACCACCAACCACTGAGACCAATTTCACCTTGCTCTTCAGCAGAACTTGGCATGTTTTTTTCATTTCCTTTTCTTCTTTCCATTTATTTACTTTTCTTGTTTGTTTTCATTGTTCTTTTTTTATTCTTCCTTTCATATTACATTTAATTTTTCTTCTTTCACTTTGAGCATATTCCAAATAACTCACTACTCTTGGTCTTTTACTTTTTATTATTTTTATTCAGATTACATATTCCTTATCATACTATTGTTATTCCAAATCCCACACAGCACCCTTCCATGGTCTTAACCCATTTCACCATCTTCCTGAGCTTTATTACTGTTGTGTAAATTTTATTTTCTCCCACACCTCGGCAAGTTTCTATCCCTTACTCTCACTATTTCTCCTCCATCTAACCTCACATAAGTACTTTTCTTTCTTAAGTCAGTTCACATTCTTTTCTTTTTTTCTACCGTTTATAAACAGTGATTAGTTGGATGAAGTACCACAGTTATGCTGCACTTCTCCAAAAGTGTGGGGAACTGTTCCAAGCCTGGGAATGTGGCTCAGCCCCCACTTGGAAAAGCCAGTGGGGAGTGAGGTTGGTGGGCAGGACCCACGGCCATGGATAGGTTCTCCCGTGGGGAATCAGGCCTGCATTGTACCTAGACTGCTATGAGACTTGCTCTTGCTAAAACTCCCTCACCCTGAATTGATGCAGTAAATATTTACCGAGTATCTTTAACTTCCTAAAGTCTGTGCTAAACCACCCAAGTATGGAGTGTGACCAGTTTCCCCCTTGAGCTGTAACATCCTTGTCTTTGAAGTAATTAGCAGTATTCTGTCCTTTTTTGTCATTAAAAGGTAATCACCTGTGGTGAACCTGTGCATAGTAAATGAGGACCATCCTCCATGTAATGTGCCCAGAAAAACAATAAAAGCCTGTCCAGGCAGGGATTGGCTCTCTCTCTTGGGCTCTCTCTAGCCCTCTCACCCTCTCTCACTTAGAGAGTGGCAATGCCGTCCCTTTTTCTCCACAGGATTTCTGCAGTCTGTGTGTATTTGTATATTGCAGCCACAACACCGGATCCTGTGGGCCGGGATCCGCGTCACAAAAGAACTCCTATCTGTTTGCTATTTGCTTCTACTTTAAATACCATAGAATATTCTTCTGTTGTCTTACTTGATTTCACCCTCACCCTGCTCCCCAATCAGTTGAGTGAAAAATTTTATTTCATTGTTTTCTCTCTTCCTTTTTCCCCCTCTCTCAACCTAGACTTTACTCCTTACTCTTATTAGGTTGCTTCCCTCATCCTCTCAAAATCATTTCTCTTTACTGTAGACATCTCATATTTACTTTTCACTTTTCTACAATATTCTTATTCTCATTCCACCTTTATTAAAATTCACTCAGCTGTCATTGCTATTGACCCTGTTGTGTTTTTTCTGCAATTTTGCTCCTGTTAGTACAGTATCTTCTCAACTTTACTTCAGACCTCATAGTATACTCTTCTCTCTTCTAACCCTAATGTTCCCATTGCCCCTTTTTGATTTACTCATGTTTTAAATTATGTTCTCTCCTTTTATTTACCTTGGTTCTGTCACAACTCTTACCAATTCTCCTCCTTCTTATCATGCAATGATATTTTCCCTGCATTTAATCATCGTATATTCCTGTTGATATATCTTATAATTTCCACAATCCCTCTTCATCATTATTAATCTTAGTTCAATTGAGGTTGAGATTGCTGATGTGGTAGGGGGGTTCTTTTTACTAGTGTAGGTTTGGTTGTCTGGTAACACTGCTTTGTTAACCAACACCTGTACAATAGCATATAAGAAAAAATGGAAGTTGTGACTTTCAGTAAGCCCACTGGAGGGGAGAACCCACCAATAAAGAAGCAACCAATAGGTAAAGCACAAGTACAACAAGAGAGCACACACAAACAGAATAAAGGGTAACCTTAGAGCATCTAGACAAGGAAATCAAAGGAACCACACTACTGAGTCCCACAGAACCTCTACCAGAGAAGTTCACCTCATGAAGACAACTATCAAAGCACAGCTCCAGAATCACAGAAACAAACAAAAAGAGTCTAAAATGAAGAAACAAAGAAAAAACCTGTAATCGAAAGGAATGTAAGAATCCTCAGTAAAAGAGCTAAATGAAATGAAAGCAAGCAAACTATGAGACATAGAATTCAAGAGAATAGTTACAAGGATACCCAATGAATTAGTGACACTTCAAGTAACTGAGTGGGAACTATAACAGCAAGTAAAAAGAAATAGAGAAGTATGGGATTGCAGGGGTATGGGGGAGATAAATAATGTTGGAAAAATACAATAAAAATACATAAGGACAAAACATTTTAGTATATTCTTACTTTTATGTTTTTATTTCTGCAATATTTTATATAATGAAAACAAGCCACAAGTATAATTAGGATAAAAATTTTAAAACTGATAAGCTAGTTTCAAAATTGTGTATCAGTTATGACTGTACTTTTGCTTATATATCGATATATAGAAGTCAATAAATCAAATGTTAGTAATTATCTGAGAGGAAGTCTTACACACAGTTTTCTATTTCCCTTTTACTAATGTCTATACTTTTCAAAATCTAATGCATATTATTTCATTCTTATAATAAAAAATAAACAATGTGCTAATGTAAATATAAATTTCCAAACTGTTCAGCTTCCTGGCTACTTGCAAGCAGATTGTTGGGTATTATTTTACTGCATGTGTGGAGAAGCCATTTCATGTACTTGTGTCTCTGGTTTAAAACACACAGAAGCCATCCTATTTTCTTTATTAAGTGTCTCATTTACATGTCCAGGTGTAGGTAGGTGTTGTGTACATTGGGAGAGAAAGGCCTTTTTCCCTCATTACATTGGAAGGTTTGCAGGCCAGGTAGAGCAGAGACAGGCCTTGGCCAAGCAGTGTTGCCAGGGGCCCTCTCCATTCACGGCATCGCCAGAAGAATGTTTGGAGCTGGGTACTGTAAACCTTGACCCCAGAAGAAGCTTTTGAATGAAGGATTGGTAAAATTTTTCCTTCTTCTGCACTGGAGATAAGTGAAAATTGCTGGCAACATCCAGATCTGAAGGAAAGGTGGGTTTGAACATCAACATGGTGGAAAGTACTTCACTGAAAATGTCAATACTACTGATGTGTGTATTTGAAAACATAATTCCTTGCCTCTAACTGCTGCAAGATCACTTCATCTTGGTTGGAGACAGCCAGAGTGAAATAAGAGAGGTCTGTGGAACTCTGTAAGCAGCAAAGTGCAATGAAAATAGAGGTGGCTGTTTGGAAAAAGGCAAGAATTTCAATTTGCCCAGCACTTGTCCCTCAGCATATCAAAATCCTGTCTCCAGAAAACATGATTTCACAACTCATAGCCTGGGCCCTTTTTGTTGACTTCTTTTTACACCATGCTAATCATGTTTTACATGCTTTTTTTTTTATCCTGCTGTTTGGCTGACAAATCTCACAGTCAGTAGGGGGTCATGATATTGTTCCCCAAACACTGTAAGAAGACTAAGTATGGAGTTTATAGGACTCAGGACAGGATCATTTAGCACCAGACAGAGGAATTCCCAGATTACAGAATGCACGTGGGGTTCAGTCGCTAAACCCACAGAGGAACTTCATTTGCAAGCACAGCAGCCAGACAGCACCTGTGTCCCATGAGGTGTGCTCCTCCAACAACCATGACCCAATGAGCCCTGTCCAGAGGCTTGACATCCAAAATGTTTACAAACATAGCCTTCAACTGAAAAAATAAGTTCTACTCTTTCTACCATGCAGTATCAGCTAATACCCTGCTGTGGTTTCAGCCAACTCAAACCTGGCTGAGGTTTTGGTGCTTTTTGTACACCATCAGAAAAAAAGTTGTTCATTTGGGATTTGCCCATCAGTTGACAAATGTTTTGTTTTCTATTGTGAGTTGGGTGCCAATTCCAAGCTATGGATTTATAATTTAAAACCCATTTATATGATACCTGTATCTTCTTTTTTAAATGATTGGAAGAGTAGGGTGGTCAGAAAGCTGTTTAGAACCCCAGTCTGCAGAGAATGGAGGCCAGAAGTCTGACCTTGAGAAATTGAGAATTCAACAGCAACATTATTTAGGGATAATACCCCCTGCAATGCACAAATTATTTAGGCATAATATTCCCTGCAATGCACATATCCTTTCAGCATACCTGCAAAAGTGATAGGAAGTATAAGCTTTTTATTATTATTATTGTTGTTCAATTACAGTTGTCTGCATTTTCTCCCCACCCCTCCGTCCCACCCCAGTCAAACCCACCTCCCTCCTCCCCCTTGATTTTGTCCATGTGTCCTTTATAGTAGTTCCTAAAAGCCCCTCTCCCCACTATCTCCTCCCCACTCCCCTCTGCTATTGTTAGGTTGTTCTTAACTTCAGTGTCTCTGGTTATATTTTGTTTGCTTTTTTCCTGTGTTGATTATGTTCCAGTTAAAGGTGAGATCATATGGTATTTGCTTTTTTATTTTCCATCAAAAAAGCAGGAAAAATAAAAGGAGGGGGCACATAGGTAATCATTGTCATTGGCACAGCTGAAAGAGTTATTTTTTCATAGGATGTTTTTTCCAAACATTTCTGTGTACTAGGGTAGTGGGAGGTTTTTAAATATCTCTAGGTTCAGGCTGCACCCAAAGATAACAAAGTCACAATCACAGTAGCTTGAATCTCTGCAGAAAACTTTAGTGGGTAGCCAAGTCTGAGAACCAATGTTCTGTTAAACTTTCAGGAGATCTGAGCTCTACATACATAAGTAATTATTTTTTAAATTAATTAATGTATTTTTATTCAGTTACAATTGTCTGCATTGCCTTCCCTTCCCTCCACCCCACCCCAACCAGTCCCACCTCCCTCCCCCACCTCTACCCTCCCCCACCTCTACCCTCCCCCTTGATTTTGTCCTTGTGTCCTTTATAGTAGCTCCTATAGACCCCTCTCCCCACTATCCCCTCCCCATTCCCCTGTGGCTACTGTTACAATGTTCTTAATTTCATAATCAACAAAAGAAAAAAGCAAACAAAATATAACCAGAGACATTGAAATTAAGAACATACACGAGTAATTATAAAGGAGGTCACTACGAGTTGGTGTCTGACTTGGGGTTTGTAGGAAGAGTGAGACGCTGGCAGGTAAAGAAGGGCAGGATTCCATTCCAGCACAGCAGTCATGGTAGCAGGAGCATGGGAACACAAGTTGTACTTTGTAATAGCCACTCTGTGCTCCAGCAACTTCAAAGTACTTGCAGACAATTCCAGGAGCCCCTCCTGACTACTCACCTCACCTCCTGTTAGAAGTGCTGGGATTGCTCTGGATGCCAATGGACATGAACTATATTTAGTTGCTTTTTCCTCATCCACCCACCCCCACTCAACAGAGATTTCCATAAGGGACTGTATCTTTTATTTCCTTGTTCTTCTATATCTCCTGGATTGGATATGTATTAGGAACCACTAAATATTTTTAAGAGAGTGGGTAGGTGAATTAATCAGTATAAATATTCACTTAGCTTATTATCATTTTTTTTCAATTTAGCATACATCTATTAAATGTCTCTTATAAACTTAGCCCCTGGCTATGGGGCTATAATTTTAATCAAGAAAGGCACTCTATAAATTGATGGTGCCCCAAAGTTTTCCTCAAGGACCCTTCCACATCTGGGCTCCTCATTTGTCCTACAACACACATGGTCATTTCCCATTCTTTCTCCAGTTTTTCTCTTAGCCCCTCTGAAATAAGAACAGGCTGATAGTGACCAGAGGGGAGAGGGGAAGGAATTTCAGGGGAAAAGGGTGAACGGTTTGCAGGAACAATTATGAAGGACACATGGACAATAACAAAGGGGGGATGGAAACAGGGGAGGGAGATGGAGAGCGCTGGGGTGTTGGGCTGGGGTGGGGAGAAAAGTCAGAAAACTGTACTTGAACAACAATAAAAAAAATAGGTCTGCTTATGTTAACACATATGTTTCACACCAGAGCTATCTTCAGGAGTCTCTTTCCAACTGGCTGAGAGGGTCACACATATTCAGAGAGGAACAGAGTTTAATATTAGCCCATGATCAATTCACTGAGCTACACCAGCCAGGTGTATTTTTCATATCATTCCTTGCCTCCCCATGAGTCTTTGCCAAAAGAGAAAAAAGTAGTTAGTTGATACTAAAGGCAAAGGCCAGGTCTCGGATTGTCTATAAAACTAGCTATTCCAATATCTGAACTGACAGAATCACCCTCCAGTTAATCTGGAAATTGGATTGAAAATATATTCAAAGTTTTGCCCTAAGTCAGTCAGCCAAAAGATATTTCTGTGCCCTTCATATAGACCTACAACTGTATACTTAGGTTTCATTTTTCTGGAGCCAAAAAAATAAAAATATAAAGGTGACATCTACACAATTAAGCCCAGGTTAGAACAGAATGTACAGAACTACACTGATGTAGTTTCTTCCTAGTGCAGGCATGGTATGCCTTGTCCTCTGGCAGGATACACACACTGTCTTTCCTTCAATAGAACTTGGCTACAGCTCTGCATGTGCTTTCTATAGTAATAGAGGGATTCTTATTTGAGGAAGAATTTTCAAAATGTCTTGACATATTTGCTATGTAAAATCTATATGAAAATCAAAGATTCACCTGACCATGGCTTGGAGGAAATGCCTATGTCTGAAATCTTTAAATATTGTTTATGAACTGAACCTAACTGCCAGCAGAGATTTCCAAAAAGCTGTATGTCACCAACTCTGAGAGCAAGCAAAAGTCCCATTTGCAAAGACTTATGTTTAATTTCCTATGATGTCTTTTCCCATAATAAGAAGTAAGTCACCTAATGTAAAACTCCTCTATGTTATTACGGATCTTAGAGACTATCTTAAAACAGCCCTGTCAGGAAATTTCAAGTTAGGGATAAAAGCAGTGGGGAAGTGTCCTGAAATGTGATGAGGTGACATATAACAGACATTTAACTTTTAAGAAAATCTACCAAGTGAAACTGTAATTAGGCCATTTTAAAAATAATGATATAACTTGAAGACTTAATGACCAGCATTGACATTTTGAATGTACATATATATGTGGTCTGTTCAGAAAAGTCCAGCCATTGTTAATATAACAAGAATGATTTACACGACATTAATGTGACCTGACAGCCAAGGAAGGTAGCCTGGAATGAGCATAGTATAATGAAAACTTCACTGTACTAGTCAGTGGGGACAATAGATGCTGTTGAGTGACCACGTGTACTGTGTGGCCACCAAATTCAAAATGAGTGAGTAGAGCAATGAATCTGCATCAAATTTTGTGTTAAGCTTGAGCATCCCTCCATGGAAACTATTCAGATGATTCAAAAGGCTGCAGCTGTGGGCAACTAGTGATTGGCAGCTTCATCACAGCAAAGCACCTGCTCATGCATCACATTTCCTGCAGAGTTTTTTGGCAAAACATCAAATCACCCAGGTGACTCAGTTCCCCCTATAGCCTAAATTTGGTGCCATGCAACTTGTGGCTTTTCCGAAAACTAAAATCACCTTTGAAAAGGAAGAGATTTCAGACTGCCAATAAGATTCAGGAAAATATGAGAGGGCAGCTGATGGCTATTGGAAGAACTGTGTGAGGTACCAAGGTGCCTATTTTGAAGGGGACTGATGTGTCATTGTCTTATGTACAGTACTTCTTGTATCTTATATTTTCTTCAATAAACGTCTTTTTTTTTTTAGATTTTATTTATTTATTTATAGAGAGAGGGGAAGGGAAGGAGAAAGAGAGGGAGAGAAACATCAAAGTGTGGTTGCCTCTCACATGCCCCCAGCTAAGGACCTAGCCAGCAAATCAGGCATGTACCCTGACTGAGAATTGAACTGGAGACCATTTGGTTCTCAGGCCTGTGCTCAATCCACTGAGCTACACCAGCCAGGTGTATATTTCATATTACATGGCTGGATACCTTCTGGACAGACTATATATATACACACACACATACACTTTATAATATGAGTCATTATGGTTCATAATAGTTTTGATTTCTGCAAATTTTACAGGAAAAAATACTCCAGAAGTCTTAATTATTCACTGATTCATCATGGAGTGCCCTTTGAATAATTATGAGCCATATAACAAGTTCTCACAAGGGCAGGCAGCTCAAAAATAGTGAGGGTAGATTTCATAATTTTATCTTATAACAATTATAATAATTTTTATTTACCTAAAAGTAGTATGTATCTATCTCAAAGTGGTGTATCATATTTTAAATGAATGGATTGAATTAGTGCTTAAGAGCAGGGATTACAAATAATATGCAGTGTTGTGTTTTGCTTTTGTTAGTACTACTCTTTTACATTTCCTGAAATGTAAGCTGAGCTCATATGAAAGAAAAAAGTTCAAATTTTCTTGGCAAGATGTAAGACCCACTACAACAAAAAAGACCCACAGAATAGTATATGAATAATTAGTTTAATTCTAATCTAAATGATGCTGTTTCTGCAACCTTTTTCTACTCCAGCACCAAGAGTGCTTCTTCCCTATGTGGGAAACAGGCTGCACTCTAACATGTACCTAACACTAGTAAAATGATTTCCCCCCATAAAACAGCACACATATTTCATACTACATATTTATTAGTTCTTAGCTATTCAGTCAAATGAAGTTTAAAAACACTATAACACCCCAAATGATGAGGACAATACTTTTTACTTGTCTCAGAAAAGCAAATTAAGTAATCTTTTCCTTAAATTCTTTTTATTTCATTTTATTTTATTTTTTAATATATTTATTGATTATGCTATTACAGTTGTCCCATTTCCGCCCCTTCACTCAACTCCATCCTGCCCACCCTCTCTCTCCCACATTTCCCCCCTATAGTTCATGTTCATGGGTCATACTTATAAGTTCTTTGGCTTCTACATTTTCTACACTATTCTTACCCTCCCCCTGTCTATTTTCCACCTATCATTTATGCTACTTATTCTCTGTACCTTTCCCCCCTCTCTCTCCCTCCCAATCCCCTATTGATAACCATCCATGTGATCTCCATTTCTGTGGTTCTCTTTCTGTTCTAGTTGTTTGCTCAGTTTGCTTTTGTTTTGGTTTTAGGTGTGGTTGTTTATAACTGTGAGTTTGCTGTCATTTTTACTGTTCATATTTTTTATCTTCTTTTTCTTAGATAAATCCCTTTAACATTTCATATAATAAGGACTTGGTGATGATGAACTCCTTTAACTTGACCTTATCTGAGAAGCACTTTATCTGCCCTTCTGTTCTAAATGAAAGCTTCGCTGGATAGAGTAATCTTGGATGTAGGTCCTTGCCTTTCATGACTTCGAATACTTCTTGCCAGCCCCTTCTTGCCTGTAAGGTCTCTTTGGAGAAATCAGCTGACAGTCTTATGGGAACTCCTTTGTAGGTAACTGTGTTCTTTTCTCTTGCTGCTTCTAAGATTCTCTCCTTCTGCTTAATTTTGGGGAATGTAATTATGATGTGCCTTGGTGTGTTCCTCCTTGGGTCCAGCTTCTTTGGGACTCTCTGAGCTTCCTGGACTTCCTGGAAGTCTATTTCCTTTGCCAGACTGGGGAAGTTCTCCTTCATTATTTGTTCCAATATTTTTCAATTTTTTGTTCTTCCTCTTCTCCTTCTGGCACCCCTATAATTTGGATGTTGGAACGTTTCAAGATGTCCTGGAGGTTCCTAAGCCTCTCCTCATTTTTCTGAATTCTTGTTTCTTCATTCTTTTCTGGTTGGATGTTTCTTTCTTCCTTCTGGTCCACACCGTTGATCTGAGTCCCAGTTTCCTTCACATCACTATTAGTTCCCTGTACATTTTCCTTTGTTTCTCTTGGCATAGCCTTGATTTTTTCATCTACTTTTTGAACAAATTCAACCAATTCTGTGAGCATCTTAATAACCAGTGTTTTGAACTGTGCATCCAATAGGTTGGCTATCTCTTCCTCGCTTAGTTGTATTTTTTCTGGAGCTTTGAAGTGTTCTGTCATTTGGGCCATTTTTTTTTTTTTTTTTTTGTCTTGGCACCTCTGTTACTTAAAGGGATGGAGCCTTAGGTGTTCACCAGGGCAGGGTAATGCTGGTCGTTGTGCTGTGATGCTGTATATGGGGGAGGGGCCGAGAGGGAACAATGGCACCCCTCTGCTGGATCTCAGTCACTCCCTCTGCGACCCACAATCTAATTGGGCCCCTCTGGTGCTGGTTCCCGAGTGAGTGGGCTTGTGCACACTCTAGGCCCCTGTGGGTCTCTCCAACGACCTCTCCTGTGAGGCTGGGAGTCTCTCCTGCTGCCGCTCCAACCCCCACGGGTGCTTTCAATCAGAGGTTTGAGGCTTTATTTCCCCGCGCTGGAGCCCTGTGTTATGCAGTCTGCTTCACTCCCCGCCGTTAGTCCAGGTTTATCTGTGCGTGAATGTGGGGCCGAGGGGTGCTACCCGCCGCTCTGCCTGCCCCGTTCTCCGCCACTCTGAGTCCGGCCCTCTTGGTTTATCTGTGTGCGAATGTGGGGTCGCAGGGTCTACTAGTGGTCAGACTGCCTGCCCCTTTTGTCGCCAGTCTGGGTCCTGCCATGGCCACGCTAGTCATCCCCACCCCGGCTGCCCGTCTCCGCCCCTCCTACTGGTCTGGATGTATGTTTCCTTTTTACCTACTTGGTGTCCGACTTCCCTGCAGTTCGATTTTTTGTCAGTTCTGGTTGTGCGAGGAGGCGCAGTGTGTCTACCTATGCCGCCATCTTGGTTCTCCTCTCCTTAAATTCTTTAAAATGTCTGTAGTAATTTATTTTTTTTGAGAATCCATTCCCTCCAAGATTAAACAAATATGTAAACATTTATGCAGCTACCAAAATATGCTAAGCATGAATATTATTTTTATATATTTTTTTATGGTTCTCAGTTCACTTTATGGGCAATGTGATTTTGGGAAACTCACATATACTACATGAAAAATATTTTAAAGATGAATTTTATTTTCATTCAATTAATAAATGGATTTTATTTTACTTTTTAAATATATTGTATTGATTATGCCATTACAGTTGCCCCATTTCCCCCCCTTTATTCCCTTCCACCCAGCACACCCCCTCCCACCTTCATCCCCCCACTTAGTTCATGTCCATGGGTTGGACATATAAGTTCTTTGGCTTCTACATTTCCCATACTATTCTTAACCTCCCCCTGTCTATTTTCTACCTACAATTTATGCTACTTATTCCCTGTACCTTCTCCCCAGTTCTCCTCCTTCCACCTCCCCACTGATAACCCTCCATGTAATCTCTATTTCTGTGAATCTATTCCTGTTCTAGTTGTTTGCATAGTTTGTTTTTGGTTGTTTTTCGTTTTGTTTCAGTTGTTGTCATTTTACTGTTCACAGTTGTCATCTTCTTCTTTTTCTTACCTAAGTTCGTTCAACATTTCATATAATAAGGGATTGGTGATGAACTCCTTTAACTTGACCTTATCTGGAAAGCACTTTATCTGCCCTTCCATTCTAAATGACAGCTTTGCTGGATAGAATAATCTTGGATATAGGTCCTTGGCTTTCATGACTTCAAATATTTCTTTCCAACCCCTTCTTTCCTGTAAGGTTTCTTTTGAGAAATCAGCTGATAGCCTTATGGGCACTCCTTTGTAGGTAACTCCTTCCTTTCCTCTTGCTGCTTTTAGGATTCTCTCTTTATCTTTAATCTTTGGTAACTTAATGGTGATGCACCTTGGTGTGTTCCTCTTTGGGTCCAACTTCTTTGGGATTCTCTGAGCTTCCTGGACTTCCTGGGAGTCTATTTCCTTCACCAGATTGGGGAAGCTTTCCTTCATTATTTGTTCAAATAAGTTTTCAATTTCTTGCTGTTGTTCTTCTCCTTCTGGCACCCCAATTTGGATATTGGATAGAGTAATCTTAAATGTATGCCTTTGCCTTTCATGAGTTTAAATATCTCTTTCCAGCTCCTTCTTGCCTGCAAGGTTTCTTTTCAGAAATCAGCTGTTAGTCTTATGGGATCTCCTCTGAAGGTAACTGTCTCTATTTCTCTTTCTGCTTTTAGGATTATTTCCTTATCTTTAGTATTGAGTAATGTAATTACTGTGTGCCTCGGTGTGTGCTTCCTTGGGTCCAACCTCTTTGGTACTCTCTGATTTTCCTGGATGTCCTAGAAGTCTATTTCCTTTGCCAGATTGGAGAAGTTCTCCTTCACTATTTTTTCAAGTAAGATTTCAGTTTCTTGCTCTTCCTCTTCTCTTTACGGCACCCCTAAGATTGGAAAGTTTAAGGTTGTCCTGGGAGTTTCTAAGCTTCTCCTAGTTTTTTTGAATTATTTTTTCTTCATTCTGTTCTGATTGTATATTTATTTCTTCCTTGAGCTCCAAACCATTGATCTGAGTCATGGTCTCCTTCCCGTCACTGTTGGTTCCCTGTACATTTTCCTTTATTTCAATTTAATAGTCTTCATTTTTTCCTCCGTTTTGCAACCAAACTCAACCATTTCTGTGAGCACCCTGAGTACCATTGTTTTGAACTCCGAATCTGATCGGTTGGCTTTCTCTTCATTGCTTAGTTCTTTTTTCGGAGCTTTGATCTTTCTTTCATTTGGGCCGTTTTGTTTTTTTTTTTTCTTTTTGTCTCAGCTTATCTGTTATGTAGTAAGGGGCAGAGCCTTAGGTACTCCCCAAAGCAGGGCAACCCACGTCACTGCCTTGTGGTGCTGTATGTGGGGGAGAAGTCCAAAAGGGAACAATGCCACTTGTTCAGATCTCTGCCAGCTTTCAGTCACTTCTGCCACTACCAACAAGCAAATCTGTCTCTTCTGGTGCTTATTTCTGGGTGGGTGGTTTTGCATACATTCTAAGACCCTGTGGATCTCTCCAACGAACTCTTCTGTGAATCTGGAGGTTTCTCCACCCACCTCAACTACCATGGGTGTTTTCAGTCAGAGGTTTTGAGGCTTTTTTTCCCCACACTGGAGCCCTGGGTTGCGTGGTCTGTCTTGTTCCCAAATTGTTCCTCCCAGTTTATATGCAGATGCACACAAATGTGGGGCCACCCACCTGACCAGCCACCACCTTACCCAGTCCACCAGCCACAGCCTTGCTGTAAATCCTCTCCATCTGGCTGCCAGTCTCTGCCCCTCTTAGCAGTCTGGATGAATGTTTCTTCTTTAACTTCTTCATTGTCAGACTTCCATACAGTTCAATTTTCTGTCAGTTCTGGTTGTTTTTTGTTTTTAAATTTGATGTCGTCCTTCTTTTGGTTGTGTGAGGAGGCACAGTGTATCTACCTATGCCTCCATTTTGGTTGAAATTCTGATCCAATTCACAAATGGATTTTAAAATGTAAAAAGTTAATGTGAAATATCTTCTATATGCTTCTAATCAAGGGTTAATATAATTTTTACAACCAAGCAGTTCTGTGAGTTTGGCTCCTTAAGTCATGTTTTAAGCTCTTCCCCTTTGGCTTTCAGCTCCCAACATGCTCCAAAGAAGCCACACACTGTGTACATGAGAGTAAAAGTTGAAAAACCAAATAAAAATTGTTTGAAACCATTTACTAATCTTGAAAATAGACATTCAAATATGGGAAGTATCCACATTTATGGTTCTCTGTTGGGAAACACCTTGCCTGGTTTCAGAAGCTGTAACACCCCACAGCTAAGGCTGATAAAGGATCTTGGGACCATAAGCCACTAAAGAGACAAAGCTTATCTCCCTGGCAGGGGTGCCACCCCTGCCCCCTTCACTTCACCCTGCTTGGCCTTGGGCAGATGAAGGGTTAGCCAATGGCAAGCAAGATCCCTCAAGGGAGGGACAACCTAAGATAGGCACTGTTACAAAGGGCCCTCAGCGAAGGACGTGGGGGGCTATAGAAAAAAGGGGTGATGGGCCCTTGCCCCTTGGCTTTGACATAGCCTGAGACATCATTCCATCTGAGAAGTCTCCTAACCTCTTGGCTGCCTTACTTCCCCTGCCTGACTTAAGCCTGAAAAAGCCGGAGGTGGGTGCATCCCTGTGCTGGAAAGGGTGGGTTCCTCTGGGTGATCAGGCCTAAGAAGAATGCATAAAATCCTGTTAAACCTGCTTTGTTAAGAACATCCTCAGTTTTCTGATAAGGGTCAAAGCATGAAATAAGTTTGTTCCCCAAACTCAGAATAAGTCCTCATAGTTCATTGAATGTTATCTATTGTTTGATCATTACTGCCTGAAAATGATTGATGAGCTTTACCCATATTCCTATGTACATTAAACCCAATAAAAACCCATTGAGGAACAGGTCCCTGGCCCTTCTCCTTTGAGAGATCAGCCAACTTTCCTCCCCAAGCAGATCATGTCTTGGTATCCTTATTTTTATCTGTGGTGGATGGGGGACTCTGCAGGCAGAGCCCCCCCCAACCCCCCACAACAGTTCTCTACTAAGAGATTGTTAGAAAGTGAAAGTGTAATACTGATTCTGAATAACCAGCTCTATTAAAGTCCAGATCTTTTTGTGTTTGAGGGGTTTTTTCTTCTAGGTCTGGAAAAGATGCCTGCCATAAATTCTATTTTGTCTAGGAAATGCTTTACTTTGTGCTTTGAAATGTTGGGGGCCAGGAGATTATCAACTGTAAGAAGGGATAGATACAAAAGGCAAGTGTCATTTCCTCTCAAAAGAGAGCAATTATACCTAGAATGTCAGCACTGATAGTGTTACAGAACAGACCCAGAGGCAGGAGTGAATGATATACTATTACCAAAAGGACCCCCGTTTTGCTCCCGGGATTCTCCCCTGCACCTACTAGATTCACTTTTCCCACTGCCAGAGGAAAGACATCTCTCAATGCTAGAAATTGGTGAAAAGGAGAGGAATCATTTATTTAAGAGTTATACAGACTCAGAGTGATGACTTAATGTCTTCATTAAAATACTAAAGTTCTTTAGAATACCCACAAATGCACACAGTCCTTCCTTCTCCCCTTTACCCAGTCCAGGGTACCATATCTCAGGAAAAGAAGTAGAAGACTGTGGTTCAGGCAGCCCCTCAGTTCCAGTACCATCCACTGTGTTGCTGCCGTGAATCCAGTTAATCCAGAGCCATGTGGCACCTTCTCATGGCCCACCAGCAAGAGTCTTTTCTCCCCTTTTCTTTCAGGAAAATTCTCTCCTGCTGCCTAAGCCACATGGCAAAAGGGAGCACCCTAAAGCCACATGGTCCTAACTATCACCCAAGCCGCATGGTCCTAACCTCTGCTAGAGTTGCGTGGTCCCGTCCTATTCGACCAAAGCCGCATGGTCCTCTCTGGTATGGCTGCCAAGCCTGGGTATAAATCCCCATTCCAATCTTCCTCTGCTGCCTCATTTCTGACTCCTCCTACAATCAGTTACACCTGTTAGCATTCCCGTATTCTTCCAGCTTTACTGGGCTGCCATAGTAAGTCTGGGCAAGCACGGCCCCATGGCGTGGAGCCAATCATCTCCAAGCTCTCACACAGGCACTGTAACCAGGGGGAGTTGCCTCCCAGTTACATCTTCGGTGGAAGTCACTCCCATCCCCGTGCCTCAAAGCATGGCCACAGCTATTTAATATATCTATGAAACCAGTTAAAGGTTATAGATATGTTAAATGACCATGCCAGAGGTTATCTGCAAAGCAGTTGCTGTACAAAACAGCTCTCAGTGGCCCTGCTCCATGTGTCCCATCCCCCAGCTTAGACTGGTAGGGATGAGGACATCCTATATATATATTTTTCCCTAATATTTCCTGAACACCCTGAGTTGTGGACCCCATTACAAATCCTTATTTGGGGCCCTTCCTTGGCTGCACCCTGATACAATATGTTACTTTAAAACTAATAGAGGCCTTTGAGTTTGGAACTGTGTGTGTAAATCTAGGGCTGCACTGTCTAGGCTTTTTTTTTTCTCTAACTTTTCCTGTGTAAATAGATTCAAGCAGGGTCAACCACTCAGGTGCTAAGCCCTGTCCCCCATGGTATTTCCCCAGAACACAGGTTTTAGAAAAACAGAAAATAGCATAGGCTGGTATCTGCTTTTGTGCTGGAGGGGAAGTTGGGGTATATCCACTTATTTTCTTTACTATCTTTTCCACATTTCTAAATGAGTGAAGATTCAATTCAATCTCTCATTTATTTCTAGAAGGAAATGTCAGAACCACAACACATAGTAAGGAAAAGTCTCCTCCACCTGCCTAGTGCAAAGAAATAATTCATGAGGAGTCTCCTGTGTTTTATTTCATTTTGTTACCCTAAGTACTATACCTCCAGGAGTGTACAAAGTGAAATAATGTTGCATTACTTAAGTTTCTCCACTTCACATCAGTAGTGATTTAATTTCACTCCAGGATCTGAAAGTTACAGTTAGATAAGAATAAGTAAATTAATAAAGTCTAAAGTGTTTCCAAGTGGGCAGACACCTTTCCATTCCTATGCTTTTACTGCTCTTCCCAGATGATATTTATAACTCAACCATATGTTGATATAAAGATTTATTATAAGCCTGTGGAATAAGTTCTGTTAATGTGTACAGTAAATGTCCAAGTTTTGACTCTGTAAGCCTTGAAGATTGCTAGTAAGATGAAGCCATTTTTGATGGCAAGCCAAACAGTGAGCAGTTGGAGAGAGGTCTTGTGTTGACAAAGGGCTTAGCTATGTGCCCTAGATTATACTCACCCTGTGTGTGGGATTTCTAAAATGTTTGCAAAGCTCAAGTAAGTATTTTTCATCTTCATCATCATCCTAATCTGAGAATTGAAGTTGCAAAATCTGTTGACTAAAAGTTGAAATGAAAATATTTAAGATGACAAATAAAGCCAGATTGAAAATTCAGGGCAGATCCATCTGAGGAGAACAGTGAATGTGGCATTTGTATACGACCTGGCCTTGCCTTGTCCAGCTGCTGGACAGTTACTATGTGTTTATCAGGAGAGAGACAACTACAAGAACCAGTTGGAGTTCATCCCCATAACCACTCCTTCCATGACCAATGGAAATAAAGTAGGACTCCAGCCTTCTTCCTCCACATGTTTCCTTCATTTTGTGAAACATCTCTTGCCCTTAAGATGGTAGTAATTTTTAAGTTAATGCCTATGATTTGGGGAAGAGAAGATTCTCAAAATAAAACAATACAGTGAAAAAGCATCCAAAGGCATTAGAATCACCTTTAAAAATGCTAAACATGCCCAGTTTGCCCTGCACCCCCACCCCCAGTCCCAAGTGCTGCCTGGGCACACCTTTTATCTTAGAAGACCCCCAAGTGATTCTAATGTACAGCCCAGTTCACAAAATACTAGTCTAAGTTCCAATTCTATTTCCTTATCTAAAGTTTGTTTTATTGATTATACTAATAAGGTTCCATTTTTTTTCTCCTCTTCATTATCCTACATACTGCAACTCCCCCACCACTAGCATTCCCCACCCGGTTAGTTCATGTCCATGGGTTGTACATATAAGTTCTTTGGCTTCTCCACTTCCTATACTATACTTAACCTCCCTCTGTCTATATTGTACCAACCGTTTATGCTCATTCCCTTCATCTTTCCCCATATTTCCCCCTACCTCCTTCCCACTTCTTCCTACTTCTTCTATAGGGCACTTCTATGTGCCTTAGATAACCTTCTGTGGGATCTCCACTTCTGTGATTCTATTGCCATTCTACTTGTTTGCTTTTTTTTTTTTTTTTTAGGTTCAGTTCTTGATAGCTGTGAGCTTGTTGTCATTTTACTGTTCATATTGTTGATCAATTTCTCTTTCTGAGTTAAGTCCCTTTAACATTTCATACAATAAGGGCTTGGTGATGATGAACTCCTTTAACTTGACCTTATCTGGGAAGCCCTTTATCTGTCCTTCCATTCTAAATGATAGCTTTGCTGGATAGAGTAATCTTGAAGGTAGGTTCTTGCCTTTCATGTATTTGAATATTTATTTCCATCCCCCTCTTGCCTGAAAGTTTTCTTTTGAGAAATCAGCTGATAGTCTTTTGGGTACCTCTTTGTATGTAACTGTCTTCTTTTTTCTTACTGTTCTTAAGATTCTCTCCTGGGTGGCATCCAGGCAGAGTCCTGGAGCCAGGGGGAGCCACCAGGTCCTGAATACGGGGAACCCAGACTGGCAAGAAATGTCAGCTCTTTGACAGAGCTGACTCAGACTTCAGGAAGGCTCAGCTCATCAAAGCTGCCTCAGCAACGAAAATATGGGCTCTGTGTTTGGAGACCAGGGTCCTCGCAAGAACAATACTGGCTCCTAGAGACTTCCAGTAAAAGGGTGATCTGAGCTTCCCTACCCTGACCTGAGCATTCCGAGGTAGTTGGACAGCTTGTCAGCAGATGGCAGTGAGATAGGTGGGAGCAGAGTACACTTCCCCTCAGCACCAGTGAAACACCTAGCTGATCTGAGGAACAAAGCGAACAGCCAATGTTATTCCAGCATATATGAAGATCTGAGACCAAAGATAGAGGACATTGAAAGATTTGAAGACAGGAAGACCAGCAGAACTAACCTGACCAATTTAAATCCAGCAGAAGAATTTTTGTTTTCCTCCTTTCCCGCTGAATTCCTTCTTCCTTTCTGTCCTTCTTTCTTTTCTTATTCCTTCTTACTTCCATCCTTTACCTTTTTTATTCCTGCTTCCTGCCTTCTTTTATTTATTTTTTTGTTTTCATTTTTGTTAAAATCCTTTTTATCTTGCCTCTGAACTTTCTATATTCCTTCTTCCTTCCTTCCTTTCCTTTTCTATTCCCTTTTCCCCTCCTTCACTTCTCCTCCCCCCCCTTTCTCATTTTCCCAGAGGTGAGATAATAAAACCCGGAGTGCTGAAAAGACCAGAGTTAGACCTTGTTACACCCATAAACGTCAGCTCAAGACCAGTGAGCACAGGAGAATAAGGAGATGGCACGATTGAATCCCATTGTCATTCTACCATAGAAGTTCATACCATAAACCTAGGGAGTCAGAATAGATCAATTTAAGAAACAGAGGCCAACAAGAAGAGTCTCACAAACAATGGCAAGACAAAGAAACAATCCCCAAATGAAAGGAAAGGAGGAAGCCTCAGAAAGATGCTAACTGAAAAAGAGGCAAGTCAACTATCAGATACTGAGTCAAAGCAATGGTTATCAGGAAGCTCACTGAATTCACACAGTACTACCAGAAACTACAGGGAAAGTACAATGAACTCACTGCAAACTATATTAACATGAAAAAGGAAATAGAAACTATCAACAACGGCCAAGAGGAAATGAAGAATAAAATTTCTGAACTGCAGAACAAAGTAGAAGGAATCAAAATCAAACTTGATGAGCAGAGGATCAGGTCAGTGAACTGGAAGACAAGGTAGAAAAAAACACCCAGAAAGAGCAAGAAAAGGAAAAGAGGCTCAGAAAGAATGAAGAGGGATTAAGGGAAATGCAGGACAACATGAAACGTAATAATATCCGTATAATAGGAATACCAGAAGGAGAAGAGCAAGGGATAGAAAACCTGTTTGAAAAAGTAATGATGGAAAATTTCCCTAATCTGATTAGAGAAAAAGTCACACACATCCAGAAAACACAGAGAGTCCCAAACAAGAGGAACCCAAATAGGCCCACTGCAAGACATCATAATTAAAATGGCAAAATTCCAAGACAAAGAGAGGATCTTAAAGGCAGTAAGGAAGAAAGAGGAAGTAACCTACAAGGGAGCCCCACTAAGGTTAGCAACTCACTTCTCAATGGAAACGCGCCAAGACAGAAGAGAATGGCAAAAAATATTCCAAGTAATGAGAACCAGAGGCCTAAAACCAAGACTACCATACTGAGCAAGGCTCTCAATCAGGATAGAAGGCCAAATAAAGAGTTTCCCAGACAAAAGAAGTGTAAAAGAATGCACTTCCACCAAACCAGCTCTGCAAGAGATGCTAAAGGCACTGCTTTAAGGAAAGGAAGGAAAAGAGAAAGAGAGAGGAACACAGGTAGGAAAAAATGGCAATGAATAAATACCTATCGATAATAACCTTAAATGTAAATGGATTAAATGGTAAAATCAAAAGGCATAGAATAGCAAAATGGATAAGAAAACATGACCCACAATATGCTGCCTACAAGAGACCCATCTCAGGACAAAAGACTTACACAGAATGGAAGTGAAGGGCTGGAAACAAATAAACACAATTAGAAATGAAAGAGGAGAGATTACAACTGACACCACAGAAATACAAAGGATTGTAAGAAATTACTACAAAGAACTGTATGCCACGGAATTTGAAAACCTAGGTGAAATGGACACATTTCTAGAAAAATACATTCTTCAAAAACTGAATGAAGAAGAAGCAGAAAACCTGAACAGACCAATAACAGCAGACAAAATTGAATCAGTCATCAAAAAAATCCCAAAACACAAAAGCCCTGGACCAGATGGTTTCACAGGAGAATTCTACAAAGCATTTAAGGAAGAGCTAACCCCTATCCTTCACAGACTATTCAAAAAAATCCAAACTGTTGGAAGACGCCCAAACTCTTTTTATGAAGCCGGCATCATCCTAATCCCAAAACCAGATAAAGACACAAGAAAGAAAGAAAACTTCAGGCCAATATCGCTGATGAACATAGACACTAAAATTCTCAACAAAATATTGGCAAAACGCATCCAGCAATACATTAAAAAGATCATACACCATGACCAAGTGGGATTCATCCCAGGGATGCAAGGATGGTACAATATTCGCAAATCAATAAACATAATACATCACATACACAACAGCAAAGACAAAAATCACATGATCATATCAATAGATGCAGAAAAAGCATTTGATAATATACAACACCCATTTCTGATAAAAACACTCAGCAAAGTGGGAAAAGAGGGAACATTCCTCAACATAATAAAGGCCATATATGAGAGACCTACAGCCAACATCATACTCAATGGACAAAAACTTAAGAGCTTTCCCACTTATATCAGGAACAAGACAAGGATGCCCTCTCTCAGCACTCCTATTCAACATAGTATTGGAAGTCCTAGCCACAGCAATCAGACTAGAAAAAGAAATAAAAGGCATCCACATAAGACAGGAGGAAATGAAACTGTCACTGTTTGCAGATGACATGATAGTGTACATGGAAAATCCTATGGACTCCATCAAAAAAATACTCAACCTAATTAATGAATTTGACAAAACAGCTGGATACAAAGTCAATACTCAGAAATCAAAGGCATTCCCGTACACCAACAACGAAACTGCAGAAACAGAAATCAGGAAAAAAATCCCATTCGATATAGCAACAACAAAAATAAAGTACCTAGGAATAAACCTAACGAGGGAAGTAAAAGACCTGTACTCAGAAAACTACACAACACTGAAGAAAGAAATTAAGGAAGACACAAACAAATGGAAGCATGTACCATGCTCATGGATTGGAAGAATTAACATCATCAAAATGGCCATACTACCCAAAGCAATTTATAGATTCAATGCAATCCCTTTTAGAGTACCCATGACATATTTCACAGATATAGAATAAACATTTCAGAAATTTATATGGAACCATAAACGACCCCAAATAGCTGCAGCAATTTTGAGAAAGAAGAACAAACTAGGACGGATCACAGTACCTGATATCAAACTGTATTTCAAGGCCATTGTAATCAATACCGCCTGGATGTGGCATAATAACAGACACATAAACCAACGGAATAGAAAAGAGAGCCCAAAAATAAATGCAAGTTTCAATGGTCAATTAATAGTGATAAAGGGTGAAAAAACATTAAATGGAGTAAAAATAGCGTCTTCAAAAAATGATGTTTGTAGGGTGGGACAAATACATGAGAAGAAATGAAACTCAAACACCAACTAATACTATACACAAAAGTTAATTGTAGGTGGATAAAAGACCTACATACAAGTCATGACACCACCGAAATCCTAGAGGAATACATTGGCAGGAACATATCACACATTCCACACAGCAACATCATCACAGACATGTCCCCTAAAGCCAGGGACATAAAGGAGAGAATTAACAAATTGGACCTCATCAAAATAAAAAGCTTCTGCATGGCTAAAGAAAACAGCGCCAAATTACAAAGAGAACCAACAGTATGGGAAAACGTATTTGCCAAGGATACCTCAGACAAGGGCCTGATCTCCAAAATATATAAAGCACTCACACGACTCCACTCCAGGAAGAAAAACAACCCAATTAAAAAATGGGCAAAGGACTTGAACAGACACTTCTCCAAGCAAGACATACAGAAGTCCCAGAGACATATGAAAAGATGCTCAGCCTCACTAGCCATCAGAGAGATGCAAATTAAAACCACAATGAGGTACCATCTCACACCAGTCAGAGTGGCCAACATACACAAATCCACAAACAAATGTTGGAGAGGATGCTGAGAAAAGGGAACCCTAGTGCACTGTTGGTGGGAATGCAGACTGGTGAGGCCACTGTGGAAAACAGTATGGAATTTCCTCAGAAAACTAAAAATGGAACTGCCCTTTGACCCAGCAATTCCACTGCTGGGATTTTACCCTAAGAACCCTGAAACACCAATCCAAAAGAACCTGTGCACCCCAATGTTCATAGCAGCACAATTTACAATAGCCAAGTACTGGAAGCAACCTAAGTGCCCATCAGCAAACGAGTGAATCCAAAAACTATGGTATATTTACACAATGGAATTCTACACAGCAGAGAGAAAGAAGGAGCTTATACCCTTTGCAACAACATGGGTGGAACTGGAGAGCATTATACTAAGTGAAATAAGCCAGACGGTGAGGGACGAATACCATATGATCTCACCTTTAACTGGAACATAATCAATAGAAGAAAAAAGCAAACAAAATATAACCAGAGACATTGAAGTTAAGAACAATATAACAATAGCCAGAGGGGAGTGGCGTGGGGACAGTGGGAAGCGGGGATTACAGGAACTACTATAAAGGACACATGGACCAAATCAAGGGGGAGGATGGAGGTGGGGGAGGGAGGTGGGTTCAGCTGGGGCGGGGTGGAGGGATGGGGAGAAAGGGCATATAGCTGTAATTGAATAACAATAAAAATTTTTTAAAAATTAGAGAAATTTTTCATCATTACTTTTCAAACAGGTTTTCTATCCCTTATTCTCCTTCTTCTCCTCCTGCCATCCCTATTATACTGATATTATTATGTTTCATGTTTTCCTGTATTTCCCTTACCCACTCTTCATTCTTTCTGAGCGTCTTTTCATTTTCTTTCTCTTTCTGGGTGTTTTTTTCTACCTTGTCCTCCAGCTTGCTGATCCAATGCTCTTCTTCATCTAGCCTGCTTTTGATTCCTTGTACTGTGTTCTTCAGTTCAGAAATTGTAATCTTCATTTCCTCTTGGTCCTTGTTGATAGTTTCTATTTCCTTTTTCATGTTGATATAGTTTGCAGTATGTTCATTGTAGTTTCCTTGTAGTTTTTGGCAATTCTCAGCGAGCTCATTGAGTTTCCTGATAACCATTGCTTTGAACTCAATATCTGATAGTTGACTTGCCTCTCTTTCATTTAGCATTCTTTCTGAGGCTTCCTCTTTTCCTTTCATTTAGGACTTGTTTCTTTGTCTTCCCATTGTTCATGAGACTCTTCCTTTTAGCCTCTACTTCTTAAATTAATCTATTCTGACTCCCTGGGTTTATGGTGTGAAATTCTATGGTAGGAGACCTGTGAGATTCAGTGTTGCAGTGTCTTTGATCTCCTGAGCTCATTGGCCTTAGGTTGTTGTTTATGTTGTCTCTCTGCAAGTCTTCGAGGTTTGATTGATGTTGTTCTTTCTTTGGTGGGTCCTTCCCTCCAGCTGGTAACTGTTGGTTACTCCATCTACTGTGTCTTGTATTGTGTTGTGCGGGTGTGTACAAGTTGTGTTGAAGCTGATTCTTCTGTGTGTACAAGGTTTTGAGGCTTCTCTCTCACTCTTGTTCAGTTGTTTGTTCTGGCTTATTTCGCCACCTTTTAGTTGTATTTCCAGTTCTGTTTTGAGTTGATGTTAGTGTGGTTTCCACTTCCTCCTTCTCCTTCTACCATTGTCATTTCTTGGTGCTTCCTTTGTTGGTGGGTTTCCTCTTACAGTGGATATACTTATGTACACAGCCCCCACCTACTTTTTTGAGTAAGTTGGTACTTTAAGTGCTATAGAATACACTCCTGCTGGCTTAATCCATTTTGCCTTCCCCTTCCGACTGATCACATAAAAGAAGAGGTGGGAGCTGTGAACGCCAACACACATGCTGGAAGACAGAACCCACTGACAAAGGGACCACCAATAAATAATAGAAGGTGAAGAAGGGAGTGGAAGCTACACTAACGTCCAACTAGGACCAATCTGGAATTATAACTAAATGGTGAAGATATTACCCTTAACAAACAAGTGAACAAAAGTGAGAGAAAAACCTCAAAACCTAGTACAGACAGAATAACCAGCTTCGATAAAACCTGTCCTCACCTGCACAACAGAATACAAAACGTGGTGGGTGGAGTGACCCTCAGATAACCAGCTGGAGGGAAGGACCCACCAAAGAAAGACCCAAGAACAACCAAAACCCAAAGACATACTGAGAGCCAACATAAACAACAAGCCAATATCGCTGATGAATGTAGATGCTAAAATCCTCAACAAATTATTGGCAAAACACATCCAGCAATACCTTAAAAACATCACATATCATGACCAGGTGCAACTCATTCCAGGGATGCAAGGATGCTACAGTATTCACAAGTCAATAAACATAATATATCACACAAACATAATCAAAGACAAAAATCACACGATCATAGCAATACATGTGGAAAAATAATTTGATAATGTACAGCACCCATTTATGATTAAAACACTCAGCAAAGTAGGGTTAGAGGGGGCATTCCTAAACCTAATAAAGGCTACCTCATATTCAATGGGCAAAACCTAAAAACTTTCACATTAAGACCAGGAACAAGACAAGGTTGTCCACTTTCACTATTCCTATTCAACATAGTATTGGAAGTCCTAGCCACACTGGTCAGACAAGAAAAGGAAATAAAAGCCATCAAAATTGGAAAGGAGGAAGCAAAACTATCGCTATTTGCAGATGACATTATAGTGCACATAGAAAATCCTACAGACTCCACAAAAAAAGTGTTCAATCTAATAGATAAATTTGGCAAAACAGTGGAATACAAAGTCAATATTCAGAAATCAAAGGGATTTTTGTACACCAACAATAAAATATCAGAAACAGAAATTAGGGAAAAAATCCCATTTGATGTAGCAACAAGAAAAATAAAATATCTAGGAATAAACTTAACAAAGGAGACAAAAGATCTATACTCAGAAAACTACACAACAAAAGAAAAAAGCAAACAAAATATAACCAGAGACATTGAAGTTAAGAATATTGTAACAATAGCCACAGGGGAGTGGGGAGGGGATAGTGGGGAGAGGGGTCTATAGGAGCTACTATAAAGGACACAAGGACAAAATCAAGGGGGAGGGTAGAGGTGGGGGAGGGAAGTGGGACTGGCTGGGGTGGGGTGGAGGGAAGGGGAGAAAGTGCAGACAATTGTAACTGAATAAAAATAAATAAATAATTTTTTAATGTAAAAAAAAGAGAAAACTACACAACAGTGAAGAAGGAAATTAAGAAATACACAATGAAATGGAAGCATGTACCATGCTCATGGAGTGGAAGAATTACCATCATCAAAATGTCCATACTACCCAAAGCAATTTGTGCATTCAATGCAATACCTATTAAAGTACCAATGGCATAATTCACAGATATAGAACAACCACTTCATAAATTTATATGGCACCACAAACTACCTCGAATAGCTGCTGCAATTTTGAGAAAGAAGAACAAAGTAGGAGGGACTACAATACCTGATATCAAACAGTATTATAAGGCCACTGTATTCAAAACAACCTGGTAGTGGCATAAGTGAAATAAGCCAGGAGGTGAGGGACGAATACCATATGATCTCACCTTTAACTGGAACATAATCAATAGAAGAAAAAAGCAAACAAAATATAACCAGAGACATTGAAGTTAAGAACAATCTAACAATAGCCAGGGCGGGGGGTGGGGCGGGGACAGTGGGAAGAGGGGATTACAGGAACTACTATAAAGGACACATGGACAAAACCAAGGGGGAGGGTGGAGGTGGGAGAGGGAGGTGGATTCACCTGGGGCAGGGTGGAGGGATGGGGAGAAAAGGCATACAACTGTAATTGAATAACAATAAAAATTAAAAAAAAAAGAATAGACACATAGAATGATGGAACAGAATAAAGAGCCCAGAAATAAATCCAAGTCTGTATGTTCAATTAATATTTAACAAAGGGGGCAGAACCATAAAATGGAGCAAAAATAACCTCTTCAACAAATGGTGCTGGGAGAACTGGACAGGTACATGCAAAAAAAGAAACTTGATCAGCAACTTACACCATACATAAAAATAAATTCAAGGTGGATAAAAGACTGAAATATAGGTCATGGCAGCATAAAAATCCTTCAGGAGAACATAAGGATGAAAATAGCATTACAATGAAAAGACAACCACCTTAGGGGAAAACATTTTTGCCAATTATACTTCAGACAGAAGTTTGATCCCCAAAATATGTAAAGAACTCACACAACTCTACTCTAAGAAGACAAACAACACAATTAAAAAATGAGCAAAGGAGTTGAACAGACACTTCTCCAAGGAGGACATATATAGGGTCCAGAGACATAAGGAAAGATGATCCGCATTCTTAGCCATCAGAGAGATGGCTATTAAAACCACAATGAGATACCACTTTACACGGGTCAGAATGGCCATCATAAAGAAAACATCAAAGAAATAGTGTTGGAGAGGTTTTGGAGCAAAAGGAATCCTAGTGTGCTGTTGGTAGGATTGCAGACTAGTGCAATCACTATGGAAAACAGTATGGTATTTCCTCAGAAAACAAAATGTAACTGCCTTTTGACCCAGCAATTCTACTGCTAGGATTATATTCTAAGAACCCTGAATCACCAATCCAAAAGAACCTATGCACCCCAATGTTCAAAGCAGTACAATTCACAATAGCCAAGTGCTGGAAGCAACCTAAGTGCCCATCAGTAAATGAGTGGATCAAAAAACCATGGTACATTTACACAATGGAATACTACACAGCACAGAGAAAGAAGGAGCTCCTACTCTTTGTAACAGCATGGATGGAACTGGAGAGCATTATGCTAAGTGAAATAAGCCAGGTGGTGAAAGACAAATACCATATGATTTCTCCTTTAACTAGAATCTATTCAACAAAACAAGCAATCAAAATATAATCAAGACGTTGAAATTAAGAACAATCCAAGAGTAACCAGCATGGATGTTGGAGATGATAAGGGGAGGGAAGAGGAGCTGGGCTCTCAGGAACAAGTATAAAGGACTCATGGGCAAAACCAAGGGGAGGGAGGTTGGGATGGCTGGGGTGGATGGGGAGTGGTGGGGGCTAAGTGCAGACAACAGTACTTGAACAACAATAAAGCAATTTTTAAAAAAGGAACAATCCGACAGTAACCACAGGGGATGTGGGATGGGATAATGGGGGGAAAGGTGGTAAGGGTTTTCAGGAACAACTACAAAAGACACATGGTCAAAACTAAGGTGGGTAAAATCAGGAGAGGGAGGTTTGGACGGCTGGAGTAGGGGGAGTGGGAGTAGTGGTGGGTAAATGCAGACAACTATACTTGAACAATAAATATAAATAAATAAATGAATGAATAAATAAACAAACACTGACCAAGATGGTAGTATTGAGATTATAATGCCTATGTTGGTTTTATAAATTAAAAAAGATTAAATATTTATTTAGAGCAAATAAAAGGAAGTCATATGTTGCACTCAAATCAGAAGTATTTTCAAATGCAGAAAGAGAGTAATTAACTTTCTAAGAAACATGAACAATGGCATTCTATGAAACAGTAATCGTTTCACATTCTTTCTTATTCACAATATTTCCCTGACTCAGCCAACCATATTCAAATATGTACTTTTCCTTCCAGTTCTGCCTTACTCATCAGTAGCCAAAGATTGAAAGTATTAGCAGAGTATGCTAATATGAGAGTATGCACATATCAAGAATTGAAATAAAATCAATCAAAAAAGTTATGTTAATTTTATGCAGCATATCCAGTTAGGTGATAACAAGATACATAAGCATGCATGACTACATTGTAGCTGCTACAAAATACAAAATGTATATTTTAGTGATTTCATATATGAGTTAAATGCTTTTACATTTGCATTTAAAACTGGCAAGTCATAATATGAAGATGAGTGGGAAAATTCATGCTAATAATTTAAATTTTTTATTTTTCTTATCTTAAATAGAAAATAAAAATCACCATGACAATTTGAGAAATTATAGAAGAAAGGAAAAGTGTACTTTACTATTGTTGATGGCAGTTTTCTTATTTGAACAAGAGGCTTATTTTCATTTTTCACTTGGCCCCCAAAATTATTGAGTCATTTCTGTTCCCAAGAATTGGCTAAAGCCTCATGTGTACCCTAATTGTGGGTCAGTTTTTCCCTTTGCCTTGCCCTGCCTTTTGTATTTTCTTACAGGTGTATGTCCTGAGAGCATTCCCCCGTAACCATTCCATACATGATTCTCAATTTCACACTGTTTCACAGGAACCCCATCTAAAACACTCCATCCTAGTTCTCATGTTAGGCTCCCTGTCCTCAGGGAAATCAGTGGATGAGACTTGTGGTCAGTTGTCAACCACAGCAAAACTGGTCCCAGAGTGGATGGCTGTTGTGGAGAGGAGCATAGCATCAAAGTCCCAGTATTGAGGTATATGTCTTTATGCAAGATTCTCCTGGATTTGGGAACACTTAGAACTGTTTTAAGCAGTTAAATTATTCTTTGCAAAAGCTAATAATGGCAACTCTTTTGTTTCTTAAATTGAGCTATTGTTTTTCAAATGGCATAGGCACCAACAGCTGTCCCTCTAGGATTTTGCTAGCATCCCTTTTTGTCACAATCTCACCCTCTAGTGGCCTCTTAGGGTGATTCAGTTAAGTGGAGCCCTGGAGGTCTGAATGGAGAATGTGAGGGGCAGCCACTCCTCCTTTTCACTCCACACAGGCAGAGCCAACACAGAGCTGCATATTAAGCCAAGAGCTAGTAGTCACATGAGTCAGAGGAAAAACAAAGACTTATTGCTAGAAAAACAAAGAAAAATTCAGACTTCTGGCCTCTAAGGGAGGCAGTAGTAAAGAAAAAATATGAACAAATATTAGAAAGAAAATTATTTCTTATTTTCATATTGAAAGATTGAATAAAAATTTTGTGGAAATGTATCTTATTTATCTCTCACACCCTTTCATCTCCTCACCCCATAGCATTTTGGAACTTTTTTGCAAATCACTGTCCACAAATATTATTTTATTTGTTAGTTTTTGTTTTTATGTTTTTCCTCTAATGTTTAAAAAATTGCCAAATTCTCCTCAATGGCCTTTTCTTAATTAAGGGAATTAACTCACAGAAACAATGTTTTTCTGCTTGTCCTCAGTGCTCCTGCTGCTGGGGAAGTCCCTGTAAAGTGCTTGTTGTATGCCAGGCTCTGTGCTAAGCAAACACTAGGGATACAGTAAGGAACAAAACAGGCATAATCTCTACTGTTTGTTTAACGGTTTTACTTATTTATTTTTGGAGACAGGGGAAAGGAGGGAGAGAAGCATGAAGGGTGAGAAAAACAGCAATTGGTTGACTCTCTCACATCCCCAACTGGGGACCTGGCCTGTGAACCAGGCATGTGCCCCGACTCAGAATGAAACCAGGGGCCTCTCATTCCTCAGACCAGTGTTCTACTGTTTTTTTAAAAAGAAAAATCTAAATGAGAAGAGTATGTCTATGTAACTTTTGTAGAATTGGTTAGTTTTGATGTTTTTGATAAAGCATATAAGCTACAATAAGAAAAGAACCTTGGAGGGGAACAAAAGCTAAATCATAAAGCAAATATAGAAGGAAAAATAATATTCCCTTTTTTAGGATTATAGTGTCACTAAAAAGGAACTGGGCACAGATGATGTCTGCCTCAGGCCAGCCAGTAATGGGTGGATTCCGGACTCTATGCAGGAAAGATTTCACAACATGAGTCCAGGGGCTTTTGAGAGTATGTTTATTAAAGCAGGGGGCAGTTAAAAAAAATGAAGAACTTGGGATAGAAAAAGTAGTAGGAGAGAGCCTAGGCACTGCTTCTTTGGCCCTCCAGTGATGTTTTGGGAAAGAAGTGAGCAGGACTATGTGGACTCAGTGAGAAGTCAAAGTAACAGTGCCAAAAGTGGGCCAAAGCAATGCTGCTTTTAGCTCCCTGAAAAGTCAGAGTAAAGGGGGGCTTGGAGACAGGTTCAGGAGGTTAGCACAAGACAAGCTGTCACTGCCTGCTGCTCTCCTGGTTGCAAGACTTGTGGAAACCCTTAGAGTTTAGGTAAAAAAGCAAAAGTACAAGCCCGAGAAAAGGAGGGGTGCGGGTATGGTCCGAGGAGAACATGCTGAGCCTTTTGCCTTAAGAAGTTTTATTCAGTCTCTAAAGGTAGAGATATTAGGGGAGGTCCCAGGGGAGGATCTCAATGGAATATTCATCAGCTTTCCAGGTGTGTCTTTTCAGGGTCATGGTTTCCACTGATTGGTTGGTACCAAGGCAGGGGTTCATTAATCATTGCATCTGGTCCTGATGTCAGCCATGGTGTTGCTTTCTCTGGTTTTGCTGGTTTTCTGGACTTGGAGCTGAAACATAACTGAGACCTAAATGTTATCTCTAGTTTGACCAAAACTGTCTCTGTTTTGGCCAACAGACCTGAGACCTGAGGCTTTTTTCCTAAGATCATTTGAGGCGATTCAGAATTTCATTGTCTTGAGAGCCCAATGCTTAAGGGAGTGGTGGTGCAAGGGCTTGTAAGGCAGTCATAAGATGTTATTCTCTTGACCCTTTTTCCTTCTCCAAGGGAGTCTAAAATGACATGACTAGCAATTTGTCAGGGCCTGAACCAAAGGGAGTTTAAACTACATGACTACTGATATGCTAGGGGAGGAAAGGTCACCCAGGGGGTAAGGTCCTTTTTTTCCCAGTTTTTCCTGTTTTTAGGTACCTCAGGCTTTCTGCCCTGGTGACCTTCTGTACCTGGCTCATTGTCCTTGCTCTGCTCCTGTCTGTCTAACTGCCTACCACAGTAGTAATTGTCAAAAATATTTGTATAATTCCTAAAATAGTTCTGAGTCTAGAGTATATATTTCAATTTTGGTTTGACATACATTCATAAAGAATCTATCTGTATTCATTATAGAAGAACTGAGTCATAATTTTTTGCATCTCTAAAACCCATACTTGATAGGGTTTTTAACTGATAATAAGGCTAGTAACTCACATTATGGCAGTGTTATTTGTCATGTTCTTCAATCTAGGATAGTAGAAATCCCTGTGTCAATAATTCTTGTTGGTGTATAAAGTATATTAGATGTATGGAAAATTTTTAGGACAAATGTTTATATGTTAACATTGATTCTATGTCATGGTGAGTAACTGGGTGATTTAATAGTCTTCTTTATACTCATCTATATTCTTCAATTTTTCTTCAGTGAACGCAATTGCTTTAATGTTAGAAGTGTTTAAAAAACAAAACAGATGTTAGTACATATACTATATGATCATGGTCATATAAAATATATGCACAGATAAAAATAATATCATTTGGGAACAGGGAAGAGGGGCAGAGTACTAATAATAATTTTCTCTTCTAGTCTTCCTTTTCCAAACTTCTTATTTCAGTCAGGAACATTTTAAGCTACCAGTAAGAGAAAACACAACTAATGTAGGCTTAAATACTATGGATATAATTTTTTTAGTTAGCAAGAAGATTGTAAGTAGGCAAGTTTGTCAGCTCCCAGGTGAGGGCATCAAAGGTCCAGACTTGAGTCCTTTCACTCTGATACTTCACTTGTTAGCATTGATCCCACACCTGTGTACCACATCATAACCTTCAATAACAGCTTCCTAAGCAGGAAGAGAGAAGAAGCACACTTCTGTCTCTTCAAGGAAAGCAGTCTTTCTCAGAATCTTTCTTTTTTTAAAAATTTTTATTGTTATTCAATTACAGTTGTATGCCTTTTCTCCTCATCCCTCCACCCCACCACAGCTGAACCCACCTCCCTCCCCCACCTCCACCCTCCCCCTTGATTTTGTCCATGTGTCCTTTATAGTAGTTCCTATAATCCCCTCTTCCCACTGTCTGCACCCCCCCTTGCCCATTGTTAGATTTTTCTTAACTTCAATGTCTCTGGTTATATTTTGTTTGCTTTTTTCTTCTATTGATTATGTTCCAGTTAAAGGTGAGATCATATGGTATTTGCCCCTCACCGCCTGGCTTATTTCACTTAGCATAATGCTCTCCAGTTTCATCCATGCTGTTGCAAAGGGTATAAGCTCCTTCTTTTTCTCTGCTGCGTAGAATTCCATTGTGTAAATATACCATAGTTTTTGGATCCACTCGTTTGCTGATGGGCACTTAGGTTGCTTCCAGTACTTGGCTATTGTAAATTGTGCTGCTATGAACTTTGGGGTGCACATGTTCTTTTGGATTGTTGTTTCAGGGTTCTTAGGGTATAATCCCAGCAGCGGAATTGCTGGGTCAAAGGGCAGTTCCATTTTTAGTTTTCTGAGGAAATTCCATACTGTATTCCACAGTGGCCTCACCAGTCTGCATTCCCACCAACAGTGCACTAGGGTTCCCTTTTCTCCGCATCCTCTCCAACATTTATTTGTGGATTTGTCTATGTTGGCCACTCTGACTGGTGTGAGATGGTACCTCATTGTGGTTTTAATTTGCATCTCTCTGATGGCTAGTGATGCTGAGCATCTTTTCATATGTCTCTGGGACTTCTGTATGTCTTGCTTGGAGAAGTGTCTGTTCAAGTCCTTTGCCCATTTTTTAATTGGGTTGTTAGTCTTCCTGGAGTGGAGTCATGTGAGTTCTTTATATATTTTGGAGATCAGACCCTTGTCTGAGGTATCCTTGGCAAATATGTTTTCCCATGCTGTTGGTTCTCTTTTTGTTTTAATGTTGTTTTTTTTTAGCTATGCAGAAGATTTTTATTTTGATGAGGTACCATTTGTTTATTCTTTCCTTTATGTCCATTGCTTTAGGGGATGTGTCTGTGAGGATATTGCTGTGTGGAATATCTGAGATTTTCCTGCCAATGTTTTCCTCTAGGGCTTTTATGGTGTTATGGCTTATATTTCAGTCTTTTATCCACCTTGAATTCATTTCTGTGTATGGTGTAGTTTGGTTCTCGAGTTTCATTTTTTTGCATGTAGCTGTCCAGATCTCCCAACACCATTGGTTGAAGAGGCTATTTTTGCTCCATTTTATGCTCCTGCCTCCTTTGTCAAATATTAATTGACCGTAAAGACTTGGGATTATTTCTGGGCTCTCTGTTCCATTCCATTGCCCCATGTGCCTGTTTTTATGCCAGTACCAGGCTGTTTTGATTACAGTGGCCTTGTAATACAGTTTGATATCAGGTATTGTTATCCCTCCTGCTTTGTTCTTCATTCTCAAAATTGCTGCAGCTATTCGGGGTCCTTTATGGTTCCATATATATTTCTGAAATGTTTTTTCTATATCTGTGAAATATGACATGGGTACTCTAATAGGGATTGCATTGAATCTATAAATCGCTTTGGGTAGTATGGCCATTTTGATGATGTTAATTCTTCCAATCCATGAGCATGGTACATGCTTCCATTTGTTTGTGTCTTCTTTAATTTCTTTCATCAATGTTGTGTAGTTTTCTAAGTACAGCTCTTTCCAAAATCAGATAATAAAACAGATTTATAGATGCAAACTCTTATCAGTGATCAAAACCTATGAAAGAGCTGATTAACATACAGGCTAAAATCCTGAACAAAATACAGCAAACTGTATCCAGCAGTGCATTAAAAATTATCATACACCATAGTTAAGTGGGATTCATGCAAGGGATCCAACAGTACAATATTCACAAGTCAATAAACATAATACATCACATAAACAAAAGGAAATAAAAATCACATGATCATATCAATAGATGCAGAAAAAGCATTTTATAAGGTAGAGCACTCATGTATGATAAAAACACACAGAAAAGTATGAGTAGAAACAGCATAACTCAACATAATAAAGGCCATATATGAGAAACTTACAGTCAAACTCATACTCAATGGACAAAAACTAAAAGCTTTGCCACTAGGATCAGGAGTGAGACAAGGATGTCTGCTTTCACCACTTCCATTCAACATAGTATTGGAAGTCCTAGCCACAGTGATCAGACAAGAAAAACAAATGAAAGGAATCCAAATTGAAAGGAGGAGCGAATACTGTCATTCTTCACAGATGACAAGATAATAAATGAACTAATAGTTCCAAGTCACTTGAACTAATAAGTGACTTTGGCAAAATAGTCGGACACAAAATCAATATTCAGAAATCAAAGGCATTACTGTATAGCAACAATGAAACTGCATAAACAGATATCAGGAAAAAAATCCCATTTGATATAGCAACAAGGAAAACAAGTACCTAAGAATAAACCTATCCAAGGAGGTAAAAGACCTGTACTCAGAAAACTACCAAACACTAAAGAAAGAATTTAAGGAAGACACAAACAAATGGAAGCATATACTATGTTCATGTATTGTAAGAGTTAACATCATCAAAATGTCCATATTACCCAAAGCAATTTATAGATTCAGCATCATCCCTATTAAAATACCAATGATATATTTCACAGATATAGAACAAATAATTAAAAAAACTTTTATGGAACCATAAATGAACCTGAATAGCTGCACCAATTTTGAAAAAGAAGAATAATGTGGGATAGATCATAATACCTGGCATGAAACTATATTACAAGGCCACTGTAATCAAAACAATCTGGTACTGGCATAAGAACAGACACATAGATCAATGGAACAGAATAGAGATCCCAGAAATAAATCCAAGTCTCTATATTCAGTTAATATTCATCAAAGGGAGAAGAAGAATAAAATGGAGTAAAAATCACCTCTTCAACAATGATGTTGGGAGATCTGGTGTGATATATGCAAAAAAATGAAACTAGACCACCAACTTACTTCATACACAAAAATATAATCAAACAGAATAAGGAGGTGGAAGATCATGATGAGATAGGTGGGAGCAGAGCCCAGTTCTTCCTGTGCCCAGCTGTAACACCTACCTGATCTTCTGAGGAACAGAGTGAGCAATCAATAGAATCCCAGTTTATATGAAGATTGGAGGCCAAAAACTGTACAGAACATTGAAAAATAGACTGTGAGGAGATTGAGTTGGGATCCTAGGTACCTGGGATCTGCACAGGGACCTAGGCTACTGTGGCTCCCTGCCTGGTCCCTGCCACAGGATACTGGGAGGACAGTTAGATCACCAGCTCCTCCCCCATGAGAGCAGGGAGGGCAGCCCAGTGCTAGGAGAGACCTGGATGCTTGAAATTGCTGGGGGGAATAGAGATGAAGTAGGGGTCACACAGAGGTGGTATACACCTGCTGGGGCTGTGGACCCCACCAGTGAGGTCATTAACAGAGAAATTGGGGAGCCAAGAGACACCTGGAGGAAGGAGAAGAGTTTGGGCATGTTAGACCCTGACCCAGATAGTCTCCACTCTGGTTAGAAAGTTGGGCTGTGAGAGCTTCTGGCCAAGATGGAGGCGTAGACACACTGCACCTCCTCGCACAACCAAAAGAAGGACAACAACAGTCTAAAAACAAAAAAACAACCAGAACTGACAGAAAATCGAACTGCATGGAAGTCCAACAACCAAGGAGATAAAGAAGAAACATTCATCCACAGCAGTAGGAGGGGTGGAGACAGGCAGCCGGGGTGGAGAGAACTATCCATAAGGAGGCTGCTGGCAGACCCAGCAAGGTGGCAGGTTGTGGAACAGGGCAGGCAGTGCTACAGCTAGCAAACCCTGCGGCCCTACATTCGCGCATAGATGAACCAGGAGGAGCGGCAGGGGAGTGAGGCAGACCACTCAACCCAGGGCTGCAGCTCAGGGAAATAAAACCTCAAACCTCTGATTGAAAACACACATGGGGGTTGAGGAGGCATTGGGAGAAACTCCCAGCCTCACAGGAGAAGTCGTTAGAGAGACCCACAGGGGCCTAGAGCACACACAAGCCCATCCACCCACTCTGAAATCAGCACCGGAGGGGCCCAGTTTGATTGTGGGTAGCGGAGGGAGTAACTGAAATCTGGTGGAGAGTAGAGCCGGTGCCAGTGCTCCCTCTCGGCCCCTCCCCCACCTACAGCCTCACAGCACAGCAACCAGCATTACCCTGCCCTGGTGAACACCTAAGGTTCTGCCCCTTTACAAAACAGGTGTGCCAAGACAGAAAAAAAAAAGGCCCAAATGAAAGAACAGATTAAAGCTCCAGAAATAATACAAGTGGGCAATGAAGAGATAGCCAACCTATCGGATGCACAGTTCAAAACACTGGTAATCAGGATGCTCACAGAATTGGTTGAATTTGGTTGCAAATTGGATGAAAAAATGAAGGCTATGCTAAGAGAAACAAAGGAAAATGTACAGGGGACCAATAGTGATGCAAAGGAAACTGGGACTCAAATCAATGGTGTGGCCCAGAAGGAAAAAAGAAACATCCAAGCAGAAAAGAATGAAGAAACAAGAATTCGGAAAAATGAGGAGAGGCTTAGGAACCTCCAGAACATCTTTAATTGTTCCAACATCTGAATTATAGGGGTGCCAGAAGGAGAAGAGGAAGAACAAATAACTGAAAACTTATTTGAACAAATAATGAAGGAGAACTTCCCTAATCTGGCAAAGGAAATAGACTTCCAGGAAGTCCAGGAAGCTCAGAGAGTCCCAAAGAAGCTGGACCCAAGGAGGAACACACCAAGGCACATCATAATTACATTCCCCAAGATGAAACAGAAGGAGAGAATCTTAGAAGCAGCAAGAGAAAAGGACACAGTCACCTACAAAGGACTTCCCATAAGACTGTCAGCTGATTTCTCCAAAGAGACCTTACAGGCAAGAAGGGGCTGGCAAGAAGTATTCGAAGTCATGAGAGGCAAGGACCTACATCCAAGATTACTGTATCCAGCAAAGCTATCATTTAGAATGGAAGGGCAGATAAAGTGCTTCTCAGATAAGGTCAAATTAAAGGAGTTCATCATCACCAAGCCCTTATTATATGAAATGTTAAAGGGATTTATCTAAGCAAAAGAAGATAAAAAATATGAACAGTAAAAATGACAGCAAACTCACAGATATTAACAACCACACCTAAAACAAAAACAAAAGCAAACTAGGCAAACAACTAGAACAGGAACAGAACCACAGAAATGGAGATCACATGGAGGGTTATCAATAGGGGAGTGGGAGAGGGAAAGAGGGGGGAAAGGTACAGAGAATAAGTAGCAGAAATGTTGGGTAGAAAATAGACTGGGGCTGTTAAGAATAATATAGGGAATGTAGAAGCCAAAGAACATATAAGTATGACCCATGAACATGAACTATAGGGGAAGAATGTGGGAAGGAGGGGTTGGGCAGGATGGAGTTGAGTGAAGGGGCGGAAATGGGACAACTGTAATAGCATAATCAATAAATATATTAAAAGAAAATAAAGAAATTAGGGAAGACACAATCAAATGGAAGTATATACCTTGTTCATAGAATGGAAGGATTAACATCATCAAAATGTCCATAGTACCCAAAGGAATTTATAGATTCAACAAAATCCTTATTAAATTACCAATGACATATTTCAAAGAATATCATAGATACAGAACAAGCATTTCAAAATTTTGTATGGAACTATAAATGACCCTGAATCAATATTTGCAGCAATTTTGAGAAAGAAAAACAAAGTAGGAGAGGCCACAATACCTGATATCAAACTATATTACAAGGCCATGCTAATGAAAACAGTCTAAAAATAAAAGAGAACAGAGAGCCCAGAAATAAACCCAAGTCTTTATTGTCAATTAATATTCAACAAACTATTCTAAAAAGTAACTTGAAATAGTTTGGACAAAGGGAACAGAAGCATAAAATGGAGGAAAAATAACCTTTTCAAAAATTGGTGTTGGGAGATCTGGACAGCTACATGCAAAAAAGTGAATCTCCACCATCAACTTACACCATACACAAAAATAAACTCAAGATGGATAAAAGATCTAAGTATAAGTCACAACACCATAAAGGTTCTAGAGTAGAACATAGGCAGGAAAATTTGAGATATTCAATGTAGGAATATTTTCACCAGAGCAAGGGACATAAAGGAAATAAACATATGGGAGTTCATCAAAATAAAAAAAAAATCTGCATGGCTTAAACTTCTGCATTAGCAAAATGAAAAGGTCACCAACCATATGGGAAACTATATTTGCAAATAGTACCTTGGACCAGACTTTGATCTCTATAATATATAAAGAACACACATGACTAAACTCCAGGAAGACAAATAACCCAATTAAAAAATGGGCAAAGGTCATGAACAGACACTTGTCCAAGAAGGACATACAGAGGGCCCAGAGACATATGAAAAGATGCTCAACATCACTAGCCATCAGAGAGATACAAGTTAAAACCACAATGAGATACCACTTCACACTGGTGAGAATGGCCATTATAAACAAATCAACAAAGAAGTGCTGGAGAGGTTTTGGAGAAAAGGTAACCTGAGTACATTGTTTTTGGGAATGCAGACTGGTGCAATCACTGTGAAAAACAGTATGGAACATCCTCAGAGAACTCAAAAGGGAACTGCCTTTTGACCCAGCACTTCCACTGCTGGTGATTATATCCTTAGAATCCTGAAACACCAATTGGAAAGAATATGTTCACCTAGTGTTCATAGCAGCACTATTCACAATAGCCAAGTGCTATAAGCAACCTAAGTGCCCATCAGTAAATGAATAGATCAAAAAACTATGGTACACTTACATAATGGAATAATATGCAGCAAAAAGAAAGAAGGAGCTTATATCCTTTGCAATGGCATGGATGGAACTGGAGAGAATTATGCTAAGTGAAATAAATCAGGCAGTGAAAGACAAATAACATATGACCTCACCAGAAGTGGAATGTAATCAACAAAACAAGCAAACAAAATATAACCACTGACATTGATATAAAGAACAATCTGACAGTAACCAGAGCTGAATGGGGAGGGGGACAACAGGGGAATAAAGAAGAAGGGTCCGGGTGCATGTATAAAGGACCCATGGACAAAAATATTGGTGGATGAGGATTCACTGTGGGAGGTGGTGACGGGTGGGGCCACCTCCACCCATCTTGTTGGGTGGTAAATGGAGACAATTGTACTTGAACAATAATTTAAAAAGTCTGATTTTCTCTCGAAAGCTTGAATTTTATTGTTGACTACAAATATTATCAGTTATTTTCCATGATATTACAGGTTCATTTCATTCATTATAAAAAAAGGTAAAAAGAAAAAATCTTACCCTTCCTACATGTATATAATTGTGTATTTTTAAACCAAAATAAACCATTTTTCTTTTATTTACTTTGACTAGTGTCATACTTTTTGTGACTCTTTACTTGTCTTTCAATAGCAGTGAATGTTTAGAGGGAAAAGGACAGGAATTTCAGACGAAGACAGACTTGGGTTCAATCCCCAGTCCACAATTAAAGGGATGTGTAATTTTGGACAAGTTCTTTCACTATACTGAACTTTGACATTCTGCTATGTGAAATGAGGCTGCCAATGAATAGATTTGTGTGAGAGCTAAAGGGTGGTACCTGAAAGCATGTTGCCATGCACTTTACATGCAGGGCTTTACCAGTGTTATTTTCCCAGCTTCTGTCCTCTACCTTAAGTTGCTCTTCCAGACATTTTGTCTTGAGTTTTGCACACAGTATATTATTGTTCTGTAGCTTCTGAGTCATTCATCATGTAAACCGCTCCCAGAGGCAACAGGCTTTTAAGGGAATTTGTCTTTTTCCCTTATATATTTCCCTTTTTCCCAAAGATCAACTCTCACATGCTTGTGATCAATATTGCCTTGAATTGTAAGGTATATGAGCAAAATCACCATACTGTGATTAGGTTTTTTTTATTGGTGGTGTTAATGGCATTACACTCTTTCTTAAGTATTTTGGACATCTGAATAAATGTTAGCATGAAGCAAAGTAAAACAAACATGGAAATGAATGTGTCCTTTAATGTTAACAGGAAATTTAGACCTGAGAGAATAAAAAAATGTATGAACTTGCTTTCCATGTCCAGAATTGACCTCCTGCAAAGGACAATCAGCTGTGTATTGAACATGACTTTGAAAAACACAAAAATAGCTCTTGCTGGGATAGTCTCTTGTCAGATTGCCCAGTATTTTCTAACACTTAACAGGATGTGACTATTACCCAAGGATCTAACCATAAGCACCTAAGGAGAATACTCCATTTACAATGAACAGTTTGTCTGACTAAGTCATAATTACCTACTGTTACCTAGCTGAAGCCAAGATCAGCTTTTATGAAAGGGAAAAAGTCATCCTAGGAGGAAGGCAATTAGTGAATCAAAGAAAGGGGAAAGTCTGCACTTATACAGATAACGTCTTACAGAAGGAACTATAAGAGCACCCATCAATGAGGGAGCACAAAAGAGTGTCAGAATAAAGAACAAGGGTCTAGGCTTCAGGGAGAGGGAGGCTCAAGGCTAAGTAATGGATTGGAAGGACCCATGAGAACTCCTACACACTGCAGGGAGAACGTAAATCAATGCAACCACTTTCAAAAACTCTTTGACGATATAAACTTATGCTGAACATACACAGACTCCAGAACATAGCAGTTCCATGTGTGGGACTATTTCTAGCAGAAATCTGTACAAATGCTCACAGAAGAAAAAAAAAACCATACAAACTATTCATAGCAGTATTACTTTTAATAAATCTCTATCAGTTTGCTGGGGCTGCCACAATAAAGTACTATACACTGAGTTGCTTAAACAACAGAAATTTTTTTGTCCAAATTCTGGACACTAAAAGTCCAAGATGAAGGTGTGTCAGGGTTTGTTTCTTTTGAGACCTCTCTCCTTGGCTTGTAGATGGCTGGCTTCTCCTTGTTTCCTCACTTGGTCTTCCCTCTCTATGTGTCTGTGTCCTAATATAAACACAGAAGTGTTTATATTGCGGGTCTGTGATCCCATATAAAGAGGTCAGTCATATTGAATTAGGGACCACCCTAAAGACCCTATTTTATGTTAATATCCTCTTTCAAGGCCCTAACTTCAAATACAATCACATTATGAGATTCTGGAGGTTAGGAACTTAATATATGAATCTTAGACAAAATCCAGCCCATAACAAATTTCAAACTGAAGCAATCCAAATATCCAACAGTAGTAGAATAAAGCTATGCATTGATACAATAGGACACTATATAAATGAATTATAATTATGAACAAGAGTATGATGATTCTCACAAAAATCATGTTGAGTGACTTTTCAACTTTATTCCTAATTTGAAAGGAATTAGACCACCAAATTATATACCATATGTTCCCTTTTATATTAAGTTCTAGACAAGCAAAACTACCCACGATGCTTACAAGGCAGAACAGTTGTGGCTTGGGGTGTGAGGAGTGGCTTGGAAGGAGAATAGGGCAGCTTCAGGTGTGCTTATTTCTCTGTTTTCAACTGGGTATAGGTTACACAGGTGTGTTCATTTGGGAAGAAGTTTTAAACTGCACACTAAGAGTTTGTATCTTTTTTGGTGTGAATGTTACACCTCAGTAAATTGAGAAGAAAAAATATAAACTAAGCAGTTGCAAGCTAGAGCAAAACAAATCAAAATGTGTCTACCAAGGTGTCCAAGTAAATCATCCAAAATGTTTTTTTTGTTTTTGTTGAACTCTCCTAATAATCTCCAAATTAGAAATTTATAAAGTGCAGGTGGCTGTCCTAATGTAAAGTCCCTTTGAAGAGTCTTCTTAAATACAAGACACTTCCTCAAGACATTATAGAACACCAATAATAAAGACAGGAAAATATCATTGATGAAGGAAAACAAGACTAAAATGGTTTCTCATTAGTGGAACTGAATGTGAGACAACTGTGGAGCAATATATTTAATATTGTGAAGAAAATCACTTTGGATATGGAATTTTGTGTGCAGAAAAACTACCAGGCAGAAAGACAAGCAAAATTAAAATAATTAGTCATGAGAATCCCCAAAGTTTATCTTACACACAACTATTCTTAAAAAGTTAATTAATGACATACCCCAGAGAAATGAACATTAAATGTGTGGAAGAGTGGAATAGAGCAAACACTAGCAGAGAGAAATGAAGGAAAGTCCTGGGATAACAACTGCGCTGTGAAGCTAGAGAGAGTCTTTCGGGTTAAATGTGAAGGAAAGACCCTCTGGAAGGGAGCATCTCAGTTAAAATAGAAAAAGGCTTAGGGAAAGAACACGATACAATGGATCCTCTAATTCCAAATACAAAGATAGAGAAACTTGAAAATATGATGAAGCCACATTTTACTTTTGTGAATGAAGAATAAGGAAAGAAAATAAAAAACTTCAGGGAAAACAAACAAAAACTAAATAACAAAGTCATGCTCCAAATAGACAACAAATTGAAAAGTGATATGATTTTAAACAATAAATGGAATGTAAAGAAAGATAAATCTTTTAGGTTGGATTTTAGAATAAATTTTACTTAATTGGCATTGGACCCTTGAGAAAGAAATTTTAATATTAGGGCACTACATAGTCTACCAGTAAATAGTATTTTTAAAATCACAAAATGCAAAGTACTCTCTTTGGCTTTCAAATTACAGATCCAAACTGTGAGCAAAGCATGGAAAGTTAATACTTAGTACAAAATAGAAGGGAAATGCTAATGATTTTGATGGTGTGAAATGAGAGAGTTGATAGAAGTCCCAGGTAGAGTTTTAGGGTTCTTAGTATATAATCACAGGAGTGGAATAGCTGGGTCAAAAGGCAGTTCCACTTTTAGTTTTCTTATTTTTTAATTTTTTAAAAATTATTTTATTGTTGTTAAAGTACAGTTGTCTGCATTTACCCCCAACCACTCTCCCCACCCCACCCCAGCCATCCCCACCCAACTTCCCTGATTCCACCCTTCCTTGGTTTGGTCCATGTATCCTTTATAGTTGTTCCTCAAAAATCTTCCCCCCTTTTCCTCCATTATCCCCTCCCACCTCCTCTCTGGTTACTGTCAGATTGTTCTTAATTTCAATGTCTCTGCTTATATTTTGCATGTTTGTTTGTTTTGATTTGGTTCCACTTAAAGGTGAGATCATATGGTATTTGTCTAACACTGCCTGACTTATGTCACTTAGCATAATGCTCTCCAGTCCCATCCATGCTGTCACAAGAGGTAGAAGCTCCTTCTTTCTTTCAGCTGCATAGTATCCCACCATGTAAATGTACTATAGTTTTTTAACCATTCATTTACTGATAGGCACTTAGGTTGCTTTCAAAACTGAGATATTGTAAATTGTGCTGCTATTAACATTGGGGTGCATAGGTTCTTTTGGATTGAAGTTTCAGGGTTCTTAGAGTATAAACACAGCAGGGGGATTGCCGGGTCAAAAGGCAGTTACATTTTTAGTTTTCTGAGGAAATTCCATACTATTTTCCACAGTGGCTGCACCAGTGGCTGCATTCACACCAAAGTGCACTAGGGTTTTCTTTCTCCACATCCTCTCCAACACTTATTGTCCATTCTCAGTGGTGTGAAGTGATATCTCATTGTGGTTCTAATTTACACCTCTCTGATGGCTAGTGATGCTGAGCATCTTTTCATGTCATTGGGCCTTATGTATGTCCTCCTTGGAGAAAAGTCTGTTCAGGCCCTTTGTAAATCTTTTAATTGGATTGTTTGTCTTCCACGTGTGGAGTCAGGTGAGTTCATAATATATTTGGAGATCAAACCCTTGTCTGAGATATCATTGACAAATACATTTTCCCACACTTGTACTCCCCTATTCATATTGCTGGTGTTTTCTTTAGCAATACAGAAGCTTTTTATTTTGTTGAGATCCCATTTGTTTATTCATTTCTTTATATCCTATGCTCTAGGAGACATAATGAAAATATCGATGAGTGGAATATCTGAGATTTTCCTCCCTATAATCTCCTCTAGGACTTTTGTGGTGTCACAGCTAATATTTAAGTCTTTCATCCACAATGAATTTATTTTGATGTATGGGGTGATTTGAGCTTGAGTTTCATTGTTTTGCATGTACCTGTCCACATCCTCCAACACCATTTGTCCAAGAGGCTATTTTTACTGGATTTCAGGCTTTTGTCCCCTTTGTGAAATATTAATTGGCCATAGAAACCCATATTTATTTCTGGGTTCTCTTTTCTATTCCATTTGTTTATGTGTCTATTCTTATGCCAAACCAGGCTGTTTTGAATACAGTGGCCTTGAAATACAGTTTGACTTCAGGTATTGTGATCCCTCCTGCTTTGTTCTTCTTTCTCAAAATTGCTGCAGCTAATCAGGGTTGATTATAGTTCCATATAAATTTCTGAAATGTCTGTGCTATATCTGTGATATGCCATTGGTACTTTAATAGGGATTGCATTGAACCTATAAATTGCTTTGGGTGATAGGGGAATTTTGAATTTTAATTCTTCCACTCCATGAACATGGTACATGCTTCCATTGGTTTATGTCTTCCTTATTTCTTTCTTCAGTGTTGTGTAGTTTTCTAAGTACAGGTCTTTTACCTCCTTGGTTAGGCTTACTACTAGGCACTTTATTTATCTTGCTGCTATATCAAATACGACTTTTTTCCTGATTTCTGGTTCTGTTGTTTCATTGTTGGTGTACAGGAATGCCTTTGATTTCTGAATATTGACTTTGTATTCCATTGTTAGGTCACATTCACTTATTAGTTCAAGTAGTTTTTTAGTGGAGTCTATAGGGTTTTCTATGTACAGTATCATGTCATCTGCAAACAATGACAGTTTTGCTTCCTCCATTCCAATTGGGATGCATTTTATTTCTTTTTCTTGTATGATTGCTGTGGATAGGACTTCCAATACTATGTCGAATAGAACTGGTTAATGCAGACATCCGTATCTTGTTCCTGATCTTAGTGGAACAGCTTTTAGTTTTTGCCCGTTGAGTATAATGTTGGCTGTAGATTTCTTGTATATGGTCTTTATTGCATTGAGGAATGCTCCATCAATTCAAACTTAGCTGAATATTTCCATCATAAATGGGTGATGTACTTAATCAAATGATTTTCCACAATTATTGATATGATCGTGTAATTTTTGTCTTTCTTTTTGTTTATGTGAGGTATTACTTTTATTGATTTGTGAATATTGTACCATCCTTGCATCGCTGGGATGAATTCCACTTGGTCATTGTGTATGATCTTTTTAATGTATTATTGGATGCGGATTTCCAATATTTTGTTGAGGATTTTAGTGTCTATGTTCAACAGCTTTATTGGCCTGAAGTTTTCTTTCTTTGTTGTGTCTTTATCTGGTTTTGGGATTAGGATGATGCCGGTTTCGTAAAAAGAGTTTGGGAGTCTTCCATCAGTTTCGATTTTTTTGAATAGTCTGTGAAGGATAGGGGTTAGCTCTTCCTTAAATGCTTTGTAGAATTCTCCTGTGAAACCATCTGGTCCAGGGCTTTTGTGTGTGGGGAGTTTTTTGATGACTGCTTCAATTTCGTCTGCTGTTGTTGGTCTGGTCAGGCTTTCTGCTTCTTCTTCATTCAGTTTTGGAAGATTATATTTTTCTAGAAATGTGTCCATTTCAACTAGGTTTTCAAATTTCTTGGCATATTGTTGTTTGTGGTAATTTCCTTGAACCTTTTGTTTTTCTTTGGTATCATTTGTAATATCTCCTCTTCCATTGCTGATTGTGTGCATTTGGTTCCTCTCTTTTTTTCTTGATGAGTCTGCCTAAAGGTTTGTGGATTTTGTTTATCTTTTCAAAAACCAGTTCCTGGATCCTTTGATCCTTAGAATTGTGATTTTTTTCTAAGAATATGTGTTTTATTACTTTAACACTTCTGATATTTGAAGCTAATACCATAGATATGAATGATATACATTTTCTGTATTATCAACTGAAAATACAAAATGCCCCATAGTATCCAGAAGCAGACTAAGAGAAGTTACATTAATTACACTGAAGGGTAAGTACTTGCTTTTTGTTTACTGCATTTGTTGTTGTTTTTTTTAATTTTTTATTGTTATTCAACTACAGTTGTGTGCCTTTTCTCCCCATCCTTCCACCCCACCCCAGCCAAACCCCCTCTCTCCCCCACCTCCACACTCCCCCTTGATTTGGTCCATGTGTCCTTTATAGTACTTCCTGTAATCCCCTCTCCTCACTGTCCCCTCCCCACTCCCCCCTGCCCATTGTTAGATTGTTCTTAACTTCAATGTCTCTGGTTATAAATTGTAATTTTAGTCTCTATGTCACTTAATTCTGCTCTGATCTTCATTATTTCCTTCCTTCTACTTGCTCTGAGCTGTCTTTGTTGTTGTTCTTTGAGTTCTTGTAGGTGTAAGTTTAGGTTGTTTATTTGAAATGTTTCTATTTATTTTAGGCAGACCTATATTACCATGGACTTCCCTTTCAGGAATGCCTTCACTATTCCCATTAGTTTTGCATGGTTATGAGGTCATTTTCTTTTGTTTCCAGAAACTTTTTTGATTTCTTCCTTGATCTCATTCTTGTTCCATTTATTGTTTAATAACATGCTATTCAATGTATATGAGTTTGAGTGTCTTTGAGTTTTTTCGTTGAGGTTGGTTTCTCATGTCATTCCCTTGTGGTCAGAGAAAATGGTTGGTATGATTTCAATTTTTTGAATTTGTTGAGTTTTGTTTTGTATACTATCATGTGGTCTATCTTTGAAAATGTTTCACGTGCATTGGAAAAGAATGTGCATTTTGTTTCTTTTGGGTGAAAGTCTCTCTATAGACATCAGTTAAGTCCATTTGGTTTAGGATATTGTTCAATGCTGCAATACCTATGTTGATATTTTCTTTGGAAGATCTATTCATTATTGACAGTGGGGTGTTAAATCCCTTACTATAATGGTGTTGTTGTCAGTATCTTTCTTGAAGTCCTCCAAGATTTTCCTTATATAGTTGGGTGCTTCTATGTTGGCTGAATATACATTTACAAATGTTTTTCTTCTTGATGGATTTTTCCCTTGAGTATTATGATGTGGCCTTCTGAGTCTCTTCTTATAGCCATTGTTTTGAAATCTATTTTGTCTGATATGAGTATTGGCTCCTAGGTTTATTTATTTATTTTCCTGTCCATTTACTTGGAATATTTGTTTCTAGCCCTTCACTTTCAGTCTGTGTTGGTCTTTTGTTCTGAGGTGGGTCTCTTGTAAGCATCATATTTGTGGGTCTTGATTTCTTAACCATTCAGCTATTCCATGTCTTTGATTGGAGCATTTAATCCACTTAGGTTTAAGGTTAATTTTGATGGATACTTATTCATTGCCTTCCCCCCTTTGTACTTGCTTTTGTCTCTCTGGCACTTTTTTGGGGTTTCCCCCCCTCTTTTTAAAGTAGACTCATTAGCATCTCTTGCAGAGCTGGTTTAGAGGAGGTGTATTCATTGAGGCTTCTTTTGTCTGGGGAAACTCCTTATTAGGCCTTCCATTTGTTTGAGAGCCTTGCTGGATAGAGTAGTCTTGCTTGCAGCCCTTTGTTTTTCATTACTTGGAGTATTCCTTGCTATTCCCTTCCAGCTTAGAGTGTTTCCATTGAGAAGTCAGCTATTAGTCTTATTGGGGCTCCCTTGTATGTTACTTCCTGTCCTTCCTTGCTGCCTTTAAGATTCTCTCTTTGTCTTGGAATTTTGCCATTGCAATTATGATTTGTTTTGAAGTGGGCCTCTTTAGGTTCCTCTTAATTGGGACTCTGTGTTCACTGGATTTGTGTGACTCTTTCTCTCATCAAATTAGGGAAGTTTTCCATCATTACTTTTTCAAACAGGTTTTCTATCCTTTGCTCTTCTTCTCCTGTTGTGGTATCCCTATTATATGGATATTATTATGTTTATGTTATCCTGCAGTTCCCTTAAAACCTATTTGTGCTTTCTGGGCCTCTTTTCCTTTTCTTGCTCTTTCTGGGTGTTTTTTTTCTACCTTGTCCTTGAGCTCGCTGATTCAAACCCTTGCTTCGTCGATCCTCCTTTTGGTTCCTTCTACTGAGGTTTTGAATTCAGAAATTGTATTCTTCATTTCCTCTTGGCCCTTGTTGATAGTTTCTATTTCCTTTTTCATGTTGATATAGTTTGCAGTGAGTTCATTGTAGTTTCCCTGTAGTTTTTGGTAATTCTCTGTGAGCTCTTTGAGCTTCCTTATAACCATTGCTTTGAACTCAATATACGATAGTTGACTTGCCTCTCTTTCACTTAGCATTCTTTCTGAGGCTTCCATTTTTCCTTTCATTTTCTGTTTGATTCTTTGTCTTCCCTTTGTTTGTAAGGCTCTTCTTGTTAGACTCTGCTTCTTAAATTGATTAGTTCTGACTCCCTGGGTTTATGGTGTGAACTTCTATGGAAGGATACCTGTGAGATTCAGTAGTGCAGTCTCTTTGATCTCCTGAAATTTTTGCTCTTGGGCTGGCATTTATGTGGCTCTCTGGATATCTTTGCGTTTTGATTGTTGTTGTGTTTTTCTTTGGTTGGTTCTTCCTTCCAGTTGTTTAACAGTGGGTCACTCTGCACAGCACGTCTTTTATGCTGTCATGTTGATGCTAACAGTTTGTGTTGAAGCTGGTTATTCAGTCTGTACTAGGTTTTGAGACTTCTCTCTTGCTATTGTATAGTTGTTTGTTCTGAGTAATTTCTCCACCATTTAGTTGTAGTTCCAGATTGGTCCTGGGTAGAGGTTAGTGTGGTTTCCACTCACTCCCTTCACCATCTTCCTTTATTATTTGCTGGTGCTTCCTGTGTTGGTGATTTCTCTCTGCCAGCAGGTATACTGGTATTCACAGCTCCCAACTATTCTTTTATGCGATCCGTTGGAAGGGGAAGTCAAAATGGATTAATACAACAGGAGTGTATTCCATGGATTTAATGTATCAACCCATAGAGAAGAGATAGTTGACCCTTTGTATAAATATAGTATTAACCATGATATTTCACCCAACTAGCCACTTTTTAGAAATCATGGAAAATAGATAAGACTCTTGTTAGAGAGGGGAAGGATTGTGAGTTGAATTCAGAAAACAATGAGTTTGTGGGAGGTCAGAGTATGAGATATAGTGAGAGTAAAGGATAGAAGATATGTGTTTTTTGCAAGAGACTAGAGTTAACCACAACAGTAATAAAGTTCTGGAAGACAGCGAAATGAGGTAGGATCCAGGAGGGGTGCTGTGTACTATTTACAATTGTATGGAATAGCAATTATTTACAATAATATTGGAACAACTATCACATGACAAAATCTATATGATCTGAATAATAATAATAGGAAGTACATGACCTAGAGTAGTGTGTTATTGCAACACAAGTGAAGTAAAAGAAGGAAACTTAAAAATACACTATGAAAGAGAGAACAAGGAAAACCAGTCAAACAATGCAATTAAACAAATAAATAAAACTAAGAAAAGTAAACAGAAAGAATGGAAATAAAAAATACTAAATAATAAAATAAGTAAAAATAATGAAAAAAATAATACAAATAAATGATAGCATGCAAGTTCTCTGGAATAGCAAAGTGAACTTTGTCTTATTTTCTCAGTTTTTAGGATTAGCCTTGTGATCCCTCTTTGGGTCTGACAGTGGTCCTTTCACAGCTCCAGGTCTTATTGTATCACTTAGGGGAAAAAAATAGAAAGAAAAATAAATAAAGGAAAGCCTCCTGCTGACTTTAAACCAGCTAAGCAATTTCTCCTGATCTTTCTGGCTGCAGCAGGCTGAGGGGGCTGGGCTTCGCCTTTCTCCCTTCCTGTGGTTTTGCAAGGATGGGGGCTACTTCTGGGTTGCAACCTTCACACTTGCCCAGTCTCCAGCCCAGTTCCTCGGTTCACTGCTGGGACCCCACTGCCTGTCTGGGGTAGGCCAGTGCCTTCTGTCCACCAGTTGTGCCATCCTTGAGGTGCACCAGTTAGGAGCAACTCACATGCCACCTTTTAGCACTTTGCTCTCTTAGGTGCAAGGCACTCTCAAAGTCTCATCAGGGTAGTTCAGCTCCCCCACTGAGTTAAGTCTTTCTGGGTTCTGATAACTCCCTGAGCCCTTCTAGGGGAGGTGCCTCCTCTTTTCTCTTAGTAAGCCAATCTGGCCTCACAGAGTGGGGAGGTTGCTACAGTTGTGGCAGTGGGGGCAGGCGCATAGCCATGGTAGTGGTGGGCATGGACATGCTCCCCTGCGTTGGTGGGAGTGGGTGCACAGCACAGCCTAGGGCCTCCACCACTGTGTTGGCAGGGGTGCAGCTGAGGTTGTGGCTGTGGTTGATGAGGCAGGGTCGGCCATTGCGGAAGAGTTCCCTAAACAGCCACTGAGAGCCTTTTCTTTTTCTTTTTTTTTTTTTAGCATGCTGCTCCTAACAAGAACCCAGCATCTCACACAGCACAACTTTCCAGTAAGACCAGAGACTATCTGGATCAGGGTCCATCATGGCCCAACTCTTCTCCCTTCTTCAGGTGTCACCTGGCTCCCCAATTTCTCTGGTAATGACCCAGCTTGGATCTACAGTCTCAGCAGGAGAATGCAACCCCTGTGTGTCTGCCACTTTATCTTTACTCCAACCCATGACTTCACACATCCAGGTCCATCCTGGTGCTGCTCTATCCTCCCTGTTTAGCATGGAGGGAGCTGTTGATTTGCCTGTTTTCCAAGAATCCTGCAGCAGACCTGGCAGGTACCAAGCCTGGGGCTACATCAGCCCTGGTCCCATGCTGGTCCCAGGGACCTTACCATCCTAAAACAATCTCCTTACCATCTGTTTTTCAATGTCCTCTACAGTTTTGGCCTCCAACCTTCATATATGCTGGGATACCATTGACTGTTCACTCTGTTCCTCAGAATATCAACCAGGTGTTCCACCTATGCGCAGGGGGAAGTGGACTCCACTACCACCTACCTTGCTGCCATCTTGTGACCCAAAATCCATTTTTAGTTTCCTGAAAAAATTCTATATCATTTTCCACAGTGGCTGCACCAGGCTGCATTCCCACCAACAGTTCACTGGGGATCCTTTTTTCTACATCCTGTCCATCACTTGTTTTTTGATATGTTTATGATGGCCATTCTCACCAGTGTGATGTGGTATCTCATTGTGGTTTTACTTTTCATTTCTCTGATGGCTAGTGATGCTGAGCATCCTTTCCTGTGTCTCTGGGCCCTCTATATGTCCTCCTTGGACAAGTGTCTGCTCAGGTCTTTTGCCCATTTTTTAATTGGGTTGTTTTTCTTCCTGGAGTGCAGTCATATGTGTTCTTTATACACTTTGGAAATCAAACCCTTGTCCAAGGTATCATTGGAAAATATGTTTACCTGTATAGTTGCTTCTTTTTTCATCTTAATTCTGTTTTCTTTAGCTGTGGACAAGTGTTGGGAACTGCCCTGCCTGGTTTCAGAGGCTGTAACCCCCATGGTTAAGGCTGAGTCAGAGTTGGGACCATAAGCCATTAAGAAGACAAAGCTTATCTCCCTGGCAGGTGTGCCACCTCTGCCCACTTCACCCTGCTTGGCCCTGAGCTTGGCCAGTTAGCCAATAACGGGTAAGAATCCTCAAGGGAGGATCAACCTAAGACAGGCTCTGGTCACCAGGGATAAGCTCTCAGGGAAGGACTCGGGGGGGCTGTGGAAAAAGGGGGTGATGGACCCTCGCCCTTCGGCTTTGAAATAGCCTGAGTCCTCATTCTGTCTGCAAGAAGTCTCCTAATCTCTTGGCTGCTTTACTTCCCTGGCCTGACTTAAGCCTGAAGCAATAACAGAGGGCAGTGCAGTCCTGTGCTGGGAGGGGTGGATTCCCTGGGGAATCAGACCTAACAAAAATACATACATTCCTGTGAAACCTACTTAATTTGTACCCTCAGCTTAAAAGATAAGGGTCCAGACCTAAGATGAGTCTGGCGCCTAAAGTTTTATAGCCCTCTAACTAATTGGCTGTAACTCAGCATAAGCCATCAAAGTTCTCTGTAAATCATGTATTGTTTAACCCTTACTGCCTAACAATGATTGATGAGCTTTGTGGTATTCCTATGTGAATGAACCTAATAAAAGCCCTAATTTTTATTAGGGTGAACCTAACCAACCCAATTAAAAAATGGGCAAAGGACTTGAACAGACACTTCTCCAAGGAAGACATACAGAGGGCCCAGAGACATATGAAAAGATGCTCAGCATCACTAGCCATCAGAGAGATGCAAATTAAAACCACAATGAGGTACCACCTCACACTGGCCAGAGTGGCCAACATAAACAAATCAACAAACAAATGTTGGAGAGGATGGGGAGAAAAGGGAACCCTAGCGCACCGTTGGTGGGAATGCCGACTGGTGAGGCCACTGTGGAAAACAGTATGGAATTTCCTCAGAAAACTGAAAATGGAACTGCCCTTTGACCCAGCAATTCCACTGCTGGGATTATACCCTAAGAACCCTGAAACACCAGTCCAAAAGAACCTGTGCACCCCAATGTTCATAGCAGCACAATTTACAATAGCCAAGTACTGGAAGCAACCTAAGTGCCCATCAGCATAGAGTGTATCAAAAAACTGTGGTATATTTACACAATGGAATTGTACGCAGCAGAGAGAAAAAAGGAGCTTATACCATTTGCAACAGCATGGATGAAACTGGAGAGCATTATGCTAAGTGAAATAAGCCAGATGGTGAGGGACAAATACCATATGATCTCACCTTTAACTGGAGCATAATCAACAGAAGGAAAAAGCAAACAAAATATAACCAGAGACATTGAAGTTAAGAACAATCTAAGAATAGCCAGGGAGGAGTGGGGAGGGTACAGTGGGGAGAGGTGATTACAGGACCTATTATAAAGGACAGATAGACAAAATCAATGGGGAGGGTGGATGTCAGGGAGGGTGGTGAGTTTGCCTGGGTTGAGGTGGAGGGTTGGGGAGAAAAGGCATACAACTCTAATTGAATAACAATAAAAATTTAAAAAAAAGAAAAAGAAACTATGCTTGAAGGTTTCTCTCAATGTCCATACTTTTTGGCAATGCTGTAGCATTTCTCCAGCTCTCCATAAACTTCCAAATTAATGCTTGATGCTATAGAGTTTTGCCTGAGCTCCTTCATTCAGCCTCACTTCTCTGTTTTTAGACCCACTTTTTAATTGTCTCCCACAAGACATGCCCAGAGTATTCCACTGTATATCTAGAACCTGATTTATTTAGTGAATCCTTATTCACAGACACTTAGGCAATTTATGATTAATTTTATCTCTCTCAGAGAGAGAGAGAGAGGAAGGGAGGGATAGAGGGGGAGAGAGAGAGAGAGAGAGAGAGAGAGAGAGAGAGAGAGAGAGAGAGAGAGAATGAATATGTATAAGGGTAGACCCCAACAAATGGAATTTATTTTATTTATAAAACATTGTGTATTCATTCTTACATGTTTAAACTTCAGTCACTTTCAGAGTACTCTCCATTTGATGCACTACAGTTATCAAAATGTTTTTCCACTGCTCAAAACAGTTTTTGAACTCACTGATTTTGATCCCTTCTAGTCTTTCTGCCATTTTTGGTTTCACACATTCCACATTAGCAAAACTCTTCCCTTTGAGGAATTTTTTTCATATGGAGAATCAAAAAGAAAGTCACTTGGGGCAAGATATGGTGAATGGGGATGTGTGGCATGAGGGTCATGACATTTTGGGTCAAAAACTGCTGAACACTCAATGCAATGTGGGCAAGTGCATTTGTAATGACACATCATGAAATGGGCAAACACGTTTGAGTCTTAAAATATTCACTGAGGCTGAACACAGCCTGTCACTACAACACTAGCTGGTACACTGATACAGATGGGTTCCTAGAACACTCATATAGTGGTGGAAGCCTGTAGTACAAGGGGCCCACCCTCCAGAAGATAATTCCATTTTTGGGGGGTCCCCCTCATGTATATTACACACATATATTTAACACATTATTTTCTTTGGGCAAATTCCTACAGGTGGGGTTGTTGGATTATGGGGAGTCATAGATAAACAGGTGTTTTGCTCCTGTGGCTCATTGCCCTCTGGAGGTAGAGTACTAATGTTCAATGCCCCACCCCACTCCCATCCCACCGCCAGCAGGCACCATGATGTTTTAAATTTATATTATGCTCAGAAGACTCAGAAAATGACTTTCTGGAATCTGGAAGCAGTTGAGATGAGGGCTCTGGTCAACAGCTGTGGAGCCCAAAGATGAAAACCAACCCTTGCAATACTCTCCTTGCCTTGAACCCTTCCTACCCACATGAGCTGTCACTCTCTTTAGCTCTTTCAGCTGCTATGCCCAGATTTGACCCCAGGCTGTCCATTCACTCACATAGGTCATTTGGTGGCTAACTATGAATGAATTTCCAATGGAAGGGCTTGGGAGAAGGGTAGCCTGAGAAAGATCTTCCCCCACTGAAAGTTCTCTAGTAAGCTCACATTCCAGACCTGGCACAGGCAGCTGAACTTTCACACACCCTGCCTTCCATTCACCCATACAGTGAACTCCATTAGAACACTTGCTTGTATGGACAACTGCATGAGATGCTCTAAACACAGTTGTAGACAGGACTCAGTCTCCATCCTTGAGGCTCTGCATTCCAGCCGGAGAGACAAAAATTAGAGGAAAACCAGATGCCACATGAGTGGATTCATAGCTGGGGTGCATCTTATTGTTCAGGGAAATGAGAAAAGAGCTGAGACCTCCTGGAGGTAACAGAAAATCATTAGAAAAGTGACTTTTCTCTGTTATGTTAAAAAGGGATATTTTTAATTATAAAAGGAATACCCAGCTACAAAAATTCTAAACCATGCAGAAGCATAGAGCAATTTTGAAAACCCAATACAACCTCACTCCCCAAACATAATTATTATTATGTTTTTACTCTAAAAATTCATATTAAAAAGATATGTGTGTGTGCGTGTGTACACAATAAGATCATCCTTTGTAGACTTTTCATTAAACTGGCTTTCCCACTCAACAATTTAGCATGAATATCTTTTCATGTCAATACATTTTGGCCTCTTTTCAAAATTATTTTAATGGTTATAATCTACATTATAGGTGGTCCATGATGTATTTAAACCATTGCCCACACTCTTATTTCATATCAGTATTGTATTATGGGTTATATAACCAGACTCCACTCCTGCCCTTTCAGGCATCCCAACTTGAGCTGCCCTTTTGGTCACAGCTTCTCTTGTCAGCACCAATGTGTATCTTAGTAAAAACCTAACATAGATTGTTGAATTCAGAAATATATTGTCATAGAAGCAAACCTAAATGCAAATACCAGGAAAGCTCTAATTATAATTAGCTCTACTAGTACTATATGGAGGAGATATGTTTTCCTGAAGAATGTTCTAAACTTCAAAATGTTGGCCAAATGACAGCAACCTCTCTGGGTTTGGCTACTGCTGTCCTCTAATGGCACCCTGAGGCACTGCACCACAGAGTCTCTCTGCAAGCTAGGAACTAGTTCTAGGGTTAGTGGTTGATCCAATTGTACTTGTGAGTTCCCCAGGTCTTTGAAAACTGCTAACATTTCTCATGTTTAAAAGGTACTTAATAGAGTGGCATGGCATAGATCCAGTGAGTTCACTTCAAATTAGAGCACAGATTTTTTCTTGTTTTCTCTTTTTGCTGGAGCAAATGACTATTTTTCATAAATCCATAATCTTGTATGTTGTGTAAAGACATACATTGAAATGCTCATATTAACTAACCCATTAGTTATATATCAGGGGTCATACCCATCCTATGGCTTTAACATAACCACTGTTTTTTTTAGCACATCACCTAGTAGTAGTCCAAACATGCCTATAACCATTCATTGCCTGTCCAATTAATTTTCAATTCTATTGGGGAGGTCTGGTAGGGACCTTAATGGCCACAATAAAAGCCAAACTGATTTCTTAGGCCAGACATTCTTGGTGTCCTATTCCCAGTTTCAAAAGCCCAAGAAATGCTAATTCCAAGCAGGCAGCATCCATCCCTTTGAGTAAGCATAAAAGAGCTATGGATGCCAAATTACTGCTTAAGTCAACACCTAAATTTGGACAAAGGTAGAGTACCTGCAAAATCCTTAGCTGGCTATTTTTGTAGGTAAAAGATGAGTCTAGAAAATAAACAGTTCCTTTTTTGGTTGTGTTTATTTTTCATCCAGGATGATGTGGACGATTTATCAGGCTGCAATTTGTACATATCTAAAGATGTTAGGTAAATGAATTATAGACACACTTTGAGACTGAGTCATACTCAGTTGCGTGGGAGCACAAGCACCAAAGAAAGGTGGAGAAACAAGACTACGTCCATCACCAATAGGCAGCCAATGAAAGCTGCTTAAGTGGAAAAAAGAAGGCATATGGTGGTGCGTTTTCATAAAATATGATGACATTTTAGTGACATGAGAACTCTAAGTTTTTCACTCTAAAAGTTCAGGGTGAGACTACCTGAATTGGTATTCTGAGTTTCTACACTTTTTACATTAACAGAGGGGAAGGTGGGAGAGCTTTCACTACCTGAGCAGTATGTGCCACATTTGGACTCCAGAAAGATAAAGTTTTGGTCTTTGATAAGCATTACTTTAGGTATCTGAAATAAGGTGCTAAGACTAATGAGATCTTTTCCTCTGATTTCAATGAATTCACTTAACTCTTTGACACCTTTTCCCCCCTTGGCAGAACAAGGGAACGATTGTGATATAACCAAATAATCAAGGCTGATGTTTAAAAAAGAACAAAAAATTACCCTGTCTTTTGTTTGGAAGTACAAATGCACAGGAAGCTGTCTGTTTTTCTTAAATGGTTCAAAAAGAAGAATACTCATTGCATTGGGAATCCTAATACACCATATAATGTAAGTGATTTCAACAGTGCTGCAAAGAAAGTTGAAGAAGCAAAGGGAAGTGAACTCTCTCTTCTGAGGATAAGGATGCTCAGAATAAATAAGAGCTCTGAGAATGATCAAGGTTGCATTTCAAATCAGGGCAGGAAAAGACTGGGGAGTGGACTTTGTGTTATTCACTATTATTGATATTGAATCTTTAGTCAACATTTTTTAGAAAAAATAAGTTGTCATGAGAAAAATTAAAGGTGACATATTTACATGATTAATCTAAAATCCCCATACATTAAAAATATATTTGTTTATTTTTAGAGAGAAAATAAGGGAAGGAGAAAGAGAGGGAAAGAAACATCAATGTGTGGTTGCCTCTCATACACCTCCTACTGGGGACCTGGTCCACAACCCAGGCATGTGCTCTGACTGGGAATCTAACCAATAACCCTTTGGTTTGCAGACCTGAGCTCAATCCACTGAGTTACACCAGCCAGGGCTAAAATCCCCATACTTTTTATTCAATACTTTCATGTATTGACTAGCAAGTGAGTGCATCAGAGGAAATTTATTCTTGCAATTCTTTTTTTTTCCACTTAAGACTTTCTTTTTTTTTTTTCAATTACAGTTGTGTGCCTTTTCTCCCTATCCCTCCACCCCTCCCCAGCCAAACCCCCCTCCCTCCCCCACCTCCATCCTCCCCCTTGATTTTGTCCATGTGTCCTTTATAGTAGTTCCTGTAATCCCCTGTCCTCACTGTCCCCTCTCCACTCCCCCCTGTCCATTGTTAGATTGTTCTTAACTTCAATATCTCTGGTTATATTTTCTTTCCTTTCTTTTTATTTTTTTCTATTTATTATGTTCCAGTTAAAGGTGAGATCATATGGTATTTGTCCCTCACCGTCTGACTTGCAATTCTAATGTTCTCTCAGTTATTGGCAGTGAGATAGAGCTTGAAAATAGAAGGAATACATATAAGTTAACCACCACATTTCTACAGATGTCCAATTTGATAACATGATATGGTGGCAGGATTTGGAAAGGTGGACTAGAATCAGGGAAATGAATGAGATGTAATTAACATGAAATTCATAAACTGGACTTACCAGAGTTCACTAGAAAAAATCATGGAGCTCACAGTTTAAGTGAAAGTATATATTTGAACCTCATTCTTCAGAGGCACCTTCATTTTCTGTTTTTTCTTCTATTTCTATACACTTTCTCACCATCTTCTAAGTAAGCAACTTTTTCCCAGCCCACCCTGAGTGGTGGTTTTCCTCAAGGGTATGTCCTTGTCCTGCCAAACACTTTCTGTTCTTCCCATATACTCACAAGTCTTTGCTTCCAGCTGAGCACTTTCTTCTGCACTTTAGACCCACTTACCAACTGTCCAGAGGACCACCTTGGCTTGAATGTCTCCTGCCATTCAAGGTCAAAGTTTCCAGAAATGGTCTTTTGATATTTTTCTCCACTTGACTCCAATCACCATTCAACTTCCAAACTACTTTTAATAAGCCAATTTCAGACTTATTTACATATTTCAAACTTTTTTTTCCCAATGAGGAAAAAATAAGGTGTTCATGCACATACATGCATGCCACACATGAGTCTCTTCTGGGTGGTCCCTAACTCTGTGTGTAGTCTTCTATCCAACTGTACAACTCAGGTGCCTTAGGTTAGGTTCCCATACAAGTAGAGGGACCCTTAGACAAGTAGGTGCCTACATGTAGTTCATTTGGGATATGATTCTAGAGAAGACCAGTAGAAGAGTAAAGAAATGAGAGGGAAAGGAGCCAATGAAAGATGTGTAAGTATGCTAGTTCACTTAATGGGAAATTGGGGCTCTTATGTTGACAACACCATGTAAAATATGCCTCGGAGTTGTTTAACCTGGGGGGGAGGATGGATATTCCACCAACTCTCACCAGTCCTCTCTTGAAAGCTCCTCCAAGGGGTTGTTCATTCAATAGCTGACCTGCCACATGGAAACTCACTCAGGCAAAGTCATGAAAATGCTGGTGATAACATTGGGCTGACATGCACCAAATGATAAGAGCTGAGGGAATATGGGAGCAATACAGAAATCTCAGGGTCATACTTGACTTCTTCTCCATCTTTAATGATTTCTATTTATTTTAATAAAATGCCCTGTCTAGTAGATTCTGCTTCCTATATAACAGATAACTGTTATATTCTCCTGATACTCATCTCCAGCTCTCCAGTTCAGGCCACAATCATTTATCCATTACTTACTGGAACAGGTTCTTAGCTTGTCCCTCTGTTTTTATTTATTTATTTTATTATTTTACTGTTGTTCTAACACAGTTGTCTGCATTTAACACCCACCACACACCCCACCCCAGCCATTCCCACCTCCCACCCATGCTTCCAATCCCCCTGAATTTTGTCTACGTGTTCTTTATAGTTATTCCTGAAAGCCCCTACCCCCATTATCCACCACAATTATCCACCCCCACCTCCCCTTGGGTACTGTCAGATTGCTTTTAATTTTAATGTCTCTGGTTATATTTTGCTGGTTTTTTTTGGTTGGTTGATTAGGTTCCACTTAATGGTGAGATCACATATTTGTCCCTCACCACCTGACTTATTTAATTTAGCATAATTCTCTCCAGTTCTATCCATTCTGTCACAAAGGGTAGGAGCTCCTTCTTCCTTTCTGTTGTGTAGTATTCCATTGTGTAAATGTATATGTATTACAGGTTTTTTTTTTATTCACTCATTTACTGAAGGGCATTTAGGTTGCTCCTAGCACTTGGCTATTGTAAATTGTGCTGCTATAAACATTGGGGTGCATAGGTTCTTTTGGATTGGTGATTCAGGGTTCTTAGGATATAATCCCAGCAGCGGAATTGATGGGTCAAAGGGCAGTTCCATTTTTAGTTTTTTGAGGAAATTCCATACTATTTTCCACACTGGATACACCAGTCTACATTCCCACCAACAGTGCACTAGGGTTCCCTTTTCTCCACAACCTCACCAGCACTTGTTTGTTGATTTTTTATGATGGCCATTCTCAGCAGTATGAGAAGGTACCTCATTGTGGTTTTAATTTGCATTTCTCTGAGGGCGAGTGAAGCTGAGCATATTTTCATATCTCTCTGGGCCTTCTGTATGTCCTCCTTGTAAAAGTGTCCGTTCAAGTCCTTGGCACATATTTTTATTGGGTTGTTTGTCTTCCTGGAGTGGAGTCATGTGAGTTCTTTATATATTTTGAAAATCGAACCTTTGTCCAAGGTATCATTGGCAAATATATTTTTCCATAAAGTTAGTTATTTTTTTAATTTTAATGCTCTTTTCTTTAGCTGTGCAGAAGCTTTTTATTTTGATGAGGTCCCATTTGTTTATTCTTTCCTTTATTTGCCTTGCTTTAGGGGACGTGTCTGTGAGGACGTTGCTGCATGGAATGTCAGAGATTTTCTTGCCAATGTTTTCCTCTAGGACTTCTATGGCGTTACAACTTATATTTAAGTCTTTTATCCACCTTGAATTTATTTTTGTGCATGGCATAATTTGGTGATCGAGTTTCATTTAATGGCCGGGTGTGTGCTGCTGGAGTTGCAGGCATAGGTGTGTGGCCTCCTCTGCTGCTGCAGTCGGGGCACAGCCATGGTTCAGTGGTGTCAGGCACTTGCCACTGGGGCCTTGGACATGGGCAGGTGTACTCCACAGCTGAGTCCAGGGGGAGAGTAGGGGTATGGTGTGGTTGTGGCAGCAGGGAAGGGCCCTCAGCAGAGTCTGAAGAAGCTTCAGCGTCCTAGCTGCAGGAGGTGGGGGCTGCTGCCGTAGGAGAACTCCCTAAACTACCACGGAGAGCCTCCCTTTTTTTTTTTTTTTTTTTTTTGAACAAATTTCTCCTGTTCAAGCCTGCTGCTCCAAACAAGCACCCGGCCTCTCTCACACTGCCCAACTTTCCAACCACACCAGAGACTATTTGGGTCAGTGTCTGTCATTATCCAACTCTTCTCCCTTCTCCAGGCACAGCCTGGCTCCCCAATTTCTCTGATAATGACCCAGCCAGCATTCACAGTCTCAGTGGGTGGATACTGCCCCTGTGCTTTTGCCACATTGTCTTTATTCCCCCCAGTGACTTCAAGCATCCAGGTCCATCCTGGTGCAGCTCTATCTTCTCTGTTTGGTGGGGGAGGGAGCCGTTGACCTGGCTCTCTTCCAAGAATCCTGTGGCAGGCCTGGCAGGGCCAGGCCTGGGGCTGCAGCCACCCTGGTCCCTGCCTGCACTGGTCCCAGGGACCTTATAGTCCCAGAGCAATTTCCTTACCGTCTGATTTTTCAATGTCCTCTACAATTTTTGTCCTCCAACCTTCATATATGTTGGATACTGTTGGCTGTTCACTCTGTTCCTCAGAAGATTGGTTAGGCGTTCCACTGTGCACAGAGGGAAGTGGACTCCACTCCCACCTATCTTGCCACCATCTTAAAACTCTCGTGTCTCTCTGCTTTTAGTCTCTAATTATTACCCAGATTGAAGATAAAAGCAAACTCAATCATCTCACTTCACTTGCATGCAATTTTCCATGGCTTCCTATTTATCTTAGAATAAATTTCAGTATCCTTAACAAAAATTATAGGTAGGTCAATTATCTGCCCCCAGATACCATTTCTGGCCTCATTTCTTGCTATCATAACCCTGGTGTGCTTTGTTCATATTAAACTTTCTTCAGTTCAACAAAAATGTGCAGGTCTGAATAGATGTATTTTCTTCTCCTTAAAACATTGTTCCTCTGTCCTATGAGTTCTTTGTTAAGCTAACTTGTTTTCCTGGTCTTAGCTTGGGCACCACTCCTCTAGATAAAGGGCTTCTTCTCTGGATGCCAATAACATATTTTATGTCCCTATCAAAGACTTTGTCACACTCCATTGTAGTTTATTTTTGTCTTGGCTGCTTCTCCTTCTAGACTCAAAGCCCTGAGAGAACAGGGACACTAGAATTCTCTTTCTGCCAGAATGCTATGGCTCTCTTTCCACCATTATAACATATAGCATCTAACAAAGTACCATGAGAGCATTTATAATATTGAACAGATTAATACATGAATTACTGACCCGAATTACTGTCAAAGTTAACAAATTCCAAATTATTAATCTTCTAATAAATTTTAATTTTTCTATTTACTACTATGTATTAAAATAGTCTTTTTTATGACTAAAAACCTATGCAAGTTACTGATAGAGCCTGATTCAGATCACTTTGGGAAAATTGTGCCAAAATTGCCCCCTAATTTGTCAACTTCCAACATTGTTTATAAGCCAATTTTACACTTAGTTACATATTTCAAGTTTTTTTTTCTCAACTGGGGAAAAGGAAGGAGTTCTTGCATATACATGCTTGCAACTCAGACATCTTACAAGGCACAAGACATTTTGTTCCTCCTTCTTGTGACCTATGATGCTGAGCTGTGTGTTTTTTATTGTCAATAAATATTTTCTGAATTAAAACACAGATTTGAGTCTCTAAGTACAATATTTATTTCATTAAAATGAATATGCATTTATTATATGTAAATATAATATATTATACATTTATATATTATATTTCTATATGTGCATATATGTATATATTTACACACAGACATATACTGGCAAAGTGAGAAAAACACAAACTATGAATTTAGATGGATTTGGGTTCAATCCTGACTCTACCATTTTATCATTTAGTTGTTGGTATTGCTCACAAATTATTTAACTTCTATGAGCTGCAATTTCACATTGAGCAATATGGAAATAATAGCACCTACTTTGTAGGGCTGTTGTAACAATATTTGGTGTGTGAACAGTGTTACACAGTACATGATACCTAATTATTATTTTTAATAATATTGATAAGTTGATAGGATATTATGACAGAGAGGAGACAACTGCATTTTCTCTCACTGGAACTGTAGGGATTTGCAAGTATAACCCACTATGGTGTTCCCTGGTAGGGGCAAAAACATGCACATAGATAATCCAAACTAGAATTAGTAAAGATGTTAAGCACTGGTAACCCTGATAGTTATGAAGCAACAAGGGTCAGCTACAGGGTTTGGGGTGTCACAGTTCTATACAAGTCTCCAACACTTGAGAAGTAGGGGGGAAATGGCAACATTTCTGGCTAGGTGTCTATACATTCTGGTTACTTCCACAGTCTTTCATTTCTTATTTGGCAGAGATTAATAAAACTGGCTCTTTGGCCGTCTGCTCAAAAATAAACTTGTCTGTGCTCATCTACCATTTCCCTGGCCACAGAGGTATGTATCATCGCTGCTTCAAGGACATCTTTCAGGTTACCTGAAGGTATGAAAGATTAAGAAACATTTTGAAACTGAAGACATCAAATCTTACAAGATTATATATATGGAGAATGAAGGTGACCATACAATTGGACACTATTCTTTGAGAAACTCAGATAATTCTATTGTTGAAAGGCATGAATTATCAGCACTTAACAGCAAAATTCATCCTCACCAGCAAATTTCTTGTTTTACTTCTGGTAGTGAACTTGCACAGAATTTCTATGCAAGAGAAGGGTGCCCTCAAGGTAACTGTATGTTTCTAGAAGTACCTCTGAGAATGAGGCACCAGCTGTAGAAACTGCCATTTCATCTTCTTTTCTTTTCATTTTACCAAAATGTTATTTTTTAAAGATTTTCATTATTGTTCAAGTACAGTTGTCTCCATTTTCCCCACACCACTCTCCCCTGTCCCACCACCCCCCACCTCCCACCCTCAATCCTACTCCCCTTTGGCTTTGTCCATGAGTCCTTTATACATACATGTTCCTTGACAACCCTCCCCCCTTCTTTCCCCTATTATCCCCATCCCTTCCCTGTGGTTACTGTCAGTTTGTTCTTTATTTCAATGTCCTTGGTTATATTTTGCTTGCTTGTTTGTTTTGTTGATTAGGTTCCACTTATAGATGAGATCATAAGGTGTTTGTCTTTCACTGCCTGGCTTATTTCACTTAGCATAATGCTCTCCAGTTCCATCCTATGGGGAAATATAAAGGCAAGAAAAAAATATGTCCTCATTTACACCTGGTTCACAGGATGTAATTTTAATTTGGACAAGCAAATAGAAAACATTCATTAGGATTAAACCAAAATGTTATATAGTTGACTTAATTAAATCAATAAAAACTTGGCAAAGTATCATAAAATTACTCCATAAGTAGCCTTATTACATTCATGAAAAGACATATTATGTTCAACAAATAATCATTAATTTTACTGTATATTAGGGTTGCTTGCATATACAAGTGTGACATAGATCTTAATATTCTGCTCAGACTTATGTACCAGTTTTTCTAATGTACATGTAATTTTCTATTTTATGCTATTTCTTATCCAAAATTTATATTTTTTATTTCTTCTTATCTAAAATTATAATAATTTTCTACTGAGCTCTAGCATGATGTTTACTGTTTATGTGTGAATAAATCCAAGGACACACTTGTGGAAGGATTCCAAGAGCTGATAACCAATTCCCAAAGTACCCCAACAAGTTTTCATCTACTTATAGTCAAAAGAGTCCTGACTACAAAACAGAATACTAAATATTTTTTGAAATCCAGAGATAAAAAATAAAGGTGTGCAGTTTAATAATTATTAACAGTTGTCCTTGAGTTTGAGGGATATTGTTTTTTTAAATTGTTGTTCGAATACAATTGTCTCCATTTTCACCCCACCAGGGCCCTATATCCCACCCATCTACTCCTCCCACCCTTGAACCTACCTCCTTTGGCTTTGTCCATGTGTCTGTCCTTTATACATGTTCTTTAATGGACTTTCTCCTATTTACCCCCATTATTCCTCTCCTGCTCCCCTTGGTTACTCTCAGTTTGTTCTTATTTCAATGTTTCTGGTTATATTTTGCTTGCTTGTTTATTTTGTTGATTGGGTTCCACTTATACATAAGATTGTATGGTATTTGTCTTTCATTGCCTGTCTTGTTTCACTTAACATAATGCTTTCCAGTCCCATCCATGCCAGTGAGAAGGGTAGGAGCTCCTTCTTCCTTTCTGCTGTGCAGTATTCCATTGCATAAATGTATCAGTATTTTTTTATCCACTCATTTACTGGAGGACATTTAGATTGCTTCCAGCACTTGGCTATTATAAATTGTGCTGCTATGAATATTGGGGTGCATAGGTTCTTTTAGATTGGTGTTTCAGGGTTCTTAGAATATAATCCCAGCAGTGGTATTGCTGGGTCAAAAGGCAGTTCCATTTTTAGTTTTCTAAGGAAATTGCATATTGTTTTCCACACACTGTAAAATGCATGGAACATTTCTACTGGAGATGGGGAAAGAAAAATTTTAGAGTCTAAGTCCAAACACCAGATTTTCAATCACATGGTTATAGTGGGAGCACCCATGTTCATAAAATAAGACCCTCCTCCACCTTTTGACCACATGATCCAACCGAAGCTGGGCTGGTGAGCTTTTTCCACTTGAAACCAGCAAGAATTATCTGGATGCACCAGTCTGCATTCCCACCAATAGTACACTACAGGCCAATATTGCTGTGAACATAGATGCTAAAAAACTCAATGAATATTAGCAAACTGCATCCACAATATATTTAAAAGATTATACACCATGATCAAAGGTGGGTTAATCCCAGGGATGTAAGGATGGTACAATATTTGCAAATCAATAAACATAAACAAAAGGAAAGACAAAAATCACATGATCATATCAATAGATGCAGAAATAGCATTTGATAAGAGACAGCATCCATTTATGATTTAAAAAAATAAACTCAGCAAAGTGGGAATACAGGGAGCATTCCTCAACATAATAAAGGCCATATATGAGAAACCTACAGTCAATATCATACTCAATTGGCAAAAACTAAAGTCTTTCCCACTAAGATCAGGAACAAGACAAGGATGTTTGCTTTCACCATTTCTATTCAACATAGTATTGGAAGTCCTAGCCACAGCAATCAGTCAAGGAAAAGCAATAAAAGGCATCCAAATTGGAAAGGAGGAAACAAAATTGTCATTGTTTGGAGATGACATGATTGTGTACATAGAAAATCCTATACACTCCACCAAAAAAAACTTTACTCAACCTAATAAGTGAATTGGTCAAAACAGTGGGATACAAAGTCAATATTCAGAAATCTAAGGCATTTTTGTACACCATAAATGAAATATCAGGAAGAGATTGTGAAAGTAATAATGTCATGAAAGGTTTTCCTTAAAGCATTTCAGCTCTAGTGTATCCACACTGTAATCCATTCTTTACTATAGGGAATGATTCTGTGTGGCAATGGCTAATGTAGCTCAGCTCTGGTTCTGAAAACCAACAGGCAAGAGGCAGCACGCAGGATCCAGGCCCAGCGATCAGCTTTCCCATGAGGAACCAGGCCTGCATTATATGTAGGCTGCTTTGAGACTTGCTTTTGCTAAGACTCCCTCACTCTGAGTTAAGACTCTGAGTTTAATGCATATCTTTGAAGTAACTTCCTAAAGTCTGTGCTAATCTGTCCCAAGGAAGGAATGTAACCAGATCAATCACTTTTTATCATTCCCTTGCATTTGCAACATTCTTTTCTTCATTATCTGTAGGAAGTAATCAGCAACATCCTTTTCTTTGTTATCTGTAAAAAGTAATCACCAAAAGCACACCTGAGCATAATGAATGACCACCTTCCTTGATGTTATGCTCCCAGAAAGCAACAAAAGCCTGTCCAGGCAAGGGTCGGATGCTCTCTCACTCATAGAGTGACCATGCCATCCTTTTTCTCCACAGGACTTCTGCAGTCCTTGTGAATTTGTTTGTTTCATCATCAGCACTGCAGACACTGCTGGCCAGAGTCCGCATCATCTGGCGCCCAGAACAGGGACCCATGGCTGCAAGCTGCCATTGTGGACAACACACCAACTTGGTTGGAGTGTGTGCATCAGCCCAAGTAAGGGCAGACGACACCAAATGGTTTTTGGTAAGGTCGTAGGGTTTGTTGGACTTCCGAAAAAAAAAAAGGGATTTCTTCCAAGGTCACCCTCTCTTGCAGCCATTTTGTAACTGCACCCTCTTTAGTAAGCAGGAGCCTTGCTCTCTCCCACGCATTTGTCACACCCCGTGGGTATGGGTTAAGCAGTTAAAAACCACTAGGGTGCTTGCCGCTAGAAGACACCCATGAAAGGATAAGATGAAAAGTGGACCGGAATAGAACACTAGGTTTCCTGCCAGCCAGAAGCAAAATTCCACACAACGAGAGACACTGTGTAAAAGCATTTACAAGCCCATCCCTGTGGCACAACCCCCAGCTGGGTTTAGGCTTGGGTGAAAAAGCAAAGACTTTCCCTTTAATCTGTTTTAAAAGCAGCAACTAGTTACAGGGTTATTTACAAGTGTCTCAGCAGATTCTTTCTTTCAGGCCACCTCTTGCAGGCTTTTTGATTTTGCCTTCCCCTCCATCCACCTGCATAATGAAAAGTGGATAGTGAATGAGTGTTTCAGTTTTGACCGGACTCCAAGATCGCTTTCCAGAAGAAATTAGTGTTAGTGACAGGTTTTGTACAAGAGCGTTTGGCATCTGCCAAACTCCGAAGACAAAAGGCACTTCCTCCCCTCTGCTTGAGAAATCAGGTGTTCCCACATGAGTCAGAACCTTGCAATGGTGTCTGGGATCAATTTCTGAGATGTGCATGGGCCTTATGGGAACCTCCAAAATGATTTAATATAACTTTTGGCTCATCCAGGAATGCGTGATATAAAGGTTGATCACCTAGTGCTTTGAGCACCCCCTCGCAGTCCTAGATGCTGGGGGGAGAAATCGAGACCCATAAGCCGGGTTAGGGTACCTGGAATATCCAACAGCCCTCCCTGACTGTCTTTCACCAGCAGCACATTTCGACCCACTACACTCTCCTCATTAGTAAGAAACGGGATCTGAGAGTGCAGACAGAAAGGAAACGAAACTGAAACTGGTTGCCTAATCACCGCACTTGCGGTTGGAGGATTTTCAGAAAAGGTTCTTTTTATTTGTTAAGGAATTTCTTTAAAGGTTTCTGCGAATCCTCAATCATGGGGAACAGACTGTCTAAGGAACAGGAGCAATGTTTTAGGCTGATTCAGCAGCTTTTTAAGGCTACTCGATGTCTCCCAGAAAGGGATCTTTAGATGTGGAAATACGCGGGGGAAAGTAGGCCAGAGAAGCCCTCACAGTCAGGAGAGCTTAGACAAAAAGAGAAGGGGACTATGGGATGGTGGCGGTGGTGACTCTGGAAACCAGCCTGGCCCTTCCCGTGGGTTGCCCCAGCTGCGGTGGGTGTCACAGCTGCGCCCGGTGAGCACAGCTGGGGAGCTGTTGTGTGAACACTTGCAGTGTGGTGGTGTGGGTCTCTCTGCCAAGGATGGGCAGTGGAGGAGGGGAGGTTGCTCCTTCTCACCTCCCCTCCTCTCTGTGCAGTGGGAGTAACCTTTCCCAGTGCCCAGCGCTGGGCACAGTCTGGACCCGCCCGGTCCTCCCACCCTTGGGTCGGTGGTTACATGCAGCACCTAGCAGCAAACTTAGAACCAGTGCAGACAGCACTTCACAAATGGGAGTTCCAGCCAGGTCACCCTGAGGTAAGGGACAGCAGCCCCTGCACTTTGGGAAGCTTCCAGTGTGCTTAGTTTTGAAAGAGGGATTTCTATTCTGTTTACATTTCTATAACTGGAATAGGGGGCATTTCTCAACCCTAAAAATGTGTGTAGTCTCTTAAATGTTTTGGTCCGAATGGGCAAGTTGGACAAATTCAGCCTTACATCCTCCCCACCCCACTGGGGAGGATATTAATCTGGGGCAGGGACCTGCTCACTCAGTGGGGAATGTAAATCACCCTACTCTCAGAGTTAACCCCAGAGGATTGCAACCTCAAATAATTTGGCAAACAGATGTTAATCTTAGATCTAGGAACTACCAAGTCCAGAGAACAATAGAGTAAGTAAGTAACTTGCTGCTCAAACTCATTGCAGCTTGCAGAAACAGCAGGGGGTCTGTCTTTCCAAGCAGAAACTTATTCAGGTGCTCTACAGACCCCTCCCCACACTGGGGAATCAGCAAAGAATGTTAGAGCTGGGGGCCTTCAGCCACTTAGGCCATCCACAAGAAGTCAAGACTAATAATGGCCCAAGATATATTGCACAAACCATTCAGGCTTTCTTAGAAAAATGGGGAATTTGGCAGAAAACAGGTATCCCCTATAATATCACAGGTCAAGCAATTGTTGAAAGAGCTCACCAGAACTTTAAAACATTATTAAATAAACAAAAAAGGAGGAGTCAGGAAACATCCCCCAGGAATTTAACCATGCTAGCAATATACACATACAATTTTTTGAATTGTGATGATAATCTAAAGTCACCCATAGACAAACATTTTGTGCAAAACAGTCCTACAGGCCTGTTTGGTCTTATACAAAGACCTGTTAGGGGAATGAAAATGGAAAGGTCCAGTTGAACTATTAATTTGGAGAAGAGGGTATGCTTGTGTTTCCTCTCCAGAAGGACCTTTGGAGTTGCCAGCAAAGAGGGTGAAGCCATATCATAGAAAAGGCTTACCCAGAGGTGACCCACTTCTGCTCCATTGTCTGCATCACTTTATCATTACCATGTGAGGGTATATAAACCTCCTTAAATCACCTTCAGTTGCAGCAATTTTTTTCCTCCAAATTATGGGAAAGGTAATTATACAACCCTTATCTCAATTCTCATAGACATTCCGTGATATGGGTATTTTCTTTTCTTGTTTTTCAGATAAAGGAACTGTGGTTTGGAGAATTAATTTGTCTCAAATCATACAGCAAGTCATGGGAAAAGGAAATGCTTGTATTAATTCTTCTAGTGTTTAAGCACAGTACTTTTTTCTGTGATACAATGTCCTTGTTTCTGTTTGCTAGACAAGAACATTCGTCTCATTCCTTTTAAAGCTGATCAAAATGTTTAATAAGTAATTTTTATCACCTTGAAGAGAAAGTGTTGAAGATTTTATTTAAAAATTTTATTTATCTTTCTATATTTCACAAAAATTTCCAGAAGACATAGAAGCAAAATATTTTGCCTTACTATTATTTCAAGAATCCCCAAGTAGCAGCACAAAAAGAAGTATGCATTAATATATGTTTTTTTCTGAATATTTGGAAATATTCACAACCTTCTATGAGAATAAGAGCTGTCTATAATAATAATAATTCAGTAACACTTGTTAACATTAAGTATCACTTCTTAACATTTCACTGTCACATTGGACTGAAAATTAATATGGATATTCCATTCAATCCTTAAAGCAATCTAAGGTAAGCAAGGTAACTTTTCCAAGGTTATACAGGTGAGAAATGCCAAAGCTAGGGCCAAAATCCAGGATTCTCTGACAACATCCATACTTGTAATATTTTATTTTTTTCCGTGGATGGGCCATGGTTTACTTTACAACATGGCTATAATTAATCATTATGTGGTATTAATCATTCGATACATGAACACCCTGCTCAAGACCCGTAAGCAGACAGCCTCATAAAGCTAAGATTCCAAGCAGCTGCTTTTGGTATGAAGAGAAACCTTTCTCCTACTTCCTTCTAAATAAATAAGTGGGGTGTTGTGCTGTTCCCCAATAAACAGGCAAGGCACAAGGAGAGGTGTGGGTTGGGTCAAGGAATCACAGATTCATTACAGAATAAACAGAAACTATTGCAAGCATGGATATTGTCAGAAAATCCTGGATTTTGGTCTTAGAGGCAAAGGTGGAAGAGGGTTTCATATAAAAACACGAACTTTAAGGTAGCTCTCATAAAGTTAAAAAAATGGTTTTTAAGTACAAATGTAAATGTTCACTTGATAAATGTGGCCTTCAAACTTTATTTTTGATGTTTTACTCAAACACACAGTGAAATTCTACCACTAAATGAGGCTGCCCCTGCTACAATTGAAATGCAGGGCAGGAAATCTGGGGACATATTGGAACTGGCCTGCATGGCAAGGGCAATCTGGCTATCTTCCCAAGAAGGAAAAAACACCTGCATGTATTTTTTTTATGAATGTCCATCTCACTAATAAAATAACTTAATCAAAGAGAAAAGTTACATGGATACAGTTTAGACTAAAATAAAATCAAAGATCTGATGTATATAAATGCTATCATCATGATTGGCTTAATCGAGAACTCTATTTTTATCTAAAGAATTTAATTTTCTCACAAATTCTTAACTTGCTGGTGTATATGAGTGCATCTAAAGAATATTAGGTTTAGCTATTTTGAATGTTGAATTGTTTGTCTTGTACTGCTTATTGATGTCTTGGTCTCTCCACTTATTAATGCACAGCCAGACTAACATTAAAAAAAAAATTTGAGATTGATATTCAAATCTACTGACCATAAGTTTTTGGAGGCACAATATATGATACAGTGCAACAATATTTTCTTGAAATCAGGAAGCATGCAGCACACACCAGCCCATTCAAACCTGAATGTATAACTGTGTCAGCTGTGTTTAATTCAGTTTACATGAAATGCTTCCTCACTGAATCATCTTAATTTGAGCTTTCAGTAGAATGGTGACAGTTATGTTATCTTAATCATGTAGAAAAGCATGAGGCTAGAACATCATGTGAAAATACCTGTATGAAGGCAGCCTCTTTCTTCTCTTTCTCTCCCTCCCTCCCCGCCATGGTCTCATCTCTATCTCTATCTCTCTCTATCTCTATCTCTATCCCTATCTCTAATTATCTCTATCTATCTCTATCTCTTCCACCTTTTATTGTTGGTGCCCACCCATGCTTGAGCAGTGTTTTGGCTACTTTCCCATTAATGAATTTCCCAAAGCCTGTCAGTGGCTGGAAGTTAAATGTTCTGCCTTTGGCTTACAGAAAATACAAGTCAGATTGCCTTATTTTTGCCCCAAACTTGAAAGTTTATACTTCTTCACATTGATTCCTAGAAGAGTAAAAAATCTGATATTCATGTTAAGTCTAAAGAAAGTGGTTGTCCTAACTGAAAATAAAATAGATCCCAATTTATTTTTATGGTTATTAATTTAATTTTTTATTGTTGTTCAATTATAGCTGTCCCCATTCTGCCCCCCATCACTCTCCCCTGCCCTACCCATTCCTACCTGCCACATTCAATTCTTCCCCACTCTGTTGTCTTTGTCCATGGGTCCTTTACACATGTTCTTGATGACCCTTCCCCTTCTTTCCCTTGTTATTCCCCTCTGCCATCCCCTCTGATCACAGTCAGTTTGCTCTTTATGTCCATGTCTCTGGTTCTATTTTGCTTGCTTGTTTGTTTTGTTTATTAGGTTCCACTTATAGGTGAGATCATATGGTATTTGACTTTCACTGCCTGGCTTACTTTGCTTAGCATAATGCTCTCCAGCTTCATCCATGCTGTTGTGAAAGGCAGGAGCTCCTTCTTTCTGCTGCATAGTATTTTATTGTGTAAATGTACCAATTTGCTTTCCAATGCTCTTGCTCAAGATCAATGTTTAATATTTCCTTTGTGGTTCCTCTTAATAAAAAAAAAGAGGTATTTGATATAGTGCCACTTAATTAAAAAAAGGAGATAGTGGAATTGAACATTAAAAGGTCCAAGCAGCAGTGATGTTCAAAGGAGATAATGCAAGCATATTATTCCATTTTCATGTCTGATGAAAGAAATAATTCTAGCATTGAATATCTAAGCAAAACTGAGATGGCAGGAAAAGAGGAAAAATGAAAGGATAACTAGGCAATTTGCCCCAGGAAAATAGTACACCAAAAGCATTTATGCCAGATTATACATCTTGCTTTCATTTCCTTCTCTCAAGAATGATATTTTATTTTTTCATTCTTACATGCTATTTATTTTTAACTATTTTTATTGTTGTTGAAGTACAGTTTCCTGCCATTTCCCCCACCACTATCCACCATCCCACCCGTCCCCACCACCCCAGTCTTCCCCACCTCCCTCCCCTGTTTCCACCCTGCCCCCTTGTTATTGTCCATGTGTCCTTTATAACTGTTCCTGCAAGCCCTTCACCCTTTCCTCTGTAATCCCCTCCCCTCTCCCCTCTGGTCAATGTCGGTCTGTTCTCAGTTTCAGTGTCTTTGGTTATATTTTGCTTCCTTGTCCATTTTGTTGATTAGGTTCCTGTTAAACTTGAGATCATATGATATTTCTCTTTCACTGCCTGCCTTATTTCACTTAACATAATGCTTTCCAGTTCCTACCATGCTGTCCCAAAGGGTAGGAGCTCCTTCTTTCTTTCTGCTGCATAGAATTCCATAGTGTAAATGTACCACAATTTTGCGATCCACTCACTTACAGATGGGCACTTAGGTTGCTTCCAGCACTTGGCTATTGTAAATTGTGCTGCTATGAACAGTAGGGTGCAAAGTTCTTTTGGATTGGTGTTTCAGGGATCTTAGGATGTAATCCTAGCAGTTGAATAGCCGGGAAAGAAGGGCAGTTCCATTCTTAGTTTTCTGAGGCAATTCCATACTGTTTTCCAGAAATAGTGGTTGCACCATTCTGCATTCCTACCAAGAGTGCACTAGGGTTCCCTTTTCTCCACAATGTCTCCAACACTTGTTGTGTGTTGCTTTGTTTATGATGCCCATTCTCAAAGGCGTGAGGTGGTATCTCATTGTGGTTTTCATTTGCATCTCACTGATAGCTAGCGATATTGACCATCATTTCATATGTCTATGGACCCTCTCTATGTCCTCCTTGGAGAAGTGTCTGTTCAGTTCAAGTCCATTGCCCATTTTTTAACTGGGTTCCTTGTCTTAGAGTGGAGTTCTGTGAGTTCTTTATATATTTTGGACAGTAAACCCTTGTCTGAGGCATCATTGGCAAATATGTTTTCCCATAGATTTGGAACTCTTTTCATTTTAATACTGTTTTCTTTAGCCATGCAGAAGCTTCTTATATTGATGAGACCCATTTGTGTATTCTTTCCTTTATGTCCCTTGCTCTAGGGGACATATCAGTGAAAACACCGCCCTGTGAAATATCAGAGATTTTCCTGCCTATGTTCTCTAGGACTTTACTGGTATCATGACTTATATTAAATATTTCATACCCCTTGAATTTATTTTTGTGTATGGTGTAAGCTGGTGCTCGAGTTTCTTTTTTTTTTTTTTGCATGTAGCTGTCAGGCATTCCCAATACCATTTGTTGAAGAGGCTATTTTTAACCATTTTATGCTTCTTCCCACTTTGTTGAATATTAATTGACTGTAAACACTTGGGTTTATTTCTGGGCTCTCTGTTCTGTTCCATTGGTCTATGTGCCTGTTTGTATGCCAATACCAGGCTGTTTTGATTACAGTGGCCTTGTAATACAGTTTGATATCAGGTATTGTGATCCCTCCTGCTTTGTTCTTCTTTCTGAAAATTATTGCAGCTCTTTGGGGTCCTTTATGGTTCCATATAAATTTTTGGAGTGTTTGTTCTGTATCGGTAAAATATGCCATTGGTACTTTAATAGGGATTGCATTGAATCTATAAAATGCATTGGGTAGTATGGATATTTTGATGATGCTAATTATTTCCATCCTTTCAATCCATGAACATGGCATATGCTTCCATTTGTTTGTGTCTTCCTTAATTTCATTCTTCAGTGTTGTGTACTTTTCTGAAATTTAAAATGTTTATGTCTTCTTCATGGAGTCCTCCCTTGAGTATTAAAAAGTGATTTTCTGGGTCTCTTTTTATGGCCCTTTTTTTGAAGTATATTTTGTCTGATATGAGTATTGCTACCCCAGCTATTATTTTCTTGTCTGTTTGCTTGGAAAATTTGTTTCCAGCACTTCACTTTCAGTCTGTGTACGTATTTTGTCCTCAGGTGTATCTCTTATAGACAGCATATATATGGGTCATGCTTTCTTATCCATTCAGCTATTCTATGTCTTTTGGTTGGAGCATTTAATCCATTTGTGTTTAAGGTTATTATTGATACTTATCCATTGCCATTTTTTCATACCTGTTTTCCTATCTCTCTCACTCTTTTCCTTCCATTTCTAAAAGCAGTATGTTTAACATCTCTTGGAGAGCCGGCTTGTTGGAGGTGTATTCTTCATTTCTTTTTTTTTAAATTTTTATTGTTATTAAATTATAGTTGTCTGCATTTGCACGCCATCCCTCTACGTCACCCAAGGAGAACTCACGTCCCTCCCCAGCCTCCACCCTCCCCCTTGATTTTGTTCATGTGTCCTTTATAGTAGTGCCTGTAAATCTCTCTCCACACTGTCACCTCCCTACTACACGCTCCCCACTCCCCTCTGGCTATTGTTAGATTGTTCTTAATTTCAATGTCTCTGGTTATATTTTGTTGGCTTTTTTCTTTTGTTGATTATGTTCCAGTTAAAGGTGAGATCATATGGTATTTGCCCCTCACCACCTGGCTTATTTCACTTAGCATAATGCTCTCCAGTTCCATCCATGCTATTGCAAAGGATATAAGCTCCTTCTTTCTTTCTGCTGCTTAGAATTCCATTGTGTAAATGTACCATTCTTTTTTGATCCATTCATTTGGTGATGGGCACTTAGGTTGCTTCCAGTACTTGGCTATTGTAAATTGTGCTGCTATGAACATTGGGGTGCATAGGTTCTTTGGGGCTGGTGTTTCAGGGATCTTATGGTATAATCCTAGCAGAAGAATTGTTAGGTCAATGGGCAGTTCCATTTTTAGTTTTCTGAGGAAATTCCATACTGTTTTCCACAGTGGCCTCATCAGTCTGCATTCCCACCAACAATGTACTAGGGTTCCCTTTTGTCTGCATCCTCTCCAACATTTGTTTTTTGATTACATTGTCCACTCTGACTGGTGTGAGATGGTACCTCATTGTGGTTTTAATTTGCATCTCTCTGATGGCTAGTGATGCTGAGCATCTTTTCCTATGTCTCTGGTACCTCTCTATGTCTTCCTTGGAGAAGTGTGTGTTCAAGTCCTTTGCCCAATTTTTAATTGGGTTGTTTGTCTTCCTGGAGTGGAGTCGTCTGAGTTCTTTATATATTTTGGAGATCAGACCCTTGTCTGAGGTATCCTTGGCAAATATGTTTTCCCATACTGTTGGTTCTCTTTTCATTTTAATGCTCTTTCCTTAGGCATGCCAAAGCTTTTTATTTTGATGAGGTCCTATTTGTTTATTCTTTCCTTTATGTCTCTTGCTTTAGGGGACGTGTCTATGAGGATGTTGGTGTGTGGAATGTCTGAGATGTTCCTGCCAATGTTTTCCTCTACGACTTTTATGTTGTTATGATTTATATTTAAGTATTTTATCCACCCTGAATTTATTTTTGTGTATGGCTATGTTGGTTATTGTGTTTCATTTTTTTTTTGGATGTAGCTGTCCCGATCTCCCAACACCATTTGTTGAAGAAGCTATTTTTCTCCATATTATGCTCTTGCCTCCTTTGACAAATATTAATTGACCGTAAGGACTTAGGTTTATTTCTGGCTCTCTGTTCTGTTCCATTGGTCTCAAGTGCCTGTTTTTATGCCAGTACCAGGCCGTTTTGATTACAGTGACCTTGTAATACAGTTTGATATCAAGTATGGAGATACCCCCTGCTTTGTTCTTCATTATCAAAATTGCTGCAGCTATTCTAGGTCATTTATGCTTCCATATACATTTCTGAAATGTTTGTTCTGTATCAGTGAAATATGTCATGGGTACTTTAATAGCAATTGCATTGAATCTGTCAATCTCTTTTGGTAGTATGGCCATTTTGATGATTTAGTTCTTCCAATCCATGAGCATGGTACATGCTTCAATTTGTTTGTGTCTTCCTTAATTTCTTTCTTCAGTGATTTGCAGTTTTCTGAGTACAAGTCTTTACATCCTTGGTTAGGTTTTTTCCTAGGTATTTTATTTTTATTGTTGCTATATCAAATGGGATTTTTTCCCTGATTTCTGTCTCTGTTTTTTCATTGTTGGTATACAGGAATGCCTTTGATTTCTGAGTATTGACTTTGTATTCATTGTTTTGCCTAATTCCTTTATTAGGTCGAGTAGTTTTTTGGTGGAGTCTATAGGATTTTCCATGTACACTATTATGTCATCTGCAAACAGTGACAGTTTCATTTCCTCCTTTTCAGTTTGAGTGCCTTTTATTTATTTTTCCTGTATGATTTTTGTGGCTAGAATTTCCAATACTATGTTGAATAGGAGTGGTGAGAGAGGGCATCCTTGTCTTGTTCCTGATCTTAGTGGGAAAGCTCTAAGTTTTTGTCCATTGAGTATGATGTTGGATGTATGGCCTTTATTATGTTGAGGAATGTTCCCTCTATTCTCACTTTGCTGAGTGTTTTTATCAGAAGTGGGTTCTGTATCTTATCTAATGCTTTTTCCTCATCTATTGATATGATCATGTGATTTTTGTCTTAGCTCTTGTTTATGTGATTTATTAAGTTTATTGATTTGCTAATACTGTACCATTCTGTATCCCTGGGATCAATCCTGCTTGGTCATGGTGTACAATCTTTTTAATATATTGCTGGATGCGGTTTGCCAATATTTGTTGAGAATTTTAGCGTCTATGTTCAACAGCTATATTGGCCTGAAGTATATTTCTTCGTTTTTGTCTTTGTCTGGTTTTGGGAGTAGGATGATGCTGACTTCATAAAAGGAGTTTGGGAGTCTTCCATCATTTTGGATGTTTTTGAATAGTCTGTGAAGAATAGGGGTTAGCTCTTCCTTAAATGCTTTGTAGAATTCTCCTGTGAAACCATCTGGTCCATGGCTTTTGTGTGTTTGGAGTTTTTTGACGACTGCTTCAATTTTGTCTGCTGTTATTGGTCTGTTCAGGCTTTCTGCTTTTTCTTCATTGAGTTTTGGAAGACTGTATTTTTCTAGAAATGTGTCCATTTCACTAAGGTATTCCAATTTCTTGGCATATGGTTCTTCATAGTAATTTCTTACGATCCTTTGTATTTCTGTGGTATCAGTTGTAATCTTTCCTGTTTCATTTCTAATTGTGTTTTTTGGATCCTCTCTTTTTTCTTTTGATGAGCCTACTTAAAGGCTTTTTGAGTTTTTTTATCTTTTCAAAAACCAACTCCTGAATACATTGATCCTTAGAATTGTGCTTTTAGTCTCTATGTCATTTAACTCTGCTCTGATCTTGGTTATTTCCTTCCTTCTGCTTGCTCTGGGCTGTCTTTGTTGTTGTTCCTGGAGTTCTTGTAGGCGTAGGGTTAGGTTGTTTGTTTGAAATGTTTCTATCTTTTGAAGGTAGGCCTGTATTGCTATGAACTTCCCTCTCAGGACTGCCTTTGCTGTGTCCCATAGGTTTTGGGTTGTTGTGATTTCATTTTCATTTGTTTCCAGGAATTTTTTTTTATTTCTTCCCTAATCTCATTCTTGACCCATTCATTGTTTAATAGCATGCTATTCAATCTTCACGGTTTTGAGTGTTTGGGTTTTTTCCCTTGGTGTTGGTTTGTATTTTCAGTCCCATGTTGTCAGAGAAAATGCTTGATATGATTTCAATTTTCTTGAATTTGTTGAGGCTTGCTTTGTGTCCTATCATGTGTTCTGTCTATGAAAATATTCCATGTACACCTGATAAGAATATGTATTTTGCTTCTTGGGACTGAAAAGCTCTTTATATATCGGGCAAGTCCATTTCATCTAGAGTATTGTTCAGTGGCACAATATCTTTGTTGATATTTTGTTCGGAAGATGTGTCCATTTTTGACAGTGGGGTGTTAAAATCCCCTACTATAGTTTGTTTCTGTCAATATGTTAATTGAAGTCCTCCAAGATTTTCTTTATGTATTTGGGTGATCGTATGTTGGGTGCAAATGTGTTTACAATGTTTATGTCTTCTTGATGCATTCTTCCTTTGAGTATTATGAAGTGACCATGTGGGTCTCTCTTTATGGCCCTTCTTTTGAAGTCTGTTTTGTCTGATATGAGTATTGCTACCCCAGCTTTTTTATTTTTTTCTCCAATTGCTTGGAAAATTTGTTTGTAGCCCTTCACTTCTAGTCTGTGTAGGTCTTTTGTACTGATGTGGGTCTCTTGTAGGCAGCATATATGTGGGTCATGTTTTCTTATCCATTCAACTAATCTATGTCTTTTGATTGGAGCATTTAATCCACTGGCATTTAAGGTTATTATTGATAGGTAGTTATTCAATGCCATTTTTTCATACCTGTGTTCCTCTCTCTCTTTCTCTTTTCCTTCCTTTCCTTTAAGCAGACTCTTTAGCATCTCTTGCAGAGCTGGTTTGGTGGAGCTGTATTCTTTTAGACTTCTTTTGTCTGGGAAGCTCTTTATTTGGCTTTCTACCTTAATTGAGAGACTTGCTGGGTAAGGTAGGCTTTGTTGCAGGCCTGGGTTTCTCATTACTTGGAATATTTTTTGCCATTCTCCTGTGGCTTGGAGCATTTCCATTGAGAATTCAGCTGCTAATGTTATTGGGGCTCCCTTGTATGTTACTTCTTGTTTCTCACTTGCTGCCTTTAAGATCCTCTCTTTGTCTTGGAATTTTGCCATCTTAATTGTGTTGTATCTTGAACGGGGCCTCTTTGGGTTCCTCTTGCTTGAGATTCTCTGTGTTTTCTTGATTTGTGTGACTTTTTCTCTCATCAGGTTAGGGAAGTGTTCTATCATTACTTTTTCAAACAGCTTTTTTATCCCATGCTCTTCTTCTTCTCCTTCTGGTATTCCTATTATACGGATATTGTTATGTTTCATATTGTCCTGCATTTCCCTTATTACCTCTTCATTCTTTCTGAGTCTCTTTTTCCTGTTCTTGCACTTTCTGGGTGTTTTTTTTTTCTACTTCGTCCTCCTGTTCACTGATCCGATTCCCTCCTTCATCAGACCTGTTTTGATTCCTTCTACTGTGTTCTTCAGTTCAGAAATTTTATTCTTCATTTCCTCTTGGCCGTTGTTGATAGTTTCCTTTTCCTTTTTCATGGTTATATAGTTTGCAGTGAGTTCATTGTAGTTTCCCTGTAGTTTCTGGTAGTTCTCTGTGAGCTCAGTGAGCTTCCTGATAACCATTGCTTTGAACTGAGTATCTGAGAGTTGACTTATCTGTATTTCATTTAGCATTGTTTCTGATTCTTCTTCCTTTCCCTTCATTTGGGGGTTGTTTCTTTGTCTTCCCATTGTTTGTGTGACTCTTCTTGTTAGCCTCTGCTTCTTAAATTGATCTGTTCTGACTCCCTGGGTTTATGGTATGAACTTCTATGGTAGAATGCCAGTGGGATTCAGTGGTGCCATCTCCTTAATCTCCTGCACTCACTGGGCTGTCGTTTAGGTTGGCTCTCAGTATTTTGGGTTTTTATTGTTGTTGGGTCTTTCGTTGATGGATCCTTCCCTCGAACTGGTTAATTGAGGGTCACTCTATCTACCATGTCTTGTATTCTCTTGTGCAGATGTGCACAATTTTTGTTGACACTGATTCTTCTGTCTGTACAAGGTTTTGAGGCTTCTCTCTTGCTCTTCCTCAGTTGCTTGTTCTGAGTAACTGAAGAATTGTAAGAATAGTAAGTTCTCCACTATTTAGTTGTATTTCCAGATCAGTCCTGGATTGAGTTTTGTGTGGCTTCCACTCCCTTCTTCACCTTCTTCCGTTGTTATCTGTTAGTGGTTCTTTAGTTGGTGTATATCCTCTTCGAGCAGGTGTACTGGTGTTCACCATTCCCACATTGCAAGTTCTCTGGAGTAGCAAAGTTAAATTTGTCTCACTGTCTCAGTTATTAGGATGACCCTTGTTTGGGTCTAACTCTGGTCTTTTCAGAGCTCCAATTTTTATTGTCTCACCTGTGGGAAAGGAGGAAAAAAAGGAAAAAGGAATGAAGGAGAAAGGAATAGAAAAGGAAAGGAAGGAAGGAAGGAAGGAAGGAAGGAAGGAAGGAAGGAAGGAAGGAAGGATAAAAATATCAGAGGAAAGAAAAGAAGAAGGAATTTTAACAAAAATTTAAATAAAAAATAAATAAAAGAAGGCAGGAAGAAGGAATAAAAAAGTAAAGGAAGGAAGGAAGAAGGAATAAAAAAAGAAAGAAGGACAGAAAGGAAGAGGGAATTTAGGGGGAAAGAAAAAAAAAGTCTTCTGCTGGCTTTAAACAGGTCAGGTCACTTCTGCTGGTCTTCCTGTCTGAAATGGGAGGGGGTAGGTGGAGGGATTGGTTTCACTTTTCTCCCTTCCTGAGCCACACTCTTCGCTGTTGTCCAGCCTCCAGTCCAGTTCCTCAGGGTCCTTCTACTCTCCCCTAGGCCTTTAGTCCACCAGTTGTGTTGTCCTTGAGGGGCACCAATTAGGGGCAACTCACACTCCACCTTCTTGCTCTCTGCTGTCCTAGATGCTAGGGGCTCTCGGTGCTCCTTCAGGGTAGTTCAGCCCCCTACTTTGTAAGTCTTTCCAGGGACTGCAGTCTCCCCTAACCCTGCAGCTCCCCTCTGCTGGCATTCTGCCTTCCTCCTAGAGAGTGGGTAGGCACTGCAGCACTCTCTGCCTCTGTGCACAGGGGCTAGGTGGGAAGTGTTCAGTCCCTGGTGCTTCAGGTGTGGTAGCCTGCAGACAGCCAGGCTTTTGATAGGGTTGAGCACCGACCCTGGGCTTTGGGCCTTTTCCCCCCACCCTGGGCAGTGGAGCCGCTGATCAGAGTGCGCACCCACCCGTGGTTTCTGTTGTGGGAGCCCAGGCTGCTGATCAGTGTATGCACCCACCCAGGGGCTTTGGGCCTGTGCATTTGGGCACCCAGGGTGCTGATCAGGGTGCGTACCAATCGGGCTTCTGGTGTGTGCTGGGGCTGCTTATCTGGCGTTCACTGTCCAGGTCCTGTGGGAGTTGGGGCACAAGAGGCCAAGGCTGCTGCGGAGAATTCTCTAAACCGCTGCTGAGTGACTCTATTTTCTCTTTTTCTTTTCGAGAAATTCCTCCTTCAAGCCCCCCAGTCCAAACAACCACCTGGCCTCTCACATAGCCCAGCCTGGCTCTCTCCCAAGAATCCTGCAGCAGACCCTGTGCCCTGGCCGAGGCTTCAGCTGCCCTTGTCCCCGCACTGGTCCTAGGGACCTTATTGTCCTTAAGCACTCTTCTTACCATCTGATCTTTCAATGTCTTCTACAATCTTTGGTCTCCAATCTTCGGTCTCCAATCTTCATATATGCTGGAATAACATTGGCTGTTTGCTGTGTTCCTCAGATCAGCTAGGCGTTTCACTGGTGCGAAGGGAAGTGGACTCTGCTCCCACCTATCTCACCCCTATCTTCTCTGGAGGTGTATTCTTTTAGACTTCTTTTGTCTGGGAAGCTCCTTATTTGGCCTTAAGGAGCTCAATTGGTACATTTTAATTGAGAGCCTTGCTGGGTAAAGTAGCCTTGGTTGCAGGCCTGTCATTATCATTTCTTGGAATCTTTCTTGCCATTCTCTTCTGGGTTGGAGTATTTCCATTGAGAAGTCAGCTTCTAGCCTTGTTGGGGCCTCCGTGTATGTTACTCCCTGTTTCTCCTTTGTCTTGGAATTTTGCCATTTTAATTATGATGTGTCTTGATGGGGCCTCTTTGGGTTCCTCTTGCTTGGGACTCTCTGTGTTTCCTGGATTTGGGTGACTTTTTCTCTCATCAAATTAGGGAAGTTTCCCATCACTACTTTTTCAAACAGGTTTTCTATCCCTTGCTCTTCTTATTCTCCTTCTGGTATCCCTACTATACAGATATTATTACATTTCATTTTGCCCTGCATTTCCCCTAACTCCTTTGTCCTTTCTGAGCCTCTTTTCCTTTTCTTGCTCTTTCTGGGTGTTTTTTTCTACCTTGTCCTGTAGCTTGCTGATCTGATCCTCTGCTTCTTCCAGCATACTTTTGATTCCTTCCACTGTGTTCTTCATTTCTCTTTGGCCCTTGTTGATAGTTTGCATTTCCTGTTTCATGTTGATATAGTTTGCAGTGAGGTCATTGTGGTTTCCCTGTAGGTTTTGGTATTTCTCAATGTGCTCATTGAGTTTCCTTATAACCATTGCTTTGAACTCAGTATCTGAGAGGTGACTTGCTTCTGTTTCATTTAGAATTCTTTCTAAGGTTTCCTCTTTTCCTTTCATTTGGGGATTGTTTCTCTGTTTTCCCATTGTGTGTGAGACTCTTTTTGTTAGCCTCTGCTTCTTAAATTGATCTGTTCTGACTCCCTGGGTGTGTGGTGTATACTTCTATGGTAGAATGCCAGTGGGGTTCAGTGATGCAGTCTACTTAATCTCCTGAGCTGGCTGGTCTTGGTATGTTTTTTTATGTTGGCTCTGTGTATGTCTTTGCATTTTGATTGTTGTTGGGTCTTTCTTTGGTGGGTCCTTCCCTCCAGCTGGTTCACTGAGGGTCACTCTGTCCACCACATCTTGTATTTTTTTTTTTGCAGGTGTGGGCCGTTTGTGTTGAAGCTGATTCTTCTGTGTGTTCAAGATTTTGAGGCTTCTCTCTCACTCTTGTTCAGTTGTTTGTTCCAGGTAATTTTTCCACCATTTAGTTGTATTTCCAGATAGGTCCTTGATTGAGGTTAGTGTGGCTTCCACTCCCTCTTTCACCTTCTTCCATTGTTGTATCTGTTGGTGGTTTCTTTGTTGGTGGGTTTCCTCTTCCAGCAGGTATACTGGTGTTCACAGCTCCCACCTACTGTGGTTTTCTAAGGCAGGACCACCTACAGCAGCAATTTATTCCAGCTCCTCTTCCACAGTGGGAAATTCACTCTATCTTGGGCTCCAGCAAATGGAGAGCAGAGAAGACTAGAGTCATGTGATGAGAGTCTGGGGTTTGTGGCTCTTGGGGGAGAGTTGAATGGATGACTGCCTATGCTGAGTCCCTCTCCCACATTACAGACACCATCTTTCTTGCGGGGAGCACCAAGATGTTTTAAATTAGTTAATGGATAAAGGTAGCACTTTTACTTCAGGAAAATTAAAAATCCAAATGAGAGCTTCGAGCCCCAGTTAAATAGTTCAGTTTGTTAGAGCATCCTCCATATAATATACCAAGGTTGTAGTTTCAATTCTTGGTGAGGGCATGTACAAAAATCAACTAATGAGTGAATAAATACATTGGACAACCAATAGAAGTCTCTCTGTCTCTATCTCTCTCTCCATCTCTCCCTCCCTTCCTCCCTCCCTCTCTGTCTTCCTCTTTCTCTCAAATAAATAAATAAGAAAAACTTTGTTCAAAAAATTACAGCTTTGAGGTTTTGTGGTGGGGGGTTGGTCTCATGGTATGTAGTGAATAAAACAAGTTATTTATACATTTATTTATTGTTGTTCAAGTACAGTTGTCTCCAGTCCCCTCCCCCCTAAACACATACAGCAGCGTTAAAAAACAAAAACAAAAAACATTTGATACAGATGAAGGCTGGTCAAACATTCAAGCAAAATCTTTTCACTATCTGATTATTATATAATAAAAAGCACTTTATTCAAAGGGTACGTCATGTTGGTCAGCAATGTATGCTCCCACTAAATAACCAAAATGCAGAAATTGAAATAAAGTGAACTCCTTTTTTAGAGTTAATGAAAGATTCCTGTTTGTGAATTTTAGGCTTTGGAACCCAAACCTTCTGAACAACACCAGGGATTTACTGGTGATTTACTACTGTTTAGACAAGTGGCTAACAGAGAGTTACTCTAAAGATAGTTGATATCCCTTACCTGTCAATGTGGCTTTGCTAAAACCTGGACACTGGCTCCCATGGCCACAAATCCTCCTCAGGCTTTTTCCCAGATAAAATCTCAATGGGAAAAATATGGTTTGGCCTTGTGTCATCTCTTCTCCAGGGCCCTCTCTTTTCTCTCTCCAATGTCCCAACTCCAATCCCACACTGCTCACCTTCCTGTCATTTGGCTCATTCACCTCAGGCCCAGACAAAGCTTACTTCCTCCATTATCATCTCCTCTGATTCTTTGTTTTTGAAAATTGATGTAGTAGAATAATTCTAAGGCTAGTTTTGCCTTCTTGACTAGGGGGTAGTAGATCTGGAGAGGCTTTTTGAGACCCCTCTTAAATTTTTCTAGATAAATAGTGGCCTTTTCATACATACAAATAGTGGCCAAGTTCCCTCCCCATCTTTAAACCCATATTGCCCATCCTGGAAGAGGATCATGCCCTGGTGCTTTCCAGACTGGCAAACCCTGTGGGGGACAGAAGAACTCTGTTGAGACAGGTGGATTCTGGAAAAAGCATCTCGTATCAAGTATTTTGTCATTCACAGTGGTTGTTGGGTGGAATCCAGGGCACAGAAGCTGGGTGGAGATGAGGCTGTCTTTTGACACTACTTGTGTTGGGGTATTTGGACAACCCTTCCCCCATATCTTACTGTAGTGTGGTCATAAATAAAACTGACCCCAATATACTCATTAAAGTTAATGCATGTTACTCAGTTGTTTTCTTTTTTTACTCATATTAATAGTTGTTTGGAAGTGACACAATTTTAACGTTAATATAAACTAGAACTAGCAAAATGTAGAATGATCACCTTTATCTTAAAATTTACTTTTGTGTTTTTTGAATCTCTAGTTTTATATATCCTGTTATGACCTTTAACCTCAAGCAGCTAACATGTCTGTTACATTCCTAGACGTATCCTTTTGTAATGTGGCATTCTGCCTGGTGCAATAAAAAGCCCAAAAGAAGAACTGCACACAGAAATTCATGATCTAGTTGGAGGTAAAGACATAAGCATTAAAAGAATACTGAATAAGGTTACTATGGTGGACAGAGGCACTGAAGAGAGCTAAAAGGCTTACCCCATTGGTCTAAGCCTTCGAACTTTGGCTTAGTTAGCTTTCACACAATGGGAAACTTTTTGAACTTCTGAGCTTTGGTGTACACATCTGAAGGTGAAGATAATGTGAATCAGCCCTGGCTGGTGTAGCTCAGTGGAATGAGCACAGGCTGTAAAACAAAGGGTTGCCAGTTTGATTCCCAGTCAGGGTACATGCCTGGGTTGCAGGCCTGGTCCCCAGTGGGAGGAGTGTGAGAGGCAACCACACATTAGTATTTCTCTCCCTTTCTTTCTCCTTCCCTTCTCCTCTCACAAAATTAAATAAATCAAATATATTTTTAAAAAGATAATGTGGGACCTGCCTCACAGATTACAGTGAGCATTAAATGTGATGATTGTGCTATGTGTGGCACTCTGTAAAACATGTGATAGAAATCCATAATCACTTTCACTAGAAAGTTTTGGGGTCATGAATAAAAAGCTCACTCATGGGAAAGGTGAAATTCTAGTTAGATATTTCACAGTGGGTAAGATCTGGCTCAGAAGGAAGAACTATTTGTTTTGAGAGGTGAAGAAAACTAGAGGTATGAATTATACATCTATATTTGCCTTCATTTCCCCAAATGATGTCTTATTTTCCTGGTCTTATGGAAACATCTCACTCATAGAAGGGAAAAATATTTATATTTGAGGTAAAATATTTAAAATCAGAGACACGATGCACAGCTTTGTTACATACAAAATAGAGGGACAAAAATATTATTTGTTTAATTTGGATGGAGGATGAAGGAAAGAATTGCTTTAAATAGTTCACAGTCCTCTAATTTGACTAATATTTTATTTCCAAATAAAACTCTGTACAGTACCATCTTGGCCTTTTCTTTCCTCCCTTTCTGTTCTAACTCACTCTTCACCAGAATGGCCATCACCTTTTCCAAGGCAGTACTGCAGAAAAACTACACTTCTGTATTTTTTTAAACTTTTTTTTAACTGTTGTTCAAGTACAGTTGTCTCCATTTTCCTCCCACCACTCACCCCAACCCTAGCCATGCCCACTTCCCACCCTTGATCCTATCCCTCTTTGGTTTTGTCCATGTGTTCTTTATAGATGTTCCTGAAAACCTTTTCCCCATACTCCCACCTCCCCTCTGACATCCTAACTAACAACATATGAACCCTTGGAACTGAATTTTGGGTGAATACTGAACTCTAAGATAAATTCTTTAAAAATCAAGCTCATCAATGACCTATGAATGTGTTGATTATAACTGTCCATGGAATGAGATCAGGCCATTTGGAAATAAAATTGATTGAGACATTTGGATCTGAAATTTATGTTTTCATGATGAAAAATATCTAGAAAGAAAAATTCTAGAAAAAGGGATGCTTTTTCATTCATATTAGACAAGTTGAAAATTGTTGGGCATTTCTTCAGATGTTGGTTGTGAGAGAGTAAACCAGACATTTGGCCCAATGTGGAAATTTTGGCAAGGAGCAATGCATCCACAACACTGTGCTAGACTTTTGCACTTTACCAAACATTATATCTGGCTTCACTTTGAGTGCAAAAGATGAAGTCTTTCAAAACTCTCACTTCTGTCCAAATGAGATGTGCTAATGTCTTGAAAGCACTGCTTTCCCAGCTGTTTCTACACAAGGTACCTGGAACTTGGCCAGTACATTTTTTTTTTATTTATGCATCTATGCTCTCAATTTTATTGTCATTTCTGTGGATTATGCTGGATATAGAACGAGTGTAGAGATTTTGAGCAAATGGTGTCTCAAGACACTCTAGTGTTTCTACAGGCACCAAAATCCAGCATGATTGAAGGATTGAAGGTAACTCTTGGGTGGCATATTCATGATCAGAGCATCCATCATCAGTAGCATTTCCATCCAATTTTTTTCTTCCAAGATTTTGTTATTCTTCATTAGGACAAAGACTATCTAGGGAACTTGCTGATACATCTGGTGTGGCTATGAATCATACATTTTCTGCAGAAAAATCTACAACCTTCCTTGTAAAAAAAAAAGACATGTTAAATTTAAGAAACCTGGAAAAGTGGAAATGTCAGCTTGGCAGTTAATTCTGGAAGGATTTGCATAACTGGTCCTTGAAGCCATGAGGATAAAAGAGGACAGAGAGGTGTTCAGGACTGAGTTGCAAGGGTCTCCAACTTTTAGATTGCCTGGAGGTGGTTTCTCCAGGTGGGAAGTACAATACAAAAATATCTAAAATGTCACATATTGCTTCATGTTTGCAATATATCATTGGAATAACTTCAGAGAAAATCCAGTGAGTTCAGCTTCAGATACTGAGAAAGATGGGGGAAAGATGGGTGGAGTGGGGAGAACAATATGAACTTGAATGCCCAGTACCCCCTCCATAAGGTCCTTAATGCTCTGCTGCCCAAGGTAGAGTGTGCAGTTCCTGCTTGGTCATCACTGGAAGGCAAAGTGAGAGCTCAAGCCATGTTTCACTTGCAGAAGAAGTACACATTTCTAATTATTCTAAAAACTGGCAGGTATATTCTCAGCCTGAACAAATATGTTACCGAGAATATAAACCAGTTTCCTTACCATGGCGATTTCACATTCTGCAACCATGCTTGTCTTTTAAATGCCAGGTGCCTCGTAGTCATAGTGGCTTTTTATTGTAGAACCTTTAGCATCCCCCCAAAATAGAAGCTGTACCATTTGAATGAGAAACTACTGCTATAATCCACAATTTATAATGTTATCTTCATTCCCATTTACTCACAATTTGAGCCCTATCTCCTCTAATGCATTGACCACTCAGTACTGTTGCATTTAATTCAATGTTGGCCTTTTATATTTTACAGTTTATGACTTAAACAAGTCTACAATCCTGGAGAATTATACTGAAGCTGGTATCCCCCATCACCTAATCTGGAGAGTCTATATCCTGCTTTGCTTCTACCATTAAAGACTTCCATATAGACACATACATTTATCTACCTTTTTCTGATGATTAAACAATACATCACTCCATGCTTGCCTCTGTCTTAACTTGATGTGGAAGGAATAGCTAGTATAGGAATTGCTGGATGACTTCAAGTCATCATCCAACATTCATCACTTTTTTGTAAAAGATGAAACAATTGAATTTATTTTCACAAATCCAGCTGCTATGTTTTATAATTCATACCTCAGGCAGAAAATTTGGAAATGTCTTCCTTGAGGAACTGTCTTCATCCTTAGTTGTTCCTAAGCTTGGCTGCATATCAGAATCACATGGGAAAATTTGCTAAAATTATAAAGCCTCTGAAGTTTCCAAATTAAAATGTCTGTCCTGGATCTCAGGAATCTGTATTTTATTTTATTTTCCATTTTTAAATATCAGTTTTATTTTTTCCTCATTGATGCAGAAGATAGCTCACTGTAACATTAACTCTTGAAAAACACACACACACACAAATAAAATCGGAAAGCAAAACCATCCCCAAACAAACAATGCAATCATGACAAGATTTCGTCAACAATCTAGATTTAGAAATTTAAGAGGCTCAGAAGAGGAATAAAATATTCTACTTCTGTTAGCTCTGTCCTTGCACTTCATCATGATTATTAGAAAACCCTTTTGTGGCAAGCTGGGGGTTGCATTATTGAAGGGTTTGGGGAGATGCAAAGGAGCCTAGTTCATCGGGGTACCAGGCATTACTGATAAAGGGACCAGAACTCACAGACGGTTTTCAGAAAGAAAAACCGTAGTGTCTCCAAATGTACAGGAATCTGTATTTTAAACCAGCATTGTTTATGCATCACTATGAAATCCACATTAAATATATAGGATCTTCTAGTACATAAAAATCAAACCAGAGGAAGAATATCTGTAGTTTGAAACTTCTGTAAAGCATTCCATTGCCTTGGTTAGAGTTGAAGCAGCTGTGGTACTTATGACTATCCTGTACAAAATCACTAGTCACACATAGTTTACTAGATTTGATCATTACTGTATCAATCTCAGTTGCTATAAGGATTGTAAAAAAAAAAGGCCTTATTATAACTGTTTCTTGTTATTTTCCAAAATCTTTTAATAAATGCTGGCCAGAAATGTTAGAATTGATGCCTAAAAGACCCTAAAGGATATTTTCAATGGTATGCACATCAGAAAGCCTGGAGTGATTGCCCATTTCTCAGCTCCTCAATTTAGACTCAATGGCCCAGCCCATTCTCTGGTGAGGTGATGATGAGAGATGTTTCAGGGCCTGCTTCAAACAATCTTTCATACTTAAATGAAGCTTGGAAGGAAGTGTTTCAGATGTTATTTCTGATTATTCTACTCGTTCTTCTTCTCACAAAAGGATCTTGTTGCTTTTGCTAGATGGGTTTTGAAATATCTCAATCAAGAACATGGAATCTTTGTTATATGATCCATGAGAAGTGGTCTGGCCAATGCCAACTTAAAAGAAATATATTTTCCCAGGTTGTTTTTGATCAGAGCAAAACCATCAAGTGCATCTCTTCAACAACAGGGATATCAGAGTGTGCCCAATGGACTCTCTAATACAGCATTTCCTACATGGCTGCTAAAAACCACTCCACTTTTAGCTTCCACTCCTAGGTTCTTAATCAAGATTTCTGCTGTTCTCTGGAATCTATTGTTAAAAATTCTCTGGGTGAGTCATAAGTGCAATAATGTTTTGGAAACAATGCTATAATTACAGAGTCACAGAGTGAAGAAGGTAGTAGTCTGCCAACTTTCAGCTCTAGAGTAATACAAGAAAACTTTGGAAATAAATGTTTCACTAACTGTTCACTTAAGGGTATTACCACCAATCCTTAAATCTGCCAAGTCCTCAGGTTTACTCATCTTAAAAGACACTTCTACTCCTTACAGTCATTCTTAATTTTCATTCATATCCTACATTCAAAATTAAGCAGAAGATTCTGCCTATTTTACCTGAATCCAGTCACTTTCAACACCTGTGCTGCCACCAACTTCTTCTGCCTAACCTCTTGCTTTTCTTCATCCTGCCCCTCTTCTCTCCTCCCCACTGATGGCCATGCAGCAACCCAAGGGTTCCTTTCAAATCAAAAGTCAGGATGTGTAACATTGCTACTCAAACTTTTCTATGATCCCAATCTCACAAAAGAATAAAACAATGTCTTTCCTGTGGCCTCTAACTCATACATATTCTGGACCATATAGAATTCTCAGCACTCCTTTCCCCCACAACTGACTCCCTGTCCTTCCTGCTACTTCTGGAGTATATAAAGCACACTCTCCTTGAACCAGCTGTTCCCTCTGCCTTAGTGTTCTGTCTCCAGATATCTCTCCAACTCAACCCTTCTCTTCATTTATGTCTCTGTTTAAATGGCATTTCATTGTATCTCCCTTGATGGTCCTTCATATGGAACATCCCTCCACTTTTCTTTCCTTCCTTTGCTTTGCTTTCATTCATAGCACCTTTTACATCCCAACATGTATATTTTTTATTGTCTCTTTACTTTTAGTGGAATGTAGAGTCCATGGGAAGAAGGTGTTTTTCTATATCTGTCTTAGCTAATTCTTTTGTGCCCCAGTAGTAACTGGCATGTTGTTTATCAGTTAATTAAAAATAATTAATGGGTATCTGGACACTGAGGAGGACCCCATGAGATAGACCACTGAGTTTGGTGTTGTGTCTGGATCATCTTATTGATGTGTAGTTGTTATTATCATCTCAATAGACACTAGTCATCATGAACTAATACTGCCCTTGTGGCCTTTACTTTCCATTTCCCATTGTCAGTATTCATAGGGCCCCCCTCCTCCTGAAGGCCTTCCATCCTCCAGCAGCCTTACTTCCACCAACACCACAGAGAACATTTTTCAAAACCTTGCTCAACTGCTAAACTAATTTCCATAACTCCTTTTATCATATGATTCATGCTTTCTACTTCCTGACACTTTAACATGTATTATGAGCTCTTTGGTCAAGGGAATGCAAATTAAATCTTCCCATTTGCTGGTCTCTGTAAAGGGTGGGCACTACTTCCCCACCCTTTGAGCCATTGATGAAAATGACTCTCACTGACATTCCAGGACCATTGTTCTGCATGGCAGGAGATGCTCTTTGTCCACCAGCAGGGCCACCATTGCAAGCTGGACACAGAAGCATTGGTTGTGGAGTGTGAAGATTTTACATAGGGTCACTTCAGGGGATGTGTTTTAATCTGTTAATTTGAGTGGACGTGAGGTGATATGTGGTACATATTCCCATTTCTAACTCAATTTAAACACTTTCCAGACCAAATTTCTTATTTATTGATTTATTGATTTATTTTTATTCAGTTACAATTGTCTGCATTTTCTCCTCATCCTTCCACCCCACCCCAGCCAGTCCAACCTCCCTCCCCCATCTCTACCCTCCCCCTTGATTTTGTCCTTGTGTCCTTTATAGTAGCTCCTGTAGACCCCTCTCCCCACTATCCCTCCCCACTATCCCTCCCCACTCCCTTCTGGCTATTGTTACCTTGTTCTTAATTTCAATGTCTCTGGTTATATTTTGTTGGCTTTTTTCTTTTGTTGATTATGTTCCAGTTAAAGGTGAGATCATATGGTATTTGTCTCTCACCACCTGGCTTATTTCACTTAGCATAATGCTCTCCAGTTCCATACATGCATTTGCAAAGGATATAAGCTCCTTCATTCTCTCTGCTGCATAGAATTCCATTGTGTAAATATACCATAGTTTTTGGATCCACTCATTTGCTGATGGGCACTTAGGTTGCTTCCAGTACTTAGCTATTGTAAATTGTTCTGCTATGAACATTGGGGTGCATTGGTTCTCTTGGACTGGTGTTTCAGGGTATTTAGGGTATAATCCCAGCAGCTGAATTGCTGGGTGAAAGGGCAGTTCCACTTTTAGTTTTCTGAGGAAATTCCATACTGTTTTCCACAGTGGCCACACCAGTCTGCATTCCCACCAACAGTGCACTAGGGTTCCCTTTTCTCCTCATCCTCTCCAACATTTGTTTGTGGATTTGTTTATGCTGGCCACTCTGACTGGTGTGAGATGGTACCTCATTGTGGTTTTAATTTGCATCTCTCTGATGGCTAGTGATACTGAGCATCTTTTCATATGTCTCTAGGCCCTCTGTATGTCTACCTTGGAGAAGTGTCTGTTCAAGTCCTTTGCCCAATTTTTAATTGGATTGTTTGTCTTCCTGGAGTGGAGTCATGTGAGTTCTTTATATATTTTGGAGATCAGGCGTTTGTCTGAGGTATCATTGGCAAATATGTTTTCCCATACTGTTGGTTCTCTTTTCATTTTAATGTTGTTTTCTTTAGCCATGCAGAAGTTTTTTATTTTGATGAGGTCCCATTTGTTTATTCTTCCCTTTATGTCCCTTGCTTTAGGGGACATGTCCAGACCAGATTTCTTTGCAGTTCTTCCAACATGCTTTGGGAGGTTTAAAGTGAATGCTTTATTCACAGTATGGAATTTCCTCAGAAAACTATAAATGGAACCGCCTTTTGACTGAGCAACTCCACTGCCAGTATCATAACCTGAGAGCCCTGAAACACCAATCCCAAAAAAACTATGCACCCCAATGTTCATAGCAGCACAATTTACAATAACCAAGTCCTGGAAGCAACCTAAGTGCCCATCTGTAAATGAATGGATAAAAAAAAACTATGGTACATTTGCACAATGGAATTCTATGCAACAGAGAGAAAAAAGGAGCTTACCTTTTGCGACAGCATGGATGGAACTGGAGAGCATTATGCTAAGTGAAATAAGCCAGGAGGTGAGGGACAAATACCATATGATCTCACCTTTAACTGGAACATAATCAACAAAAGAAAAAAGCAAACAAAATATAATCAGAGGCATTGAAGTTAAAAACAATCTAACAATAGCCAGAGGGGAGGAGGAGGGGAAAGTGGGGAGAGGGGTTTCCAGGAAGTACTATAAAGGACACATGGACAAAACCAAGGGGGGGCGTGGAAGCAAGGGAGGGCGGTGAGTTTGGCTGGGGTTCGGGGGAGTGGTGGGGAGAAAATGCAGAGAACTGTAATTGAACAACAATAAAATAATAAATAAATAAATAAATAAAGTGAATGCTTTATTCAGTTATGTAACTTGAAAAAAATTAAGCAGGGGTGTGAAGTGGCTGCCTATAGCTCCACCTGCTCTGATTGGTCTGGAAGAAGATAAAGTCTGTTTTTTTTGCTCCTCTAATCTTCTAGTATTTGACCCACATTTGGAACCTCCCACATCAAATGCACTTTGTTCTGCCTGCTCAGAACCATGTCAAACAAGAAACACAAACAATGCCATGATGCCTGAGGTCCAGGTCTATGATCTTTCTCCACAGCTGGTAAGTTCCCTCTGAGGCTCTCAGACAATCCTTTTAGCTCAGCCACAGGGACGGAAAGGCATATTCAATTAAACAGAGAGATAAAAGGTCCATGCTCCACAGAATGAATGCCAAAGAATAACTATTGCACAGAATGGAATGGAAGCTCACAGTAGGAGTCAGCCTCAGGTTTCCCCAGAGGCTGTGCCTGCTGAGATAACATGGCTGGCCTTATTGCCTTCCCATCCCCTCAAAATCCAGTTGTGATTGCCAAGCATGGTGTCAGCAAGAAAGCTGGAAAGACAGACACAGAAAAGCAGACAGATCTAGGCAGTACTGATAAGGCTAGTGGGTCTGACAATCACCCTTCCTCCATATGTACCTACTGTGCTATAGGAGCATGGATGAATTTTTAGTCATGTGGCTATGAATGTGCCTAGTCAGTGATGGTTACTGCTTGTAGGAATGGAAGTGCTGCCATCAAAATTCCAATTTCTGTCTTTGACTCAAACTAGTAGTGCAGTGTTTAAGTTCTGTTTGAAGGAGGACTGTAAAAACATGAAAATCAAGATTCTTTGTCTAAGATAGACGACTGTACCAGTTTCATCTTCTCTTTTTATCTAGACACTACCCATCTATCTTTTCCTTGGTCAACCATTGATTCATGTGTGTGTGTGTATGTGTGGTTGAGTATATGCATATGTGCATGCATGGACATGTGTGTATGTCTGTATGCCCATATGCTGTGTGCATTATCTACTGTGTACCAGATCATATTGTGGGGATCAATCTTAGCTCCTCGTCTTCTCTCTATGAATATCCATAATACACAAATTTAGTACCTGAATGCATATGCCATAGCACACAGGTTTCTCCTGTCTATTAATACTTATGGCAGAGATTGTTTCTATTTTGTCCAACATTCAAATTGTTGCTTTTTAAAAATTTATAGTATGTCTAGAGTTTTATTTCTATTTATGTTTATTCTACCATTTATACCCCTATAGCCTCTTCCATCTCCACCCACACCTCTGCCCCCCAAAATTACCATGCTGTTGTCCATGTCCATGAATTCTTTAAAATTTATATTGAGTGTCACAGCAGGCATTCCTGTAGGGTGTTTTCACCTGCAGGCACAGCCACATACTCATGAGCAGTTATCCTGTGGCTTCTTTGTGATGATAACCATACATAGCTTGAGCTGGCCACAGGGAATAGTAGCCCACGACATTTGAGGTCTGTACAATGCTTAGAATACACAAAACAATAAGTCTGTCTCTCTCCATTATGTGATTCTCTGAGCCCAATCTGGGACTCTGGAGACGGTGAGGACAGGAATAAACTTTCTTATCACTGTCCTCTATTAATCCATTCACTGAACTAATACTTATTGTGTGCCTGCTACATGTCAAGCACTGTGCTATAGTCATTGGAAATCCAATAGGGAAAAAAAAGCCCCATTCTCATGATGCCTATGCATTTTTGCCTACAGGAGCAGTAGGAAAACCACTGTAGAATTATACATTCATTAACATTAATTATCACATAAAATGGGAATCACAATCTGAGAATGTAGTTTTTACAATACCAAATATTTAAATATTTGGTAACATTTTAGTTGTTTTTTCTCTTACATCTTATATTGATGAATTTTCTTTTTATTGCTTATCCAGTCTTTCATTTAGCACACATATTTTTGTGGGGACCAGGGCAACTGCAGCACCAGGCCCGTGCCATCTGGCCTGCCTCAGGACTCCTGGGAAAGAGTTGGGTTAACGGCTCCCTCCTCTGCCAAACAAGGCTTGAGCAACACCAAGAGAGACCTGGTTGCTTGAGGTCGCAGGGAGGGGAATAAGGACGAAGTGGTAAACACACAGAGACCATGGGCGCCTGCCAGGAAGAGTTGAGAATTGGGCCATATGGACCCCTGACCTGCTGGAGAGGTGGGCTGTTTGAGAGGACAGGTACTTCCTTGTACAGAGGGAGTAGCAGGATTGAGCAGAAAGATTTTCTCAAACAGAAAAAGACCCTCCGGGGCACTTTGGGGAATTCTCTTACAGCAGCAGCTCCAGTCTCCTCTCCACCTGGTTGCATTGATCTGTGCTCCCACGGGGCTGTGGGGGTTATCCAGCCCAAATCCTAAGCACCATGGGGAGAGTGCACACGACACCGAGAACACAGGCACCGACCAGGGAGTGTGCAACACAGAGAGACGTGAGACCACAGGCACCAGGGAGAGTGCGAATCAAGGAAGAACCCATGTGCATGTGCGTACACACATAGCCCAAAGGAGGGTAGAAACCATGAACACCACGATACCTCAGGGAAGAGGAAACCCACCAACAAAGGAAACACCAACAGCTAAGAAAAGGAGAAAGTGAAGGAGGGAGTGGATGTCACACTAACTCAAACCAGGACCTATCTGGAAATACAACTAAATAGTGAAGAAATTACTAAGAACAAACAACTGAAAAAGAGCAAGAGAGAAGCCTCAAACCATTGTACACACAGAAGAACCAGCTCCAACACAACCTGCCAATACCTGCAAAACAGAAAACCAGAGGTCGGGGATGGACTGATGCTCATATAACCAGCTGGTGGGAAAGACCCACAAAAGAAAGACCCAACAACAACCAAAATCCAAAGACAAACACAGAGCCAACATATACCACAGCTCAAGATCAGTAAGATTGGGAGAGGAAGGAGACTGTATCACTGAATCGCACAGGTATTCTACCAGAGAAGTCCACACCATAACCCAGGAGTACAAAACAGAGCAACTTAAGAAGCAGAGGCTAACAGGAAGAGTCTCACAAACAATGGAAAGACAAAGAAACAAACCCCAAATGAAAGGAAAGAAGGAAGTCTCAGAAACAATGTTAAATGAAAAAGAGGGAAGTCAACTATCAGATATTGAGTTCAAAGAATTGGTTATAAGGAAACTTAATGAGTTCACAGAGAATTATGAAAAACTGCAAGGAAACTACGATAAACTCACTGCAAACTATATCAACATGAAAAAGGAAATAGAAACTATCAACAAGGGCCAAGAGGAGATAAAGAATACATTTTCTGAACTGAAGAACACAGTAGAAGGAATCAAAAGTAGGATCCATGAAGCAGAGGATCGGATAAGCGAACTGGAGGACAAGGTAGAAAAAAACACCCAGAATGAACAAGAAAAGGAAAAGAGGCTCAGAAAGAATAAAGAGGGATTAAGGGAAATGCAGGACAACGTGAAACATAACAATATCCATATAATATGGATACCAGAAGGAGAAGAAGAAGAGCAAGGGATAGAAAACCCTTTGCTCTTTGTTTGAAAAAATAATGATGGAAAACTTCCCTAATTTGATGAGAGAAAAAGTCACACAAATCCAGGAAACACAGCCAGTCCCATTCAAGAGGAACCCAAAGAGGCCCACTGCAAGACACATCATAATTAAAATGGCAAAATTCCAAGACAAAGAAAGAATCTTAAAGGCAGCAAGGGAGAAACAGGAAGTAACGTACAAGGGAACCACAATAAAGTTAGCCACTGACTTCTCAATGGAAACACTCCAAGCCAGAAGAGAATGGCAAAAAAATATTCCATGTAATGAGAACCAGAGGCCTGCGACCAGGACTACTTTACCCAGCAAAGCTCTCAAAAAACATAGAAGGCCAAATAAGGAGCTTCTCAGATAAAAGAAGTCTAAAAGAATACACCTCAACCAAAACAGCTCAGCAAGAGAGGCTAAAGGGAATAATTTAAGGAAAGGAAGGAAAAGAGAGAAAAAGAGAGGAACATAGGTAAAATAAATTGGCAATGAATAAGTACCTATCAATAATAACCTTAAATGTAAATGGATTAAATGCTCCAATCAAAAGACATAGAAAAGCTGAATGGATAAGAAAGCATGACCCACACATATGCTGCCTACTAGAGACCCAACTCAGGACAGAAGACCTAAACACTGAAAGCGAAGGGCTGTGAACAAATTTTCCAAGCAAATGGACAGCAAAAGAAAGCAGGGGTAACAACACTCATATCAGACAAAATAGACTTCAAAAACAGGGCCATAAAGAAGAGACCCAGATGGTCACTTCATAATACTCAAAGGAAGAATCCACCAAGAAGACATAAACATTGTAAATATATATGGTTCCAACATAGGAGCACCCAAATGCATAAAAAAAAATCTTGGAGGCCTTCAAGAAAGATATTGACAGCAACACAATTATAGTAGGGGATTTTAATACCTCACTGTCAAAGATGGACAGATCTTTCCAACAAAATATCAACAAGGATATTGTGTCACTTAACAATGCCCTAGAAGAAATAAAATTAACTGATATGTAGAGAGCCTTTCATCCCAAAGAAGCAAAATACACATTCTTTTCAAATACGCATGGGACATTTTCAAAGCTAGACCACATGATAGGACACAAAACAAACCTCAAGAAGTTCAAGAAAATTGAAATCATATCAGCACTTTCTCTGACCACAAGGGGCTGAAACTAGAAACAAATCTCAAGGAAAAAAACCAAAAACATTCAAAAACATGGAGATTGAATAGCATGCTATTAAACAATGAATGGGTCAAGAATGAGATTAGGGAAGAAATAAAAAAAATTCCTGGAAACAAATGAAAATGAACTCACAACAACCCAAAACCTATGGGATACAGCAAAGGCAATCCTGAAAGGGAAGTTCATAGCAATACAGGCCTACCTTAAAAAGATAGAAACATTTCAAACAAACAACCTAACCCTACGCCTATAAGAACTCGAGGAACAACAACAAAGACAGCCCAGAGCAAGCAGAAGGAAGGAAATAACCAAGATCAGAGCAGAGTTAAATGACATAGAGACTAAAAGCACAATTGTAAGGATCAATGAATCCAGGAGCTGGTTCTTTGAAAATGTATAAAACATCGACAAGCCCTTAAGCAGGTTTATCAAGAGAAAAAGAGAGAGGATCCAAATAAAGACAATCAGAAATGAAAGAGGAGGGATTAAAACTGATGTGACTGAAATGCAAAGCATTGTAAGAAATTACTATGAAGAACTATATGCCAAGAAATGTGAAAACCTGTATGAAATGGACAAATTTCTAGACAAAATATAACCTTCCAAAACTCAATGAAGAAGAAGAAGAGAGACTGAACAGACCAATAACACCTGATGAAATTGAAAGAGTAATCAAAAAGCTTCCAAACCACATAAGCCCTGGACCAGATGGTTTCACAGGAGAATTCTACAGTGCATTTAAGGGAGAGCTAATACCTATCCTCCACAAATTATTTCAAAAAATTCAAGAAGATGGAGTACTCCCAAACTCATTTTATGAAGCCAACATCATCCTAATCCCAAAACCAGATAAAGACATAACAAAGAAAGAAAACTTAAGGGTTATATCGCTGCTGAAAATAGATGCCAAAACTCTCAACAAAATATTGACAAACAGCATACAACAATATATTAAAAAGATCATACAACACGATCAAGTGGGATTCATCCCAGGGATGCAAGGATGATACAATATTCCCAAATCAATAAACATAATACACCACATAAACAAAAGTAAAGACAAAAACCACAGGATCATATCAATAGATGCAGAAAAAGCATTTGATAAGTTAGAGCACCCATTTATGATAAGAACACTCTGCAAAGTGGCAATAGAGGGAGCATTCCTCAACATAATAAAGGCCATATATGAGAGACCTACAGCCAACATCATACTCAATGGATAAAAAAATAGAGCTTTTCCATTATAATTGGGAAAAGACAAGGATGCCCTCTCTCACCACTCCTATTCAATGTAGTATTGGAAGTCCCAGCCACAGCAATCAGACAAGAAAAAGAAATAAAAGGCATCCAAATTAGAAAGGAGGAATTGAAACTGTCATTGTTTGCAGATGACGTGATAGTGTACATGGAAAATCCTATAGACTCCTCCAAAAAACTACTTGACCTAATAAATGAATTTGGCAAAACAGTTGAAAACAAAGGTAATACATAGAAATAAAAGGAATTCTTGTGTACAAACAAAGAAACATCAGAAACAGAAATCAGGAAAAAAATTCCATTTGATATAACAAGAAAAATAAAGTACCTAGGAATAAACCTAACCAAGGAGGTAAAGACCTGTAGTCAGAAAACTACACAACACTGAAGAAAGAAATCAAGGAAGACACAACAAATGGAAGCATGTACCATGCTCATGGATTGGAAGAATTAACATCATCAAAATGGCCATACTACACAAAGCGATTTATAGATTCAATGCAATCGCTATTAAAGTACCCATGACATATTTCAAAGATATAGAACAAACATTTCAGAAATTTATATGGAACCATAAACAACCCCGAATAAATGCAGAAGTCTTGAGAAAGAAGAACAAAACAGGAGCGATCATGATACCTTATATCAAACTGTATTACAAGGTCACTGTAATCAGAACAGCCTGGTACTGGCATCAAAACAGGCACATAGACCAATGGAACAGAACAGAGAGCCCAGAAATAATCCCAAGTCTCTATGGTCAACTAATATTTGACAATGGAAGGAGGAACATAAAATGGAGCAAAAATAGCCTCTTCAACAAATGGTGTTGGGAGATCTGGACAGCTACATACAAAAAAATGAAACTCGATCACCAATTTACACCATACACAAAAATAAATTCAAGGTGGATAAATTACTTAAATATAAGTCATAACACCATAAAAGTCCTAGCAGAAAACATTGGCAGGAAAATCTCAGACATTCCGTGCAGCAATTTTTCACCAATATGTCCCCAAGAGCAAAGGACATAAAAGAAATAAAAAAACAAATGGGATATCATCAAAATAAAAAGCTTCTGCATGGTTAAAGAAAACAGCATTGAAATGAAAAGAGAACAAAGTGTATGGGAAAATGTATTGGCTAATGATACCTCAGACAAGGGTCTAATCAAAATATATAAAGAACTCAGATGACTCCACTCCACGAAGACACATTATCCAATTAAAAAATGGGCAAAGGACTTGAACAGACACTTTTCCAAGGAAGACATACAGAGGTCCCAGAGACATATGAAAAGATGCTCAGCATCACTATCCATTAGAGAGTTGCAAATTAAAACCACAATGAATAACCACCTCACACCAGTCGAGTGGCCAACATGAACAAATCAATGAGCCAATCAACAATCAAATGTTGGAGAGGATGTGGAAAAAAAGGGACCCATAGTACATTGTTGATAGGGATGCAGACTGGTGTGGTCACTGTGGAAAACAGTATGGAATTTCCTCAGAAAACTAAAAATGGAACTGCCCTTTGACCCAGCAATTCCTCTCCTGGGAGTATACCCTAGAACCCTCAATCACCGATCCAAAGGAATCTATGGACCCCAATGTTCATAGCAGCACAATTTATAATAGCCGAGTACTGGAAGCAACCTAAATGCCCATCAGCAAATGAGTGGATCAAAAAGCTATGGTACATTTACACAATGGAATTCTATGCAGCAGAAAGAAAGAAGGAGTTTATACCCTTTGCAACAGTATGGATGGAAGTGGAGAGCATTATACCAAGTGAAATAAGGCAGGAGGTGAGGGACAAATCATATGATCTCACCTTTAACTGGAACCTAATGAATAAAAGAAAAAAGCAAACAAAATGTAACCAGAGACATTGAAATTAAAAGCAATCTAACAATAGCTAGAGTTGAGTGGGGAGGATATAGTGGGGAAAGGGATTTTCAGTAACTAGTATAAAGGACACTTGGACAAAACCAAGGGGGATTGTGGAGGTGGGGGAGTTAGGGTGGTTTGGCTGGGGTGGGATGGAGGGTTGGGGAGAAAAAGCAGAGAACTCTAGTTGAACAACAATATTTTTTTTAAAGAGTAATTTTCCCTAAATTCTCAGTAATTATGTACATTGTTAAAAGCATAGATAATTGGCACATACTTATGTGCTTCTGTGATTCTTATATCACCTGTAATTTGAAATTCTTGGATATAGTATAAGATCACATGCTTGTTAGGAGGGTTGAGTTACAACTCAGGTAATCATGCCACTTCCGTCAGGCAGCCATATTTGCCTTTGATGAGAGAGAACTCCTTTCCCAAGACAGCAATTGCAGGAGCTTCTATTATTCATATCTGGATCATCATCTGAGGCTTGGCTATTTAACATGTGTATTTGAAGTGAAGTTTGTGGCTTGTTAATAAGCTGATACACATTGAAAAGTTGATTTCATTTGGTGAAATTGAAGGTAAGTGGATTGGCTAAATTATGGTGGAGATGTTTCCCTGCATGAACCAGGATAAGCAACAAGATGATCAATGAACCTGAGTGGTTTTGCTCAAGGCTTAAATTTTTCTGGTTGTATATTCAGCCAGGAACCCAGAGGTTTCTGTCTACCTTAAGCTGGCCACAAAAATGAGCCTGTTGTCTCAAGCCAACTGTCCAACAAGGTGGTATTTAGAGCACCTATAAGAACAGAAAGCATGGCCTTCATTGAGCTTGCAGAACAAGTTGTAGGAGCTGCTTCTGTGCTTCCCTGATAATAAGTATTTAATTTCAAAGGTCTGCAGGTGTGTCAGAATTTTGTCTGTAACTGGCTTTCTTGTGGACTAGAAACCAGGTCATTGTGGGGAGAAATCAACATTCACCCACCTACCTTTAAGTTCTTTTGGAGACCAACATTTTCTAACAACAACAACAACAACAACAACAACAACAACAACCCTAAGAGTTCAGCATGATTGAGTCGCCTAAGGTTGACAGGTGATACTAATGAGGTTTAGTGATGATCACAAAAATAATCATGAGTACTATTAATCTTATTTAGGTCCCTCTGAATTCCAGATAGGAGGAGTTTCTTCAGAAAGATTAACACTTGGGTCAATGTGTCAGGTCCTGTCATATTTAGGTGATTTTAAATTGGTGCATTTCTCATTTTTGTTTATGCTAACTGAATGTGCTTTTGCCTTTCTTACCTGATCAGGTTTCAATCTGGGTGAAAACTGCTAGCTAAAAAGGCACCCCAGTCTGTTTTAATATTTTGCATTCTCTAGTCAAATCTCTGCTGAAGAGAGGTTGGTTTGAGACCCATACATAAAAGAAATGACAAAACCCATACAGGTCCCCCCACTGTCTGAAGGTAGAGTGTTTCAATGAAATGGCTTAAAGTGAGGAATAAATTACCATTAATTTACTGTGAAGTCCACCAATACCCAGTTTGCTCTCCATAGGTTCTTGGACAGAATTTCCTTGAGATTTATCCCAGTCAACATGTAAGGGCTGAAATGAAAGTTTTAAGTTTCTGGAATGTTTGATTAATTTATCTTAATAGGAAAATTTTAATTTACAGAGATGAAGAGCTGCTTAAAATAAAAGAACATGAGGGGGGGGTAAATGCAGACAACTGTAATTGAACAATAAAATAATTAAAAAATAAAAAAACAAATACAAGAAAATGCCTTATTCTATCCAGTTTTGATGAGTGTGACAAACACCCATGTACACATCACCCACCTTTTCCAAATTAATATCCGAACAAATGACGCTACATTGCTTAGGACATTCTTAAAATAAGAAATACAATTTTGGCTATTGCAGAAACTCTACCCATTCTATTAGCTTCTTTTACCAAAGACAACCTCTCTGTGGAAGGCGGATTGCATCACTTTGATCTATATCTTAAAAATCATAATATATATGCATGTACCAATACATAGAATACATGGTGTTTGTTGTTTTCTTAATTTATTTTAGTGTTGTTCAAGTACAGTTGTCTCTATTTTATCCCCCCACCCAAGCCATCCCCACCTCCCTCCCCTGGCCCCACACCCTCCTTGGTTTTGAACCTTTATAGTTGTTCCTGGAAACCCTTCACTCTTTTTCCCCCATTACCCCCTTCCACCTCCCCTCTGTTTACTGTCAGTATGTTCTTAATTTCAATGTCTCTGGTTATATTTTGCTTGCTTGTTTGTTTTGTTGATTAGGTTCCACATAAAGGTGAGATCATATGGTATTTGTCTTTCAGTGTCTGGCTTCTTTCATTTAGCCTAATGCTCTCCAGTTCCATCCATGCTGTCACAAAGGGTAGGAGCTCCTTCTTTCTGCTGCATAATATCCCACCATGTTTTTTTCTTTTAATTTACATGAATGGGGTATTATTATTTTTTAATCCTCACCTGAGCATATGTTTTTATTGATTTTAGAGAGAGGGGCAAGGGGAGAGAGAGAGAAAACAAAACATTGATATGAGAGAGAACCATCAATCAGTTGACTCCCATACACACTCCAACCAGAAACTGGACCCCAAACCTAGGTATTTCCCTTGACTGGGAATAGAACCAGCAACCATTTTATAAATAAATTAATTAATTAATTAATTTTTATTCAGTTACAATTGTCTGCATTTTGTCCCCTTCCCTCCACCCCACACAACCCAGTCCCACCTCCCTCCCCCACCTGTACCCTTCCCCTTGATGTTGTCCTTGTGTCCTTTATAGTAGCTCTGATAGACCCCTCTCCCCACTATCCCCTCCCCACACCCCTCTGGCTATTGTTACAATGTTCTTATTTTCAATATCTCTGGTTATATTTTGTTTGCTTTTTTCTTTTGTTGATTATGTTCCAGTTAAACGTGAGATCATATGGTATTTGTCTCTCACCACCTGGCTTATTTCACTTAGCATAATGCTCTCCAGTTCCATCCATGCCATTGCGAAGGGCATAAGCTCCTTCTTTCTCTCTACTGCATAGAATTCCATTGTGTAAATGTACCATGATTTTTTGATCCACTCATTTGCTGATGGGCACTTAGGTTGCTTCCAGTACTTGGCTATTGTAAATTGTGCTGCTATGAACATTGGGGTGCATAGGTTCTCTTGGACTGGTGTTTCACGGTTCTTAGGGTATAATCCCAGCAGCAGAATTGCTGGGTCAAAGGGCAGTTCCAATTTTAGTTTTCTGAGGAAATTCCATACTGTTTTCCACAGTGGCCGCACCAGTCTGCATTCCCACCAACAGTGCACTAGGGTTCCCTTTTCTCCGCATCCTCTCCAACATTTGTTTGTTGATTTGTTTATGTTGGCCACTCTTACTGGTGTGAGATGGTACCTCATTGTGGTTTTAATTTGCATCTCTCTGATGGCTAGTGATGCTGAGCATCTTTTCCTATGTCTCTGGTACCTCTCTATGTCTTCCTTGGAGAAGTGTGTGTTCAAGTCCTTTGCCCATTTTTTAATTGGGTTGTTTGTCTTCCTGGAGTAGAGTCGTGTGAGTTCTTTATATATTTTGGAGATCAGGCCCTTATCTGAGGTATCATTGGCAAATATGTTTTCCCATACTGTTGGTTCTCTTTGTATTTTAATCCTGTTTTCTTTAGCCATGCAGAAGCTTTTTTATTTTGATGAGGTCCCATTTGTTTATTCTTTCCTTTATGTCCCTTGCTGTAGGGGACACATCTGTGAGGATGTTGCTGTGTGGAATGTCTGATATTTTCAGATTGCCATTGTTTTCATTTAGGACTTTATGGTGTTACGACTTGTATTTAAGTCTTTTATCCATCTTGAATTTATTTTTGTGTATGGTGTAAATTTGTGATCAAGTTTCATTTTTTTTGCATGTAGCTGTCTACATCTCCCAACACCATTTGTTGAAGAGGTTATTTTTGCTCCATTTTATGCTCCTGCCTCCTTTGTCAAATATTAATTGACCATAGAGACTTGGGTTTATTTCTGGGCTCTCTGTTCTGTTCCATTGGTCTTATACCTGTTTTTATGTCAGTACCAGGCTGTTTTGAATACAATGGCCTTGTAATACAGTTTGATATCAGGTATTGTGATCCTCTTGCTTTGTTCTTTTTCCTCAAAATTGCTGCAACCAGTTGGGGTTGTTTATGGTTCCATATAAATTTCTGAAATGTTTGTTCTATATCTGTGAAATATATCATAGGTACTTTAATAGGGATTGCATTGAATCTATAAATCGCTTTGGGTAGTATGGCCATTTTTATGATATCAATTCTTCCAATCCTTGAGCATGGTACATGCTTCCATTTGTTTGTGTCTTCCTTAATTTCTTTCTTCAGTGTTGTGTAGTTTTCTGAGTACAGGTCTTTTACCTCCTTGGTTAGGTTTATTCCTAGGTACCTTATTTTTCTTGTTGCTATATCAAATGGGATGTTTTTTCCCTGATTTCTGTTTCAGCAGTTTCATTGTTGGTATATAGGAATGCCTTTGAATTCTGAGTATTGACTTTGTATCCAGCTGTTTTGCCTAATTCACTTATTAGGTCGAGTAGTTTTTTGGTGGAGTCTATAGGATTTTCCATATACACTATCATGTCATCTACAAACAATGACAGTTTCATTTCCTCCTTTCCAATTTGGATGCCTTTTATTTCTTTTTATTGTCTGATTGCTGTTGCTAGGACTTCCAATAGTATGTTGAATAGGAGTGGTGAGAGAGGGCATCCTTGTGTTGTTCCTGATCTTAGTGGGAAAGCTCTAAGTTTTTGTCCATTGAGTATGATGTTGGCCGTAGGTCTCTCATATATGGCCTTTATTATGTTTGGGAATGCTCCCTCTATTCCCACTTTGTTGAGGGTTTTTATCATAAATGGGTGCTGTACCTTATCAAATAATTTTTCCATATCTATTGATGTGATCAAGTGGTGTTTGGCTTTGCTTTTTTTATGTGGTATATTATGTTTATTAATTTACGAATATTGTACCATCCTTGCATCCCTGGGAAGAATCCCACTTGATCATGGTGTATGATCTTTTTAATGTTTTGATGGATGCAGTTTGCCAATATTTTGTTGAGGATTTTAACATCTATGTTCATCAGTGATATTGGCCTGAAGTTTTCTTTCTTTGTTGTGTCTTTATCTGGTTTTGGGATTAGGATGATGTTGGCTTCATGAAAAGTTTGGGAGGCTTCCATCTTCTTGAATTTTTTGAAATAATCTCTGGAAGATAGGGGTTAGCTCTTCCTTAAATGCTTTGTAGAATTCTCCTGTGAAACCATCTGGTCCAGGACTTTTGTGTGTTGGAAGCTTTTTGATTACTCTTTCAATTTCATCAGGCATTACTGGTCTGTTCAGGTTTTGTGCTTCTTCCTCATTGAGTTTTGGAAGGTTATATTTTTCTAGAAATTTGTCCATTTCATCTAGGTTTTCAAATTTTCTGGCATACAGTTCTTCCTAGTAATTTCTTACAAACCTAGTAATTTCTTACAAACCTTTGTATCTCAGTGGTATCCGTTGTAGTCTCTCCTCTTTCGTTTCTGATTGTTTTTATTTGGGTCCTCTCTCTTTTTTTCTTGATGAGCGTGCTTAAGGGCTTGTAGATTTTGTTTATCTTTTCAAAGAACCAGCTCCTGGATTCATTTATCATTACAATTGTGCTTTTAGTCTCTATGTCATTTAATTCTGCTCTGATCCTGGTTATTTCCTTCCTTCTACTTGCTCCGGGCTGTCTTTGTTGTTGTTCCTCCAGTTCCTGTAGGTGTATGGTTAGATTGTTTATTTGAGCTGTTTCTATTTTTTTTAGGTAGGCCTGTATTGCTATAAACTTCCCTCTCAGGACTGCCTTTGCTGTGTCCCATACATTATAGATTCTTGTGAGTTCATTTTTGTTTGTTTCCAGAAACTTTTTGTTTTCTTCTCTGATCTCATTGTTCACCCATTCATTGTTTAATAGCATGCTATTCAATCTCCATATTTTTCAGTGTTTTGGGTTTTTTTCCTTGAGATTTGTTTCTTGTTTCAGTCCCTTATGGTCAGAGAAAATACTTGATATGATTTCAATTTTCTTGAATTTGTTGAGGCTTGTTTGGGGTCCTATCCTGTGGTCTATCTTTGAAAATGTTCCATGTGCATTTGAAAAGAATGTGTATTTTGCTTCTTTGGGATGAAAGGCTCTATATATATTGGTTAAGTTCATGTCATCCAAGGCCTTGTTCAATGCCAAAATATCTTTGTTGATATTTTGTTTAGAAGATCTGTCCATCTTTGACAGTGGGGTATTAAAATCCCCTACTATAATTGTGTTGCTGTCAATATCTTTCTTGAAGTCCTCCAAGATTTTCTTTATGTATTTGGGTGCTCCTTTGTTGGGAGCATATATATTTACAATGTTTATGTCTTCTTGGTGGATTCTTCCTTTGAGTATTATGAAGTAGCCATCTGGGTCTCTCTTTATGGCCCTTCTTTGGAAGTCTATTTTGTCTGATATGAGTATTGCTACCCCTGCTTTTTTTTCCTGTCCGTTTGCTTGGAATATTTGTTCCCAGCCCTTCACTTTCAGTCTGTGTAGGTCTTCTGTCCTGAGGTGGGTCTCTTGTAGGCAGCATATGTGTGGGTCATGCTTTCTTATCCATTCAGCTATTCTATGTCCTTTGATTGGAGCATTTAATCCATTTACATTTAGGGGTATTATTGATAGCTATTTATTCATTGCTGTTTTTTTGTGCCTATGTTCCTCTCTCTCTCTCTCTCTCTCTCTCTCTCTCCTCCTCCTCCCTTTCCTTAAAGCAGTCCATTCGGCGTCTCTTTCAGAGCTGGTTTTGCGGAGGTGTATTCTTTGAGGCTTCTTTTGTCTGGGAAGCTCCTTATTTGGCCTTCCATTTTAATTGAGAGCCTTCCTGGGTGGAAAAATCTTAGTTTCAGGCTTCTGGCTTTCATTACTTGGAATCTTTTTTGCCATGCTCTTCTGCCTTGGAGTGTTTCCATTGAGAAGTCAGCTGCTAGCTTTATCAGGGCTCCCTTGTATGTTATTTCCTGTTTCTCCCTTGCTGCCTTTAAGATTCTCTCTTTGCCTTGGAATTTTGCCATTTCAATTAGGATGTGTCTTGCAGTGGGCCTCTTTGTGTTCCTCTTGATTTGGATTCACTGTGTTTCCTGGATTTGTGTGACTCTTTCTTTCATGAAATTAGAGAAGTTTCCCATCATTTCTTTTTCAAACAGTTTTTCCATCCCTTCCTCTTCTTCTCCTTCTGGTATCCCTATTATATGGATATTTTTGTTTCATGTTTTCTTACAGCTCCCTTACCACCTCTGTGCTCTTTCTGAGTCTCTTTTCTTTTGCTTTCTCTATCTGGGATTTTTATTCTTCTTTGTTCTCCAACTCTCTGATTTTATCCTCTGCTTCATCCAGCCTGCTTGTAATTCCTTCTAATGTGTGTTGTTTTTTTTTTTAATTTCTGAGATATTGTTTTCATTTTTCCTGGTTTTTGGTAATAGTTTCTATTTCCTTTTTCACACTGATGTAGTTCTCACTCAGTTACTCATAGTTGTCTGTGAATTCCTTGACCATCTTTATAACCATTATTTTCAATTTTATATCCGATAGTTTGGTTAGCTCCATTTTTAGTGGGGACTCTTCCATTCCTTTTATTGCATGTTCTTTCTTTGTATCCTTATTTTAGGTGACTGTTTTTGTTTGTTTCTGTGTTTCCTAATGTTTCACTTTGCTAGCTTTCTTTGTAGGGTGAATTTCTATGGTAGGAATTCTATGAGTTTCAGTGGTGTGGTCTTTGATCTCCTTAACTGGATGATCTAGGTTTTCCCTTCCTTCTTTTTGTGTGGACTCTCTTGTTGTACTTGTTTTTTTTTTTTTCCTTTTGGTGGTTCCTTTAGTGGTGGTTTTTTTCCTCCAGGAGGTATACTGATATTGGAAGCTCCCACCTATATTTGTATGTGATCAGTGGCAGGGGCTAGGCATAATGCATTAAGGTGGGGGAAGAGTATTTTATGAGATTTAAAGTATCAGGAAGTAGAGAAGACATAGGAGATTTTTTGGATAAGTATAGCTTTAACTGATATTTCAACCAATTAGCCACTTTTTATAAAAGGTAAAAGAGAGATAAGACTCTTGTTAGAGGGGAGGATGGTTGTGAGCTGGATTCAGAAAACAGAGCACTTGTGCAAGGTTAGATGATGGGATATAGTGAGATTAATGTATAGAATTTAGACGTAGTGTGAGAGAAAATAGAGTTAACTACAACAATAATAATGCTCAGGATTAAAGTGAAAAGGGCGGTTGGATGGGAATATGGCATCAAGATAGGTGGGAGCAGAGTCCACTTTCCCCTGCACATGGGTGAAACACCTAGCCAATCCACTGAGGAACAAAGCTAACAGCCAATAGTACCCCAGCGTTTATAAAGATAGGAGACCAAAATGTATATAGGCCACTGAAAAAACAGATGGTAATAGGATTGCTTCAGGACAAAAAGGTCTCTGGTACCAGCACAGGGACCAGGGCAACTGCAACCCCAGACCCTAGCCAACTGGGCCTGCCATAGGACTCCTGGGAGAGAGCCCAGTTAAAGGCTCCTTCCCCTGCCAAACAAGGCTTGAGCAGTACCAAAAGAAACCTGGTTGCTTGAAGTCACAGGGAGGGGAATAAAGATGAAGTGGTAAACCCACAGAGGCTGTGGGTGCTGGCTGGGGAGATTTGAGAGTTGGGCCATGTTGTGCCCTGACCCAGACTGTCCCTGGTCTAGCTGGAGAGTGGGCTGTGTGAGATGACAAGCCCTTCCTTTCATGGAGTGGCAGGATTGGGCAGGAAGATTTCCTGAAAAAGAAAAAGACACTTGGGGGCACTTTGGGGAATTCTCCTGCAGCAGCAGCTCCAGTCTCCTCTCCACCTGGCCACCTGGTGCTCCCTGGGTGTGTATGTGTGTGGGGGGGGGCAGTAAGCCCAAATCTGAAGCACTGTGCAAAGTGCAACTTGGACAGACCTGAGACCACAAGCAATGAGGAGAGTGTGCATCATGGAAGTGGAGGGTGAGAGCTTGAACCTGTGGGTCTGGGGGCCACTGGAGTGCTGGGATAGAGGCTATCCAAGTGCTGATCAGGAATGGAGAAGAGCTGGGCTAGGCCCCCTGAGTTGGCCACATCTGAAAAGACCAGCAAAACTGGCTTGGCCAGTTTGAAGACAGCAGTCTTCAATCTCTCTCTCTCTCTCTCTCTCATTTCTTTATTATTATTTTTTATTATTTTTTCTTTCTTTTAACACCTTCTTCCTCTCTTTCCTGCTTTCTTGTTCTACTTCTTCTTTCTCTCCCTTTATATCTCTTCTTCCTTACCTCTTTTATTTTTTTAACTCCCCACAATTGAGACAATAAAACATGGAACTGAGAAAAGACCACAGTTGGACCAAAAGAGGGGGCATCCCAACAGCTGAGACAGTGAAACAAATTTCACTTTGCTACTCCAGAGAATGTGCAAGATATTGTATATTTGTATTATTATTATTATTTTTCATTATTCTTATATCATTCATTTTATTAGTATATTTTTATCTCTCTTCTTTCTGTGTAGTCTTCTTTGCTTGACTTGTTAATTTATATTGTTTGACTGGTTTCCCCTTGTTCTCTCTTTCATAGTGTATTATTAATTGACTGTCTTTCACTTCACTTGGGTTCCATTGGCACACTACTCTAGGACCAATACTCCCTATTCTAGTTATCCAGATCACATAGGTTCTGTTATATGATTGTTGCTTCATCATTATTGTAAATAACAGCTGTTCCATACATTTGTAAATACTACACAGAACCCCTCCCATATCTCAACCCACTTCGCTGTTTCTTGAACTTTATTATTGGTGTGGTTAACTCTATTCTCTCACACATTACACCTATTTCCTACGCTTTACTCTGATTTTAGCTCATAATCTGACCTCCCACAAACTCACAGCTTTCTAGATACAACACACTATCTCCCACCTCCCCCACAAACAAAAAGAGTCTTATCTTCTTTCCACCCTTTTTAAAAGGTGGCTAGATGGGTGAATTATCATTGTTAACATTATACATATCCAAAGGATCTCATATCTCTTATCTAAGGGCTGGTATTTTAAATATCATATAATACACTCTTGCTGTCTTAAACCATTTCGCCTTCCCCCTACAACCTATGACAAAAAAAAGTAGGTAGAAGCTGTGAATACCAAGATTCCTCCTGGAAGAGGAAGCCCAGCAACAAAGGAATGACCAACAACTAAGAACAGAAGAAAGTGAAGGAGGGAGAGAAAGTCACACTAACTCAACCCAGGACCTATCTGGAAATACAACTAAATAGTAAAGAAATTGCTAAGAACAAAAGACTGAACAAGAGTTAGAGAAAAGCCTCATAACCTAGTACACATGGAAGAAACAGCTCCAACACAACTGGCCTACACCTGTACAACAGAAAACAAGAGGTGGGGGACACATAGACCCCCAGATAAGCAGCTGTTTGGAAGAACCCACCAAGGAAAGAAACAAAAATAACCAAAAACCAAACACACACACAGAGTCAACATAAACCACAGCCCAAGATCGGTAACATCGGGAGATCAACGAGACTGTACCACTAAATTACACAGGTATTCTACCATAGAATTTTACACCATAAATCAAGGGGGTCAAAACAAAGCAACTTAAGAAGCAGAGGCTAACAGGAAGAGTCTAATAAACAATGGGAAGATAAATAAACAATCCCCAAATGAAAGGAAAGGAGGAAGTCTCAGAAACAATGTTAAATGAAAAAGAGGCAAGTCAACTATCAGATATTGAGTTCAAAACATTGGTTACAAGGAATCTTAATTAGCTCACACAGAATTACCAAAAACTATAGGGAAACTACAATGAACTCACTGCAAACTATATCAACATGAAAAAGGAAATAGAAACTATCAACAAGGGCCAAGATGAAATGAAGAATACAATTTCTGAACTGAAGAACACAGTAGAAAAAATCAAATGCAGGCTCGATGAAGCAGAGGATCAGATCAACAAACTGCAGGATAAGGTAGAAAAAAACACCCAGAATGAGCAATAAAAGGAAAAGAGGCTCAGAAAGAATGAAGAGGGGTTAAGGGAAATGCAGCACAACATGACACATAATAAAATCCATATAATAAGGATACCAGAAGGTAAAGAAGAAGAGGAAGGATTAGAAAATCTGTTTGAAAAAGTAATGATGGAAAATTTCTCTAATTTGATGAGAGAAAAAGTCACAAAAGTCCAGGAAACACAGAGAGTTCCAATCAAGAGGAACCAAAGAGGCCCACTGCAAGACACATCTTAATGAAAATGGCAAAATTCCAAGACAAAGAAAGAATCTTAAAGGCAGCAAAGGAGAAACAGGAAGTACCATAAAAGGGAGCCCCTATAAGGTTAGCAGCAGACTTCTCAATGGAAACACCCAATACAGAAGAGAAAGGAAAAAAAAAAAAATCCAAGTAATGAGAACCAGAGGCCTCCAACTAATGCAACCAAGACTATTTTACCCAGCAAGGTTCTCAATCAAGATAGAAGGCCAAATAAGGAGTTTCCTAGACAAAAGAAGTCTAAAACAATATACTTCCACCCAACTAGCTCTGCAAGAGATGCTAAATGGACTGCTTTATGGAAATGAAGGAAAAGAGTGAGTGAGAGAGAGAGAGAGAGAGAGAGAGAGAGAAACACAGGTACAAAAAAAACCAACATTGAATAAGTACCTATCAATAATAACCTTAAATGTAAATGGGTTATAGGCTCCAATAAAAAGATATAGAATAACAGAATGGATAAGAAAGCATGGCCCACACATATGCCACCTACAAGAGACCCACCTCAGGACAAAAAACCAACACAGACTGAAAGTGAAGGGCTGGAAACAAGTATTCCAAGCAAACAGGCAGGAAGAAAAAAATCCAGGGTAGCAGTACTCATATAAGACAAAACAGACTTCCAAAAAAGGCCATAAAGAGAGACCCAGAAGGTCACTTCATAATACTCAAAGGAAGAATCCATGAAGAAGTCATAAACATTTTAAATGAATATGTACCCAACATAGGAGCAACCAAATACATGAAGAAAATCTTGGAGGACTTCAAGAAAGATATTGACAGCAACAGATTATAGTAGGGGATTTTAACACCCCACTGTCAAAGATGGACAGATCTTACAAATATCAAAAAAGATATTGTGTCATTGAACAATGCCCTACATGAAATGCACTTAATGGATATGTAGAGAGCCTTTCATTCCAAAGAAGCAAAAATCACATTCTTTTCAAATGCACATGGAATATTTTCATGATAGACTACATGATAGGACACAAAACAAGCCTCAACAAATTCAAGAAAATTGAAATCATATCAAGCATTTTCTCTGACCATAAGGTACTGAAACTAGAAACAATTCTCAAGGGAAAAAATAAAACATGGAAATTGAATAGCATGCTATTAAACAATGAATGGGTGAAGAATGAGATTAGTGAAGAAATGAAAAAGTTTCTGGAAAAAAGCGAAAATGAACTCACAACAATCTATAATGTATGGGGCACAGCAAAGGCAGTTCTGAGAGGAAATTTCATAGGGATAAAAGCTTATATAAAAAGAACAGAAACATTTCAAATGAACAACCTTACCCTATACCTACAGGAACTGGAGGAACAACAACAAAGACAGCCCAGAGCAAGTAGAAGGAAGGAAATAACCAAGATCAGAGCCGAATCAAATGACATAGAGATGAAAAGCTCAATTTTAACAATCAATGAATAGAAGAACTGGTTCTTTGAAAAGGTAAACAAAATCAACAAACACTTAAGCAGGCTCATCAAGAAAAAAAAAGAGGATCCAAATAAACACAATTAGAAATAAAAGAGAGATTAAAACTGATACCACAGAAATACAAAGGATTGTAAGAAATTACTACAAAGAACTATATGCGAAGCAATGTGGAAACTTAGGTAAAATGGACAAATTTCTAGAAAAATATAACCTTCCAAAACTCAATGAGGAAGAAGCACAAAGCCTGAACAGATCAATAACACCTGATGAAATTGAAACAGTAATCAAAAATCTCCCAACACACAAAAGCCCCGGACCAGATGGTTTCACAGGAGAATTCCACACAGCATTTAAGGGAGAGCTAATCCCCATCCTCCACAGATTATTTCAAAAAATTCAAGAAGATGGAAGACTCCCAAACTCAGTTTATGAAGCCAACATCATCCTGATCTCAAAACCAGATAAAGACACAACAAAGAAAGAAAATTTCAGGCCAATATTGATGATGAAAAAAGATGCTAAAATTCTCAAAAAAATATTGGCAAACTTCACCCGGCAATACATTAAAAAGATCATCCACCATGGCCAAGTAGGATTCGTCCCAGGGATGCAAGGGTGGTACAATATTTCAAATCCATAAACATAACACACCACATAAACAAAAACAAACAACCCCCCCACAAAATCTAATCAATAGATATGGAAAAATTATTTGATAAGGTACAGCACCCATTTATGATAGAAAACACTCAGCAAAGTGTGAAGAGAGGGAGCATTCCTCAACATAATAAAGGGCATATATGAGAGACCTACTGCCAACATCATACTCAATGGACAAACACTTAGAGCTTTCCCACTAAGATCAGGAACAAGACAAGGATGCCCTCTCTCCACTCCTATTTAGCATAGTATTGGAAGTCCTAGCCACAGCAATCAGACAAGAAAAAGAAAGAAAAGGCATCCAAATTGGAAAGGAGGAAATGAAACTGTCATTGTTTACAGATAACATGATTCTGTACCGAGGAAAATCCTACAGACTCCACAAAAAAACTACTTGACCTAGTAAAGGAATTTGGCAAAACAGCTGGATACAATGTCAATACTCAGAAATCAAAGACATTCTTGTACACCAAGAATGAAACATTAGAAACAGAAATTAGGGAAAAAATCCCATTTGATATAGCAACAGGAAAAATAAAATACCTAGGAATAAACCTAACCAAGGAAGTAAAAGACCTGTACTCAGAAAACTACACAACATTGAAAAAAGAAATTAAGGAAGACAGAAACAAATGGAAGCATGTACCATGCTCAAGGATTGGAAGAATTAACATCATCAAAATGGCCATACTACCCAAAGCGATTTACAGATTCAATGAAATACCTATTAAAGTACCCATGATATATTTCACAGATATAGAACAAACATTTCAGAAATCCATATAGAACCATAAATGACCCTGAATAGCTGCTACAATTTTGAGAAAGAAGAACAAAGCAGGAGGGATCACAATACCTGATATCAAACTGTATTACAAGGCCATTGTATTCAAAACAGCCTGGTACTGACATAAAAACAGGCACATAGACCAATGGAACAGAACAGAGAGCCCAGAAAGAAACCCAAGTCTCTACAGTGAATTAATATTTGATAAAGGAGGTAGGACCATAAAATGGAGCAAAAATAGCCTCTTCAACAAATGGTGTTGGGAGATCAGGACAGCTATGTGTAAAAAAATGAAACTCGATCACCAACTTACACCATACACAAAAACAAATTCAAGGTGGATAAAAGACTTAAATTAAGTCATAACACCATTGAAGTCCTAGTGGAAATCATTGGCAGGAAAGTCTCAGACATTCCACATGGCAACATCTTCACAGACATGTCCCCTAAGACAAGAGATATAAAGAAAAGAATAAACAAATGGGACCTCATGAAAATAAAAAGCTTGTATATGGCTAAAGAAAACAGCATTAAAATGAAAAAAGAACCACAGTATAGGAAAACATTTGCCAATGATACCTCAGACAAGGGTCTGGTCTCCAAAATATGTAAAGAACTCACATGAGTCCACTCCAGAAAGACAAACAATGCAATTAAAAAATAGACAAAGGAATATAACTGGAGACATTGAAATTAAGAACAATGTAAGAATAGCCAGAGGGGAGTGGGGAGAAGATACTGGGGAGAGGGGTCTACAGGAGCTACTATAAAGGACACAAATACAAAATCAAGGGGGAGGGTAGAGGTGGGGGAGGAAGGTGGGATTGGTTGTGGTGGGGTGGAGGGATGGGGAGAAAATGCAGACAATTGTAACTGAATAAAAATTTAAAAAATTTTTAAAAATATGCAAAGACTTGAACAGACACTTCTCCAAGGAAGACATACAGAGGACCCAGAGACATGAAAAGATGCTGAGCATTACTAGCCATCAGAGAAATGCAAATTAAAACCACAATGAGGTACCATCTCTCACCAGTCAGAGTGGCTGACATAAACAAATGAACAAACAAATGCTGGAGAGGATGCATAGAAAAGGGAACTGTAGTACATTGTTGGTGGGAATGCAGACTGGTGCATTCACTGTTCAAAACAGTATTGAATTTCCTCAGAAAACTAAAAATTGAACTGCTTTTTGACCCAGCAATTCCGCTGCTGGGATTATATCCTAAGGGCCCTGAAATATCAATCCAAAAGACCCTATGCACCCCAATGTTCATAGCAGCACAATTTACAATATCCAAGTGCTGAAAGCAACTAAATGCCCATTAGCAAATGAGTGGATCCAAAAACTATGATACATTTACACAATGGAATTCTATGCAGGAGAGAGAAAGAAGGAGCTCCTACCATTTTCAACAGCATGGATGGAATTGGAGAACATTATGGTAAGTGAAATAAGCCAGGCGTGAGGAACAAATACCATATGATCTCACCTTTAACTGGAACATAATCAACAAAAGAAAAAAAACTAACAAAATATAACCAGAGACATTGAAGTTAAGAACAATCTCATAATAGTCAGAGTGGAGTGGGGAGGGGTTGGTGGGTAGAGGGGATTTCAGGAAGTACTATAAAGGACACGTGGACAAAATCAAGGGGGAGGATGGAGTTGGGGTAGGCAGGTGGATTTGGCAGTGGTGGGGTAGATAGATGGGGAGAAAATACAGACAAGTGTAATTGAACAACAGTAAAATAATTAAAAATGGAAAAAATATAGTGAAATGAGCTAATAACATGGAGTGTTGCTGTGTACTATGTACAACTGTAAGGAACTACAATTATTTACAATAATACTGGAACAATAATATGACAGGAAATATATGATTTGGATAACCAGAATAGAATGTACCTGTTCAAGAATTGTATGTTACTGGAACACAGGTGAAGTGAAAGAAGGAAAATTAAAATACCATACAGAGTGAATAAGGAAAACCAGTCAAACAATGCAAATAACAAGGAAATAAAATGTGGAAAGCTAAACATAAGGAAGAGAAATAAAAAAAGTACTAATAAAATAAAAGTAGTAAAAAATAATGACAAGGTAATAATAGTACACATACACAATAAAATGCCAGCTCTGTGGGATAGTAAAGTGACATTTGTCTTAGTTTCTCATTTTGGGGTTAGCTTTGTGCTTCCCCTTTTGACCTGTCTCTATACCCCTTGGAACTCAGCATCTTAGTGCCTCACCTGTTGGAAGAAAAAAAGGGAAAAAAAGAGAGAGGATCCAAAAAGAAAAAAAAAAAAAGATAATAATAAGCCTCCTGCTGAGTTTAAACTTGTTCAGTGTGTTCTGCTTATATTCCTAGATGCAACAGGACAAGAGGGGCTGGTCTTCACTTTTCTCCCTTCTTTTGTTTCTGAGAGGATGGGGACCAGGTCTAAGTCACAATATTCAGTTTCCCAGCCTCAGGCCCAGGTCTTCCATGAGCTGCCAGACCCAAATCAGCCACTCAGCTGCTCACAACATGAGTAAATCTCCAGCGCAGAGCTGAAAGAAGTGGGGTACACGGTTCTGCCTAGGCCCTCACTCTGGGCATGCAGTGAGAGACAAGTGGGGTGCACTGTTCTGCTCAGCTACTGTCTCTTGTTGAACAGTGCCAGACAAGCAGAGCACACTAAAACACTTGTTACTGTGAGCCACTTCTCCTCTCCTGAGGGAGTCTATGGTTTTGCCTTCACATCAACATTTGAAAGATGCCTTGTTGGCAACAAAGGAATGACATCAATTAGCTTTGTTTCTTTATATGATTCTAAAAATAACAAATATCCCCTTTTATGTTTTACTCAAAAGTGGCCCATGAATTTGCAAGTGTGCATCTCCTTTTAATGTGAATTAATTCATATCCCAACAGCTACAGTAGAAAAGATAAGCACTTTAACATATGTTATTCATAATTCTTAAGATCTGAGAAGCCAAAGGCAAAATATGCTCAGAAATGAATGAAAACATGTGAAGCCAAAATGTGCATTGTGGCCTCTCAGTCTGGTCCTGCTTCCCAGAATGCCCTGTCCACACTCCTCACCAAAGTATCCCTCTATGTCAAGGTTTGCAAGAAACACCATCTGGTTTTTCCAACCTCAAACACCCCCTCATTGTCTAATCACTTATTACTTACATTGCATATTTGCTATTAATAATAACACATAGAGAAGGCAATATGTGCCTGGTATAGTTTCACAGAACTTGTTCAGGTCCTGGCCCCAGGGTGTACTATAATTCTGAGCTTTCATTTCTTTTTAAGTTGTAGTACCCTGGATATTTTAGAGGCTGTGTATAAGACTATGTGAAACACTACCTTGGAAACCAAATAGAGTAGACTCAGTACATATGTTTCCTCCCTCATCCTTGTTATTCTCCTGTGACTCTTTCTCTTTTATATGGGGGATATATGTGTAGTTGTTGCAAGCTACTTATGAGTAGAGGATCTAAGTTAAGTAGTTAACTTTAGTGTTGATCCCAGGAAGGCCTAGGAGGTGACTAGAGAAGTGAAAGTGAGAGGGGAAGGAGCTGTAAGTGAGTGGTCATTCAAATTACTATCAAACAATTGAAGCTTAATGCTATGCAGAAAACCTGGAAACAGGCATCTCAGAGTTTTACAGGCTGAGGTTCTAGGGGGCCAGGGTATTATTTTACCAAACCATAACAATCATTGGTTAAAGGCTGACCTGGGGTACTTCCAGCCTGCACTGCTCTCAGAGAAAAACCCAAGTAAGGAGATGGAGCTATTGAGTGCTTGAAGTTCTGCCCTGGAATAGTCAGGCTGGAAGGAAATGTTGAATACTGATAGCATCTGCTACTAGGGCCTTTATTTGAGAAAAAAAGTTTATGATTAATAAATGTAAATACTGGCAGTGAACTAGGAGGGTGGTGCTGTAGGCAGAATGGCCATATACATGTTAAATGGAAAGATCATGGTGTGAGAGCCTCCAGGGTAGGAGGGAGGATGGAAGTCAGGCAGGAGACAGCACAGGAAGACCTCTGAGACTGCACTGCTGTTACTGGCCAGCATTTACCATCCTGGTTGTCAGGAAATGACTTTTATGACTTACATAGAATGAATAGTAAACTAAGGCAGGGAGGAGGGAGACATGTCTCACCCACTAACTCAGTAGTCTTGAGCCTGGTCTGATAATATTGCCAGGTGTTCCAATATGACAAGAAATACTATGTTAGCAATGAAGGAGGGAGTCCTTGTAATTCTATGTAGTGTTTCCACTATCTGGGAAAAAAAGCCTTGAAACTCTGCCTTCATACTAAGGCCTGGAATGTGGGAGAGGGTCCACAGTGCCCAAAGAAGAAGCCAATAAGACAACTTAGGTTAATTGTATACTTCTGGTCACTATCTGTTTTACAAGGGAGTCCCTAATGCTTATAGAAAAAGCCCATAAATGGTTTTGGGTAACCGTCTCAACTTTAATTAACTGCCTCCTGTCACATATCTGTTTTACAACAAGATGAACAAATGGAGTCTGGAACAAGATAAGGATTTGGGCTAACATACCCCCACACTTACCTAAGTTTTGGTAGTCCCATCCCCTCAGGAAAGCTGGTGCCACATTTACCCATTAATCAATATGTTATTTTTTAATTCCTATCCCACCAACTACATAAGTCCTCAGAACAAAGGACTCACTCCCTTGGCTCTCTGGCCACCCAGCCTCATGCTACCTGGGGGCCTGCCACCCTGGCTTTTAGCTGCCCTTACTTTTGCAGCCCTGCTTTGCCCTGAACCTATGCTTTTCAACCCCCTCCCCACTGGCACACACTAGCTAGGCCCGTTCTCTTCCAAGGGAACGGATCACTAATAAACTTTACATGCTACTAGACCTGGTGATCTGTAATACTTTACATGCATTGGCAAGAAGAACCAGGTCTCTCCCACCAACAGAAGGAAGCCAACATGAGCACTCATGAAGGGGTTTTGACTCAGAGTCTCACAGTGACACGCATGAGCACTGTGACCTTGGCCAAGTGACTTAGCATCTCCCCTTCTGCATCTGAACAATGACAAAAACAATACCCATTTTAGAGCATCACATCCAATAGAAGTGTCAGGAAACTGATAGAAATGTCTTATATCTTTATTGTCCCACTACAACAGTCACTGGTTGCCTTTGAACACATGACATCTATCTACAGAGACTGCAGAACTAAATTACACATTTTATTTAATTTATACTTAACCACAGGAGACTAGCACTGCCATGTTGGGTACTGCTGCTTTACAGCATGGTTTCAGGGATTGGCTTTGCTCCATTTACTCTGGTCCCCCCACACTATGGTGAGATATTTCTCATAAGCCAAGTCTCTGTATCCAATGTTATTTAAAATTTGTCTCTTAAACAGAAGTGTGTTTGGTTCCAAGGTGGCTGTTGCCAGCAAGTCCCCACTGATAGTGATGACTTTCTTGGCATCCTTCTAGCACATGATTGACCTGGCCAATCAAAGAAAAAATTGAAGTGGCAGCCACTAAACTGTTTATGGCCACTGTTTAGTGGCTGCCACTTCAATGAAATATATCAATTGTACCCCAAACTAGGGGCAAAATGACAGTCTCCAAGGATGAAGAAGCAGGGCCCAGCATATGACCCAAAAGGCAAGAAGAAAATCTCTGTTTGAAGAATAACAATCAGTGGCTGAAAGCTATTAAGTTCACTCTTCTAGTTCAAAGAGACTTGAAATGGTAATTTGTCAGGCAACTGTTGTCACTATAAGTGCCCCTAGTTGCTTTCTTTGAAGCCCTTGATTGACTACAGAAGGCTATGCCAGATTCTTCTAAGGACAGGATTTCCACAGTTGAACACATTTATGTCACAATAATTATGACTCTTCTCAAATTTAATCAACAAAAGGAAAAATAGTGCAAGTTGGAGGAAATATGCATATGCTCTGCAGAGTCCAGGCAATGGCCTCAGTGATTCCAAAGCCAGACAACCAGTCGGACAGTTGTAGTTGTTTAATTGTGCTGGTCAGATGCTAACAAAAGTTTCTATTTTGACAAGGGAAAGAGTAAGAGTCATAGACTGAAGATTTCTTCTTTTGTTCTACTTGTTCTGTCAGACAATGAGGCAGAAAACCTGAGATGCATAATTCCTAGGAAAGAACAACCAACTGAGAAATAAGCAACCTAACTAATACAGTATTATCTCTCTAGCTGTCAGAAGTAAGATCTGGAAGGAAATTTTTTCCAGTTTTTTCTGAAAATAGATGCAAAGGCAAATGTGCTCCTGTGAAGTAATGAAAGCCTTGAGTGGAGAGGAGCAAAAGAATATTAGCAAGTGTGAAAGAGAACTGTGGCAGCTACTGTGCTCCTGACTCAGACTTTCTCCTGGAAATGTATATAATAGTGAGAGAATGGAGTAAGCCATTTGAGTCATTTTTGCATTAGGAAGAAGTATTTTCAAGTTAATTTGCTATTTGTGTGACTCTCAATAACCTGTTCAACACTGGGAAGTGTGTACACGAGTATCTGCAGATGGGGTATATGGTGAAAATTGCCATGGTGTGATCCATCTTAAGCATTCATGAGGAAGGTCAAATCAGAAAGCTTGAGGCTGAAAGAGTCAAGCTGTCCTTATAGCCCAACCTTTTGCTAAACTTCTACACATTCTATAACTGAGGCAACAGCAGTATCCTAGGTAGAAGAGGGAAGAATGATACAAATGGTAATGGGGTACCAAGGAGAGAGTCAGTGAGGTGGATCCTTGCCTAGCAGATGTGTGCCAGATGTCTTTGCTATGCAACATTGGGGACCCATCCATGACAAATAACTAAAGAGAAGTGACAGCAGAGAAGAAAAAAAAAAACATGATATCTGCATAGGACATGTTGGGACAAGGACAGCAGCTAGGTCAAGAAAAGCAGTTCACCAAAGGCAGGGGTGAACAAATGGAAAGAAAGTGAAGCAAATAAAGATCTATAAAGCTGGTATGGGAGGAAATCACACTTCTAGCTGTTTCACAGGTATATACTCCCAACTATAGGAAGCCAGACAGCACCATGTGTAGTTTGAAAGTGTGCCTAAGGTGCAGAGGTCAAAATACACAGGGCATTTGACTGTTATTCTAACAATGCTGCTGTAGGTGCGTGATGGTTACACAAGGAGCATGTCATTGACAGTGTGATGCCACATGGTCTGTGTGAGCCACATGAGGCCTGTGTTTATGCTGACTGATGTAGCTCCCATAACTCAAACAGCATTCATTCTCCCTGAACAAACCAAGAAGAAATCAATGCCCACATGAGAATCTCCCTAAATTATTCAGACAATGGAAAATAAATGGCAATGTGCATAGGCAACAAAAATAATGGGACCTCAAAATTAAATCCAATTAGCATGCTAAAAAAATTATATTCAGAAGAAGAGACCAAAAAATACTTTAATTGGTCTTAATTCATCTGGAAAATTTGTGTCTTCCAAGAAAGAAGAGGTAATAGGAAAATATTTTTTTCTGGAGTTTTCAGCATCATTCTTGAAGTCAAGAAAGTTTCCAAGAACTTTGAGGACAAGGAAAGCCTTGTGAAGAATTTTGAAGGAGACAAATGTTAGACACTAACATTCTAACAAATGAGTGTGTTTCCCAAGACCTTTGTATATAGTACCTGGTGTAACTTTACCCAAATTAAAAATACAAAGATTTCGCAGGCTTATGCAAGAAATTATTATTATTAAATGGTGGTAAAATACACATAAAAGAAACATAAAATTATTAATAATTTTAAATGTATAATTCAGTGGCATTGAATATATTCAAATTGTTGCAACCATTACTTCTATCCATCTCCAGAACAATTTCCAACTTAAATCTGAAATTTTTTACCCACTAAACAACAACTCCCATCTTTCTATTTCCTAGCCCCTGAAAAGCACCATTCTACTTTCTGTCTGTGTAAATCTGACTACTCTAGGTACTTCCCATAAGTAGAATCATATAGTATATTCCTCTTTGTGATTGGTTTATTTATCTCAGCATAATGTCCTCAAGGTTCATCCATGTCAGAATTCCTTTCCTTTGAAGGCTGAACAATAGTCCATTGTATGTATATACCACATTTTGTTTATCCATTCATCCATCAATGGACACTTCTAACTATTTTGTATCTCCCATTTCAATTTTTCTTAATAGCAGCCATCCAAATGAATGTGGAGTGATATGAAGACAATATCTTTAATCATATGGAATTTTCAGATCTTGCTTATTCATTTATACATTCATTGATCCATATATTAAACTGCATTTTATTATATATTGTCCCACATATTTGGTTAAAACCTTTTAATGAGTTACTAATTCAAAAAGTATGTAGTTTTTGTGCATTCAGATACATTTTAGGTGGAAAAGAAAGTAAATAAAAAGTAAATAAATGCGATTATATCTGATAGAGAGTTTGGGAGAGACAAGATGGTGAAGGAGTGCATGGAAGCCACACTAACATCCTCCCAGAACCAATCAGGAATTACAACTAAATTGTGGAGATATCACCAGGTGGTGGAGACTTGAGAAGACTGGCTGGGCACACACAGGTGGCAGTGCCTGAGGTATAATTAAGCAACTGGTTGATTTCCCTGAGAATTCTGGGATATAAACCCTACCTGGGATCCCCAGCCAAGAGCACCAGAGCCCAAAATGTACACAGATAACAACCAATGGTGAAAAGTGGCAGGGTTGCTCTTTGCCAGATATAGATGGCTAGAGATGCAAAAGGCCACTTAAAGGGCCAATATTCAAATTTTCATTTGCAGCCACTTACCCTGGGCTCCAGAAAAGGTGAGGGCAAAGTAGGCTAGATACACCAGCAGGGGTTGGGATGGAAGCTTTGGGGAGAGAACTGAGAGAGTAGCTGCTGGGATCCTGGTGCTGTCTCATCACCCATACAACAGTAGCCATCCTGCTCAGGCAGACCACTGCCCGGACAGGAAGCAGCCTGAAGGGAAACAACAGTCTGGATCCCAGGAAAGATTTTGCCCCAGCTCTGTGGTGCTTAAGCCTGACTGCTGAGTGCAGAGTTACTAGATTAACAACTTAAGGAGACTGCAGTAGATCAGTGGCAGTCTTGCAGCAGGCTGCCTAATGTCAGATGGAGCCAACATCTGACATCACCAGAGGCAAATTCAGAAAGGAAAAAAAAAAGGTAAATACTGGAGGTTACATAGACGAAATCCACCACAGTTTTCTCCATGATTGGTGATACTTTTTTTTCCTGCATAGCTTTTTAACATTCATTTCTTGTCCATCATATTTGTGCATGTTTGGACACTAGATTTTATACTACAGTTTATTTCTCACTTTTGTTATAATAGTCTTAACCTCTTTACACCCTTATTAATACTGGTTCATTTGCTATTGATAGTGGGATTGTGGGGTCTGAGGCAAGATATTTTTGAGATTGTGAGCTTGTTCCCTGCACTTTGTGGTTTTGTTCTGGCAGCACCTGCATAAAAGCATACAAGACATGTTAGGCAGAGTGACATTCAGTCAACCTGCTGGAGGGAAGGATATACCAAAGAATGACCCAACCACGATAAAAACCCAATTACATCCAGAGAGGCAACATAAATGGTATAAATGGCATCCCAAGAACATCAAGTTCAGGAGACCAAGGAGACTGCACCACTGAATCTCACATGTCTCCTACCATAGACATTCACACCACAAACTCAGGGAGACAAAACTGAATTTAAGAAGCAGAAGCAAACAAGAAGAGGCTCACAAATAACGGGAAGACAAAGAAACAACCCCTGATCAAAAGGAAAGGAGGATACTTCAGAAAGAACACTAAATTGAATAGAGGCAAGTCAACTATCAGATACTGAATACAAAACAATGGTTATAAGGAAGCTCAATGAGCTCACTGAGAATTACCAAAAACTACAGGAAAGCTACAAGGAGCTCACAGCAAATTAAGCCATCATGAGCCAAGAGGAAATGAAGTTTATTTGTATTATTAATTTTTTTCATTTTTACTACTTTTATTTTATTAGTATCTTTTATTTTCCTTCTTTATGTTTAGTTTTCTTCATTTTATATCTCTGTTTAATATTATTGTTTGACTGGTTTTCCTTATTCTCTCTTTATTGTATTATAATTTTCCTTGTTTCACTTCACTCGTGTTCCAACAACACACTAATTTTGATCATGGACTTTCTATTATGGTTATCCAAATCATATATTTCTTGTCAAGAATATAATTTCTGAACTAAAGAACACAGTAGAAATAACCAAAAGCAAGCTAGATGAAGCAGAGGACTGAATCAGCAAGCTGGAGGACAAGGTAGAAAAACACTGCTAGAAATAGCAAGAAAGGAAATAAGACTCAAAAAGAATGAAAAGGATAAAAGTAATTGCAGGAAAACATGAAGCATAATAATATCCATATAATATAGATAGTGGAAGAAGAAGAAGAGGAGCGAAAGATAGAAAATTGGTTTGGAAAAGTAATGATGGAAAATTTCCCTGATTTGATGAGAGGAAAATTCACACAAGTCCACGAAGCTGAGAGGGTCCCAATCAAGAAGATTCCAAAAAGGCAACTGCAAGACACATCATAATTAAAATAGCAAAATTCAGAGACAAAGAGAGAATCTAAGAGGCAGCAAGGGACAAACAGGAAGTAACATACAAGGGAGCCCTTACAAACTAGCAGCTGACTTCTCAATGGAAACACTATAATCCAGAAGGGAATGGCAAGAAATATTCCAAGTAATGAAAAGCAAGGGAATGCAACCAAGACTACTCTATCCAGTAAGGCTTTCAATTAAAATGGAAGGTGAAATAAGAACTTTCCCAGTGAAAAGATGGATAAAAGAATACACCTGCATCAAACCAGTACTTCAAGATATGCTAAAGGGACTGCTTTAAGAAAAGTAAGGGAAGAGGGGGCAAAGGTACGAAGGGTGTGGAATGACAGTGAATAAGTACTCATCAATAATAACATTAAATGTAAATTGATTACATACTCCAATCAAAAGACCTAGGGTAGTTGAATGAGCAAGAAAACATGACCCACAGATATGCTGCCTACAAGAGACCCACCTCATAACAAAACACCTACACAGACTGAAAGTGAATGTTTAGAAAAAACAGGGCCAAGAGCAGACTCTAAGATGAAAAGACTTGCTGGACAGTCATCTGACTGTGGTCCATCTGGCAATGAGAGTTTGGTGAAATGCATGGCGCCTCCCAGTTCGTCCTGTTAAATAAGTCCCAAATAAAAGATGCCCTCTGAAAGTGGATGTTACTTCCACACAAACCCTTCACCTTTTTCCAGCGAGCTTTTTTCAGACCCTCGCTTGTTCCTGAATACACAAAGGTTCTGTTCTTTCTCTCAGGAATGTTCTTTGCAACAGAAATTTTGAGGTGGACTTCCTGACTTCATTGGGGTCTTTACCTAAATTTCCCCTTCACAAAGAGACCTATCCTGAATGTTCTTTTTAAAATTGCAATTGCCCACATCCCAAGTCTTCCAGTCTCCTTACCTACATTATTTTAATTTTTTTCCTTAGCATCTACCACCATGGAAAATACAATTGATTCTACTGGTTTTATCTTGCTTATTGTCTATCCTCTCATGTACACACACATTTTTGACTATTTGCTTTATTGTTGTATCCTGAGCATTTAAAACAGTGCCTGGAGAATAGATGGTACTCCTCAATGAAAAATGAATAAATGGATAAATGAATAAATTAATGCATGAACAAACAAAGTGGATGAAGGAAGCTGTGAAAGAGAATGTGCACCTGGAGACCTAGCATGCTATTTCACCTGCAGGCATGTTCCCAGATGCATCAGTTTTTAGGTAAGAGGTCACACATAAGTCAGGGACTTGATATTGGTCATCTTAAAACTCTCCACATACCCACGTATCCCACCAAAGGACAGTGGTACACCCTGGAGTCACCACTACTCCAGTTTGAGGGCATCTTGTCAAGTTAACCTCAAAAATGCTTCCAGCTATTAAATTTCATGAGTTTATGGGCACATAGATGGAGGCAGCATAGTATGAGCTTGCCCTCAGACAGGTAGATGGCATTATTTACCTCTCCCTCATCAGCCTATATAAGCTAGAATCAGACCCTTTCCATCTAACACAAAGGGACTGCCTAAAATTCTGGATGGGATTTGATAAGTTTCATATAAAAAACGTGGTCAATTCCTACAATGTCCAACTGTCAATAAAAATGTAATCCTACTAGCCCTGCTCTGCTAGTTATTAAGTAATTACTACAGGATAATTTTTTTCTAAGTGCATCTGGATACCACCTCATTTAATGCTCACAAGTAAACTGGTTGGGTATTGTAACCTCCATTTCAAACATTAATAAACTGAGGCGCAGAAAAGTTACATAATTTTCTAAGTATGTGCAGTTAGCAAGTTGTGTGGAGGAATAGAGCCAGGTAGGTCGACTTCAAAGTCCATATTATGGACTCAAATTTTAACTTACCAGTCCTGGGAGCCAGGTAACTTTAGAGGATAGTATTATAAATATGATTCTGCTGTAATTCTGTGCTTTCGCAAAGGGGTTAGTTTCAGAAAGATCAGCCAGACCCATGTGATCTGACCCTGGGAATCTGGTCATTTCATGAGTCTATCGTGGGCTGGTGGTTGAAAACCATCTGAGTCAAAGGAGACCTACTTCTTCTTTCTGCATTTTCACTGAGACATGAGATCTATGTCTTTCACACTGACCATGGCCAGTGCACATCTGTATTTTACACAGCCTCCCCTTCATGTACACAAATAAAATAAAGGATCGCCAAGTAGACACTTGCATATATACAGTCACCATCTTGGCAAGACAGATATTTATTTGCTGTTGTATAAATGAAGGAAATTTGTACTAGCCCTGAAAATTTGGCTACACTGATTCATCCTTCCTCCTCCCCAGTGATTTGTTTTTCATTGAGAATGGTCACAGTCCATGATACTTACTTCATTGTGCTCTGTTAAAGACCAGCTCACAGCTCTGGGAAGGTCTGTTTTGCACCTGTACTTGGGCCACATAAGGTGCTTAGGCTGTCAGGAAAATCCCGTGCACCAATGCTAAATCAAGTCTTACATGACAGGGAGGAAGTACTATTAAAGTTGCTCTAATTCTGTCAAATATTGTTTTGTGGGATGGTCTTTTAAAATAAACCCTGTATAATGGGACTTATTTAAAGGGGTCATCCCCTTGCACTGGACTGAGAATGGAAAAGATATAAAAACAAGGCATGAATTTAAACCAGGAATGTCAAGTTCTACCCCATATCTTCACCTCCTCACACACACACACACACACACACACACACACACAGAGGGAACTATGAGGGTTCTCTTGCAGCAAACTTTAAATGTATGATTTGTGAGCTCTCATTAAACTGTAAGGAGAATGTCTTAAAGACATTCTCTCAGACATTTACCAGGAAAAAAAAAAGACATTCTTATAACAAGAGGGTGATGATAAATAGCATTTCTGAATTGCTGGAAAGTTAATTATTTTTATTAGTTAAAATTTTAACATCAAATATTTTAAAGTTATTAATTCAATAATTTCTATAACCACTATAAGTAATAACATTTAACAAATACCTTTTGTGTTTAGAACCAGCATTCAGACATCACGTCATCAGTAGCCCCAGCAGTAACCGAGGGACTGGGATGGGAAGGATGCATGAATAGATGTAATCTTTGCACTTGAAGCAAAATAAAAGAAAAGAGCAAAGGCAGCATATAGTATCAGGATTTGGTCTAAGTCCTATCACTTCTGGGGACATTTTCCACCACATGACTTCAATATGTCATGTACATACTTTCATGACATTATTAAGTGACCCAACCTTTTGGTATGGCTCACACTATTTTGGGAGCTCTGCCAGGGAATTAAATTCTTATTTTTCAAGTTCACTGTAGCTTATTCTACACATTTAAAACTACTTTTCTTCTACTTAACACATGAATCCCTATTTTGGAAACACATCCAGTGAAATCTTCCTAACTCTCTAATCTTCTTCTTGAAAATTCTCCACTACTGTCATTTATCTTTGAGTCTAATTCCCATATTTACAATTCCTCTCTCACTGGTTTGTTTTATCCTGCTTTAGACACACAGTTGCTCACCACATTTCTATACACATCACCGTTGTTACCCACTTAACCTTGCCCATCAGTGCTGGATTTTTCCATGCTCTAAGGAGCTTTGTCAGTAACTATCCACAGGAAGCAAGCCTGGGGTAAGACTCAGGTGGAAGGGGCTTTATTTATTTATCCCTTTGGTAAGCAAAGCATAACTCAACAGATGGCATAACAGAAATGGATCACCCTACATCCCACTCAAGACTCCCATCTTGGAGGTTGCAGCTGTGCCCTGAAATGTGACAGAGGGGGACAAAGACCACACAAAGAGGTCACTGAGAGCAGAATCTCTTATCAATGATCAGCCACTGAATTTTTTTATTTAAATTATCTTACTGTGTTTAATTATACTTGTCTGCATTTTCCCCAAAACACTCCACCCCCACCCCAGCCAAACCCACCTCCCTCCTTGCTTCCACCCTCCCCCTTGGTTTTGTCCATGTGTCCTTTTCAGAGGTTCCTGAAAACTATTCCCCTCATTTTTCCATCCCCCATCCCTTCTGGCTATTGTTACATTGTTCTTAATTTCAATGTCTCTGGTTATATTTTATTTGCTTTTCTCTTTTGTTGATTATGTTCCAGTTAAAGGTGAGATCATATGGTATTTTTCCCTCACCACCTGGCTTATTTCACTAAGCATAATGCTCTCTAGTTCCATCCATGCTGTCACAAAGGGTATAAGCTCCTTCTTTCTCTCTGCTGCGTAGTATTCCATTGTGTAAATGTACCATAGTTTTTTGATCCACTTATTTACTGATGGGCACTTAGATTGCTTTGAGCCCTTGACTACTGTAAATTGTGCTGCTATGAACATTGGGATGCATAGGTTCTTTTAGATTGGTGTTTCATGGCTCTTAGGATATAGTTCCAGCTTTCTGAGGAAATACCATACTGTTCTCCACAATGGCTGCACCAGACTGCATTCCCACCAACAGTGCACTAGGGTTCCCTTTTCTTCACATCCTCTCCAACACTTGTTTGTGATTTGTTTATGATGGCCATTCTGATCAGTGTGAAGTGATATCTCATTGTAGTTTTAAGTTGCATCTGTCTGATGGCTAGTGATGCTGAGCATCTTTTCATATGTCTCTGGGCCCTCTGTATGTCCTCCTTGGAGAAGTGTCTGTTAATGTCTTTTGCCCACTTTTTAATTCAGTTTTTTTTTTCTTCTTGGACTGGAGTTGTGTGAGTTCTTTACATATTTTGGAGATCAAACTCTTGTCTGAGGTATCATTGGCAAATATGTTTTCCCATAATGTTGGTTCTCTTTTCATTTTAATGCTGTGTTCTTTACCCAGGGAGAAGCTTTTTAATTGGATAAGGTCCCATTTGTTCATTCTTTTGTTTATGTCAGTTGCTTGAGGGGACATAACAATGAAGGTGTTGCGGCTTGGAATGTCTCAGATTTTCCTGCCAATGTTTTCCTCTAGGACTTTTATGGTGTCACAACTTTTTTTAAAGTTTTTTATCCACCTTGAATTTATTTTTGTGTATAGTGTAAGTTGGTGATCGAGTTTCATTTTTTTTTTGCATGTATCTGTCCAGATCTCCCAACACCATTTGTTAAAGAAGTTAATTTTATTCCATTTTATGCTTCTTCCCCCTTTGTCAAGTATTAATTGAACATAAAGACTTGGGTTTATTTCTGGGCTGTCCTGTTCCACTGGTCTATGTGTCTGTTCTGATGCCATTACCTGGCTGTCTTAATTACAGTGGACTTGTAACACAGATTGATATCAGGTATTGTGATCCCTCCTACTTTCTTCTTCTTTCTCAAAAATTGCTGCAGCTATTCAGAGTCATTTATGTTTCCATATGAATTTCTGAAATGTTTCTCCTATATCTGTGAAATGCGTGATTGGTACTTTAATACAACTGTGTAACAGACAAACAAACGTTTTTGTTTATCTTTTCAAAGAACCAACTCCTGGATTTATAGATCCTTAGAATTGTGCTTTTCGTCTCTACATCATTTAATTCTGCTCTCATCTTGGTTATTTCCTTCCTTCTACTTGCTCTGGGTTGTCTTTGTTGCTGTTCCTCAAGTTCTTATAGGCATAGAGTTAGGTTTTTTATTTGAAATGTTTCTATCCTTGTTAGGTAGGCCTGTATCGCTATGAACTTCCCTCTCAGTACTGCCTTTGCTGTGTCCCATAAGTTTTGGATTGTTTTCAGTTCATTTTCATTTGTTTCCAGAAACTTTTTGATCTCTTCCTTAATCTCATTATTGACCCATTCATTGTTTAATAGCATTCTATTCAATCTCCATGAGTTTTAGTGTTTTGGGATTTTGTCCTTGAGGTTGATTTCTAGTTTCAGTCCATTGTGGTTGGAGAAAATACTTTCTATGATTTCAATTTTCTTGAATTTGTTGAGGCTTGTTTTGTGGCCTATCATGTGGTCTATCTTTGAAAATGTTCCATGTGCATTTGAAAAGAATGTGATTTTGTGGGGGAGGGGATGTAAGGCTCTCTATATATATCAGTTAAGTCCATTTGATCTTGGGCATTGCCACAATAGCTTTGTTGATATTTTGTTTGGAAGATCTGTCCATTTTTCATAATGAGGTGTTAAAATCTCCTGCTATAATTGTGTTGCTGTCAATATCTTTCTTGAAATCCTCCAAGATTTTCTTTATATATTTGGGTGCTCCTATGTTGGGTGCATATATATTTACAATGTTTATGTATTCTTGATGTATTCTTCCCCTGAGTATTATGAAGTGACCTTCTAGGTCTCTTATTATGGCTCTTTTTTTTTTTGAAGTCTATTTTGTCTGATATGAGTATTGCAACCCCGGTTTTTTTCCTGTCTATTTAATTGGAAAATTTGTTTCCAGTCCTTCACTTTCAGTCTGTGTGGGTTGTTTTTCCCAAGGTGGGTCTCTTGTAGGAAGCATATGTGTGGGTCTTGTTTTCTTATCCATTCAGGTATTCTATGTCTTTTGAGTGGGGTATCTAATCCATTTACATTTAAGGTTATTTAGGGTCAATTAAGGGTCAATAGGTACTTTTTCATTGTCAGTTTTTGTACCTGTTTTCCCCTCTCTTTCACTGTTTTTCTTCCTGTTCTTAAAGCAAACCCTTTTGCATGTCTTGCAGAGCTGGTTTGGCAGAGTTATATTCTTTAAGGCTTTTTTTTCCCCCCAAGAAACCCCTTATTTGGCCTTCCATTAAAAAAAATATGGAATGCTTCACTAATTTGCATGTTATCCTTGTGTAGGGGCTATGCTAATCTTCTCTGTATTGTTCCAATCTTAGTATATGTGCTGCTGAAGGGAGTACAGCCACTGGATTCTAAAGTAAGGACACCTGTGTGTCCAGTAGATTTACCTTGGGAAATATGGATAATGCATTAGGAAGGCATGGAATAACATCAAATAAATCACTGGAGAAGCTGGGTTCAATGACACTTGTCTGTGGTGATAAAAACAAGCATGGGTAGTGGACATAGAAAGGCAGAGTAAGTTGTAATTTGAAAAGCTTTTTCCATCACATAGATTGAAGAAACAACAACACTAACTTGAAGGTCTCCTATCATACCTGTTTATTAATTCTTTTTATTCCAAGATTGTCTTGATAGTTTTATTGTATATAAAAGTATCCATAAAATATAATATTTAGTGTTAAATAATATAAAACTTTATATAAGTGGAATCATTCTTTGCTGCCACTTGTTTTGTTTTGGGTTTTTTTTTTTTCACCCAATACTATGTTCCTGAGACTTATTTACAATCTTTATGCAGCTGTCAACCCTCCATTGACCCTGATGGAAGCCTTTGTCCTTTTTCTGGAGATCCCACAATTTATTTTTTCACTTTCCTCTTGAGGAAATTTGAGTTGCTTCCTGTTCGAATGTTTGTGTATGCATGTGTGCATGCACACAATCACAATCCAAGCTTCCATTAATGTTCTCCTACAAATAGAAAAGCAAGTGTTTCTCTGTGGAATATATGTAAACGGTAGATTTGGTAGGTCATAGGGTGTCCACAACTTTAACAAAAGATAGTACCAAATTGGTCTCAGGAAGATTGTAGTAACTGACAATCTTTCCATGAAGTGTTCTCATTTCTGCATGTCTTTGCAAGTCCTTGATATTACCAAGGTTTTTAATTTATGTTAGTTCTATGACTGTGAAAAGGTGTTTTATTTGATTCGTAGTTTTCTTTTTTAAAATGTATTTTATTGATTATGCTATTACAGTTGTCCCACTTCCCCTGCCCCTTTATTCCTCTCTGCCCTGCACATCCCCTCCCACCCATATCCACCCCCCCACTTTTAGTTCATGTCCATGAGTCATATATATAAGTTCTTTGGCTTCTACATTCCCTATACTGTTCTTAACCTCCCCCTCTCTATTTTCTACCTACCATTTATGCTACTTATTCTCTGTACCTTTCCCCCCCTTTTCCCCTGTTGATAACCCTCCACGTGATCTCTATTTCTGTGGTTCTGTTCCTGTTCTATTTGTTTGCTTAGTTTGTTTTTGTTCTTGCTTTAGGTGTGGTTGTTAATAACTGTGAGTTTGTTGTCATTTTTTTGTCCATATTCTTTATCTTCTTTTGCTTAGATAAGTTCTTAAACATTTCATATAATAAGGGCTTGGTGATGATAAACTCCCTTAACTAGACCTTATCTGGGAAGCACTTTATCTGCCCTTCCATTCTAAATGATAGCTTTGTTGGATAGAGTCATCTTGGATGTAGGTCCTTGCCTTTCATGACTTTGAATACTTCTTGCCAGCCCCTTCTTGCCTGCAAGGTTTCCTTTGAGAAATCAGCTGACAGTCTTATGGGCACTCCTTTGTAGCTAACTGTCTTCTTTTCTCTTGCTGCTTCTAAGATTCTATCCTTATTTTTAATGTTGGGTAATGCAATTATGATGTTCCTTGGTGTGTCCCCCCTTTGGTCCAACTTTTTTGGGGCTCTCTGAGCTTCCTGGACTCCTGGAAGTCTATTTCTTTTGTCAGATTGGAGAAGTTCTCCATTATTTGTTCAAATAAGTTTTCAATTTCTTGCTCTTCTTCTCCTTCTGGCACCCCTATAATTTGGATGTTGGAACATTTCAAGATGTCCTGGAGGTTCCTAAACCTCTCCTCATTTTTTTGAATTCTTGTTTCTTCATTCTTTTCTGGTTGAATGTTTCTTTCTTTTTTCTGGTCCACACCATTGGTTTGAGTCCTGGTTTCCTTCCCATCACTGTTAGTTCCCTGTACACTTTCCTTTATTTCACTTGTCATAGCCTTCATTTTTTCATCTAATTTGTGACCATATTCAACCAATTCTGTGAACATCCTGATTACCAGTGTTTTGAACTGTGCATCTGATAGGTTGGCTATCTCTTCATTGCTTAGTTGTATTTTTTTCTTGAGTTTTGATCTGTTCTTTCATTTGGGCCATGTATTTTTTCTCAGCATGCCTGTTACATAGTAAGGGGTGGAGCCTTAGGTGTTCAATAGGGCTGGGCAACCCACATCACTGTGTTGTGATGCTGTATGTTGGGGAGGGGTCTGGTAGGGAACAATGCCTCTTGCTCCACTCTCTGCTGGTTTTCAATCACTTTCCTTGCTACCTATAATCAAATTGGGCCCTTCTGGTGCTGATTCCCAGGTGAGTGGGCTTGTGTACACTCTAGGATCCTGTTGGTCTCTCCAATTAACTGTCCTGTGAGGCTGGGAGTTTCTCCCACTGTGGCCTCAGCCCCCACAGGTGTTTTCAATCAGAGGTTTGAGGCTTTATTTCTGCACAGTGGGCCTCTGGGTTGTGCAGTCTTGCTCCCCACTTTTTCCTCCCAGTTTATCTGAACATGAATATGGAATGCCTTGGTCCTCAATCCACTGCCTCACTGGGTCCACTAGCCGCCTCCTTGACCACAATCCACAGACTTTCCTACCCCGGTCCTCCAGCCACTGCCTTGCTGTGAGTTCTCTTTGCCCAGACGCCCATCTCCATCCCTCCTACTGGTCGGGATGACTGTTTCTTCTTTAATTCCTTGGTTGTCGGACTTCCATACAGTTTGATTTTCTGTCAGTTCTGGTTGTTTTTTATTTTCAAATTTGTTGTTGTCCTTCTTTTGTTTGTGCAAGGAGGCACAGTGTGTCTACCTACACCTCCATCTTGGCCAGAAGTCCTTCTTATTTTTTCAAATGAGTTTTCAATTTCTTGGTCTTCCTCTTCTCCTTCTGGTACCCCTATGGTTTGGATGCTGGAAAGTTTAAAGTTGTCCCAGATATTCCTAAGTTTCTCTTCATTTTTAAAAAATTCTTGTTTCTTCATTCTGTTCGGGTTGGATGTTTATTTCTTCCTTGTGTTCCAAATCATTGATTTGAGTCTCAGTTCTCTGTATATTTTTCTTTATTTCACGTTGTATAGCCTTCATTTCTTCCTTTATTTTGTGACCATAATCAATCATTTTTGTGAGTATCTTGATTACCAGTGTTTTTAATTGTGCATCTGATAGACTGTCTTTCTCTTTGTCTCTTAGTTCTTTTTATGGAGTTTTGATGTGTTCTTCCATTTGGGCCATACTTCTTTGTCTCAGTGCACCTGCTACATTGTGAGGCAGGAAGTCTTAGGTATTTGCCAGGGTGGGGCAACTCACTTCACTGCATTGTGGTCCAGTCTGCATGAAAGTTTCTTCTTTAATTCCTTGGTTGTCGGACTTCATACTGTTTCATTTTCTGACAGTTCTGGTTGTCTTTTGTTTTTAAACTGGTTGTTATCCTTGTTTTGGTTGTGCAAGGGGGAAAACTGTATTTACCTATGCCTCAATCTTGGCCAGAACCTCCAGAAAACTTTATATATCTCAGGCCCCAAATAATCAGAATAAACCTTCAGCAGTATCACAGTGTCATGATTTGGTAGAAATGGAAAATGACATAAGAAAAAAAGCCTATATTCAAAAGAGAACAAATACCAAAGAATAGAGGTGAAAGTAGGTTCTGTAAATTTTAAAAAATTGTCTTGTTAAAAAAACTTTTTTAGAAATCATGAATATCAAGTAAATTTGTATAAATCAGACTAAATTTAGGATGTATTATGTACTTTTCTAGAAATCATTTCCAAAGATGATTTCCACAAACAATATTTTTTCAATATAGTATATAATATTATAATTTTTAAATATTTGAATATTGTGCCAGTGGAGGGATTGGAAATTTCATTTTGTGGCGGTAGAATTTATGTCATCTTTATGAAATTTAGTGTCCTTTTTTGCAAACCGGGATTAATACAATCTAACTTAAGAAAGTGTGACAAAATCTAAGATAGATAACATTTTAATGTTTTCAAATGTTTCTTAGCTATAGGGTGCTTTTGTTCAAATGCTTCCTCCCTGAAAGCTCAGTGTGTATATTTGTGATAAATGGATTCATGTATGTTTAGTCACAGCTCTTCCCCTCTCCCATCCACTATGATGTCGGTATCATCCAGAAGTTCTTGAAATTTGTTGTGCAAAAGAATCAGGTAAACAAGTAGAATTCAGAGGACAACAAAGGAGAGAAAAATTATAGAAGCTGATGAACTTAAGTAATTTAAGGTGGAAAATATAAAATTATTGGTCAAAATAAAAAGACATATCAAGAAAATAAAAGAGGCAGTGAAGAAAAAAATTCATTCTGTATTGAGGAGAGACTTTTTTATGCAGACAAGAAGTGAGAAGACTAAAAACATAGGTCATAATCTTTATTTTTTAATTTTTTAAAAAAATATTTTATTTATTTTTAGAGAGAGGGGAAGGAAGGGAGAAAGAGAGGGAGAGAAACATCAATGTGTTGTTGCCTCTCACCTGGCCCCCACTGGGGACCTGGCCGGAAACCCAGGTATGTGCACTGACTGGGTATCAAACCAGTGACCTTTTAGTTCACAGCCCATGCTCAAACCACTGAGTTATACCAGCCAGGGGCAAAACATAGTTTTTAGAGAAAATATATGTGTGTTTATATTTATATATATATGATTCCCTTAGGACATTGCTTGAATAAGTGAAGTAAAAATTTAAATATTCTTGTGATAAGATTATCTATCTTTGATTCTGGTTCTCTGCCAGAAGGAGACCTTAAAGTAGCTGATTCTTATATTGTTTATATATGAACTTCATGAAGGCAAAGCTGCTTTTGTTGAATAGTGCATGAGGATTCAAGGGAGGTCTTCTAAGAAGCTGCTGGAAATGCTTGGAACTCCTTCAGGCACAGAGATATACTTGAAAACACTTTGTAAACTTGAAAGTGACATGCATATGAGGCATGATCAATTATAAAAATGCTGTTAACAAAGCATTATTAGGATTTGCAACTCTTTATATGCCTGTTAAAATGCAGACTCCTAAGCCTGTCAACTTGAATCAACTCTACCAGATTCTATCTTTTCAGCAGGTTCCTTATATCACATTTATATACCTCAAACTTTAAGAACCAGAATATTTGTGGAACAGGGAATTTAAAAGCTGACAAGGAAGACTTACTTGCACAGGTCTGTATTCCCATGTACAAAAGCAAAGATTTTTCTTTTTATTTTCTTTCTTTCTTGTTTTTTCTTTTTCTTGTTTAAGTGTCTTGAAATAGTAAGTGTTAATATCACTTGACTCAAATGAAAAATATTGTTTCCTTGTTCTTAATGTCCTGGGAAAAGCAAAGAGTCATTACTGCAATCTGAGAGTACATTTGTGTATGGGGTCTGAATCTATCTTTTGATTTGCACATATGTAATTTAATTTGTCACATGTAAAATTATTTGTTTATAAAATTATTAAAATTATGTTGCACTTAAACCAGTAGAACCAACTTTTTGGTTTAATTATAATTTGTGGGCATTGGGAAAAAGGGGATTAGTGAGGTTTCCTTCCTTCCTCTCTCTCTTTCTAAGTTTTAGTGTCTGTGGTATATATAAACTATCAGAGAACTTTTTAAACTATCATAGAACTTTTGCCATAACCCAGAACACTGCACTCTAGTGTCTGAAGAGACAAATTTAGCTGAAGTGAGTATAGTTGGGCCTCCAGGGTGCTAGCTCTATATAAATGCATGGAATTGCCTGACCATGTGATCTTGGCAGAAGTTAATTTATGGTTGCTTCATTTCTTCTAGTGCTCTCCTCCACATAATTCCATAAATTTGGTACAGAAATTTGGGGAACCAATTATTTACTTAATTGAGTCCTGTGGCATCATTAAGATAAATCAGGAGTATGAGCAACATTCAGCAAACACCACAGTTTGAACCACATCTTGCTTTGGAGGTTCAATATATATATATAAAGTTTCTAGTACTTTTGAACTTTGACCAAGCATTACATGGTATTTAAAAGACAACTTGTTTAGTAGCATAGTGAAATCACATGAATAGATTTGTGATACTTGGTGTTTTTACAATTTCAGTGAGGAAATAAAAAAGTTTGCATCAGGCAAGAGAGTGTCAAAATGTCTATATCAGAAATAAGATGAAAATTGTTTGTCATCAATGTCTTAAAATTTAATTAGAGACTCTATCAGTTCTGCAAATAAAATTATTAGAGGTTAAAAGCTTAAAACTTACATGAAACTTTAGTGTGAATGGGGAAGCAATTTTGTAAACCCTTCTTAGTTATTATCTCTTCCTGCTTTAAACCCCCACCCATGTAGCATGTGGTGCCTCCCATGAATAGAGAGTTTCAAGGGTTTCTTGGTTTCTTTTTTTGTTTATTTCTTTTCCTCCAGAAAATGGTGGAGGCAAATATCTCTAAAAGATTTAAACTCTATTAGTTCTATTTAGTTACCAATAAGCCTTTTCCTCTCTTTTTAATCACTTACCTAAATTTTTATTTCCTAAATTTAGACTAGAAAATGAAGAGAAAAAAGCATTTTCATGGAAAAGTATCCAATGCCATTTCACAATATTTGCAGTGGGAGGTTTTCACAAACCAATTATTCTCTTCACATTCAGAGGGATAATAGAGTTGACCTCTTGAGCAACTAGCCTTTTCCAGTAGCAAGAAAATTTCACAGTGGGAGATCTGCTAGTAAAACTATTGGAGCCAGTGTGCCACCTACTGATATTTCCACATATTGCAGTTTACTAGGAAAAGGCAAAAACAAAACAAAACAAACAAAAAAAACATTTGGAAATTCAGCAGACAGATGCAGAAAAGATTCTCATACAATATTATACTTTCCTGCTTATTCTAAATGTCATTCACTATTTATGAAAATAATTAACTTATTCATGGTCTTCAAAGTGTCCTTTATTAAACCATCTATCTAATTTGTTAAGAAATACCAAGTAATCAGACACAAAATGGCAGAGGAGGGAGTGGAAGCCACACTAACTAACTTCTTCCCAGGATCAATCTGGAATTACAACTAAATTGTGGAGAAATCACAAGGAACAAACAACTGAACAATAGTGAGAGAAGACTTACAACCTTGGACACACTAAAGAATCAGCTTTAGCACAGCCTGACTGGTAAGGAGTATGGTGGAGACTTGAGAAGGCTGTCTAGGCACCCACAGATGGCAGCACTGGAAGAATAATTAAACAACTGGTTGGACCCCTTGAGAAGTCTGAGGTCTAAAACCTAAGCTTAGATCACCAGCATAGAGCAAGAGAGCCCAAAAATTACAGAAAAACAAGCAGCTGTGAAAAGTGGCACAGTGGGAGCCTCAAAGAGCTGATTTAGGGGCCAACACACAAGTTTTCATTTACAGCCACTTACCCTGGGCTCCAGCAAAGGCTGGGGCAAAGTAGGCTAGAGATGCCTAAGGTGAGACTGGAGGTGGAAACTTTGGGAAGAGAGCTGAGAGAGAAGCTGCCAGGATCCCAGTGCTCACTCATCACCAATATAGAAGCAGCCATCCTACTCAGGCAGACCATTCTCATCTGAGCAGCAGCAGCCTAAGTGGAAACAATAGCCTCAAACCCAGGAGGGATTCTGCCCCACCCTATGCGACTTAAGATTGACTGCTGAGTGCAGAATGACTAGGTTAACAACTGAAGGAGATAGCCACAGACAGTAGATCCCTGGCAGTCTCAGAGCAGGCTGCCAAAGGTCAGATGGGGTCAACATCTGACATCACCAGAGGTGGATCGAGAAAGAAAAAACAGTGGTAAATACTAGAGGCTCCTGAGAGGAAATACACCATGACCATACCTACGATTAGCAACATTTTTGTTCCTGCATAGATTTTCAACATTCATTTCTTGTCCATCAAGTTTATGCATATGAAGTCACTAGATTTCATACTATAGTTTATTTTTCTCCTTTCTTATATTAGTCTTATCTCTTTATACCCTTATTACTATTGGTTCATTTGTTGTTGATAGTTGGATTGTGGGTGGGAGTTATTATTGTTGATGTGTGTTTGTCTCCTGTGCTTTGTGGCTTTCTTCTGGCAGCACCTGTACAAAAGCATAAAACATATGGTGGGTGGAGTGAACTTCAGTCAACCAGCTGGAAGGAAGGACCCCCCAAAAATGACTTAACAAAAACCAAAACCCAATTACATCCAGAGAACCAACATAAATGGCATAAAGGGTATCCCAAGAGCATCAGGCTCAGGAGGTCAAGGAGACTGCACCACTGAATCTCACAGGTATCCCACTAAAATATTCACACCACAAAATCAGGGAGTCAAAACAGATCAATTTAAGCAGCAGAGGTAAACAAGAAGAGTCTCACAAATAATGGGAAGACAAAGAAAAAATCCCCAATGGAAAGGAAAGGAGGAATCCTCAGAAAGAGTCCTAAATCAAATAGAGACAAGTCAAGTATCAGATATTGAGTTCAAAACAATGGTTATAAGGAAGCTCATGAGCTCAGTGAGAATTACCAAAAACTACAGGGAGGCTAAAAGGAACTTACTGCAAATTATATCAACATGAAAAAGGACATAGAAACTATCAACAGGAGCCAAGAGGAAATGAAGAATACAATTTCTGAATTGAAGAAGACATAGAAGGAATCAAAAGCAGGCTAGATGAAGTAGAGGATCGAATCAGCGAGCTGAAGGGCATTGTAGGAAAAAACTCCCTGAAAGAGCAAGAAAAAGAGAAAAGAATGAAAAAGAATGACGAGGAGTTAAAGGAAACTCCAGGACAACATGAAATGCAATAATATCTATAAATAGGATTACCGAAGAAAAAAAGAGGGGCAAGGTATATAAAATCTGTTTGAAATAGTAATGATGGAAAACTTTCCTAATTTGATGACAGAAAATGTCACATAAATCCAGAAAGCATAGAGGGTCCCTATAAAGAGGAACACAAAGAGGCCCACTCCAAGACACATCTAATTAAGGTGGCAAAATTCATAAAGAGAGAATCTTAAAGGCAGAAAGGGAGAAAAAGGAAGTAACATACAAAGGCTAGCAGCTGACTTCCCAACAGAAATATTTCAATCCATAAAGGAATGGCAAGACATATTCCAAGTAATGAAAAACAAAGACCAGCACCCAAGACTGTTCTATCCAGCAAGGCTCTCAATTAAAATGGAAGGCCAAATAAGGAGTTTCTTAGACAGAAGAAGGCTGTAAGAGTACACCTCTACCAAACAATCACTGCAATATATGGAAAAGGAACAGCTTTAAGAAGATGAAGAAAAAGAGTGAGAGAGAGAGGAAACAGGTACAAAAGAGGTAAAATAACAATGAATCAATACCTATGAAAAAAACCATAAATGGAAATGAATTAAATGTTCCAATCAAAAGACATAGGGTAGCTAAATGGATAAGAAAACATGACCCACACATGTGCTGCCTACAAGAGACCTACCTCAGAACAAAAGATCTACACAGACAGAAAGTGAAAGGTTGGAAAAAAAATATTCCAAGCAAATGTACAGGGGAAAATGCCAGGATAGCAATACTTATATAAGACAGAATAGACCTCAAAACAAAGGCCATAAAAACATACCCAGAAGGACACTTCATAATAGTCAAGGGAAGAATCCATCAAGTAGACATAATTATGGTAAACATGTATGTACCTAATATAGGAGTACCAAACTACATAAGAAAAATCTTAGAGAACTTCAAGAAAGATATAGACAGGAACACAATTATACTACGAGGTTTTAACACCTCACTGCCAACAACGGATAGATCTTCCAACAAAATATAAAGAAGGGTATTGTGGAAGTGAGCTACACATTAGATCCAATGGACTTAACTGGCATACATAGACACTTTCATCCCAAACAAATAAAATACACATTCTTTGCAAAGGAACATGAAACATTTTCAAACATAGACCATATGATAGGATACAAAACAAGCCTCAACAAATTCAAGAAAATTTAAATTATATCAATCATTTTCTCAGACCAAAAAGGCCTAAAACTAGAAAACAACCTCAAAGAAAAACCTCAAAAACACTCAAATTCATGGAGATTGAATAGCATACTATTAAACAATGAATGAGTTAATAATGAAATCAAGGAATAAATCAAACACACAGCCTATTTTTTAAATTGTATTGGTTTTGTTCTGATTGAAGGTTATTTTATGTGGATTTAGAATCAAAGGAAATACTTTCCTAGAAACAAACAAAAAGTTTCAGGAAAAAATAAAAATGAACACACAACAAACCAACACTTATGGGGCAAAGGGAACACAATACTGAGAGGGAATTTCAAAGTGATACAGGCCTAACTATAAAAGATAGGAACATTTCAAATATAACCTAAATCTACATATACAAGATCTGGAGGAACAACAACAAACAAAGCCCAGAGTGAGTAGAAGGAAGGAAATCAAGATCAGAGCAGAATTAAATGACATAAGACAAAAATAACAACTCAAAATATCAAAAAAGCCAGTGGGTGGTTCTTTGAAAAGATAAACAAAATCAACAAGGCATTGAACATGCTCACCAAGATAAAAAGAGAAAGGAACCAAATAAGCAAAATCAGAAATGGAAGAGGAGAGATTGCAACTGATACCAGAGAAATAAAAAGGATTGGAAAAAATTACTACAAGCAACTAAGTGCCAAAAAATTTGTAAACCCGGTTAAAATGGACAAACTTCTAGAAAAACATAACCTTCCAAAACTCCAAAACTGAGTGAAGAAGAAGCAGGAAATCTGAACAGACTGATAATAGCTGGTAAAATCGAAGCAGTATTAAAAAAAACTCCTGGCACAGAAAAGCTCTGGACTGGATGGTTTCACAGGAGAATTTTACAAAGCATTTAAGGAAGAGCTAACATCTGTCCTTCTCCGACTATTCCAAAATATCCAAGAAGAGGGAGGACTTCCAAAGTCTTTTAATGAAGCAGCATCATCCTAATCCAAAACCAGATAAAGACATAACAAAGAACGGAAACTATACGCAAATATCTCTGATGAACATAGACACTAAAATCCTTAACAAAGTATGGCAAACCACATCCAGTAATATATTAAAAAGATCATACACCATGATCAAGTGGGATTCTGTTGGGAACCACCCTGCCTGGTTTCAGAAACTGTAAACCCCCATAGCTAAGGCTGAGTAAAGAGACCTTGCGACCATAAGCCCGTAAGGATACAAAGCTTATGTCCCTGCTAAGCTTTTTACTTCACCCTTTTACTTCACCCTGCTTGGCCCCAGGCAGATGACTGGTTAGCCAATGACTGGTAAGATTCCTCAAGGGAGGGACAACCTAAGACAGGCACTGTTATGAAGGGTCCCTCAGGGAAGGACTTGGGGAGCTATAGAAAAAAGGGGGTTATGGACCCTCACCCCTGGGCTTTGACATAGCCTGAGTCCTCATTCTGTCTGCAAGAAGTCTCCTAATCTCTTGGCTGCCTTACTTCCCCTGCCTGAGTTAAGTAACTCAATCTGGATGCCAGAGGTGGGTGCAGCCCTGTACTGTAAAGGGTGGATTCCCCAGGGGGATCAGGCCTGAGAAAGAATGTATAAAATCCTATGAAACCTACTTTGCTAATACCCTCAGTTAAAATGATAAGGGTCCAAGCGTGAATTGAATTGTTTCCCCAAAGTTTTATTGCCCTTTTGCTATCTGACCCTGAATCAAAATAAGCCCTCATAGTTCTTTGAATGTTATCTATTGTTTGATCATTACTACCTGACAATGATTGATGAGTTTTAGGTATACACCTAGGGAAATTAAACCCAGGGAAAGCCCATTGAAGAACATGCTCCTGGCCCTTCTCCTTTGAGAGATTGTTCATCTTTCCTCCCCAAGCAGATCATATCTTGGTAGACTTATGTTCATCTTATGTTCACCTGCAGGCAGAGTGCCCCCCATAGGATTCATCTTAGGGATGGAAGGATGGTACAATATTCACAAATCAATAAATGTAATACATCAAATAACCAAAGGAAAGACAAAAATCACATGATCATTTCAATAGATGCAGAAAAAGCTTTTGATGCGGTATAGCACCCACTTATGATAAAAAAAAAAAAAAAAAAAAAAACATTCTGCCTAGTGGAAGTAGAGGGAGCATACCTCAACATAATAAAGGCCATATATGGGAAACTTACAGCCAACATCTTAATTAATTGGCAAAAGCTAAAAGCTTTCCCACTAAGATCAGGAATAAGACAAATATGCCCACTTTTCAACACTTCTATTGAACGTAGTATTGTAAATCCTAACCACAGTGATCAGATAAGAACAAAAAAAAGTCATCCAAATTGGAATGGAGGAAGCAAAACTGTCATTGGTTGCAGATGATATGGTAGTGTACAAAGGAAACCCTATAGGCTCCACCAAAAATTGAATCGACCTAATAAGTAAATTTGGCAAAACAGTGGGATACAAAGCCAATATTCAGAAATTGTTGCTGTGTACACCACCAACAAAATATCAGAAACAGAAATCAGGACATAAAATCCCATTTGCTAGAGCAACAAGAAAAATAAAGTACCTTGGAATAAACCTAACTAGGGATGTAAAAAGCTGTACTTAGAAAAAATACACAACACTAAAGAAAAAAATTAAGGAAGACACAACGATATGGAAGCATATAATGTGTTCATGGATTGAAAGAATTAACATCATCAAAATGTCCATACTCACCAAAGCAATTTATAGTTTCAATGCAATACCTGTTAAAGTACCAATGACATATTTCACAGATATAGAACAAACACTTCAAAAATTTGTATGTAGCAATTAAGGACTCTGAATAGCTGTAGCAATGCTGAGAAAGAAGAATAAAGTAACAGGGATCACAATGCCTTAGATCAAAGACTATTATAAGGTCACTGTAATCAAAACAGTCTAGTACTGGAACAAGAACAGACACATAGACCAATGGAACAGAATAGAGAGCCCAGAAATAAAGCCAAGTCTTCAACAAATGGTATTGGGAAATCTGGGCAGCTACATGCAAAAAATAAAAATTAAACTCGATCACCAACTTACACCATACAGAAAAATAAAATCAAGGTAGATAAAAGACTTAAATATAAGTCATGACACCATAAAAGTCCTACAGGAAAACATAGGCAGGAAAATCTCAGATATTCCATGCAGGAGTATTTTCACTGATACGTCCCCTAGAACAAGGGACATAAAGAAAATAAAAAATAAATGTGATTTCATCAAAATAAAAAGTTTCTGCATGGCTCAACAAAACAGCATTAAAATGGAAAGAGAACAAACTGTATGCGAAAACATATTTGCCAATGGTACCTCAGACAAGGGTTTGATCTCCACAGTATATAAAGAACTCACACGACTCCACTCTACAAAGACAAAAAAAACAATTAAAAAATGGGCAAAAGACTTGAGCAGACACTTCTCTGAGGATATACAAAGGGTCCATAGGCATATGAAAAGATGCTCAGCATTGGTAGCCACCAGAGAGATGCAAATTAAAACCATTATATGGGGAGAGAGATACCACTGCACACCGGTGAGAATGGCCATCATAAACTAAGGAACAAACAACAAGTGTTGGAGAGGATGTTGAGAAAAGGGAGCCCTAGTGCACTGTTGGTAGGAATGCAGACTAGTGCAGCCACTGTGGAAAACAGTATGGAATTTCCTCAGAAAACTAAAAGTGGTACCGCCTTTTATCAGATTCCTGATACTTCATCTCATAAGAACCTATACACCCTAAAGTTCATAGTAATATTTTTTAGAATAGCCAAATCTTGGAAGCAACCTAGGTGCCCATCAGTAAATTAGTGGATTGAAAACTATGATACATTTACACAATATAATGTTATGCAGTAGAAAGAAAGAAATAAGGAGCTCTTGCCCTTCATGACAACATGGATGGATCTGAAGAGCATTATGCTACATGACATAAGCCAGGCAGTGAAAGACAAATACCATATGATCTCACCTATAAGTGGAACCTAATCAACAAAACAAACAAGGAAGCAAAATGTAAGAGCTGACAGTAACCCGAGGGGAGATAAGAGGTGGTAATGGAGGGGAAAAGGGGAAGGGTCCTCAAGGAGCATGTATAAAGGGCACATGGACAAAGCTAAAGTGGGTAAGATTAGGGTTGGAGGTGGGAATGGGTGGTGTGGGGGGGAATGGTAGTGGGAAAATTAGACCACTGTACTTGAACAATAATAAAAAGAAATACCAAGTAAGTCTAGTTTGCTGTTAATTTGTATTTTTCTTCTTAAGTTATTGGTGTATATTTGAAAGATATACAGCAGATATAAAAGGGCATTATCCAATAATATTTCTAACCCTCAAAAATTAAAATAAGTCATCCTTTAATCCAGAAACAATGTTCCAGTTGTGAGAACCACACATAGTTATTTCATTCAACATGCACGAAAAAATAATTAATCTCCTAGTTAACACCATTGATATTAGGAAAAACAGATATTGTGCGCATCCTAACAGGATGAACTGCATAGGACACAATATCACTTTTGTGGTTTTCTTTTCCAAAATGAAAGACACAGGAGAAATCCAAATTGAGTGACATTCTGTAAAATAACTGGCCTCTACTCTTCAAAAACATCAAGGTCAAGAACCAAAGAAAAGCTGAGGGTCTGCTCCATATTAAAGGAGCCTAAACAGACATGACACATGGTTCCAATGTGATTGAACCCTGGACTCGGGGAAGTAGCTAAAAAGGACACTATTTAACTCTGATGATTAAATGACTATGATATCATTTAAAAGTAGACTCTGGACTAGATTACAGTGTTGTACCAACGTTATATTTTCTTACTTTGTAATACTATGGTAATATAAGAAAATGTTATTGTTCAGAGGTAATATACACTTTAAGAAAACCTGTAAGAATTGAATCAGACTAATGGACCCATAGTGTTGAAGTAAGTTGCTTATGATGGTGCAAGAAGGAAAGATGTCAGAAAAAGAAATACTGAGCCTGTGTTTCCTTCTCCCTGTCTTTGTTCAAGTCTGCATGGTTTAGAGCATGAATGCTTTGTGCCTTGACTCCTACATCTGTTGAAGGGGAGACAAATTTTCTTCAACCTGTTCTACCTAACCTCTCTTGATCTTTAGGGCATCTCAAAGATCAAATTGGACAACAGACCCAAAGTTAAAGATGTATTTGGCCCTTATATGGGGAGAGGGATACAGAATGACCTCTGCTGGTGATGATATAAGTAACCAGGAGAAAGGACGTTTCCACATGTCTTCATAAAATGAAATTTAAAAACTATGGTACATTCACACAATGGAATACTACGCAGCAGAGCAAAAGAAGGAGCTCCTACCCTTTGCAACAGCGTGGATGGAACTGGAGAGCATTATGCTAAATGAAATAAGCCAGGCAGTGAGGGACAAATACAATATGACCTCACCTTTAACTGGAACATAATCAACAAAGGAGAAAAGCAAACAAAATATACCCAGAGACACTTAAATTAATAACAGTCTAACAATAGCCAGAAGGGAGGGGGGAGGGAACAATGAGGGGAAGGGTTTTCAGGAACTACTATAAAGGACAGATGAACAGAACCAAGGGAGGAGGGTGGAAGCAAGGGAGGGAGGTGGGTTTGACTGGGATGTGGGGGGAGTGGGGTGGGAGGGAAACACAGACAAATGTAATTGAACAACAAAAAATAATTTCAAAAAATAAATAAATAAAAATGAAATCAAATAACAGGACAGGAAATTTTCAATCATTTATATCATGTATGCCTACAACAGTTGTCACTTATCAGAATATTTCCCTTATACTATCTCATAAAACTTGCACAATGATTTGCAAAGCCTGTGGATGAGATTTTATAAGTGACATTTTATTTATGGTGAAATTAGGGCTTATGTATAAATAGCAATGTCATTTATTTTAGGAGTTAGTTCTAGGCAGAGTTGGAATGAATTCATCCACCACTTATCTCATAGGCAGTCACTGCTTCTTAATTTGGTGCAAGATACTCACTTAGTAGAGGCAGAAAGTCTGCCTCTGTAGTATTGCAGAAAGTCTGTATCTTTGAAATATTCCAGATGTGGATTGACATCTTGTCTCCACTGCTTCCTAACTACCAGACTTCACCTTGAGGTGTTTTGCTTCTCTGAGCCTCAGTTTCCTCATGGTTTTGTGCTATTAACCATATATGCATGCCCATGAATAATACACAACAGTGATTAGTGTATTTATTATAATGTATTGTAACTTTATGGAAGTATATAATGTAGTTGTGGAAAGTGCCATATCTAATGTGTATAGCTCCATGGACCTTCACAAACAAAATGCATATGTGCAACCACCACCTAGATCGTGAAAATGAACATCACAAGCACACAAAAGCCCCTTCTCATATATTTTTAATTATGTAAATGGTTTTATATTGTTTGCATCATTTTACAGCTAGCTCTTTTCACTCAATGTCATGCTTTTGATCTCTAAACTGCTGTACTGAATTTAGTTCAAATTGAGAATAGCAGTTTTCTATGAAGCATTTTCAACAATTTATCATTTAATAAAATAAGATAATGTATAGAAGAAAGAAGTGAGGAGAGAGAGAAATGGAGAGTCAGGGAGGGAGGAAGAGTGGAAGAGAGAAATAGATACCCCAACTCAAACCCCCATAGTGAATGACCAAACTCAAGAGTGGCCCAACCAATCATCACTTCCAACTGGATAGTTCTGCATTCCTCTACCTTGTTCATGCGATAGAGAATGTTCTGGAATGTTCATTTGTATGGGTGTCCTTTAGCAGGTCATTTCTAACCTGTAACCACTAAGGGGAAATTTTCTATTCCTTGTCTGTTCATCATGTCATTTTCAGATCCCTGTGGATAGTTGCCAAGAATTTATTGTATTTATTTTTCTTTCTGGACTAATCTTTTCTGCTTTCTCAGCAAAAATGGACTAGATAAAAATTCTGGCAGTAGTCCCAGCTGCCACGTTCATTCAAATGCAGGCTAAGTAGAGATTTAATACACACATCCCTGTCCCGCCTTACTTTACAGCTGTATAATAACCCTCATTAGGACACGCTGTCTAAAGCCCCATCTAAACCAAATAATATCAGATATTCTCAGTTAGTGCTTGAGTTTACTTCTGTCTGAAAGCTCTGCTGTGATGGTTCCCTGTATCATTCATCCCTCCTTATGCATCTTCAGGTCCTGCGTGAGTTGTGGGGGACCAATCAAGCTTTACACCAAGAACGCAGACTTCTGTCTGCCTGTTCCTGCAGGTTCTTCCTCCTCTTGGCAAAGCTTGATACAGGTGATAGAAAGAGCTCAGGGTGCTCTGGAGCCAGAATAAACAGGATTCAAATAGAAGGGCTACCTAATAGCTGTGTGACCTGAGCTCATTCAACCTTAATTACCTCCAAAAAGGCCCTATCCCAAATATAGTCACATTGGAAGTTAGGGATTCAACATATGAGTTTATGGGAAAGGGAGAGAATTCAGTTCATAACACATGCCAAGAGCACACAGGAGTCAGCACAAAAGGGTTATCACTGGCCTAATATGGTGCCACTTGGATGTCAAAATAAGTATTGATAGCAACAAATAATAACCTTGAATAAAATACAAATCTATACTCCCATGCTGATATAACTGAATATATAAATACATAAAAACTGGGGGAGAAGGGAGAACTCCTCCAGGCAGTAGAAAACCCTTGATGAATTCATAAAATTATAGAATTAGATAATCACAACTACCATTTAGAAATCATTTTAGTGATACCTAATTTAGGCAACAATTGCAAATGGATGATAAAAGCAATGAGTGAAATATTGAGGAACAGAATATTTACATGATATCAAATTATTTCCCCTAAGATATCTATAACTTATATTGACTAGGTGCCTAATCACCCAAAATAATTTATTCTAAAAGTGGGGGACATTGCAACCCAGTGTATTCAGACATGGCAAATTGCATGCTAAGCTTCATACTCTGGCCTGCATGCTAAGATGGCAGGGTATTTATAAAAGAAAAGGGAAGGGTAAGTTAGAAACATAGAGCTTTATAATAATCATACAGTTCTTCCTGTAGGGTAGTCATGTCACGTGTAGGGTTCTCTCAATTGCGTAGAGCTGTAGCTCATCCCATAGATTCTCCTATCTGATTATATTTGCTTAAAGTTGCAGTTAGCCTTTATCACTTACAAAGGGAAAATACCACTTTGCAGTTTAGAAATCACTTAAAGTCAGCAAAACTAACTGATATTGAGACATACCATATCATGTGCCTGATATGATGCACTGAAAATGACACATTTCTGGGATAGTCTTCTCAAAACATGTGTTAACTTGAACCTCATTATGAAGAAATATCAGACAAACCCAAATTTAGCATTATTCTACAAAACAACTGGCCTGGACACTTCAAAAATGATAAGATCATGAAAGACAAAGACCAAGACTGAAAACAACTCCAGATTTTAAAATTTGAGGCTTGTAGTCAAGATGGCTGAGTAGGTAAATGTACTCATCTCCTTCCACAACTACTACAAAATTACAGCTAAACTACAGAAAAAACATCATTGAGAATCACCTAAAAACTAGCTGAACAGAAGTCCTATAACTGCAGGTATATAGAGAAGAATGCACTTCAAGACTGGTAGGAGGAGCAGAGACTCAGGGAAAGAGCTGGAAGGGTAGCTTTCCCCAGACAAAAGTGCTTGCAGTGTCATTGTTCAATTACTGAGTCCTTTGTCTGCAGGCAGAGACAGGTGTTATATCTTGAGTTTTCACCAACCTGGCTAACACTGTTTTCCCTGCCCTGGTGATTCTCTAAGACCCTGCCCCACCAATTGCAGCCCCATCCAGGCCATTTCCAGTGGCTTTTTTATGCAAACAGCCTGTCTTAACTCATGCTGTGGATTTTCCTAAAATCAAAGTTTCAAAAACCCTTAACAAGCAACATCTGGCTTTGGCCTGCCCTGTACTTCTTGCTAAGGAGCTCCAAACCCAGCAGTAGTGGCAGCTGTCCTCAGTTCACAGCTTCACCCCCCTGCCCCACACCTCCAAGCCCAGTACAAATGATAACCATCTCCAGATCACTTTGTACCTAATACCAGGTGGCCATAGGTAGGGCACAGGCAGTAGTTAATCTTGACTTGCACCTCCTAAGAGGCACCAGAACCAACACACCTAGTGGCCAGTTTCAGACCATACCAGAGCACCATCCAACCACCTCCACAAATGACACACTCAAAGGGTAAACTTGGCAGGCATCAAAATACTGCTAATGCAATTCTTCCTTCATTGGGTCAGCCCCTGCATAAGAGATCCTCCACATAGTCGCAGTCAGTCCTCACAACCAATCACTCTAAAGATCAATCTCTCCCAGTGACCTGCCAACAGCAATCGAAACTCAACTACAGTAGCAGGACACATACAACCCACCCAAGGGACACACTTGGAGCACCTGGCTCAGGTGACCATTGTGCAATTGGACCCCAAAGGGTACCTACTACATATGACCACTCTATTGAGACCAGATGAATATAAAGAAACAAACACAGGAAAACAACCAAAATGAAGAGGCAAAGAAACAGGACCCAAATGAAAGAAATTAATAAAACCAGAAAAAGAACTAAACAAGATGGAGACAAGCAATCTACCAGATGCACAGTTCAAAATACTTGTTATAAGATTGTTAAATGATTTCAGTGAGAACTTCAACTATGAGATAAAAAACATTAAGATAGAGATAAAAATAAAGAGTCATAAATGAAGACTACAATAACTAAAATGAAAAATACTTTAGATTGAGGATGGGTGGGTGAGGGATAGTGGTGGGGGGATAATGGAGACAACTGTACTTGAACAACAATTTTAAAAAAGAAAATACATTAGAAAGAATCAACAGTAGATTAGATGAAGCAGAAGCTTGAATCAATGATTTGGAAAACAAGATAGCAGAAAACACACAATCAGAAAAGCAAAAAGGAAAAAGTATTTTAAAAATGAGGATATTTCAAGCGGCCTTTGGGACAATATCAAGCATACAAACATTCATATCATAGGGTTACAAGAAGGAGAAGAGAAAGAGCAAGGAATCGAAGACATAGTTGAAGAAATAATGACAAAAAAAACTTCTTTAATCTGGTGAAGCAAATAGACATACAAGCTCCGGAAGTTCAGAGGGTTCCAATCAAGAACCCAAATAAGCCCACATGAGGAAACATTATAATTAAAATGCAAAATATTAAATACAAGGAAAGAATCACAAGAGCAGCAAAAGAAAAGCAGTTAAGTAGCTACAGGAGAGCTACAATGAGACTGTCAGCTAATTTCTCAACAGACACTTCACAAGCCAGAAGGAGGTGGAATGAAATATTCAAATTGATGAAAGCAAGGACCTACAACCAAGATTACTCTCCCTAGGAATGATGTCATTTAGAATCAAAGGACACATAAAAAGCTTCCCAGATAATAAAGCTAAAAGAGTTCATCACCACAGGTATTATAAGAGATGTTTAAGGGACTTCTGTAAGAAGAAAAAAGATTAAAAATATGAATAATAAAATGGCAATAACTATATATCTAAATACAGTTATTTTACCCATGCAGAAGCTTTTTATTTGGATGAAGTCCCATTTACTTATTTATTTTTCCTTTATGTCCCTTGCTCTAGGGGACATATTGGTGCAAATATTGCTGTATGAAATATCAGAGATTTTCCTGCCTGTTTTACTCTAGGACTTTTATGGTGTTGCAACTTTTATTAAAGTCTTTTATCCATCTTGAGCTTATTTTTGTGTATGGTGTAAGTTGATGGTTGAGTTTCTTTTTTTGCAGGTAGGTAGCTGTCCAGATCAACTGACACCATTTGTCGAATAGGCTGTTTTTATTCCATTTCATGGTTCTGCCCCCGTTTTTTAATATTAATTGACCATTGAAACTTCGATTTATTACTGAGCTCTCTATTCTGTTCCATTGATTATCGTGTCTATTCTTACACCAGTACTGTTTTGATTAAAATGACTTTGTAATATAGTTTGATAGCAGATATTGTGATTCCTACTAGTTTGTTCTTGTTTATCAAAATTGCTGTGGCTATTAGGGGTCATTTGTGGTTCCATATAAATTTCTGAAATGTTTGTTCTACATCTGTGAAATATGCCATTGGTATTTTAATAGGGATTGCATTGCATCTATAAATTGCTTTGGATAGTGTGGACATTTTGATGATGTTAACTCTTCCAACCCATGAACACAGTAGATGCTTCCATTTATTAGCATCTTCTTTAATTTCTTCAGTGTTTTATAATTTTCTGAGTACAAGTCTTTTACTTCCTTGGTTAAGTTTATTCCTAGGTACTTTATTTTTCTAGTTGCTATACCAAATGGATTTTTCCCCTAATTTCTGTTTCTGGTATTTCATTGTTGGCATACAAAAATGCCTTTGATTTCTGAATATTGACTTTGTATCCCACTATTTTGCGAAATTGAATTATTAGATCACATAGTTTTTTTGTGGAATCTATAGGATTTTCTATATACACCATCATGTCATTTGCAAACAATGACAGCTGCTTCCTCCTTTCCAATTTGGATGCCTTTTATTTCTTCTTCTTGTCTGATTGCTATGGACAGGAATTCCAATATTCTGTTGAATAGAAGCATTGGAAGGAAACATCCTTGTCTTGTTCCTGACCTTAGTGGGAAATCTTTTAGGTTTTTCCCATTGAGCATGATGTTGGCTGTAGGTTACTCATACATGGCCTTTTTTATTTTTTTAAGATTTTATTTATTTATTTCTAGAGAGAGGTGAAGGGAAGGAGAAAGGGAGGGAGAGAAACATCAATATGTGGTGGCCTCTCATGTGCCCCTCAATGGGGACCTGGCACACAACCAAGGCTTGTGCCCTGACTGGGAATCAAAATGGCAACCCTTTGGTTCCTAGGCTGGCACTCAATCCACTGTGCCACAACAGCCAGGGTGTATTTGGCCTTTATTATGTTGAGATATGCTCCACCTATTCCCACTTTGCTGAGTGTTTTTATTATAAATGGGTGTTGTCCCTTATCAAAGGCTTTTTCTGCATCTATTGATAAAGAAAACATTAGCAAAATGAAAAGGGAACCAACCATATGGGATAATATATTTGCAAATGATACCTCACAAAAGGGTTTGATCTCCAAAATATATAAAGAACTCACATAACTCCACTTCAGAAAGACAAAAAACCCAAGTAGAAAATGGGCAAAGGACCTGGACAGACACTTCCCTAAGGAGGACATACAGAGAACCCAGACACATATGAAAGGATGCTCAGCATCACTGGCCATCAGAGAGATGCAAATTAAAGCCACAATGAACCCTGGCTGGTGTGGCTCAGTGGACTGAGTGCTGGCCTGTGAACTAAAACCCCAATGAGATACCACTTCACATTGGTGAGAATGGACATGATAAACAAAGCAACAAACAACAAGTGCTGATGAGTTTGTAGAGAAAAGGGAACCCTAGTACACTGTTGGTGGAAATGCAGACTCTTGCAGCCACTTTGGAAAATAGTATGGAATTTCCTCAGAAAACTAAAAATGGAACAGCCTTTTGAACTGGCAATTCCAGTGCTGGCACTATACCCTAAGAATCCTGAAACATCAATTCAAAAGAACCTATGAACCCCAATGTTCATAGCAGCATAATTTATAATAGCCAAGTTCTGGAAGCAGCCTAGTTGCCCATCAATAAATGAGTGGATCAAAAAACGATGGTACATTTGCACAATGGAACACCACACAGCAGAAAGAAAGAAGGAGCTCCTACCCTTTGCAACAGCTGGGATGGCACTGGAAGAAATTATGCTAAGTGAAATAAGCCAGGCAGTGAAAGACAAATACCATATGATCTCACCTATAAGGGGAACCTAATCAACAAAACAAACAAGCAAGCAAAATATAACCAGAGACATTAAAATTAAGAACAAACTGACAGTAACCAGAGGGGAGGTGGGAGGGGGTAGTGGGGGAGATGGGGGAAATGTTTTCAGGAACATGTATAAATGACACATGGACAAAGCCAAAGAGGAGAAGGAGGGAGGGTAGGAGGTGGAGGTAGCTGGGGTGGGGGGGGGAGCGGTGGGGGGAAATGGAGACAACTGTACTTGAACAACAATAAAAAATAATAATTCTAAAAAAGAAAAAAATGAAAAAACAATTATTTTAAGTGTAAATGCATTAAATGCTCCAATCAAAAGCAATAGGATCACTGAACATATAAGAAAATATATCCTTACATATGCTATCTACAAAACACTCACTTCAGGTTGAAAGACACACAGACTAAAAGCAAAGGGATGGAAAAAGACATTTTATGAAAATGAAGAACAAAACCAAACAAACAAATAAATAAACATAGGTAACAATACTTATACCAAACAAAATTGATGGTAAATCAAAGGCTATAACAAGAGGCAAGGAATGACCCAGAAATTACACTTCTGGGTATTTATCTGAAGAAACCCAAAATACCAATTTAATAAGACATATGCATCTATATGCCCATTGAAGCATTATTTACAATAACCAAAATATGGAAGCAACCAAAGTTTCCATCAATAGAAGAATTAATAAAGAAAAAATGGTGCATACATATAATGGAATATGACCCATAAAAATGAATGAAATTTTGCCATCTTAAACAACGTGGATAGGCCTAGGATATATTGAGCTGAGTGAAATAGCCAGAGAGAGAGACAAATGCTATATGATTTGACTTATATGTAAAATCAAAAGAAAAAGAAAAATAAACAAACAAAACAGAAACAAACTTATAGACAGATAGAACATTTTAATGGTTGTTAGATGGGAAGGGGATTGGAGGGATGAGTAAAAAAGGGGAAGGGATTAAAAAGTACAAATCAGTAGTTACAATATAGTCATGGGGTACAACATAGGGAATATATGAGGGGGTATAAAAAAACCCAGGAATTTATTTATAAAAATTTTGTGTATTTATTCTTACATGTTTAAACTTCAGTCGCCTTCAAAGTACTCTTCATTTGATGCAAAATGCCTATTGAGACATTTTTTCCACTGTTCAAAACAGTTTTTGAACTTGTTGATTTTGATGCCTTTTAGTGCTTCTGACAATTTTTGTTTGTAGTTGTCTTTTACTGCCTGGCTTATTTCACTTAGCATGGTGCTCTCCAGATTCATCCAAGCTGTTGCAAATGGTAGGAGCTCCTTCTTTCTTTCTGCTGCATAGTATTCCATTGTGTAAATGTACCACACATTGATCCACTAATTTACTGATTAGCACTTAGTTTGCTTCCAATACTTGGCTTTTGCAAATTGTGCTGTTATGAACATTGAAATTAAGAACAAACTGAGAGTAACCAGAGGGAAGGTGAGAGGGGATAATGGTTGGAAAGGGGAAAGGGTTGTCAAGGAACATATATAAAGGAAAAATGGATGAAGCCAAAGAGGGGTAGGATTGAGGGTGGGAGGTGGGGAAGTGTGAGGGGAAATGGAGAAAACTGTTCTTGAATAACAATAAAAGTTAATAAATAAATAAATAAATACATAAATAACATCTTTATTTCTCTGTTTAGTTGTATAATAAAATTATGAAGTCAACCCTAGATGTTTTATGGTATTTTTACCCTTAATTGGAACCAGGTGAAGCCATGTCTCTTTATTCAATAAATTTCATTTCTAAACCAAAGTCAGACCAGTATGTATATTTTAATAAATAACAGGTAGGTTGCAAGAATGGTAATGAGATTTGATCACAACTTTATCTAGGTGCTTTGATACATATATCTATGTATGTATACATATTACATATGTATAAATGTGTAGAAGCTTTGTATATTATGCATGTGTTATAATTATATTGTATCAAATACAATGGAAAGAAAAATAAACTGAATAATAAAATTTTTTTCATTTTGAGAATTAGTAACATTATTAAAATGCCAGTGCCACTGTCAGGGCATTGTATCTATCTTGTTCTAACTATATCACCAGTGCCTAGAATAAATCCTGAAACCCAGTAGAAACTGAGTAAATATTTCTTGGATGAATGAATTGGAACCAAAAAAATAAAGGAAAGAATGAAAAATGAGTTTCTGACAGGACCTGAATGTCATCTGTTAAATGGGAGTAGAGAAACAGTTACAGTTTATGTCTAATTGGGGGGTCAAAACCAATGATGACTGGAACTAAGAGTTGCATGATGTTATGCAAAAATATTTATTGATAGAGATGGTATTATGCACCAGATAACTTCATGTGGTTCACCCACCACAATTCAAACAAGAGCTAGGGGTGGAGGTGAAGGATAGAGGGAGTGGGAGAGGGAATAAAATAGCAGTTTCTAAGATCTACCTGGCCACAGCACTATGCTGCATTCTTCTCAGGGTTTTTGAAATAACCAGGAGTGTTTGCTTTATTTTGTGTTTTCCTAAGTGAGACACAAAGAGCAGTGGGAAGAATATGGATTTCATAGCCCATACATCTCAATTAGAAAATCACTCCCAACCTAATAACAAACTAGTGGAGTTGTTAGAAGACCTGAGTTTTGAATTCTGGCTCAACCACTTCAACTACTTTGTCAGCTTGAGTATGTTTCTAAAAGTTTCTAATCCACAGTTTCTTCATCTATAAAGTGGGGTTAACCAGTACAGCCACCCAAAAGGCTTGGTAGCCTAGGATATGACACACATCATTGCTCATAAAGGCTGCAATCATGTTTAATCATGTAAGGAGCCATTTAACTTCTCTGACCCTCAGTTTTTATTTCAAGTCTTCCCTTACCTCATCTGTACAAGGTTGTGAGGACAACCTCAAAATGCTTACAAACGGGTCTGGCACCTGATATTTTCAAAGAAAGATTAGTAGTAGTAATTTTAGTATGAGTGAAATTATTAGCATTACTACTATTAAATTTAATACTAGTTAATATGAGTACTAGTATTAGTTTTAATAATCAGAAAGTGTTAGTAAGAGAAAAGGTGTAGTCAAGACCCGGACCTGGTCCTGTAAAGTGAATATCAAAAGTGTATTTTATTATTTTGCATTTTTTCAAATCAAATAGAAGTTTCCTTCTCCTCTCACATATTTCATTCTCTTTTCTGCCCTTTGGAGATCATTTAACTCCTATTTTTGGATTGATTAAAATGAGCAGGCCACAACACCATGCCTGACTTCATTCTTCAGCTGAAATGATTTCAGTGTCCTCTAAAATATTAGATTCTTTCTCTCAGCTGTATTTACTATGCACAGATGCAGAAGGAGAATTACTCAAGTTTTGCAATAAAAATAAGCTTGGCTTTGCAAGCACCTGCTTTCTGCCGTTTAATAATGCTGAGGTCTCTTCTTCTCTGTGCTTCTGTTTACTCTTCTGAAAATTATTTTTGTTCTCAGTTGACAAAGATAAATGATGGGATTAATATATATTGAAGAAGTCTCTGTGAACAGCATGGCAGCTCTGGGGAAGGGTGGGGATTATTTCCCTCAGGTAAGGCAACACAGCAAACTGGATTAAGAGTAATTTGCTGTGGGGTTTATTGATGATCATGATCCATTAGTGATACACCATTTATGAAAATTGCTTTTTCTTGAATAAAAATTAGAATGACTTTCATTACCTTGTCAGGAATGACACAAGCCTACTGGATTTCCCCCAAGAGAAAGCAAAACATCAATGACAAGGTTTAGATTTTTTTTTTAATTTAAACTCAAAGCAATCTTCATACTGTTGAAAGTAACAGTGAACTAAATATGTGGCAAGAAACTTTAGTCTATAATGTTCAGGGACAGTGTGTACAATTAGAGCTAAAATTTAAAAGCAATATATTTGTAAGAAAAATGAGTAAATCCAGTGTTGTATCTTGTGATGATTGTTTTAAAAATTATATAAATCTATGTAACCTTAGTAGGGATGTTGCAAAATTATAGGGAGACTTTCAATATCATAATATTTTATTACTATATTACATAATCATTTTGAATAATAAAATAATATTTTGACCAACTGATTCAAATTCTATGTGTCTTATCATGGCATCCTCAGCATGAAACTCAATATTCACACAATTGGTATGATGTGTAATAAACCCTTATTTACATCTTTGGCTTTTCTATAAGAAAACACTTTTCTCTTTTTAGGAACATATCTATTTATCACTGGGCTTAAAATAATTGATAAGACTTTTAAAATTAGGAGAGTTTTTTAAATGCATTAATAATAATGATGAAATGTGTAAAAAGTGCTCATTTTCTATGACTAAGTTTGGATTTTTTTTACCTGTCCTGTGTGGTGAGGGGGTAAAGTAGTTTTATATTATACTTCCAATTTTCATCTTGGGGTGGGAGTTGCCATCAGGTCATACTTCTCTTTGACATCTTCAAAGAGAAGCAAAAAAATGTAGGAACCAGCCATCCCCACATGTGCTCATACCAACCTCAGTCTTGCCAAGATCAAAAGCAGCTATGGTTTCAGTACAAGATTATAACATGGGTGGTTGCAAAGTCATGGATTTCCTATAAGAGATTGGGGTGTGGATCACATCCATGATTCAGAAAAGAGAAAGGAAGATTTCTGTGTTCAGAGCATTTGGGTGAGGTTAGAATAACGATGTTCCTGCGCCAAGTTGACCAACTGGGAACTGTACTTCTCTTGAAGCTAAACCAGATGCATTTAAAAAATGGAAATTCTAAATCCTTCACTGGGCTCTGACATATAATGAGCCAGTGTTTCTCAAGTGTAACCTTAGTGGTTTTGTTGAGTGGGTGGTATTGGTTTGCATGAGCTCCCTTTAGGAATGATGATGTGGCCCCTTTGTGCAATGCCTTGTTCCTGCTTCTCTGCATTTATCAAGCTTTGGACACATAAACCCCAAGGTTATCAACATCTACACAGATCCAAGTATGGGTCGTGAGAGTTAATAGATGAGCAAAGATAGTATAAACACAGTGTAAGGGACTCAACCAACAAGGAGAACTGGGTGGAAGAATTAAGCAGATTATAAAACCTGCAAAATTTAGCTTTATTGGTTCTATAACTTTTATTTCACTCAAATGACAGAGGCTTAGCTGGAGCCTTTACAATATCACACTAAGTCACATTCCATATAGACCTATCTGTAATCAGTTTTCTCAAACCCAATTATCCACCACTGAATTTTGCAAAATTGTCCTGGGAGATTTGGTCAATGTCAAGTGAATTAGAAACCTTCATGTTCAGTGCAAGCTAAAAGCTGATTGATATTATAACTTATGAGCAATCAGGCAGGTGTTAACTCTCATACCTGTACTTGTGCTCTCCTCCGTGAAATTATAAAAGCAGGTCATTTAGTGCTGCATTTACACATCTAAATATGGACTGGAACAAAAGACACTTTCTCAGTTCAGAAATATTAAGTAGTTTCTACTTGCCTTTTAAAAGCAAATGAGAGAGAACCAAGATGGCGGGGTAGGTAGACACACTGCGCCTCCTCCCACAACCTGAACTGACATAAAATCGAATGGCAAGGGGGTCCGACACCAAGGAAATAAAAAATAAACATTCATCCAGACCTGTAGGAGAGGCAGAGATGGGCACCTGGGTGGAGAGGACTCTCATGGCTGTGGCAGGACCCAGACTGGCGGAGTGTGGGACCAACGACGCAGGCAGTCCAAGCACTAGCAAACCCTGTGGCCCCACATTCCCGCACAGATAAACCTAGAGGGCCAGACTCAAAGTGGCAGAGAGCGGGGCAGGCAGAGCAGTGGGTAGCACCCCGAGGCCCTACATTCGCACATAGATAAACAGGATGAACGGCGGGGAGTGAAGCAGACCACTCAACCCAGGGCTCCAGCTTGGGGAAATAAAGCCTCAAACCTCTGATTGAAAACATGTGTGGGGGTTGGAACAGCAGCAGGAGAGACTCCCAGCCTCAAGGGAGAGGTCGTTGGAGACACCCACAGGGGCCTAGAGTGTGCACAGGCCTGCCCACTCAGGAACCAGCACCAGAGAGGCCCAGTTTGATTGTGGGTATCAGAGTGAAAGATTGAAATCCAGAGGAGAGTGGAGCAGGCCCCATTGCTCCCTCTCAGCCCCTCCCCCACATACAACATCACAGCGCAGCAACCAGCATTACCACGCCCCGGGGAACACCTAAGGCTCTGCCCCTTAAAGTAACAGACTTGCCAAGACAAAAAAAAAAAAATGGCCCAAATGACAGAACACTTCAAAGCTCCAGAAAAAATACAACTAAGCGAGGAAGAGATAGCCAACCTATCAGATGCACAGTTCAAAACACTGGTTGTTAAGATGCTCACAGAATTGGTTGAATTTGTTCAAAAACCAGATGAAAAAATGAAGCCTATGCTAAGAGAAACAAAGGAAAGTGTACAGGGAACCAATAGTGATGCGAAGGAAACAGGGACTCAAATCAATGGTGTGGACCAGAAAGAAGAAAGAAACATCCAACCAGAAAAGAATGAAGAAAAAAGAACTCGGAAAAATGAGGAGAGGCTTAGGAACCTCCAGAACATCTTGAAACGTTCCAACATCTGAATTATAGGGGTGCCAGAAGGAGAAGAGGAAGAACAAAAAATTGAAAACTTATTTGAACAAATAATGAAGGAGAACTTCCCCAGTCTGGCAAAGGAAACAGACTTCTGGGAAGTCCAGGAAGCTCAGAGAGTCCCAAAGAAGCTGGACCCAAGGAGGAACACACCAAGGCACATCATAATTACATACCGAAGATTAAACGCAAGGACCTTTATCCAAGATTACTGTATCCAGCAAAGCTATCATTTAGAATGGAAGGGCAGATAAAGTGCTTCTCAGATAAGGTCAAGTTAAAGAAGCTCATCATCACCAAGCCCTTATTATATGAAATGTTAAAGGGACTTACCTAAGAAAAAGAAGATAAAAAATAGGGACAGTAAAAATGACAGCAAACGCACAGTTATTAACGACCACACCTAAAACAAAAACAAGAGCAAACTAGGCAAACAACTAGAACAGGAACAGAACCATACAGATGGAGATCACATGGAGGGTTGTCAATAGGGGAGTGGGAGGGGGAGCGGGGGGGGGGAAAGGTACAGAGAATAAGTAGCATAGATGATAGGTGGAAAATAGACAGGGGGAGGGTGAGAATAGTGTAGGAAATGTAGAAGCCAAACTACTTATAAGTATGACCCATGGACATGAACTATAGGGGGGGAATGTGGGAGGGAAGGGGTGGCCAGGATGGAGTGGAGTGGGGGGGGGAATGGGACAACTGTAATAGCATAATCAATAAATATATATAAAAGATAAAAATTTAAAAAAAAGCAAATGAGATAGGAACTACAGCCTTAAACCAATTTGGGGTGTCCCACCCAAGTACCTGAAAGTCCTTTGGTGTACTTACTTGAGAAAGCAGGTGTGTGAACAGGAAAAATAAGATACATAGTGGAGATCATTTCCTTTCTGGACCCTTGAATCCCCAAGATTGTCACGCAGTGGCTGACATGGTGATAGAAGTATGGGTTTCCTGGAAGTATCTTTGTATCACAATCCTTTTAAATATTGGTTTTAAATTTTATTATGAAAGTTGCTTCCAAGAACATATATGTTGGTTGAAGTTATGAGTGATTAATCATGCCATCTTCTGCAGCTGGGAGGGACCACGGGAGGTCATGAGTTTAACTACAGGGTGAGGAACTATCTTAAAAAAAAATCCCAATACCAGGACAATAGGGAAATAGAATTGAATATCTCATAATTGAAACCACCTTCAATATTGTCTTCAATTTGTTCTGTATCAAATAAAAATACCAACAGGTGCTCTGAACCAAACTAAAAACACTAAAATAATTTTTTCAAGACAGTGAATTCCCAATCACCATGACTTTGTATTGTTGTGTTCTATTTTAATATATATACCTTTACTCCACCTTTTTATATTTTTGCTCAGAGGGGTATATCATTAAAAGTAAAGTAGGTTATTTTTACCTTCCCAACCCCATTTTTGGTATTTGGTATTTGTCTTCTTTTTTAGGTCCACCCATCTCCATGCCCAATCACCAGAGGTAACTATTCTGACTTATTTTTTTAATTAATTAATTAATTAATTAATTTTTATTCAGTTACAATTGTCTGCATTTTCTCCCCTTCCCTCCACGCCACCCCAGCCAGTCCCACCTCCTTCCCCTACCTCTACCCTCCCCCTTGATGTTGTCCTTGTATCCTGCACAGTAGCTCCTAAACACTCATCTCCCCACTATCCCCTCCCCACTCACCTGTGGCTATTGTTACAATGTTCTTAATTTCAATGTCTCTGGTTATATTTCGTTTGAATTTTTTTGTTGTTGATTATGTTCCAGTTAAAGGTGAGATCATATGGTATTTGTCCCTCACTGCCTGGTTTATTTCACTTAGCATAATGCTCTCCAGTTCCATCCATGCCATTGCAAAGGGCATAAGCTCCTTCTTTCTTCCTGCTACGAAGAATTCCATTGTGTAAATGTACCAAAATTTTTTCACCCACTCATTTGCTGATGGGCACTTAGGTTGCTTCCAGTACTTGGCTATTGTAAATTGTGCTGCTATGAACATTGGGGTGCATACATTCTTTTGGATTGGTGTTTCAGGGTTCTTAGGGTTTGATCCCAGCAGTGGAATTGCTGGGTCAAAAGGCAGTTCCATTTTTAGTTTTCTGAGGATATTCCATACTGTTTTCCACAGTGGCCTCACCAGTCTGCATTCCCACCAACAGTGCACTAGGGTCCCCTTTTCTCCGCATCCTCTCCAACATTTGTTTGTTGATTTTTTATGTTGGCCACTCTAACTGGTGTGACATGGTACCTCATTGTGGTTTTAATTTACATCTCTCTGATGGCTAGTGATGCTGAGCATCTTTTCATATGTCTCTGGGTCTTCTGTATGTCTTCCTTGGAGAATTGTTTGTTCAAGTCCTTTGCCCATTTTTTAATTGGGTTGTTTGTCTTCCTGGAGTGGAGTCGTGTGAGTTCTTTCTATATTTTGGAGATCAGGCCCTTGTCTGAGGTATCATTGGCAAATATGTTTTCCCATACTGTTGGTTCTCTTTTCATTTTAATGCTGTTTTCTTTAGCCCTGCAGAAGCTTTTTTATTTTGATAAGGTCCCATTTGTTTATTCTTTCCTTTATGTCCCTTGCTTTAGGGGATGTTGCTGCGTGGAATGTCTGAGATCTTCCTGCCAATGTTTTCCCTTAGGACTATTATGGTGTTACAACTTATATTTAAGTCTTTTAACCATCTTCAATTTATTTTTGTGTATGGCATAAGTTGGTGATAGAGTTTCATTTTTTTGCATGTAGCTGTCCAGATCTCCAAACACCATTTGTTGAAGAGACTATTTTTGCTCCATTTTATGTTCCTGCCTCCTTTTTCAAATATTAATTGACCGTAAAGACTTGGGTATATTTCTGTGCTCTCTGTACTGTTCCATTGGTCTATGTGCCTGTTTTTATGCCACTACCAGGCTGTTTTGATTACACTGTACTTGTAGTACAGTTTGATATCAGGTATTGTGATCCCTCCTGCTTTGTTCTTTTTCCTCTAAATTGCTGCAGCTATTCAGGGTTGTTTATGGTTCCATATAAATTTCTGAAATGTTTGTTCTATATCTGTGAAATATGTCATAGGTACTTTAATAGGGATTGCATTGAATCTATAAATCACTTTGGGTAGTATGGCCATTGTGATGATGTTAATTTTTCCAATCCATGAGCATGGTACATGCTTCCATTTGTTTGTGTCTTCCTTGATTTCTTTCTTCAGTGTTGTGTAGTTTTCTGAGTACAGGTCTTTTACCTCCTTGGTTAGGTTTGTTCCTAGGGACTTTATTTTTCTTGTTACTATATCAAATGGGATTTTTCCCTGATTTCTGTTTCTGATATTTCTTTGCTGGTATAGAGGAATGCCTTTGATTTCTTAGTATTGACTTTGTATCCAGCTGTTTGCCAAATTCATTTATTAGGTCGTGTAGTTTTTTGGTGGAGTCTATAGGATTTTCCATGTACACTATCATGTAACCTGCAAACAGTGACAGTTTCATTTCCTCCTTTCTAATTTGGATGCCTTTTCTTTCTTTTTCTTGTCTGATTGCCGTGGCTAGGACTTCCAGTACTATGTTGAATAGGAGTGGTGAGAGAGGGCATCCTTATCTTGTTCCTGATATTAGTGGGAAAGCTCTAAGTGTTTGTCCATTGAGTATGATGTTGGCTCTAGGTCTCTCATATATGGCCTTTATTATGTTGAGGAATGCTCCCTCTATTCCCACTTTGTGGAGGGTTTTATCATAAATGGGTGCTGTAACTTATCAAATGCTTTTTCCACATCTGTTGATATGATCCTGTGGTTTTTGTCTTTGCTTTTGTTTATGTGGTGTGTTATGTTTATTGATTTACAAATATTGTACCATCGTTGCATCCCTGGGATGAATCCCACTTGATCATGGTGTATGATCTTTTTAATGTATTGCTGGATGCAGTTTGGCAATATTTTGTTGAGGATTTTAGTATCTGTGTTCATCAATGATATTGGCCTGAAGTTTTTTTTCTTTGTTATGTCTTTATCTCGTTTGGGGATTAGGATGATGATGGCCTCATAAAACGAGTTTGGGAGTCTTCCATCTTCTTGAATTTTTTGAAATAATCTGTGGAGGATGGGGTTAGCTCCCCCTTAAATGCTCTGTAGAATTCTCCTGTGAAACTGTCTGGTCCAGGGCTTTTGTGTGTCGGAAGCTTTTCGATTACTATTTCAATATCATCAGGCATGACTGGTCTGTTCAGGCTTTGTGCTTCTTCCTCATTGAGTTTTGGAAGGTTATATTTTTCTAGAAATTTGTCCATTTCATCTAGGTTTTCAAGTTTTCTGGCATACTGTTCTTCATAGTAATTTCTTACAATCCTTTATATCTCGCTGGTATCCATTGTAGTCTATCCTCTTTCATTTCTGAGTGTGTTTATTCGGATCCTCTCTCTTTTTTTCTTGATGAGCCTACTTAAAGGCTTGTAGATTTTGTTTATCTTTTCAAAGAATCAGCTCCTGGATTCATTGATCCTTAGAATTGTGCTGTTAGTCTCTATGTCATTTAACTCTGCTCTGATCTTGTTTATTTCCTTCCTTCTACTTCCTCTCAGCTGTCTTTGGTGTTGTTATTCGCGTTCTTGTAGGTGTAGGATTAGGTTGGGTTTTTTTTGAAATTTTTCTATCTTTTTAAGGTAGGCCTGTATTGCTATGAACTTCCCTCTCAGGACTGCCTTTGCTGTGTCACGTAGGTTTTGGGTTGTTGTGAGTTTGTTTTCAGTTCTTTCCAGAAACTTCTTGATTTCTTTCCTAATCTCGTTCTGGATCCATTGATTGTTTAATAGCATGCGATTCAGTCTCCATGATTTTGAGTGTTTTGGGTTTTTTCCTTTGGGGTTGGTTTCTACTTTCACTCCCTGGTGGTCTGAGAGAATGCTTTGTATGATTTCAATTTTCTTGAATGTGTTGAGGCTTGCTTTGTGTCCTATCATGTGGTCTATCTTTGAAAATGTTCCACGTACACTTGAAAAGAATGTGTATTTTTGCTTCTTTGGGATGAAAAGCTCTCTATATATATCAGTTAAGTCCATTTCCTCTAGGGTATTGTTAAGTGACACAATATCCTTGTTGATATTTTGTTTGGAAGATCTGTCCATTTTTTTCAGTGGGGTGTTAAATTCCCCTGCTATAATTGCGTTGCTGTCAATATCTTTCTTGAAGTCCTCCAAGATTTCTTTTATGTATTTGGGTGCTCTTATGTTGGGTGCATATATATTTACAATGTTTATGTCTTCTTGGTGGATTCTTCCTTTGAGTATTATGAAGTGATCTTCTGTGACTCTCTTTATGGCCCTTCTTTGGAAGTCTATTTTGTCTATTATGAATATTGCTACCCCAGATTTGTTTTCCTGTCCATTGGCTTCGAAAATTTGTTTCCAGCCTTTCAATTTTAGTCTGTGTAGGTCTTTTGTCCTCAGTTGGGTCTCTTGTAGGCAGCATATGTGTGAGTCTTGCTTTCTTATGAATGAATAATCCATTCAGCTATTCTATGTCCTTTGATTGGAGCATTTAGTACATCTACATTTAAGGGTATTATTGATAGCTACTTATTCATTGCTGCTGAATTCATTCCTCTCTCTCTCTCTCTCTCTCTCTCTCTCTCTCTCTCTCTCTCTCTTCTCCTTCCTTTCCTTAAAGCAGTCCCTTTAGCATCTCTTGCAGAGCTGGTTTGGTGGAGGTGTATTCGTTCAGAATTTTTTTACCTGGGAAGCTCTTTATTTGGCCATCTATCTTTTTGTTTGTTTGTTTGTTTGACCTGCATTTCCTTTTGTTTTAATTAATTAATTTATTTATTTTTATTCAGTTACAATTGTCTGCATTTTCTCCCCATCCTTCCACCCCACCCCAGACAGTCCCACCTCCCTCCTCCACCTCTACCTTCCCCCTTGATTTTGTCTTTGTTTCCTTTATAGTAGCTCCTATAGACCCCTCTCCCCACTATCCCCTTCCCACTCCCCTCTGGCTAGTGTTACTATGTTCTTAATTTCAATATATCTGGTTATATTTTGTTTGCTTTTTTGTTTTGTTGATTATGTTCCAGTTAAAGGTGAGATCATATGGTATTTGTCCCTCACCGCCTGGCTTGATTGAGAGCCTTGCTGGGTAAAGTACCCTTGGTTTCAGGCCTTTGTTTCTCATTACATGGAATATTTTTTGCCATTCCCTCTGACTTGAAGTGTTTACATTGAGAAGTCAGTTGCTAACCTTATCAGGGCTGCCTTGTATGTTAATTCCTGTTTCTCCCTTGCTGCCTTTAAGATTCTCTCTTTGTTGGAATTTTGCCATTTTAATTATGATGTGTCTTGCAGTGGGCCTCTTTGGGTGTCTCTTGCTTGGGACTCTGTGTTTCATGGATTTGGGTGACTTTTTCTCTAATCAGATTAGGGAAATTTTCCATCATTACTTTTTCAAACAGGTTTTCTATCCCTTGTTCTTCTTCTCTTTCTGGTATCCCTATTATATGGATATTATTAAGTTTCATGTTGTCCTGCATTTCTCTTAATCCCTCTTCATTCTTTCTGAGCCTCTTTTCCTGTTCTTGCACTTTCTGGGTGTTTTATTTTTTCTACTTCGTCCTCCAGCTCGCTGATTCGATCCTCTGCTTTATCAAGTCTTCTTTTGATTCCTTCTACTGTGTTCTTCAATTCAGAAATTGTATTCTTGATTTCCTCCTGGCCCTTGTTGATAGTTTCTATTTCCTTTTCCATGATGATATAGTTTTCAGTGAGTTCATTGTAGTTTCCCTGTAGTTTCTGGTAGTTCTCTGTGAGCTCAGTGAGCTTCCTGATAACCATTGCTTTGAACTCAGTATGTGACAGTTGACTTGCCTCTATTTCTTTTAGCATTCTTTCTGAGGTTTCCTCCTTTCCTATCATTTGGGGATTGTTTCTTTGTCTTCCCATTGTTTTTGAGACTCTTCTTGTTGGCCTCTTCTTCTTAAATTGATCTGTTCTGACTCCCTGGGAGTATGGTATGAACTTCTATGGTAGAATGCCAATGGGATTCAATGGTGCTGTCTCCTTAATCTCCTGTGCGCCCTTGTCTTGAGCTGATGTTTATGGGTCTAACAGGGTCTATCTGTGGTCTTTACCAGAGCTCCAGGTTTTATCGTCTCACCTGCAGTTCAAATAATTTCCTCCATGAGGACAAAGTCCTTGCTTTAGCACTTAGTGACTCTGTACTTCATGCAGACTCCAACCATTGTGTTGTGGCTGTGACAAATTCACACAGACTGCAGAAGTCTTTGCTGTTATGGCCAATCATAAAGTGCACCTCAGAGGTCTTGTGGGTTCTGTCACAGACCACAGGATAAAGTGGGTCTAATCTTTCTGCTGGTTGGAGGGTCTTGTCTTCAATTTGTAAGATACACAACACCTTGATAGATCCAGAAGTTATGGGAATCAAAAAGGAGACAGCTGAGTAATGTTCATCCTTGTAATTCCTGGTCCAGGCACAAGTTTTGATGCGGTCTCCAGGTGCGGTCCCCTGCCCCCTTGCCAGGTGCTCAGCCCCTCCAGACATTGCTGGCACCCTGGACTTCAGACACCTCAGCTGGTTCAATGTCTGTCTGGAGCGGGGTCCAAGGCTCCAGCTCCAGCCCCACCTGGTTGCCCAGTTCCCTGTGCTCCCCAACTGGCTCTGCCCCTCACCCAGCCTGGCACAAATTTCTTGTCATATTGTCTTCATAGTAATTTCCTACAATCCTTTGTATTTCTGTGTTGTCAGTTATAATTTCTCCTCTTTTATTTCTGATTATGTTTATTTGGGTTCTCTCTCTTTTTTTCTTGATGAGTCTGCTTCAAGGCTTGTTGATTTTGTTTATCTTTTCAAAGAACCAGCTCCTAGATTTATTGACCCATAGAATTGTACTTTTGTCTCTATGTAATTTAATTCTGCTCTGATCTTGGTTATTTCCTTCCTTCTACCTGCTCTGGGCCTCCTTTTTTGTTGTTCCTCTTGTTCTCATAGGTGTAAGGTTAGGTTGTTTATTTGAAATGTTTCTCTTTTGTTAGGTAGGCATGTATTGCTATGAACTTTCCTCTCAGGGATGCTTTCACTGTGTCCCATAAGTTTTGGACTATTGTGAGGTCATTTTCATTTGTTTCCAGAAACTTTTAAAAATTTCTTCCTTGATCTCATTCTTGATGCATTCATTGTTTAATAGCATGCTATTCAATATCCATGAGTTTGAGTGTTTTTGAGTTTTTTCTTTGGAGTTGGTTTCTAGTTTTAGGCCCTTGTAGGCTGAGAAGATGCTTTCTATGATTTCAATTTCCCTGAATTTGTTGATGATTGTTTTGTGTCCTATTTATGTGGCAGTTTTTGAAAATGTTCCATGTGCTTTTGAAAGGGATGTGTATTTTGCTTCTTTGGGATGAAAGGCTCTCTATATATCACTTAAGTCTATTTGATCTAAGGCATTGTTCAATGCAGCAATATCCTGTTGACACTTTGTTTGGAAGATCTATCCATTTCTGACAGTGGGGTGTTAAAATCCCCTACTATAATTGTGTTGCTGTCTATATCTTTCTTGCAATCCTACAAAATTTTCCTGATGTATTTGGGTGCTCCTATGTTGGGTGCATATATGTTTATAATGTTATGTCTTCTTGATGGATTCTTCCCTTGAGTATTATGAAGTGTCCTTCTGGTTATCTTTTTATGATCGTTGTTTTTGAAGTTTATTTTGTCAGATTTTAGTATTGCTACCCAGGCTATGTTTTTTTTTTTTTTCCTGTGTGTTTGCATGCAATATTTTTTTCCAGCCCTCACTTTCAGTTTGTGTTGGTCTTTTGTTCTGAGATGGGTCTGTTGTAGGCAACATATGTGTGGGTCATGTTTTCTTATCCATTCAGCTTCCCTATGTCTTTTGGTTGGAGCATTTAATCCATTTTCGTTTAAGGTTATTGTTGATACGTACATATTCATTGCCATTTTACTTCCTTTGTACCTTAGTTCCTTTCTATCTCACTGTTTTTAATCCTTTTCTTAAAGCAGGTTCTTTAGCATCTCTTGCAGTGCTGGTTAGGTGGAGGTGTATTCTTTTAGCCTTCTTTGGTCTGGGAACCTCCTTACTTGGCCTTCCATTTTAATGGAGAGCCTTGCTGGATAAAGTTGTCTCAGTTGTAGGCCATTGTTTTTCATTACTTGGAATATTTCTTGCCATTCCCTTCTGGCTTGGAGCGTTTCTGTTGAGAAGCCAGCTGCTAGCCTTATCAGGGTTCCCTCATATGTTACTTCCTGTTTGCTGCCTTTAAGATTCTCTCTTTGTCTTTAAATTTTGCCATCTCAATTATGATGTGTCTTGCAGTGGGCCTCTTTGGGTTCTTCTTGATTGGGACCCTCTGTAGTTCCTGGACATGTGTGGCTACTTCTCTCATCAAATTAGGGAAGTTTTCCATCATTACTGTTTCAAACAGGTTTTTTACCCCTTACTCCTCTTCTTCTCTTTCTGGTATCCTTATTATATGAATATTACTTTTTCATGTTGCCCTGCATTTCCCATAATGCATCTTTTTTCTTTTTCAGTCTTTTTTTCTTTTTTTTATTCTCTTTTGAGAGGTGTTTTTATACTTGGTCCTCCAGCTCACTGATTCGGTCTTCTGCTTAATGGAGTCTCCTTTTCATTCCTTCTACTATGTTCTTTAATTCAAAACTTGTATTCTTCATTTATTGTTGTTCCTTGTTGATTGTCTCTATGTCCTTTTTTATGCTGATATAGTTTGCAGTAAGTTCCTTGTAATTTCCCTGTAGTTTTTGGTAGTTTGCACTGAGTTCATTGAGCTTCCTTATAACCATTTTTTTGAACTCAATATCTGATAGTTGACTTGCCTCTATTTCATTTAGCATTTTTTCTGAGGATTTTTCCTTTATTTTAGATTGGGGGTTGCTTTTTCATCTTCTCATTGTTTGTGGGACTCTTCTTGTTTGCTTCTGTTTCTTAAATCGATTTGTTTTGACTTTCTGACTTTGTGGTGTGAACTTCTATGGTGGGAGGCCTGTGAGATACAGTAGTGCAGTCTCCTTGATCCGCTGAACTTGATGTTCTTAGGATATCCATTATGACTTTTATGCTGGTTTTCTGGATATAATTGGGTTTTGGTTTTTGTTGGGTGTTCTTTCATGGTTCCTTCCCTGCTGCTGGTTGATTGAGGGTCTCTTCTCCCACCACCTCTTGGGTGGTGTTGTTCAGTCACTGACTGAACAACACCACAGAGCCCAAGAAACAAACCCATGCCCACAAATATAACTCCTCCCACAATCCCACTATCAATAGCAAATGAACCAGTAATGAGATTAAGACTATTATAAGAAAAAAGAGTGGATATTAGGTGACCTACTGAAAGAGAAATGATTTTTAGGAGGTAGAGGGAGGAGCTTTAATAAGAGTTGGGAGTTGGAGCAATGGAAGGAGAGAAGGTAAAGTTTACCTCATGAATATAGAAAGGGACTGAAGAGTGTGGGATAGAATATGAGAAGGGAAGCATATAACATTAGGTTTAAACAGAAATTAAAATAGTATAAAATAAAATAAAGTTAGAGAGAAAGAAAAGGGAAGGAAAATATTAAATAATTGATAAAATATAGGAGCCATACTGGATAGAAAGATCCGCCAGAGTACTATCAACAACAAATGAGCTAAAATTAATATGGGTGGTATGGGAATAAGAGGTAAAAAAGAAAAAGGAAAAGTCTAAGAGATGTTTAGAGGAATAGGAAGTGATTTTGTAATGATAGAGGAAGAGGGAATACTGAGTGAGGAACAAAAACTAAACTAAGTGAGGAAAAAATTAAAATTTGGTATGTAAAGGAAAGAAAAAAGGTGAATAAAGAAAAATAAAGGGCACAATGAAAGAGAAATAGAATAAAAACAAAAAAGATTAAAAACAGGCTAATATGGCATAATTAAAATTTGATTTAAAAAAGTAGGAGGGTTCTAGCAAAAATTTTTATTTGAAATACAGAATTAGTGGAGCCCTAGAGATAACCTTGAAAAAACAATGCAACAATAACTATCTTACCCAAAACCAACTAGCAAAGTTTGTTACAGGTGTAGAGAGAACACAGGTATTTTAATAGCTGGACAAAAAGTATGTAAAATATCCTTCAGAAGAGAATTTATTTTGAGTGTCTGGACAAGGGAAAAATAGTAAGAGTGTGGAATGGAAACAAGTTGTAGCTAGAGAGGAAACCAAATTTGAAGTGAGAATATTGCAAGAAAAGAGGAAGGTAAGATGGGCTAAGAGAAGGGAGGGACAAATATGTGAATTGAAATATGGTATAGTATAAAATCTAGTGTCTTATTGTTACAGAGCAGGAGGGGGGGTGGTTCACGATAAATTATTACAGAAAGGATTCCGCCTTTCTGTCTCTGGAGGTTCCTTCCCCCCACGCCCACCTGCTAGGTTCGCAATGCCCGCCGCCAGAGGAAAGACGTCTCTCAATGCCAGAGACTGGTGAAAAGGAAAGGAATTGTTTATTTAAAAGTTACACAAACTTAGAATAATGACCTAATGTCTTCAGTAAGATACTAAAGTCCTCTAGAATACCCACAGATGCACAGTCCTTCCCTCTCCCTGTGCCCAGTCCGGGGTACCGTGTCTCAGGAAAAGAAGTAGAAGTCCGTGATTCAGGCTCCCAGCACCATCAGCTGTGTGGCTGCTGCGATCTCCAGTTAATCCAAAGCCATGTGGCACCTTCTCATGGCCCAGCAGCAAGAGTCCTTTCTCCCCTTTCTCTATGGCTGCAAAGTCTCTCCTGCTGCCTAAGCCGCGTGGCAAGAAGAAGCACTCCAAAACCTCGTGGTCCTCTTTACTCTCCTTCAGAACCACGTGGTCCTTTTCCCCACTTCAGAACCACATGGACCTCTATCTATCTACTTGCTTCAGAGCCTCATGGTTCACTCCTTCCTTCAGAGCTGCATGGTCTCTTCTTTCTCCCCCATAACCTTGTGGTCCTCCCTACTCTTTGAAGCCGCGTGGTCTCTCTCTTACTTCAGAGCCGCATGGTCTCTCCTTCCCTTCAGAGCCACATGGTCTCTCCTTCTCTTCAGAGCCACATGGTCTCTCTTCCCTTCAGAGCCACATGGTCTCTCCTTCTCTTCAGAGCCACATGGTCTCTCCTTCCCTTCAGAGCCACATGGTCTCTCTTCTTCCCTTCAGAGCCACATGGTCTCTCTTCCTCTCTATGGCTGCCGGGCCTAGGTTTAAATCCCAGTTCCCATCTTCCTTTGCAGCCCATTTCCGACTCCTCCTACAGTCAGCTACACCTGCCAGCATCCCTGTATTCTTCCAGCTTTACTGGGCTGCCATAGTAAGTCTGGGCAGGTGTGGCCCCATGGCTTGGAGCCAATCATCTCCAAGCTCTCACGCAGGCCCTGTAACCAGGGGGAGTTGCTTCCCAGTCCCATCTTGGGTGGAAGCCACTCCCATCTCCAAGGCTCAAGGTAGGACCACAGCTATTTAACATATCCATGAAACCAGTTAAAGGTTATAGATATGTTAAATGACCATGCCTGGGGTTAGCTACAAAGCTGTTGCTACCCAAAACAGCTCTGAATGGCCCTGTTCCATGTGTCCCATCCCCCCTGGCTCAGGCCTGTAGGGGTGAGGACATCCTATATACATTTTTCTAATGTTTCCTGGACACCCCGAGTCCTGGACCCCATTACAAATCCCTTCTTAGGGCCCTCCTCTTGGCTGCACCCTGCTTCATTATTATATACAAATTCACTGGAAAAGAAATGAATGTGATAAAGCTATGCAGGAAAGAAAATATCACAAATCATGAAGACCACAGTGGCTTTCGAATTGGTAGCCTCTTGTAATTACCACTGTTTTTTCCTTTCTGGATTTGCCTCTGGTGATGTCAGATGTTGACCCTGTCTGACTTTAGGCAGCCTGTTCCATACTTACAGTGAATTGCTGTCACTGGCTGTCTCTTTCAATTGTTAATATGGTCCCTCTGCACTGAGCAGTCAGGTTTAAGCACGTTGGGGGAGGTGGAATCCCTCCTGTGGTAGAGGCTATTGTTTCCCCTCACGTAGCTTCAGGGAGGGGAGTGGTCTGCCTGAGCAGGATGATTGCTGCGTGTGGGGGTTGGCTCAGCACTGGATCCCAGGGGCTACTTTCTCAACTCTCTCTCCAAAGCCTCCATCCCCAGTCTCTCTTCAAGTACCTCTAGTCCACTCTGCCCCTCCTTTGCCAGTGATCTACTGTCTCTGGTTGTCTCCTCCAGTTGTTCATCTGGTCACTAGGCCTCATCAGTCAGGTTTAAGCACCAAAGGGCCAGAGCAGAGACCCTCCTGTTGTCAGGGCTATTGTTTCCCCTCAGTCTACTGTTGCTCAGAGGGGAGTGGTCTTCCTGAGCACAAAGGCTGTTGCTGTCTGGGGGATGACTCAGTACAGGGATCCTGGTGACTACTCTCTCAGTTCTCTCCCCAAAGCCTCTGTACCTAGTCTCTCCTCAAGCAACTCTCATCCACTCTGCCCCTGCCTTTGCCTAAGCCCCAGGTACATGGCTGCAAATGAAAAATTTTGTGTTGACCCTTTAAATGGCCCTTGCATTTCCAACCATCTGTCTCTGGTGTTTCCAAACCCTGCTGCTTTTTCCAGTGGTTGTTATCTGTGTACTCTTTGGGGTCTGGCGTTCTAGGCTTGGAATCCTAGTTTAGGGTTTAGACCCCAATCTTCTTCGGGGGATCCAACTAGCTGCTTAATTATCCCACTGGTGCTGCTGCCTATGTGCGCTCAGCCAGACCTCTCAAGTCTCCACCGCACTCCTTTCTAGACCGGTTGTGCCAAAGCTGGTTCTGTATGTCCGAAGTTATACGCTTCTCTCTGGCTATTTCACCGTTGTTTTTTTCTGGGTGGTTTCTCCACAATTGAGTTGTAATTCCAGGTTGGTCCTGGGAGCATATCAGTGTGACTTTCATTCACTCCTGCACCATCTTCCCTCCTCATCATAGATGTTGATCAAAGATGAGTGACTAAAGACATTTGGTAGACTACACAGTCCCCAATGTCACAATGCAACCTGGATGGCAAGCCCTCAGTCTCTGCCGTATAACTGCATTTAAATCATGGTAGATGTACTAAATTACTTGAATTACTCCACTTCGAGAAAAGCCTATTCTCCCCAATTCTACTAGCAGGTGACCAAAAATCCTTCTTCTGTCATGTAATCGTGTCCCCACTCTTTATTGAAGTTGAAGACTGGCTGATGAATAATCATGAGTGTGTTGAAGATGCCCCCTGACTCTACCTTTTTTGTAGCTGTACCAGTTCATTCTTAGAATTGTCAGATCATATTCTGTATTACAATATCTCCAATGTTAGGTCATATTGGACCATAGCTTTGCCATTATTATTTTGGGTCCTATTAAAATTTTGCAACTTTCATAAGCATACCCAATGTTCTATATCTCTATAAGCTTTTGGTATAATTCTACTGAGTTTTGTGACTCAGTTACTGACTTAGCATTGATGTTGTCATGACTGACAAGTTAGAAAGGACACTACATGCTCAGCAAAGGTGGTGTCCACCATTCCTTCTTCCAACATCATTGTTAGTCCTACACAAAATGAAGGCATGTACTCACCCTGAGGTTTCCAAACCTGGGGAATTATCAGAATCACCTGGGAATAAATTATATTGCACACCCAAGGGCCTGCCCAAGGAGATTGAATTCAGTAGGTCTGCAAGGGTATGGCTGAACTTGACGTTATTAAGGACTCTTGCAACTAAAAGCTCAAGATATTTAGAAGGAAGGTGAGGATTAAGGTAAGCTTTGTAGATAAGATTGACTTAAACTGAGTCTTATAATATAGGCAAGAGTAGGTAGAAGTGGGGTGAGAATCTTTGGTGGGTAATAAGGAAAATAGACCATTGTGGGGGGGCTCTGCCCACAGGGCCTTCCCGGCTGCCACTGATGAGAATAAGTCTACCAAGACCTGATCTGCTTCGGGAGGAAAGGTGGTTGATCTCTCAAAGAATAGGGGCCAGGAGCCTTTTCCTCCATGGGCTTTTATTGGGTTCAATTTGCACAGGAATACAGGTAAAGCTCATCAATCACTGTCAGGCAGTAAGGATCAAACAATAGATAACATACAAAGAACTATGAAGGCTTATTCTGAGTCAGGGTCAGTTAGCTAAAGGGCTATAAAACTTTGGGAAACGAACTCATTTCATGCTTGGACCCTAATCAGAAAATTGAGGACATTCTTAGCAAAGCAGGTTTCACAGGGTTTTATGTATTCTTTCTTAGGCCTGATCGCCCCAGGGAATCAGCCCTTTCCAGCACAGGACTGCACAGCCCTCTGTCATTGTTTCAGGGTTAAGTCAGTCAGGGGAAGTAAGGCAGCCAAGAGATTAGGAGACTTCTTGCAGACAGAATGAGGACTCAGGCAATGTCAAAGCTCCAGGGTGAGGGTCCATCCCCCCCTTTTTCTATATCCCCTCAAATCCTTACCTGAGGGCCTCTTCATGACCATGCCTGTCTTAAGTTGTCCCTCCCTTGAGGAATCTTACCTGTCATTGGCTAACTGGTCAGGCTGGGGGCCAAGCAGGATGAAGTAAAGAGGGCAGGGGCAGCGTCCCTGCCAGGGAGATAAGCTTTGTCTCCTTAATGGCTTATGGTCCCAAGGTCTGTCACTCAGCCTTAGCCCTGGGGGTTTATAGCTTCTGAAACCAGGCAGGGTGGTTCCCAACAGGCCATGTGTAAGAATGGGAAATTGTGGCTTCAAAGAATGGAGTTTGAGGTGGGTTGACCAGCAAGTTCCTTGGTTTTAGGAATGGAGTGTTGTTTTGGAGTCAGGGACACAATGGGAAAGCTACCCTGATTTAGCAGCTTATGCTAAGGGATTTTATAATTCTCTAGAAAGGTTGAGAGGGGTCATCTTATATCACACATGTTTACCTTCAAATGCTCTCTACAGAGTCTCATTCAACCTCTTGTTCCAATCCCTCCTTTATTTTTAGCTTTTGTACTGGGAATGTTTGATGAGCCACCTCAGAAAAAAAGTTGTTGGGAATAGGGGTTGGGTCATAAGGGTAAACTAATCAATTAACAATCTATAGGCTATAATATGAGTGATTTAGTTTTACTGGGTCTGGGTGGAATCCAATCGCACTGTAGGATTTAAGATCACATTCAGGTAAGAGCTTGAGAATTTAGGGAAAAAATATGAGAATTAGGATGAATTTTGTGAATGGGTTGAATTAAACTGAGTTTGAAAAGTCAGCAAGATTTTTAATAGGTAGAAATTCATTTTAATTTGCCTTTCTTATGATTGCACTCACCATGAGGCATGGAAGGCATAGTGAATGCTATTCTCCTCTGGGTTGCATACCCATAGTCAGAACAGTGGTAGGCACTGGGGGCTTGCCATCCAGGTTGCATTGTGACATTGGGGACTGTATAGTTTACCAAATGTCTTTAGTCACTCATCTTTGATCAACATCTATGATGAGGAGGAAAGATGGTGCAGGGGCACTCCCAAATGCTGTCTGCAATATGGGTTCACATGTCATAATATTGACCAAGGTAAAGCACAGTCTTTACTTGGGATGATAGAAATCTTTTGTTTTTGTTTTTTTTATGTTGATCAGGGTCATGGTTTCAGGCTGTATACATTTGTCAAAACTCATCAAACTACTCAATTACATTGAGTGTAGCTTGTTGCATGTGAATTATGCCTCAGTGTAGTTTATTTAAAAAGTGAGCACACACACATTTTGTCTCCAGTGTGTCTGTACTCACTAAGTTAGAGATAACATATTGGTAAATTTTAGAAGTTAGGTGAAGCAGTAAAAGAGAAATGTTCTCTTTGTATTACTGAACTTTGAAGCTTAGAAGCATTCTAAGATCCAAGTTAAAATACCATAGTGTTGTGACTCTGATGAAGTTATATATAAGGATGTGGTCTGACTTTAGTGCATTGAATTGATGGAAGCATATCAGGAAGGCAAGAGCTTCTGCCCTGGAGTCCTGAGTGAAGCAATGGATGTATGGTGTGGGAAGTGGGAGATGGATGTATATAGCTGAGGGGGGGAAACCCAACATATGTTGACATTGTCTCCATCCAACTCCTTCATGTTCTGCCAGACTAAACCCAGCCCATTTGCTCTGAGACCCATCCTCTTATCATTTTACTGTGATTTGAATCATGGTGACTAAAGCTAATCTGGGAAATCTACTCATCCTGGTATTTTAACTGCTTTTTTTTAAAGATTTTATTTATTTTTACACAGAGAGGAAGGGAGAGAGAAGGAGAGAGAGAGATGTGTGGTTGCCTCTCATGTGCCCCCTACAGGATATCTTGCCCACAACACAGGCATGTTCCTTGACTGGGAATTGAATCAGTGACCCTTCGGTTTGCAGGTCGGTGCTCAGTCCACTGAGCCACACCAGCCAGGGCATTAACTGCTTTCTGTGCTCTGTCTGAAAGGAATAGCTTCTATTTGTTGTGGACATGAGGTCCAACCTATAGTCAAGGTACCATCATCTTCTGTCCTTCTCAGGGTCCACAATGTAAGCAACCTCTCACTGCTTTTGGATTACCCTCCTCCAAGTTATTTGGGTCTCTGTTCGGTTGTTGCCACCAGACTCAGGCCTGTTTTAACTTGCGACCCAGCATCTGCACTCATCCCCCTTCTGTTTGAACTAGCATGGAAAGGAACTCAAGCAAAAATAAGATGTTCCTGAATGTGAATCAAAGATGAATAGTTAAGGATATTTCACTTGTATTTGGCCTCAGACCCCATCATACTCAGGGAATGCTCCAGTCAGTGGAGCCTTTTCTTTCTCATTCATTTGTAATGAACCAGCCTCCCAATCTCACCTCAGAGGAGCAGCAGCAGGACAGAAAATAAGCAAAACATAAGAAGCCAGAAACGGTGGGAAGCAATGCATTCAGCCAGCAAACAGAGACAGGGTGGCCTCACATCGATGTGTGTGTGAGGGGGCATGAAACAATGTAGAAAGAGGAAAACAAACAGAAATAATCTGACTTACCCATCCCTAACAACTCACAAATCCCCACACTTCTGAATGGGTTCTGAAACCCCCATTCACTTTTTTTGTATGAAAATGGATTTGTTAGGACTGTAGCTACTGCATTGTAAAGGGATTTTCTCATGTTTATGAGAAAGTTAACCTCTGCCACAGCTAGGCCCAGTCTTTTGAGAACACAACAAGCACAGGACTGCCAGGCTAGATGCCCCATCCTCTGTGTGTTCTAGATGTGACTAGACCTGGGCACAGGCTGCAGCAGGCATGTGTTAAAGAAGTGATATACATGGGGCCCTTTGTTTAATAGCATATCACAAACTTTTGGTGCCCATCAAACTGGTCTATTATTTATTTACCAAACAATAATTTTCCCAGGATTCTATGCTTTTCTTCACACAATTTCTTAGGGTTTAGAAAACTTAATTAATTCTCCAGTTAGCAGTTCTCAGACCTTCTTTCAATGTCCCTATAAAAGGGCACTGTTTTTATCAAACATCCTGTTCTTGATAGTTCTTCCTGATCTGAATTATGATGTTATTATTAGTCTGTTCCTGCCCCAAAGCCTTTACATTTGCTTTGTTGTTCAATCTCCATAGCTTTTTCTCCTAACCAGCTCCTTCTTTTTATTTTTTAAATGTTGTTCAAGTACAGTTGTCTCCATTTCTCCTACCACTTCCCCCAATCCAAGCCATCTCCACTTCCCACCATTGATCCTACCCACCTTCCATATGTCCTTTATAGATGTTCCTGAAAAACCTTCTCTTTCTAAAGTCTCACACCTTCAGCCATTGACACTATTGCATCATCCTGTTTTACCTTCTTCCAATGCACATTAACATTTAAAATCATCTTGATTTTTTTTGCTTACTTGTGTGCCCTAGGGATCTTTTTCATGGTTATCTTCCCAACACCTAGCACAGTACAAGAACAATAGAGTCTCAGTGAATATTAGTGCAATGAACTAATTCATGAATGCAGTTATTTTTGGCCAGTGTGACAGATACACTTCCTTTTCTCCAGGCCACAGCATCCTGAGCTTGTAGTGCAGCCAGGTTCAGCCTCTGCTCAATATCTGGGCTTACACCTGTCCATTGCCTCCTCAGCTCAGCCCCTCTTTTCACCAAATGGATGGTAAGTGCTCTCAGAGATGGGCCTCAGCCATCTGACTTCACGAGTGAATAGCAAGTGCTCAGGTAATAGGTGAGGCTGATATGGGGTTCCCTTCCTTGTCCAGGAGGCCAAGCTCTGTGGTCTAATGGGTGAAGAACAACCTGTGTCTTCACCCAGTGTGAGGGTGGACTATTTTGAAAACAAGAAAGCTGTGGTGCTTACAATAACATTGAGTTACAAAATTTTATACATTAATCTGCAAAATAAATCACAAACGAGAACAAGAATCAGAAAACTATAACCCTTGGGCCAAATCCAAATGGTAACATTTTAAATGTCCATATGGACACCTAGATACTATTCTTGAATTTCTTGTCTTAACTTGCAGGCCTAAAATATTTGCTCTCAGGTTCTTTACTTAAAGTTTGCATACCCCTGATTTATGCTGTTGTTCAGAGGATCAAAAATGTACAGGATGAAGTGAACATGTTTATAACATACTTTTGCCAGTAGACAGATTATTAACACTATAGGAAAGAGTCTGGTCAAGGAAGAGACTGTCTACTGTGTGACATGAACAAATGAAGGCTGGTCGTGATCAGAAAACAAGTTCCCCAGTCAGAACAACCAGTGAGGAATGAGGGGCCGTATAAGGAATCTGCTACTTCTATGGGCTGGGTGAAAATGCCAACTTGACCATGTTTCAGCCCATTTTCACCCATCAGCATTAACACTGATATCTTCAGGTCTTGTTTTAATTATGACATCAATATTATAATCCTTTCCATCAGTGCATGATACAGGTTTCCCTTTAATGGTTACATAGACCTTTCTTTCCTCAGAGGCTGACTAAAGACCCATTTTTTCCTTCTCAGCTCAGAGACTTTATGTGGTGACATACCTATGTGTGTCCACTTGGGGGCGCCATAGAACAATGTCTGTGTTCCAGTGTACTTAAAAAAAAAAAAAGTACAGTTCAGGCCAAATGTAACCCAGCTCTGCCTCATCTGCTCAAATATGTAACTTTTGCAAATATGATAATAAAAATAATTTGATAATGATGTTATTGAAATAAAGTGATTTGAGGTGAGATTTTTCTAGGCAGAGAAGCCAATTCAGGAGTTAGGTTTAAACATTTCCCTTGGTCAGGTAAGGGATCTGATGACTACCTGACCTGGAGAATCAGATGGGTTTTGGAAGGTCAGCACTCTGAAAGGAACACTCTCTCACTAGCATGAGGCACAAGGCATTTCATAATAGTTTAGGGCTGTCAAAAGTTAAATTTCTAAACAAAACTAGTACCTAGTCTGAAGGAGAAAAACATCTCTCGACTGGTCCTAATTTCACTGGAACTTACACACAACTCTACCTTTTTGATAAGAGAACTATTTGTGTCATCCACACCTCTTTATAGCCTGGAAAACATTTAGTAATTATATGACCTTAAATTGTTACAGTTCTTTGTCATTTTATGGATTTTCATCTGCATATCTCATAAAACATATATGACTAGCATCTGATTGAAGTCAAATTAAGTAACTTTTATAATATCTGGCTCAATACTTGCAGTTCCTTTGCTATCTTTCTGTGGATTGAGTTAGTTTGCTTTACACATCTGTATGTCCTCCTTTCAACAAGAGAGTCTTTGTGAAATATGTGAAGCATAACCATGTGATATAAATAGATATATCTGAGCTATTTCAAGCCATCAATCATTTGCTGCCTAAGTTTGTAAAATCCTTTCCCTGATGCACCTGGTTCTGAGAAATTATCCGAAAGCTAAGGTGGGGTCTTCTCTTTGGGTTCCTCATGCATTTTTCTGAAATAAAAACAAATATTTCAAACTCCAAATAAACTATATCCTGCCATTAAAAGTAGATATGGTCTTATATTTTTCCTCCCCAGTTTGAACAAATGTTGCCAGTTTCAGGGCTTTTGGAATTATTACCAGATAATAATTTCACAAGCCCTGTGGATTTAGAAAAAAATACTCTAAGTAAGCTGTTTCTGATCTCCTGCTAATCCAAGATAATTGCTTTTGGGTTTCATGGGGAATCTGAAATTATCAATGCTGGATATACTGAATGGGTCTACTGGAAAGGGGCTTTGAGGGACTTTTTGCCCCTATTACCAAACCAGTTTTTAGCAGCGGTTCTGTCACAAAAGTACCCTTTACTGTGGTAACTACCAACTTCCAACATCTACAAAAATCATAAACAGCTGCTCAGAAATTCTAAGATATTCTTTGTTTTCTTTTCTTTAAAATCTCATCTAGGACATTTTTTCATTGCTTTTAGAGAGAGAAGAAGGACAAGAGAGAGAGAGAGAGAAACATCTATGTGAGAGAGGAACACCAACTGGCTGCCTTTGTTTGTGCTCCCAGATCAGGGATGAACTTACAATTTAGGTATGTGCCTTGCCCAGGAATCAAACCTTCAACCTTTTGGTGTGGGGGACAATGCTCCAACAAACTGAGCCACCTGGCCAGGACTTTAAGATATTCTTTAATGAATCACCAGCTTCCTTCATCCTTCCCTCCCTCCCTTCCTGCCTGCCTCTCTCACTTTCTATCTTTCCTTCCTTTCTCCCTGCTTTTTAAAATTGTTTAACAGATTTCTGGTAAACCCCTGAAAAATGTCTGTCAGAGGTAGCTTCCCTATTGCCTGGAGGATTTACAATAGGTTTGGGTGGCAGTGGATATCCTTGAGCTTTGTTCCTAGGACAAAATGTCAGGATTATGTTGGTCTTGCTGGTTATGTTTACTGCTGAAGTTCAAGTAAAACCCCTAGACACTTTACCAGTTTGGTTTAATTCTCAAACTTGCCACTTGACAGTTGATTCTAAGAATTTACATTAATCTTAGACCTCATAACCTCAAGCCAAGAATGGTCGTGGCCAGAACTTGCTGACCAGTTGCCCATAAACTGTGCTTTCGGGGATAAGGGAGGAGGGGCCAGAACTCTAAAGTACGAGGCTCCTGTGGAGAAGGCAGCCTCTCCTGGGACCATATGCTCCTTTTAAGACAGCAAAACCAGCTGTTCTGTCAGCAAATCTCCTGGACACAGAAGGTCTCACAATCTGGAATACCTTCTCACACCTCCATTTTGTAGAAGAATTAAATGCTATTACCAAGGACTCTGTTGACCACATCACATAAAGCCCTCTCCGTAGGCTTCATTTTCCTGGGGAAATTCAGATTCCTAAGTGCCCCCTTTTCTTCTTTAGGCCTCATAGTGTTTCCCCTTATTTCAATGTATTTATATCTGCCTGCTCACTACCTGGGCAAAATGAAGGCTCAGATGTTCACTTGTCCCCATTTTGGCCAAAAATTAACCTGGGATTAGATTTCGGTCTTTGAAAGTCTCTTTTTAATAAAATTTCAGGGCTAACTAAGAATGCCAAAGGTTGCTGAAGTGGCTATATTTCCTTTGTAGCCTAATGTATAGACACACAAAAAATTAATTTTGATGACTAACAATCATAACTAAGAATGTACTATGTGATTTTGTGCCTTTAATCCTCATACAAAATACAGAAGGCAGAAATTGGTATTGATCCTACTTTACAAAAGAAAATAAACTCTGTTGGGGCTTAGGTAAATTTTCCAAGATCACAGATCTGGCAAATCACAGAAGTATGGTCCACAGGAAGCTTTGTCTAATGCTCTGCTAGGTAAAGGACACACATTTCACAAGAACGGCCTACAAAGCAGGGCAACCAGTGCTCATTACCTGTCAAGTATGTTCACTGTTGAGTGCCCAGAAACATCATCAGAAAAACCTGTTGACCCAGCAAAGCTGAATTTATTAAAATACCTTTCAGGGGATTTATGCAAAGATGATTCCAGTAAAGTACTATATCATAGAATAACCTGTGGACATCAGTCACCTGGCTTATCTCTCAATATCTTTAAAACTGTAGGAGTTAATGGACCTATTTAACTATAGATTACTGAATTTTAATTTTTAATTATCTATGAAATATCCTGGTTAAAGGAGGGATTAGTGAGGATTATTGTAAAATAAAGAGTATTTGTTTTATATCAAACTATAGGTTATTAAGCATCCATTGTTTTACCTTTAAAACTCAGAAGTGAGCCCTCAGTGGTCTTCCTTCTGATTTGTCTCAACAACTGAAACTGTATATAATAGCCAGATGTTACAAAATGGAGCCTGGAAGTTAAGGTGTTAATAAAAACAATCAGAAATATGTGAAAATGCAATTTAAATTGGAGTAATAAGATTTGTGGTATGTTTTTTGTTAAACAAAGATATGTTTTATATCTAGAAGTGGCATCATTTCTAATTTTTAGCCATTTAAAAATATTTTGACTTTTCCCTCCCTCTCTTCCTTTTTTCCCCATCCTTTTTCTCTCCCTCTCAGTCCTTAAAGCAGCAGTTGCCAAATACCTACAAAATATTGAATGGTTTTGGTCACCAGGGGGTGTATTAGACCAGCAAATTGACACAATGTCTGTAGTGGGTTGAGTGGGTTGGGAAGTCAATAAGGAATAGAAGGTGCTTTTCAGATGGATTGGGGGTTTGCCCTGGCTGGGTAGCTCAGTGGGTTGGACCATCCTCTCCATGCATTGATATCCTGGGGTTGGGGGTTCCATTACCTGTGGGGGCACATGTGGGAATCAACTGCTGAATGCATGGAGGGATGGAGCAGCACATGGAGTCTTCTCTCTCCTTTTCTCTTTCTCCCAGCTTCTCTGTCTCTAAAATCAATAAATGCAAATTTTTAAAAGGTGGATTGAGGTTTAAATAAAGATGGATTGAGTTTCATTAGATGTGACAATAGGTAGATAAAGAAGGAAGAGGATAATTTATAAAGGGAATTCTGAGATCCTTTCTGTTCAGTCCAACCCTGGACAGGTTGTGCCTTTCTTTCCCCCTTCTTTTACCAAACATCACTTACTGATGAGTTTGGTGGCAGAGGCTGAGGAGTGGGCATTATCCTGAAACTTTAGAAGGGAATCTTGGTTCTCCCTTTCCCTCAACTATAAAAGGAGGGGCAATAACTTTAAAGGAAAATGACATGAAGCTATGGTTTGTGCTGAGCTATTCAAGGTTTATAGCTGACTACTTCCAGGACTCCAGCTTCCTTAAGGTTCATCCCCTTCCTGTTAATTCAAGGAAGATTAGAGTGGAGGACAAGATAGATAGTTCCCCATTTTTGTTGCCTGCTTTCTGAATCCAGTAGGGAGGCAATCTTAGGTCAGAGAAGTGACTGCCCCATAGAAACACAAATGTCCAGAGGCAGGGAGCTGAGTCTAGAGCTGTGCCATTCAGTATGGCTTTGTATTTGTAGTAACATTAAGACTTGTTATAATAGGTATGATCCTATTACTAGTACCCTGCCTTATGATCCTGTGCTGGGACCCTGCAAACTACTGTGCAGCTTGGCCAGCTGCTCCCTGTTGGGCTCTGCCAAGAGGAGTCACCAGAGAAAGACTTCCTCTTGCAGCCAATATCTCCCCAGCACTGGTAGGTCCTTCCTGCAGCAGCAGCTGAATCCCATTTGCTGTCTTCTAACACCCCCAAATCAGGTCTATCACACACACTCAGAGCCTTCAGCACAAGCCACTTTCCCTCCTCATGGCTCTAGTCACAGGACTGTGGAGCTCTTCTTCTGAATTCCCCAAGGGGAGAGCAGCTGCTTCTGCTATTCCTGCTTTTGTGACATCGTAGGGTTCCCTTTTTGCTCTTTCAGTTCTTTGCTAACAGTAACAATTCTTTATATTAAACTCTCTGTGTTACAATGACTGTAGTGCTTTCTGTCTCTGATTGATATATGTTCTACCCATAGCCTGACAGATGTCAATATCACAGATAATTTGGGTATGAATTATGAAGTGTAATAAACGTAAAAATAAGCAACACCATGACTGGAACTGAGGTGGTAGGGTTCTGTTAAGTTAGCATTCATTTTAGAGTAAGGGTAGAAGGGCAAACAACTTGAGGACAAAAGGTCACTTTTGACAGATTAGGGCTGGCCCACCAAAAATAAACTTGCCTCCTTCCCCTAGCCTGGTGGAGGGTGCTGATTCTCACAGCCACAGCTTTCCTTTTCTGGACCTTTTGCCCCTTAATATTAACCTTTTCCCTTGCCCTAATAGAGCTTTGGAAAAAAGACCTATGGGTCATATTTGCACTAAATATAAATGGCTGATAAAGCTTAAATACACCATAGAAAAATTTACATTTTAAAAATTACCTCCACAGCTGAAATCCAAAACACTGGCAGCATCAAATGCTGGCAAGGATGTAGAGCAACAGGATTTCTTATGATTGTTTGTGGGAATATGAAGTGATTCCCAGCAGATGCCCAGCAATTGTGCTCCTTGGCATTCACCCAAGTGAGTCAAAAATATATATCCACACAAAAATGTTTATAGCATCTTTATTTATAACTGTCAATATTTGGAAGCAACTACTATGCCCTTCAAACAGTAAACAAATCAACAGATGGTAGTAAAGCCATACAATGGGGTATTATTTAGTGATAAAGAGTAATGAGATGTTTCTCTTTCTAGCCAGCATGAAACCATGGCATATCCTGGGACAACTGTCACAAGCTCTGCCACACTGGAGACAAGAGAAATCCCCAGCATAGCAAACAAAAATATGAGTTAGATACCCTGCTGCCAATAATCACAAATATGAGATTTGCCCTGACTGCATATACACAATCTGCATGCAGGGAGGCAACAAGGAGTACTGAGCCTTGAGACTAGACGTGGGTATCTTCTCCTGGAGCTTCTAGTGTTGTTGCACAAGGCAACGATTATTGGCATGGTTTACAATGCATCCAACAACAAACTGGTCCACACCAGACCCTAGCAAAGAATTGCATCATGTTCATTGACAGCACACCATACCCACAGTGGTGTGAGTCCTACTAGGGATGCAAGACAGGGGGCCAAGTTGATTCCTGAGGAGGAAGAGAGTTTAAACAAAAAATGATCAAAGGAAATTCAGTCTTGAATTTCTTGTTGAAATTCAACAAGAAATATGTTGAAAGGGAAAAATGCCACAATCAGCTGTCTTCTGGAGGAGCAGTACCAGCAGGCAAGCTTCTTGCATGTCTCACTTCAAGACCAGGCCAACATGGCCACTCATATGGCTGAGTGCTAGAGGACAAGGAGCTGGGGTTCTAGCTGAGGAAATCCAGGCCTGGAAATGTAAATAAGTCCCCCTCCCTCCTATCATAGGGCATGTAATAAAGGTGTTTGCTGTTCTTAAAAGAAGAAGAAATGAGCTGTCAAGCCACAAAATGACATGGAAGAACCTTAAATGCATTGTAATAAGTAAAAGAAACCAACCTGAGAAAGTCTACATGCTATATAATTCCAACCATATGACATTTGGGAAAAGATAAAACTGTGGGAACAGTAAAAACATTAGTGGTTGCCAGGTGTGAAGGAAGATGAAGGAATGAATAGGAGCAGAGGTGATTTTTAGGGCAGTGAAAGTACTCTGTATGACACTCTAGTGGTTAATACATGTCATTATATATTTTTCCAAACCCATAGAATGTACAACACCAACAGTCAACCCCAATGCAAACTATAGATTTTAGTCAATAATAATGTATCACAATCAACTCATTCTTTGTAACCAATGTACCACTCTATTGAAAGATGTTGATATCAGGGAGAATATGGGGTAGAGGCAGAAAGGGGTCATATGGAATGCTGTACTATCTGCTCGATATCCTTTAATCTAAAACTGCTCTAAAAAATTTAAGTCTATGATTAAAAAACTCAAAGTTAAACAAAAATACAAAATGTTTATTGGTGCTATTAGCACCATCACATATAAGTGCTACCTGTGCTGGTTCTTAGGATCTTGGTGTGTTTACTACATGAGACCAACCTCAACTGTGTGGGTCACTTTCCCCAGCTCCTCCCTCACCACCATCCCCAGTATCTTCCAGTTCCCAAGTGTTCATCAGTAGATGAGTGGATAAAACAACTATGGGACATTTACATGATGGAATACCACTTGCCTGTAAAAAGAGGAGAAAGTTTTGCCCCTCACGACATGGATGGACCTAGAGAACATTACGCTTAGTGAAATAAGTCAGTCAGAGAAAGACAAATACCATATTATTTCACTCATATGTGGAATCTAATGAACAAACTGAACTAACAAGCAAAATATAGACAGACTCATAGATAGAGATCAGGATGACAGCTAAGGGACCAGGACAGTAGGGATTGAGCAAAAAGGGAAAAGGACTTATGGACATGATCATGAACACCATATGACAGTGTGGTGATTGTGGTGGGGAGGAGGGTATAAGGGGACTAAATGGTAAAGGAAAAAATACAATTGAAAAACATAAATACAAAAATAAAAATTAAAAAGTGCTGACAATATTCCTGTGAAAAAGACAGTCTTGCCCTCATGAAATCTGAAATCTATTCAGAGAGAATAATTAGCAGGGCATATTAGATATCACCTGCTAATAACTAATGGGCAACTAGGTAGACATAGAGGAAACCTTGCAGAGGGTTGGGAAGTTTTGCATATAGGAGGTAGCCAGAAAGATTCTGTAGGATACTGTCAGGCTACCAGAGGCTTGTCCTTAGTATGAAGCGGTTTGGGGTGACATGGACTACCCTGAGCAGAAGGCAGTTTGGCTGAAATTCAGCACAACTAAAAATCAGGAGGCATAGGAGGGAATGGCAGTTAAGAACCTACTAGAAGATCTTCAAGGACTCTGTACACCTGCTAAGGAGTTTGGGTTATTAATTAGGAGACCCAATATGTTTCAGACAACAGTACAATAGCAAGAAATTATTTCAACTCTGGCACAGTGGAATTGAAACAGTGAAGGAGTATATGGAACAGTGAAGGAGTATATGTACTTTCTGCACAATTTTTTTGCAAACCTAAAAGCAATCTAAAAAGTGTCTATTAATTATAAGAAAATTAACCTAGATCAATGGTTTTGAAAACATGGTCCAGAGACTTGATATCATAAAAGTTGTATCTGGAGATACATGGGATCAAAACAATTTTCATGATCCTGTGTTCCTAAGACATTTTATTTTTTCATTCTTATTCTTCTCTCATGAGTGTACAGTAGAGTTTTGCAGAGGCTATGTGACATATGTTGTTAAAACAAATCAAATTCAGATGCAGACATGAGAATCCAGTTGTCTTTTGTTAAGCCAGTCTTTAAAGATAAGGTAAAGAGGTAAAACAGCATGATTGTTTTGACCATCTTTTTCTGTTTTGGAAAACATAATGTGGCATATAAAATATTTTGTTTATTTAAAGTGAATTGAAAATATTTTTAAATGCCTCAGTTATAATTTTCTATACATTAAATATCTATAGACATTTGGTGGTAGACTTAGCACAATTGTGGCTATGATCATGTGACATTCATTCATTCATTTATTCATTCATTCTGTTTTCATTTGTTCCTTCACTAACCCACACAAATTAAAACTCTTGAAATCCTCAATGGTTTTTAGAAATGTAAAGGGATCCTGAGACCACAAAGTCTCAGAAACTCTGGTCTAGGCTCTAATAGTGAAAGGTAGACAGAGAGCAGGCTTAAAAGATAGCTGGCAATGAGGTTGACAAGAGGATTTAAAAATAATTATTTATAGAAGGTTGAGCTTGAGTGGATCTTTGACATCTAAGCAGTCCAGGTCCATAAAAGCCGTATCTCCATATTTTCAATCTCCTGTGACTCCCTCTTCCTTGTTCATCACTTAACATCCAGGGGCTTATTTAGCATAAAACACTGAATCCCTGATCCCAAGTCTCATTCTGAATATCTTATCTTTTGTACAAGTACAAGCTGAATTCATGAGAAAGAATAAGGAGGGTTTCTTTGAAAGTAAAAGATCATTATGATCTGCTTTGGAAAGCTGATAACTCTCCTCTCTTATCACCTAGATTAATTTTCCTAAGACATTTGCCAAACGTTAGATCCATTTCTCTCTTTCTTTTTATTGATATATTTATTGATTATGCTATTACAGTTGTCCCATTTCCGCCCCTTCACTCCACTCCATCCTGCCCACACCCTCCCTTCCACACACCCCCCCCCGTTATAGTTCATGTCCATGGGTCATACTTATAAGTTCTTTGGCTTCTACATTGCCTACACTATTCTTACCCTCCCCCTGTCTATTTTCCACCTATCACTTATGCTACTTATTCTCTGTACCTTTCCCCCCCTCTCTCCGACTCCCAATCCCCTATTGATAACCCTCCATGTGATCTCCATTTCTGTGGTTCTGTTTCTGTTCCAGTTGTTTGCTTAGTTTTCTTTTGTTTTGTTTTTAGGTGTGGTTGTTTATAACTGTGAGATTGCTGTCATTTTTACTGTTCATATTTTTGATCTTCCTTTTCTTAGATAAGTCCCTTTAACATTTCATATAATAATGGCTTGGTGATGATGAATTCCTTTAACTTGACCTTATCTGAGAAGCACTTTATCTTCCCCTCCATTCTAAATGATAGCTTTGCTGGATACAGTAATCTTGGATGTCGGCCCTTGCCTTTCATGACATGGAATACTTCTTGCCAGTCCCTTCTTGCCTGTAAGGTCTCTTTTGAGAAATCAGCTGACAGTCTTATGGGAACCCCTTTGTAGGTAACTGTCACCTTTTCTCTTGCTGCTTCTAAGATTTTCTCCTTCTGTTTCATCTTGGGGAATGTAATTATGATGTGCCTTGGTGTGTTCCTCCTTGGGTCCAGCTTCTCTGAGCTTCCTGGACTTCCTAGAAGTCTATTTCCTTTGCCAGATTAGGGAAGTTCTCCTTCATTATTTGTTCAAATAAGTTTTCAATTTTTTGTCCTTCCTCTTCTCCTTCTGGTACCCTTATAATTCGGATGTTGGAACGTTTCAAGATGTCCTGGAGGTTCCTAAGCCTCTCCTCAATTTTCCGAATTCTTGTTTCTTCACTCTTTTCTGGTTGGATGTTTCTTTCTTCCTTCTGGTCCACACTGTTGATTTGAGTCCCAGTTTCCTTCGCATCGCTATTGGTTCCCTGTACATTTTCCTTTGTTTCTCTTGGCATAGCCTTCATTTTTTCATCTAGTTTTTGAACAAATTCAACCAATTCTGTGAGCATCTTAATAACCAGTGTTCTGAACTGTGCATCTGATAGGTTGGCTATCTCTTCCTCTCTTAGTTGTATTTTTTCTGGAACTTTGAAGTGTTCTGTCATTTGGGCCTTTTTTTTTTTTTGTCTTAGTGCATCTGTTACTTAAAGGGGCGGAGCCTTAGGTGTTTGCTGGGGCAGGGTAAAGCTGGCCGCTGTGCTGTGATGCTGTACGTGGGGGAGGGGCCGAGAGGGAGCAATGGGGCCTGCTCCACTCTCCATCGGATTTCAGCCACTCTCTCGGCTACCCACAATCAAATTGGGCCCCTCTGGTGCTGGTGCCCAAGTGGGTGGGCTTGTGCACACTCTAGGCCCCTGTGGGTCTCTCCCATGAACTCTCCTGTGAGGCTGGGAGTCTCTCCTGCTGTGGCCCCAACCCACACAGGTGTTTTCAATCAGAGGTTTGAGGCTTTATTTCCCCTTGCTGGAGCCCTGGGTTGCACGGTCTGCTTCGCTTCCCGCCGTTCTTCCTGGTTTATCTGTGTGCGAATGTGGGGCTGTGGGGTGCTACCCGCCACCCGCTGGCCGCTCTGCCTGCCCCATTCTCCGTCACTCTGAGTCTGGCCCTCTGGGTTTATCTGTGCACGAATGTGGGGTCGTAGGGTCTGCTAGTGGTCAGACTGCCTGCCCCTTTTGTCCCACACTCTGCCAGTCTGGGTCCTGCCATGGCCACACAAGTCCTCTCCGCCATGGTGCCCGTCTCTGCCCCTCCTACCGGTCTGGATGTATGTTTCTTTTTTATCTACTCAGTGTCGGACTTCCTTGCCATTCAATTTTCTGTCAGTTCTGGTTGTGCGAGGAAGCGCAGTGTGTCTACCTACACCGCCATCTTGGTTCTCCCATTTCTCTCTTCCTTATAGTTTAATAAGAGGTCAGATTGAGTCATATAATCAGCCTGGCAATAACCCACAACCTTTTGACCAACTAGGTTGTGTCATATAAAAGCATTATTTTTGTAGATTGAAAAACATAGTTGGGTATTGTCAATTTTCATAGTAGGTAAATTAATAAAATAATTTCCTATGAAACTGAGGCAAGAAATAAATTTGTTTTGTACCCGAGTATATGCAGAAGAGCTGCCCAAAAGTGTTATTCTGACAATGGAAAGATTTCTTTAAATGGATGGTAGCCCTTAGTTTTGGGGCTTATTTCTGGGACCTGCCTAAACAGTATGCAAAGCAGATCTAAGATTTGCATGTCTGTGACTTTGGACCATGGTGACGACACACTGGGTTAACAAGCAGTGTCCATTACCCATTACATATCCATACTATAATATAGTGTTAATCTCTATTTCTGAGATTCATTGCAGTATCCTTGGAGTGCTTTCTGAATCATTAAGGAAAATATGGGTTACATTCCTTTTGACTCTTGAAAATCAATGCATTATATTGCAAATTGGCAATCTATATTATCTAACTCAAATATTGAATTAAAAAGACCATCCCTAGCTGGCAGAGTGATAGGTGGAAGTGGAGTCCACTTCCCCTCAGCACCAGTGAAATACTTAGCTGATCTGAGGAACAGAGCGAACAGCCAACAGTATTGAGCATATATGAAGATTGGAGGCCAAAGATAGAGGACATTGAAAGATATGACGATAAGAAGAGTGCTTAAGGACAATAAGGTCCCTAGGACCTGCACGGGGACTAGGGCAGCTGAAGCCTGGGCCCGGGCGCAGGGTCTGCTGCAGGGTTCTTGGGAGAGAGCCAGGCTGGGCTGTGTGAACACCCAGGTGCTTGTTTGGACCAGGGGGGCCTGAATAGGAAGAATTTGTCAAAAAGGAAAAGAAAATAGAGACACTCAGCCACTAGTTAGAGAACTCTCCACAGCAGCCGCCTACTCTGGCGCCCATACCCCCTCAGCCCCTGGACTGTGAATGCGGAATAAGCAGATCCAGCTCTCACATGAAGGCCGGTTGCGCACACCCAGATTAGCAGACTGGGCGCCCACAACTGAAACCCCGCTGGGCACCTACACCTGAAACCTCGGGTAGGTGCCCACTGGGAGCAGAGGCTAGCTGCCCAACACACAGACCCAAAGCAGCGGACCAGCCGGCTGGGCAATCCAGACCCAAAGTGGCGGACTGGCTAATCAACAGCCTGGCTGCCTGAGAGCGACCACACCTAAAAGCACCGGTTCTGAACAACTCCTACCTAGCTGGTGTGCACAGAGCCCTGCAGGCTCTCTAGGACAAAGGCAGAACATCCAGGAGAGGGGAGCTGCAGGGCTAGGGGGGACTGCATTCCCCAGAAACACTCGACCCAGTAGGGGGCTGAACTACCCGATAGCAGCACCCAGAGCCCCTAGCATCTAAGACAGCAAAGAGCAAGAAGAGGGAAAGTGAGTGGCCCCTAATAGGTGCAACTCAAGGACAGCACAACTGGTAAACTAAAGACATAGTGGGGAGCAGAAGGACCCTGAGGAACTGGACTGGAGGCTGAACATAAGCTAAGAGTGTGGCTCAGGAAGGGAGAAAAGTGAAACCAATCCTTCCAACCACCCCCTCCTCTTCCACAGACAGGAAGACCAGCAGAACTAAACTGACCAGTTTAAAGCCAGCAGAAGACTTTTTTTTTCCTCCTTTCCCCTGAATTTCTTCTTCCTTTCTGTCCTTCTTTCTTTTTTTTATTCCTTCTTCCTTCCATCCTTTACCTTCTTTACTCCTTCTTCCTGCCTTCTTTTATTTATTGTTTTGTTTTAATTTTTGTTAAAATTCCTTCTTATCTTGCCTCCGATCTTTCTTTATTCCTTCTTTCTTCCTTCCTTTCCTCTTCTATTCCCTTTTTCCCTCCTCCCCTTCTCCTTCCCCCCCCTTTCTCTTTTTCCCACAGGTGAGACAATAAAACATGGAGTGCTGAAAAGACCAGAGTTAGACCGTGTTAGACCCATAAACGTCAGCTCAAGACCAGTGAGCACAGGAGATAAATGAGACGGCACCACTGAATCCCATCGGCATTACACCATAGCAGTTCATACCATAAACCCAGGGAATCAAATAGACTAATTTAAGAAGCAGAGGCTAACAAGAACAGTCTCACAAAAAATGGGAAGACAAAGAAACTATCCCCAAATGAAAGGAAAGGAGGAAGCCTCACAAAGAATGCTAACTAAAAAAAGGCAAGTCTGTCTTCCTGGAGTGGAGTTGTGTGAGTTCTTTATATATTTTGGAGATCAGGCCCTTGTCTGAGGTATCATTGGCAAATATGTTTTCCCATACTGTTGGTTCTCTTTTCATTTTAATGCTGTTTTCTTTAGCCATGCAGAAGCTTCTTATTTTGATGAGGTCCCATTCGTTTATTCTTTCCTTTATGTCCGTTGCTTTAGGGGACATGTCTGTGAGGATGTTGCTGCGTGGAACATCTGAGATTTTCCTGCCAATGTTTTCCTCTAGGACTTTTATGGTGTTACGACTATATTTAAGTCTTTTATCCATCTTGAGTTTATTTTTGTGTATGGCGTACGTTGGTGATCGAGTTTCACTTTTTTGCACGTAGCTGTCCAGATCTCCCAACACCATCTGTTGAAGAGGCTGTTTTTGCTTCATTTTATGCTCCTGCCTACTTTGTCAAATATTAATTGACCGTAAAGACTTGAGTTTATTTCTGGGCTCTCTCCACTCCAGGAAGACAAACAACCCAATTAAAAAATGGACAAAGGACTTGAACACACACTTTTCCAAGGAAGACATACAGAGGGCCCAGAGACATATGAAAGGATGCTCAGCATCACTAGCCATCAGAGAGATGCAAATTCAAACCACAATGAGGTACCATCTCACACCAGTCAAAGTAGCCAACATAAACAAATCCACAAACAAATGTTGGAGAGGATGCAGAGAAAAGGGAACCCTAGTGCACTGTTGGTGGGAATGCAGACTGGTGAGGCCACTGTGGAAAACAGTATGGAATTTACACAGAAAAGTAAAAATGGAACTGCCCTTTGACCTAACAATTCTGCTGCTAGGATTATACCCAAGAATCCTGAAACACCAATCCAAAAGAATCTATGCACACGAATTTACAATAGCCAAGTACTGGAAGCAACCTAAGTGCCCATCAGCAAACGAGTGGATCCAAAAACTATGGTATATCTACATAATGGAATTCTACACAGCAGAGAGAAAGAAGGAGCTTATACCCTTTGCAACAGCATGGATGGAACTGGAGAGCATTATGTTAAGTGAAACAAGCCAGACGGTGAGGAACACATACCATAGGATCTCACCTTTAACAGGAACATAACAAGTAGAAGTAAAAAGGAAACAAAATATAACCGGAGACATTGAGGCTAAGAACAATCTAACAATGGTCAGGGGGCAGTGGGTAGGGGACTGTGGGGAGAGGGGATTACAGGAACTACTATAAAGGAAACATGGACAAAATCAAGGGTGTGGGTGGAAGTGGGGGAGGGAGGGGGTTTCAGCTGGGTTGGGGTGGAGGGATGGGGAGAAAAGGCACACAACTGTAATTGAATAACAATGCAAAATTAAAATTAAAAAATAAAAAGAAGAAAAAGAAAAAGAAGCAAGTCAACTATCAGATACTGAGTTCAAAGAAATGGTTATCAGGAAGCTCACTGATCTCACTGAGTTCACTGGAACTACCAGAAACTACAGGGAAACTACAATGAACTCACTACAAACTGTATCAACATGAAAAAGGAAATAGAAACTATCAACAAGGGCCAAGAGTAAATGAAGAATACAATTTCTGAATTGAAGAACACAGAAGAAGGCATCAAAAGCAGACTTCATGAAGCAGAGGATCGGATCAGCAAGCTGGAGGACAAAGTAGGAAAAAACACCCAGAAAGAGCAAGAAAAGGAAAAGAGGCTAGGAAAGAATAAAGAGGGATTAAGGGAAATGCAGGACAACATGAAATGTTACAATATCCATATAACAGGAATACCAGAAGGAGAAGAAGAAGAGCAAGGGACAGAAAACCTGTTTGAAAAAGTAATGATGGAAAATTTCCCTAATCTGATGAGAGAAAGTCACACAAATCCAGGAAACACAGAGAGTTCCAAGCAAGAGGAACCCAAAGAGGCCCACTGCAAGACACATCATAATTAAAGTGGCAAAGTTCCAAGACAAAGAGAGGATCTTAAAGGCAGCAAGGGATAAACAAGAAGAAACATACAAGGGAGCCACAATAAGGTTAGCAGCTGACTTGTCAATGGAAACGCTCCAAGCCAGAAGAGAATGGCAAAAAATATTATAAGTAATGAGAACCAGAGGCCTGCAACCAAGACTACTTTACCCAGCAAGGCTCTCAATCACAATAGAATGCAAAATAAAGAGTTTCCCAGACAAAAGAAGTCTAAAAGAATACACTTCCATAGAACCAGCTCTGCAAGAGATGCTAAAGGGACTGCTTTAAGGAAAGGAAGGAAAGAGAAAGAGACAGGAACACAGGTAGGAAAAAATGGCAATGAATAAATACTCATCAATAATAACCTTAAACGTAAATGGATTAAATGCTCCAATCAAAAGACACAGAAGAGCTGAAAGGATAAGAAAACATGACCCACACATTTGCTGTCTAAAAGAGAGCCACCTTAGGACAAAAGACCTACACAGACTGAAAGTGAATGGCTGGAAACAAATTTTCCAAGCAAACAGACAGGAAAAAAAAGCAGGGATAGCAATACTCATATCACACAAAATAGACTTCAAAAGAAGGGCCATAAAGAGAAACCCAGATGGTCACTTCATAATACTCAAAGGAAGAATCCACCAAGAAGACATAAACATTGTAAATATATATGCACCCAACATAGGAGCACCCAAATACATAAAGAAAATCTTGGAGGACTTCAAGAAAGATATTGACAGCAACACAATTATAGTAGGGGACATTAACACCCCACTATCAAAAATGGACAGGTGTTCCAAACAAAATATCAAGAAGGATATTGTGTCACTTAACAATACCCTAGAGGAAATGGATTTAATATAGACTTAAAAGCTCTGATATATAGAGAGCTTTTCATCCCAAAGAAGCAAAATACACATTCTTTTCAAGTGTACATGGAACTTTTTCAAAGACAGACCACATGATAGGACACAAAGCAAGCCTCAACAAATTCAAGAAAACTGAAATCATGTCAAGCATTTTCGCTGACCACAAGGGACTGAAACTAGAAACCAACCCCAAAGGAAAAAACTCAAAACACTCAAAATCATGGAGGCTGAATAGTATGTTATTAAACAATGAATGGGTCAAGAACGAGATTAGGGAAGAAATCAAAAACTTTCTGGAAACAAATGAAAATGAACTCACAACAACCCAAAACCTATGGGACACAGGAAAGGCAGTCCTGAGAGGGAAGTTCATAGCAATACAGGCCTACCTTAAAAAATAGAAACATTTCAAACAAACAGCCTAACCCTACGCCTACAAGAACTGGAGGAACAACAACAAAGACAGCCCAGAGCAAGCAGAAGGAAGGAAATAACCAAGATCAGAGCAGAGTTAAATGACATAGAGACTAAAAGCACAATTGTAAGGATCAATGAATCCAGGAGCTGGTTCTTTGAAAAGATTAACAAAATCGACAAGCCTTTAAGTAGGCTCATCAAGAAAAAAAGAGAGAGGATCCAAATAAACACAATTAGAAATGAAAGAGGAGAGATTACAACTGATACCACAGAAATACAAAGGATTGTAAGAAATTACTAGGAAGAACAGTATGCCAAGAAATTTGAAAACCTAGGTGAAATGGACACATTTCTAGAAAAATATAACCTTCCAAAACTGAATGAAGAAGAATCAGAAAACCTGAACAGACCAATAACAGCAGACAAAATTGAAGCAGTCATCAAAAAACTCCCAACACACAAAAGCCCTGGACCAGATGGTTTCACAGGAGAATTTTACAAAGCATTTAAGGAAGACCTAACCCCTATCCTTCACAGACTATTCCAAAAAATCCAAACTGATAGAAGATTCCCAAACTCTTTTTATGAAGCCAGCATCATCCTAATCCCAAAACCAGATAAAGACACAACGAAGAAAGAAAACTTCAGGCCAATATCGCTGATGAACACAGACGCTAAAATTCTCAACAAAATATTGGCAAACCGCATCCAGCAATACATTAAAAAGATCATACAGCATGACCAAGTAGGATTCATCCCAGGGATGAAAGGATGGTACAATATTCGCAAATCAATAAACATAATACATCACATACACAACAGCAAAGACAAAAATCACATGATCATATCAATAGATGCAGAAAAAGCATTTGATAATATACAACACCCATTTCTGATAAAAACACTCAGCAAAGTGGGAAAAGAGGGAACATTCCTCAACATAATAAAGGCCATATATGAGAGACCTACAGCCAACATCATACTCAATGGACAAAACTTAGAGCTTTCCCACTAAGATCAGGAACAAGACAAGGACACCCTCTCTCACCTCTCCTATTCTACTTACTATTTGATGTCCTAGCCCAGCAATCAGACAAGAAATATAAATAAAAGGCACCCTAACTGGAAAGGAGGAAATGAAAATGTCACTGTTTGCAGATGACATGATAGTGTGCATGGCAAATCCTATAGACTCCACCAAAAAACTGCTAGACCTAATAAATGAATTTGGCAAAACAGAGGGATACAAAGTCAATACTCAGAAATCAAACGCATTCCTGTACACGAACAACGAAACTGCAGAAACAGAAATCAGGAAAAAAAATTCCATTTGTTATAGCAACAAGAAAAATAAAGTACCTAGGAATAAACCTAACCAAGGAGGTAGAAGACCTGTACTCAGAAAACTAAACAACACTGAAGAAAGAAATTAAGGGAGACACAAACAAATGGAAGCATGTACCATGCTCATGGATTGGAAGAATTAATATCATCAAAATGGCCATATTACCCAAAGCCATTTGTAGATTCAATGCAATCCCTATTAGACTATTCATAACATATTTCACAGATATAGAACAAACATTTCAGAAATTTATATGGAACCATAAACGACCCCGAATAGCTGTAGCAATTTTGAGAAAGACGAACAAAGCACGAGGGATCACAATACCTGATATCAAACTGTATTACAAGGCCACTGTAATCAAAACAGCCTGTTACTGGCCTAAATACTGGCACATAGTCCAATGGAACAGAACAGAGAGCCCAGAAATAAACTCAAGTCTTTATGGTCAATTAATATTTGACAAAGTAGGCAGGAGCATAAAATGGAGCAAAAACAGCCTCTTCAACAGATGGTGTTGGGAGATCTGGACAGCTACATGCAAAAAAATGAAACTCGATCACCAACTTACGCCATACACAAAAATAAACTCAAGATGGATAAAAGACTTAAATATAGTCATAACACCATAAAAGTCCTAGAGGAAAACATTGGCGGGAAAATCTCAGATATTCCACGCAGCAATATCCTCACAGACATGTCCCCTAAAGCAAGGGACATAAAGGAAAGAATAAAGGAATGGGACCTCATCAAAATGAAAAGCTTCTGCATGGCTAAGGAAAACAGCATTAAAATGAAAAGAGAACCAACAGTATGGGAAAACATATTTGCCAATGATACCTCAGACAAGGGCCTGATCTCCAAAATATATAAAGAACTCACATGACTCTACTCCAGGAAGACAAACAACCCAATTAAAAAATGGGCAAAGGACTTGAACAGACACTTCTCCAAGCAAGACATACAGAAGACCCAGAGACATATGAAAAGATGCTCAGCATCACTAGCCATCAGAGAGATGCAAATTCAAACCACAATGAGGTACCATCTCACACCTGTCAGAGTGGCCAACATGAACAAATCCACAAACCAATGTTGGAATTGATGCGCAGAAAAGGGAACCGTAGTGCAGTGTTGGTGGGAATGCAGACTGGTGAGGTCACTGTGGAAAACAGTGTGGAATTTCCTCAGAAAACTAAAAATGGAACTGCCCTTTGACCCAGCAATTCTGCTGCTGGTATTATACCCTAAGAACCCTGAAACGCCAATCCAAAAGAACCTGTGCACACCAATGTTCATAGCAGCACAATGTACAATAGCCAAGTACTGGAAGCAACCTAAGTGCCCATCAGCAAACGAGTGGATCCAAAAACTATGTTATTTTTACACAATGGAATTATTCGCAGCAGAGAGAAACAAGGAGCTTATACCCTTTGCAACAGCATGGATGGAACTGGAGAGCATTATGCTAAGTGAAATAAGCCAGTGGGTGAGGGACAAATACCATAGGATCTCACCTTTAACTGGAACATAATAAATAGAAGAAAAAAGGAAACAAAATATAACCAGAGACATTGAAGGTAAGAACAATCTAACAATGGTCAGGGGGGAGTGGGGAGGAGGCAGTGAGAAGGGGTATTACAGGAACTACTACTATGAAGAACACATGGACGGAATCGGGGGCTAGGGTGGAGGTGGGTGAGGGAGGGGGTTTGACTGGGGTGGGGTGGAGGGATCGGGAGAAAAAATACACAACTCTAATTGAATAACAATAAAAAATTAAAATTAAAAAAGAAAAAAGACCATCCCATTCTGTAATGCCAGATCGGTGGGCTTTTTTTTTTTTTTTTGCCTTTCTTTGCTCTCTTTAGATTTTATCATTTAAAAAGTGTAAATGATGGTAGTATCTACCTATACTGTATGCTAATTAAGTGCAACCATTTAAGAGAAGTTTTGGCTCAGTGCTAAACACATGGTTGGTCTCAATAGTCTTACTTTTCTCTTCTCTTTTCCATACGAAAAAACATATGCTTATGCCTATGCACAAAGTCATGTATACACATATTCTCACATACAAAAACATCCTTGCACCCGCATATGCACACATGCACACACACACTTAACTGTGCTCACATGTATGACTATTTGTATATGTCAAGGTGAAGAAAAATGAGTGTGGTAGCCTCTTATACTACTGTGCATGCATGAATACCTAGACAGTTCTGTGGGATAGAAATAACATGAATCCAGAACCAAAAACTTACTTATTCCATTGCATTGCTCTTTGGCACATTATATTCATTGCAAAATCCTTAATTCTCTGGGCCAAGTTTCCTCGCATGCAAAATGATGGTGTGGAAAATAATTGTGGTCTCCTGGGACTGGAAAACTTTTTTTTGACAAACATGAACAATAGCTTGAGAATCTGGAAGGTACAAATTGAAACTCCAACTTCATCTGAGTTAGTTCATCCATTTGGAAGCCCTGATTCCTACTTGGTTACAGTGGAGAGTACTGCCAACACAATAGGTATTTGTGAGGGTTAAATGCAGTAAAGAATCCACCTAACCACTCTGTTAGGATCCAACAGAAGGAATGGTGGCATCTACCAGGTGACAAGATCCTGCCTGTCACTGCTTCTGCAGACATCTCACTCTCTTCCCTGACAGTGAAACAGAAGATCTTTCTGCTGCCTCTGAATGAATTTAACACTAGTTCAAACATGGTATAACTGAAAAAAAAAAAAAAAGAAAGAACACCTCTCATACCCACTCTAGTATACCTTGGTGTTTGCCATTATTAGAACAGCAAACTAAATACTGTTGATGCAGAAGGTTTGTGGTTTACCAACCTGATTCAGTTAAAGTCCTCTTCCTACCCTTGTGACTCATGAACACACTTCAAATCCTAAACAGAGTAATTTACACTTTGAACAGTTTTTTTGCTTCTTGTCCCATTTCTTTTTGAACAGATTACCCAGGATGCTTCCTTTATTCAAAAAAGCAAAAGCAAACAAGAAACAATGTTTTGAGAATAAAGAAAGATGTAAGACCATGAATTTTATGGAAGGAAAAAAAATCTCAGTTCCAATTTATGCCACTGCATAATACACCTGTAACTCCAAAATTGTCCTGGATTGGATGAGACATTATGTAGGAATTTGACTTACAAGCAGAACACTTATCTTAGGTGTGGTGGAGGCAAAGCCTGGAAAAGTAAGAAGGAGTGCAGGATTTTGACTTCCACACAGGGGAAAAAAGGGAATTACTCATCAGCCCTTTATAATCCATATCCCTTTTAAAACCTCGCTACTTAGGGTGTAGTTCTGGACCACTAGCACAAGGTCATTTGGGAGTTTGTAAGAAAAACAGGCTCTCAAACCCCACCTTAAACATACCTAACAGAAACCTTCATTTCCAGACGACCCAAGGTGATCCCTGTATTTACTCCCAGTGCTTTGGAAAACCTTGCCTGGATCCCTGTGCATCAGAGGCTTCAACACTTTATCAGGGAGTTACTGGAAGTTACAGGATAACTCCTCCAAAGTTTCAGGATTAGAGGATTTCAGAGTTGAAACCACATTCCCTCCACTGTAGTTAATGTATAAATCTCCTCTAAGTGGCCCCACCTGGAGGACCCCATTGTGTGCTGGGGAGTGCTACTCCCAAGAAAGAACTTTTCAAAGTGCCTCCTTGTACAAGTTGAAACTTGCTGCCCTGGAACTACCACTTACTGGCTCATTGTTTACATTACAGAGGCACTCAGAGAAAAGATTATGTCCCTTCTCAGGTGAAGAATTTTGGATCACTAGGAGAGCTCCCATGTTTTATCCCAGATCCAGTTCGTACCTGAAGAACTCTGGTAGGTTCAGAACTCCTCCCTGAGGAAATAGTATCCCTCAGTGCTTTGGCCACCCTCCTGTGGTGGCGGATTTACATAAAGTCAAATCAGCAGAATGACCTGTTGGTAATGTCATTCATGTTTTAATGATGTGCTAGTGAGTTATTAAATTACAGTTTTTCCACTTGTTTCCAAGGCAGTCAAGAGCTGTGGCCAGCTCGACCCTGAGAGCAGTAGTTATTTTTGTCTGTTGTCAGCAACACCTTGAAGATAAACATTGATGTGACAGGCAAGGCTAAACACAAGGGTTTGAGTCTCAATTAACAGCAACAATAAATCTTAATAAAACAATACCTGATACTGGGGATACTGGCTATAGCAGAAAATGAATGGATAATAAGCAATGGCTTCCAATAAGGTGCAGTCTATCTGGAAAATAACTGTAAGTATGCAAATATCAGTATACCACTTAAACTGGCTAGCATTCTTGGCAATACTTTTTAAAATTTTTAAAATTAAATATACCTGGCTGGTGTAGCTCAGTGGATTGAGTGTGGGCTGTGAACCAAAGGGTCTCCGGTTAGATTCCCAGTCAGGGCATATGCCTGGGTTTCAGGGCCAGGTCCCCAGTGGAGGCCATGTGAGAGGCAACCACACATTGATATTTTTCTCCTTCTTTTTCTCCCTCCCTTCCCCTCTCTCTAAAAATAAATAAAGAAAATCTTAAAAAATCAAATATATTGTGTTTATGGCTGAGTAGTATTCCATTGTGTAAATGTCCCATAGTTGTTTTATCTGCTCATCCGCTGATGGACACAGGCCCCTTCCAATTCTTGGTGACTGTAAATAACACTGCAATGAACATAGGGGTGCTTATGTTCTTTCAAATTAGTGTTTTGGATTTCTCTGGATATGGTCTCAGAAGTGGCATTGCTGGGTAAAAACACAGTTCCATTGTTAATGTATTCATTTTAATGTTTCCATTTTTTGAAGTATCTCCATACTGTTTTCTACAGTGACTGCACCAATCTGAATTCTCACTAACAGTGCAAAAGGGTTCCTCTTTCTCCACATCCTCTCCAGCACTTGTTTTTTTATTGATTTATTGATGATAGCAGTTCTGACCAGTGTGAAGAAAATTTTACTCTTTGCATTAGCATGGATGGATCTGGAAAAGGTTATGCTAAATGAAATAAAACAGTCAGAGAAAGACAAACACCATATAATTTCACTCATATGTGGAATCTAATGAAAAAACTGAACTAACAAGCAAAATAGAGACAGACTCATAGAGAACAGGTTGACAGCTATGTGGTAGTTAGGGGATAGAGAAATTGAGCAAAAAGGAAAAAATACTCATGGACATAGTGACTGCAGGGGTAGGACAGTATAAGAGTGATAAATGGTAATGGAAAAATAATAACAAAAAATTAAATTTATTGGAGTGACACTGGTTAACAAAATAGGTTTCAAGTGTAAAATTCTCTAATACATCATCTGTATATTGCATTATATATTTTACCATCCAAAGTCAAATCCCCTTCTGTCACCATATTTTTGACCTCCTTTACCCTTTACTATCTCCCTTCAACCCCTTTTTGCTTCTTATAACTGCAATGCTATTGTTTGTGTCTATGAGTTTGTTTGTTTCTTTATTTGATGTTTTCAGTTTTATTTAAAGAATGAATGTTTTTATTTATTTATTTAAAGATTTATTTATTTATTTATTTTTAGACAGAGTTGGAAGGAAGGGAGAAAAAGAGGGAGAGAAACATCAATGTGTGGTTGCCTCTCATGCACCCCTACTGGGGACCTGGCCTGAAACACAGGCATGTGCCCTGACTGGGAATCAAACTGGTGACCCTTTGGTTTACAAGCCTGCACTCAATCCTCTGAGCCACACAAGCCAGGGTTGATGTTTTCAGTTTTATATCTAACATGTGAGTGAAATCATATGGTTCTTGACTTTTTCCATCTGGCTTATTTCACTTAGCATGACATTCTCAAAATACATCTACGTTGTCACAAATGGCAGTATTTCATCTTGTGGCTAAGTGGCATTCCATTTTATATATGCAACACATCTTCTTTAACCAATCTTCTATCAGACACTTTGGTTGTTTCCATGTCTTGGCCACTGTGAATAATGCTGCAGTGAACACAGAGGTACATATATCTTTACATATAAATGTTTTCACAGTTTTCAGATAGATATCCAAAAGAGACGTTGCTGGGTCATATGGTAACTGTATTCTTAATTTTTTGAGAAACCTTCATACTGTTTTCTATTGTGACCATACCAGTTTACATATCCACCAGAAAGCAGTAAATGAAGGTTCCTTTTTCTCCACAACCTCTCCAACACTTTTTATTACTTGTCTTATTTATAATAGCCATTCTAACAGATGTGAGGTGGTATTTCATTGTAGTTTTGATTTGTATTTCCCTAATAGTTAGTGAAGTTAAGAATCTTTTCATATGTCTCTTGACTATTTTGTTATGCCTTCTTGAGAGAAGTATCTATTCTGGCCCTCTGCCCATTTTTTAATTGGATTGTTTATTTTTTGTTGTTGAGTTGTATAAGTTATTTATTGATTTTTTTGTTCTGTTTGCTAAAAAATGCCATTAGTAATCTGATGGAGATTGCATTAAATCTGTGTGTTTGGGCAATACCGAAGAACTGAAAAGTGCAGTTATGCACTGCATAAAGGTATTTTGGCCAACAATTAACCACATATACGATGATGGTCCCATTTAATGAAGATGAAAAGTTCCTATGGCCTAGTGCACAATGCATTACTCACTTGTTTGTGGTGATGTTGGTATAAACAAACCTACTGCACTGTCAGTCTTATAAAAATGTAACACATACAATTATGTACAATAAAACTTGATAATTACATAATAATAATCGACTATGTTATTGGTTTATGTATTTCCTACACTATACATTTTATAGTGATTTTAGAGTATAATATATATATACATGTATATTTATGTTTGTTGTAAAAAAGTATGCCATGTTACTCTGAAAGCAACTTCATACATCTTGTGCCTACTGTGTCTCTTGATTGAATTATGTTCTGTGTTTGATATAATCTTGTGTTGTTTTATAAAGTTAGTATAACCTAAATATATAGTGTTTATAGTATTTACAGTAGTAAACAGTAATGTCCTAGACCTTCACATATAATTACTACTCTTTCACTGACTCATCCAAAGCAACTTCCTGTCCTGCAAGCTCCCTTTATGGTAAGTGCTCTATAGAGATGTACCATTTTTTATCTTTATACTGTATTTTTACTGTACCTTTAATATCTTCAGACATGTGCAGATGCCCAAATACTTAATATTGTGTTACAGTTACCTACAGTGCTTTATACATAACAGGTTTTACAGGCTTACAGCCTAGAAGCAATAGGCAATACCATATTTCCCTATGTGTGTAGTATAGGGTGTTCCTTCTAAGTTTGTTTAAGTGTACTCTATGATGTTCACACAACAACAAAATAATTTAATGACTCATTTCCCTAAGGGAAATATTTCTTTTAGAATAGTTAAAATAAGTTTTTTGTTTATTATCCCATGGCGATTGCACTGTAAATGAAGTATTTTGGTAGGCAACTGGGTGGCTTTAAATTCTGGCTCTGATACTTACTAGCTTTGTAAATTAAGCAAAAAATCTAACTCTCTTAACCTCTGTCTTTTGTCTTTAGAGAGGGCTTGATAACACCAATTTCAGAGTGCTTTTGAAGGCAATGAATAGTAAATTGTGTTTAGATCATAAAGTACCCAACAATGCAAGTAGTGCACAACAGGAAAATAAATTAAATTTATGCAATAAAAGTGAAAGAATATATCATTCAGGAAAAGACATTCCAAGACATAAATCTGCACAAAAAGATATTTTTATACCCTTCGGGCAAGAAGATGTGACAAGTGCAAGGCATACGGTTGGAATTGCAGGTGACTCATGCAATTTTCTTTAATACAGATTCATTAAGAAGTTGAATTTGAAGTCTGGGCAGTATGCCATTAATCATTTGGGAGAGGCAGGTGCTCTGTGTTTAGAATATCATGGGCCAAAGCTCAGGGATAAATAAGAGACAAGAGCTGGAAAGAACAGTAAACATGTGTGTTGAATTTAGACTGAGAATGACAGCAGTCCATTGATAAGTAATGGGAAGTTGGCTTTTATGCTATACAACAGGGCTTGGCAAACATTTTCTGTAAAGGGCTCAATTGTCAATATATTAAGCTGTGTGGGCCATACAGTCTCTGTCCTGACTGCTCACCTCTGCTGTTATAGCAAGAAAACAGCCATAGACAATCCATAATTGAATGGGTATGGCTGTATTTCAAAAAAACTTTACTTACAAAAACAAGGTGGTAGGAAGATTTGGCCCAAGGGTCATAGTTTTCCAACTCCAGCCATACCTGATAGATTTAAAAAATAATTTGGAATCTCCCTACCAAGAAACTTCTAAATACAAAAGATGCAAAGAAAGCTATTAAAATCTTGAAGTCCAGTCCAAAAGTTATAGGAAGGCATGACTTTTGCCATGAAAAGTAAACTCTCTTCCTATCTTAGAAATGACTCCTAGGAACATATCTTGGGTGGGGGGTGTTTTCTCTACTCTGTGTCTAAAAATATACCTCAAGCAGAACATTCAACTGTGTCAACATGCTATTTCATCCAACCAGATGTAGCAGTTTGGAGAAATAAAAAATCTCAGGAGCCAGAAGCTGCTGCTGAACAGAGTTTATGTTTGAGGGAGTGAAAATCATGCCATGCCTGTGTATCATCTTGGGCTGGCAATGAATTGCCCAATAGCAAGGAGCTGGGCCTCACAAAGCAAGACAAGCACAAGGAGACCTTCTTTTCTTCTGTAAAGGAAGAAGCTGGGTGCCAGAGCCATGTCAGGATTCCGTGACTGACTTATTGAGAATTTATTGGATGACATGCATGTACAGAGATTCTCTTAAGGGATTCTAAGGGATTTGTTGGTAGGAACGTCTATCTGAAGGTCAAAAGGAGAAAATGGTTTAGTTTTCAGAAGACCCCATGGTTACTATTGGCAAACCAAATAGTGATCTGGGAAAACAGATTTTTTTTTCTATAAGATTCACTAGGGGAGGGTCAAGGACTACCTCAGCCACCTTAGTATCTACATTATAGGCTCAGGGACAAAAACAGTAGATGCTCACTCAGTAATGATTTCTGCATGGGAAAGTTTTTCACCATTCAGTAATAGTTCCCATTCTATGCACAGTTGGCAAAATGGCTGTGTTGTTGAATGAAAGGATAGATGAGCATTGCAAATTCTAACATTTCTGCTCTCTGCATCCTGAAGTAAAACACATTATGACTGATGTGCAGTCTTAGAGTTAACTAGCCACCAAACCTAGAGGAACAGGAGCAAGCGGTTCAGCTCATTCCCCATGTGGAAGCTTCCTACAGTTTAAAAACTTTCCACAAAATTCTGCTCCTTCAGAAAAGGGTGGATAACTTTGACCCTGCCCAGAAATCTATAAAGTTTATGAAATGAAATCTGTAAGAGCTCGTTGACCCACACATTATCTTGCCCACTCTCAAAAATAAACACAAGGTCCTATATTCTAGCTGGAGAAAAAAAAATACCTCAGTTTCCACAGTTCAGAGTTAGCTCCTGTTTTCACTATGTTGCCCTTTGCCCTTCAAAATAGATCCTTCTACAACCCTTTTTTTTTTTTTTAAATGAAGTCTAGATATGCTTTGGGTATTAAAAATTAGAAGATATCTAAACTTTGAACTTTTGATCTCTATTTAAATGTTTGCAACCCACAAACATATGATGCAATGGTTATGACACAGATTCAAGGTATTTCTTAATTTTAATGTAAAATGTGATAAATTTGTATTTTTTCACTGAATGATCCCTTATGTTTCACTAGATATGTATTCCATAAGGGAAAAATTATAAAGGCAAAGTATTTTCTATTTCCTTTTTATAATATATTTTTCTATGTAATTTAACTTTTACATTTTTCATTTGAAAGAAATATAAGATATTTTATCCTATGTTCATAGTTATCTTATTTACAAAGAGAATTGAAGGATTTAAAACTCTACTACTGATCCTGACTTGTATGTATCTAATGTATTTTTCTGTATATTTTGACTATGAGCCAATGTGAAAGCAGCAATTTAAAATTTACTTGAATGCCTAGTTTAGTCTAAATAAAAACTACAACATAAGAACAAGTCTACAATCAAATTAGTAGTCAAATAACCAACAGCAAGTGGAAAAATGGTCAATGCATTACTTCTTCTATAAACCAATTCAAAATGCGACATTTAAAAATGTAAATTTCTCTTTTCAATGTTAGAGAAGCATCGACGAATATTTCTATGAGTAGGAAAATATTTATTAAAATAGTGGCCACCTATTACAACTGACCTTATTCTTTCAAACATCAACTCTTGAAAGAGACATCTGGGCCAGATGAAACCCAATGGCAATGGAAAAGAGAACGCAAAATACTGTCCACCTGTGATGGCCAACACAAAGTGGGGGAATAATGGTTCCAATTCCTTCTATTTACAAACCTGGAGAACAAAGAACAATCGATATTTCATTGGAGAAAAACTGTCCCCAATACGTAGTTAAAGAGTAAATTCTTTGATTCATGGCAGTTTGAACTTTTTCTTTTCTTTCTCTTCTTAATTGAGTTGATCTGGTCAATTTTTTAAAATTTCTGATCACAACAGCATGTATGGAACTGCAGAGCATTATTCTAAGTGAAGTAAGCCAGGCAGTGAAAGACAAATACCAAATGATATCACCTATAAGTGGAACCTAATCACCAAAACAAATAAGTAAGCAAAATAAAACCAGAGACATGGAAATAAACAACAAACTGATATTGACCAGAGGGGGGTAACAGGGGGAAAAAGGGAATGACCTTTATTTTTAATTAGAAATGAATAAAAGTTAAAATAAAATATCTTCCCAGATCTTCCTCCTCTTTTCTTTTGCCTAACTTCATCTACAGAATTGGTCCATTCTTCAGCTGATCAATTTGCTCCTCCTTGATCATGTTGATGTCAAATTCACAAATTAATTAATAACTATGGAATTTTAGGAAGCCTTTCAAAACAAGGGGAAAGAGCTGATGATTATCTAGAACTACTTTATAAGGCTGGTTGGGCTCATGGCCAGAAATCAACTAACTTATAATGTGACACATTTAGGACCTAGTGAAACAAACTCCCAAGAACGAGTTCCAATCATATCAGTAGAAAAATCATTACATTGTGGGTCAGACCTTCTGATCTCACATCTACCACACCAAACTTTATTAACCTGTACAAGTTACATGAGCTCCATGAGAAAGAGATTCCTCCTCTGTCACATGAGCGCTTAACATCTCTTGGGTCACTGCTAGCACAAAATTTTATAATTCTAAACATTATTCCTAATTGAGATACAGATGAAAGTTGTTATTCTGGAGTTCTGTCAAATTCAACAAATTAAGTTAATTTCTTTGTGATGTGGTGAAGTTTGCCTTATGTATGATTCTTATTCAACTCTTCTATCCCCTGCTTTGACAGCTATATTTGTTTGTAACTTGAAATAGATCTTCCCGTCAAAGGTATTTTTTCTCTTGGAGAGCTAGAGGTAAAATGTGTGTTCTATAGTATGAGGGGAATTTCTCTGGTATTTTGAATCCTTTTATCCAAACATCAGTCTCACTAAGAGTCACACTTCTCAGAACTAGATTGACTATCCAATGTGTTCAAAGCATATCTGTACAATTTGCAAGTATCTGACATCACATTTGAGATAGTTGTTTTCAGAATGACATCCATGGCATATAAAACAAATCTCTGTTTCAAAGGTAAGTTGGAAGAGTAAAATGGAAAATGATGATTGATAAATATATGCATTTATAAATGGTATTTATGTCTATACTAGAAAACTAATAATGCTTTCTTCATGATTTTGGGGTATTAAATGAACAAATGCATGTGCAATGCATGTATATACTTGAAAAATATTAGATGCCACTCAGAAATGCCTAGTTTTTATTCATGTAATGACCCTACGTCTGAGGGCCCAGGCTTCAATTCTCCTTCTGCATTTTTGGTGGCCATGCAGCAGGAGAAAGCCATTTTCAATATATTTATAGAATACATTTACAAATTTAGAAACTGGACTTATTTCAGTTTCCAGAAGGAGACCACACTGTGAGGTAGGTACGAGAGGGATTATTACCTCCATTTAATAGGTTGATCACTATTTAACAATGAAGGTTCACAGGGGTTAAGTGCCTTGCTTGAAGTCACAGTCTGGTGACAGTGAAAGGAATTTATACCTGGTCCAGACTACCAGAACCAGCAGTCTTAATTTTCCAATGCATATCTTCATTGGTGGCAAATTTAGAAGAGTAATTACAGAGTCAAGAGTAATATTCTAGAATATAATTTCTCATCAAGCTTCTCTTCTCTCATTTCCTGTGTTTCTTTACAAATACTCTAGAAAACTTCTCATCAAAGTTTGGAAATATGATGTAGGATTCCTTAAGATTCCAAACCCCTAGTGATTCTATCACTACAGATTAAACCTGGGGAGAAATATTTTATCACCTGCCACATTGAAATATATCAGCAGTACTCTATGAGTTAGGTGAATGTAGATATTATCAATCTTCACCCTGTGTCAAGTTGTGAACATTTAAGTGCCCAGATTTGGATGCACACTGCAGACATGATTAGTTAGCTTCAAAAGGCTTTAATCATAAGTCCACACTCTGGCTAGGGTAACCTTGGTTCTCATTTAACACTAAAACCTGTGCTTCTCAGAAATGAATGTGCAGATGAATTGCCTGTAGATCTTGTTAAAATACGCATTATGACTCAGTCTGTCTGGGATAAGGTCTGAAATTCTGCATTTCTAACAAGTTTCAGGTGAATTGTGATGCTTCAGATCTCACAAAGTGTGAGGATCCCACTTTGAGTTACAGCCTACATGTGTGTTGATTATCATAGAGAGATCATAAATAATGCTTACTGGTGAAATAAGTGTTGTTCAAGTTAACATCTTGTTGCATTTTTTAACTGGAATATAAGCATCTGGTGAGCCCTAGTGTCAAATTATTTTCCCAACTGACCTGAGACCTCAGTCTATGCAATATTGTGTTTAGCCACAGAATGTAGGATTCCTGTACAACACACAAAGATGTGGAGAGGAGGCCTCTGTAGTGAGATATGTCTATTATTATAAGTATCTAATAATTACATTAGCTTCAGTTTATTGAGAGTTTACAAAATGCTAAGAAAATATTAACTCACTCCACTCAGCAGTTAAGACACAGAAAGATTCAACAATGCGTGCTATAAAACAACCAGTTATCTACCAGTATCCTTTCCACTTACTCATTTCCTGACTATATCCATGGTAAAAGAATCACTGTGTCTTCATTGCCACCTGGTCACGAACTTCCCATATAGTAAAGGTTGGCATACAACTGTCTCCTAGTCAATGTAATAAGAGTGCAGCAATAATATGCTCTTAAAACTTCCAGGTAGTGACTTTGCAGTAAAGATGATCACTCTCCCTTTGAGTTCCTCCCTTGATGCAGACTGGAATTTGGATAGTCTGAAGAAAATTTCTACAAAATGGAAGCTGCATATTGAGGATGGCATATACTGTGATCCAAGCAGACTTGGGTGGAACATTGCCCACTCTTGCTATATATTTAATAATAATAAAAAATTAAAAGGAAAAAAATTACCTGATCTTGTTTTTGCTTCATAATGACTCAGATGATTAGTAAAATGTGTCCCAATTTCACAGATGAAGAAACTGGGGCTTGTAGATGTTAAATAATTAAGCTAAGAAAAAGATGGACTTCAACTTGAGTGTTTTAATTCTAAATATTGCTTACATTTTGCTTCCTCATACCTATTTTAGTGTCTAAGGACTTGAAAGGAATCCTACATAAAATAAGTTAGACTAGATTTGAAAAGCAAGCTAAGTCTCATGAACACAATACTAAAATGCAAGGAAAGAGTAACTCTTTCACCTTACTGTACAGTGTTGAACAAAACAGCACTGGGCTAAGAAAGGTCTCCATTCAGAGGTAATTTCCTTTTTTTCTAATTTATTTTTTAAATTTAATTGTTGTTCAAGTACAGTTGTCTCCATTTAACCCCACTGCTCAACACACCCCACCCATCCTCACTCCCCATACTTGATCTTACCCGTCTTTAGTTTTCTCCATGTGCCTTTTGTACATATTCCTGAAAATCGTTGTCATATACCCCCCATTATCCCCTCCCATGTCCCCTCTAGTTACTGTCAGTTCTTAACTTCAATGCCTCTGAGTATATTTTGCTTCCCTGTTTGTTTTGTTGATTAGAATCCACTTTAGGTGAGATCATATGGTATTTGTCTTTCAATGCCTGGCTTATTTCAATGGGCATAATGCTCTCCAGTTCCATCCATGCTGTCCAAAGGGTAGGAGTGCTTTCTTTCTTTCTGCTCTATAGTATTCCATTGTGTAAATGTACCATTGTTTTTTGATCCACTCATTTACTGATAGGCAGTTAGGTTGTTTCCAGCACTTGGCTATTATAAATTGTGCTGCTATGAACATTGGGGTGCATAAGTTCTTTTGAATTGGATTTTCCGGGTTCTTAGGGTATAATTCCAGCAGTGGAATTGCCACGTCAAAAAGCAGTCCCATTTTTAGTTTTCTGAGGAAATTCCATACTGTTTTCCAAAGTGGCTGCACCAGTCTGCATCCTACCAACAGTGCACTAAAGGTTCCCTTATCTCCACATCCTCTCCAATACTTCTAGTTTGTTGATTTCTTTATAATGGCCATTCTTACCAGTGTGGGGTGGTATCTCATTGTGGTTTTAATTTGCATCTCTCTGATGGCTAGTGATGCTGAGCATCTTTTCATATGTCACTGGCCCCTCTGTATGTTCTCCTTGGAGAAGTTTCTGTTAAATATTTTGCCCATCTTTTAAATTTGTTTTTCTGTCTTCCTGGAGAGGAGTTGTGTGAGTTCTTTATATATTTTGGAGGTATATCATTGGGAAAAAAATTTTCCAATAAGTTTGATTCTCTTTTCATTTTAATGCTGCGTTTTTTTAGCTGTGCAAAAGCTTTTTATTTTAATGAGATCCCTTTGTTTATTCTTTTATTATGTCCCTTGCTCTAGGGGACATATTAGTGAAACTATTGGTGCATGGAATATTTGAGGTTTTCCTGCCTATGTTCTCCTGTGGGACTTTTATGCTGTCATGACTTATATTTAAGTTTTTTATCCACATTGAATTTATTTTTATGTATGGTATAAGTTGGTGATCGAGTTTCATTTTTTTATGTGTAGCTGTCCAGATCTCCTAACACCAATTTTTGAACAGGCTATTTTTACTGAATTTTATGCTTCTTCCCCCTTTCTTGAATATTAATTGACCATAGAGAATTGGATTTATTTCTGGGCTCTCTATTCTGTTCCATTGGTCTATGTGCCTGTTCTTATGACTTTACCACCCTGTTTCAGTTATAGTGGCCTTGTAATACAGTTTCATATCAGGCATTATGATCTCTCCTACTTTGTTCTTCTTTCTTAGAATTGCTATGGATATTGGGGTCATTTATGGTTCCATATAAATCTCTGAAATGTTTGTTCCATATCTGGGAATATGCCATTGGTATTTTAATAGGCATTATAAATAGCTTTGGGAAGTATGGATATTTTGATGACGTTAATTCTTCCAATCCATGAACATGGTATATGCTTTCATTTGTTTGTGTCTTCCTTAATTTCTTTCTTCAGTGTTGTGTCATTTTCTGAGTACAGGTATTTTACCTCCTTGGTTAGGTTTATTCCTAAGCATTTTATTTTTTTCTTCTTGCTATATCAAATGGGATTTTTTCCTGATTTCTGTATCTGATATTTCATTGTTGATGCACAAAAATGCCTTTGATTTCTGAATATTGACTTTGTATCTCACTGTTTTGCCAAATTCATTTATTAGGTTGAATAGTTTTTTGGTGGAGTCTATAGGATTTTCTGTGTACCCTATCATGTCATCTGCAAACAATGATATGTTTGCTTCCTCCTTTCCAATTTGGATGCCTTTTATTTCTTCTTCTTGTCTGATCACTGTGGCTAGGAATTCCAATATTATGTGGAATAGAAGCTGTGAAAGTGGATAATCTTGTCTTCTTTCTGATCTTAGTGGAAAAGTTCGTGTCCATTGAGTACGATGTTGGCTGTAAGTCTCTCATATACAGCCTTAGTAAGTTAAGGTATGCTCCCTATATTCCCATTTTGCCTAGAGTTTTTAACATAAATTGGTGCTTTGCTTTATCAAAGAATTTTTCTGTATCTATTGATATGATCATGTGGTTTTTTTCTTTGCTTTTATTTATGTCATGTATTACATTTATTGATTTATGGATATTATACCATTGTTGCATCCCTGGGATGAATCCCACTGAATCATGGTGTATGATCTTTTTAATGTATTACTGGATGTGGTTTGCCAATATTTTGTTGAGGATTTGAGTGTCTATGTTCATCAGTGATAGTGGCCTGAAGTTTTCTTTCTTTGTTGTGTCTTTTTCTGGTTTTGGGATTAGGATGATGCTGGCTTCATAAAAAGAGTTTGGGAGTCTTCCTTCTTTTTAGATTTTTTGGAATAGTCTGTGAAGGATAGGGGTTAGCTCTTCCTTAAATGCTTTGTAAAATTTTCCTGTGAATCTATTGGTCCAGGGTGTTTGTCTGCTGGGAGCTTTTTGATTAGTGCTTCTATTCCATTAACTGTTATTGTTCTCTTCAGGCTTTCTGCTTCTTCTTTATTAAGTTTTAGAATATTATATTTTTCTAGAAATTTGTCCATTTCACCTAGGTTTTCAAATTTCTTGGCACATAGTTTTCATAGTAATTTCTTATAATCCTTTGTATTTGTGTGATATCAGTTGTAATCTCACCTCTTTCATTTCTTTCATTTCTTTCATTTTTTTAAAGATATTATTTATATTATTTATTTGGGGAGAGGGGAAAGGAGGGTGAATAAGAGGGTGAAAAACATCAAATGATTATCTCTCACAGGCCCCACCTACTGGGGACTTGGCCCATAACACAGGCATGTGCCAAGACTGGACTCAAACCAGAGACCATCTAGTTCACAAGCTGATGCTCAATCCACTGAGTCACACCAGCCAGGACTCACTTTTTTCATTTCTGATTGTGTTTATTTGGGTTCTCTCTCTTTTTTACTTGGTGAGTCTGATTAAAGGCTTGTCGATTTGTTTATCTTTTCAAAGAACCATGGCCTGGATTTATTGATCCTTAGAGTTGTTTTTTTTTAGTCTATATTGCATTTAATTGTTTTCACCTTTGTTATTTCCTTCCTCTTACTTACTGTGAGCTGTCTTTGTTGTTGTTCGTCCAGTTCTTATAGGTGTAGAGTTAGGTTGTTTATTTGAAATGTTTCTATCTTTTTTAGGTAGGCCTGTATTGCTATGAACTTCCCTCTAAGGACTGTTCCCTCACATAAGTTTTGGATTGTTGAGAATTCAGTTTCATTTGTTTCCAGAAACTTTTTGATTTATTCCTTCATCCCATTCTGAACCCATTCATTGTTTAATAGCATGCTATTCAATCTCCATGAATTTGAGTGCTTTTGATTTCTTTCATTGAGGTTTGTTTCTATTTTCACTCCCTAGTGGTTGGAGAAAATGCTTGATATGATTAGAAAAATCTTGAATTTGTTGAGACTTGGTTTGTGTCCTATCCCGTGGTCTATCTTTGAAAATATTCCATTTGTATTTGGAAAGAATGTGTATTTTGCTTCTTTGGGATGAAAGGTTTTATATATATATATATATATATATATATATATATATACACACACACACACACATACACACACACACATATACATATACACACATACATACACATACATATATATGTATGCATATATATACATACATATATATACATACACACACACACATATATAAATTAAGACCAGTTGATCTATGACGTTGTTTTATGCCACAATATCTTTGTTAATATTTTGTTTGGTAGATCTATCAATTTTTCACAGTGGGTTGCTACAATCCCCTACTATAATTGTGTTGCTGTCAATATCTTTCTTGATGTCCTCCAAGATTTTCCTTATATATTCAGGTGTTGCTATGTTGGATCCATATATTTTTATAATGTTATGTGTTCTTGATGGACTCTTCTCTTGAGTATTATGAAGTCCTTCTGTGTCTCTTTTGATGGCTCATGTTTTGAAGTCTATTTTGTCTGATATGAGTATTGCTACCCTGGCTTTTTTTCCTGTACATTTGCTTGGAATATTTTTTCAGCCCTTCACTTTCAGTCTCTGTCTGTCTTTTGTTCTGATGTGGGTCTCTTGTTGGCAGCATATGTGTGGGTAATGTTTTCTTATCCATTCAGCTATTCTATGTCTTTTGATTGGAGCATTTAATCCATTAACACTTAAGGTCATTATTGATTTGTATGCATTCACTTTCCTTCTATGTACCTGTGTTCCTTTCTCTCTCTCACACACACACTATTTCCATTTCCCTTCTTATAGGGACCTCCCTTTAGTATATCTCGTACTGTTGCTTTGGTAGAGATTTATTCTTTCAGCCTTCTTTTGTCTGGGAAACTCCTTATTTTGCCTTCCATTTTAATTGAAAGCCTCTCTGGGTAGAGTAATCTTGGCTGCAGGCCTTTGTTTATCATTACGTGGAATATCTCTTGCCATTCTTTCCTGGATTAGAGTGTTTTTGTTGAGGAATCAGCTGCTAGCCTCATCAGAGCCCCTTTGTATGTTACTTCTTGTTTCTCCCTTGCTGCTTTTAAGATTCTCTCTTTGTCTTTAAAACTTGGCATTTTAATTATGGTATGTGTTGGAAGAGGCAGCTTGGGTTCATCTTGATTGGGACTCACTGCACTTCCTGAACTTTTTTCCCCTCCACAGGTTTGGAAAGTTTTCTGTCATTACTTTTTCAAACAGGATTTCCATCCCTTGCTACTTTTCCTCTCCTTCTGGTATTCCTGTTATTCAAATGTTGTTGCATTTCATGTTATCATGAAATTCCCTTAATATGTCTTCATATTTTTTTAGTCCTTTCTTGTGTAGCTGCTCTACATGGGTGTTTCTTTCCACATTGTCTTTCAGCTCATTAATTCGGTCCTCTGCTTCATCCAGCCTGCTTGTAACTCCTCTTAGTGTGTTTTTATTTCCAAAACTTTATTTTTTCATTTCTTCTTGGTTTTGGTTTATAGTTTCTATATCCTTTAACATACTGTTGTAGTTCTCACTCAGTTCCTTGTAGTTGTCCATGAATTCCTTGAGCATCTTCATAACCATTATTTTGAATCTATATCTGATAATTTGCTTACCTCCATTTCCTTTAGCTCCGGTATTGGGGAGTCTTTCATTCCTTTTGATTGCAGGCTCTGTTTTTGTCTCTCCATTTTAGGTGGCTCTTTTTGTAAGTTTCTGTGCTATTTGATGTTTGGCTTTGCTAGCTGTTTTTGTAGGGTGAACTTCTATGGTAGGAATTCTATGGGATTCAGTGATGTGGTTTATTTTTTCTCCTTGTCTGGATGCTCTAGGTTTGCCCTTTATTCTGTTTGTGTGGGTTCTCCTCTTGTACTTGGGTTTTTCCCTGTTGGTGGTTCCTTTGTAGGTGGGTTCTGCCCTCCAGCAGATACTGACATTCATAGATCCCACCAAATCTTGTATGTAATCAGTGGCGAGGGGAAGGCAAAATGGATTAAGACAGCGGGAGAGTATTCTATGAAAATTAAAGCACCTGCAAGTAGAGAAGAGATAGGAGATCCTTTGGATAAGTATAGTGTTAACCGTGATATTCACTGAACTAGCCACTTTTTATAAATGGTGAAAAAGAGATAAGACTCTTGTTAGAGGGGAGAATGATTGTGAGCTGAATCCCGAAAACACAGCACTTGTGCAAGGTTAGATGATGAGATATAGTAAGAGTACAGGATAGAAAGTATGCCTAGTGTGGGAGAGATGAGTTAATTACAATAGTAATAAAGCTCAGGGATATAGTGAAGTGGGCTACAATTAGGGAGGAATGCTGTGTAGTATTTGCAATTATATGGAACAACAATTATTTACAATAGTACTGGAACAAATAATATGACAAGAAATACATGACTTGAATAACAAGAATAGAAAGTATATGACCAAGAGTGTGTTATTGGAGCATGAGTAGAGTGAAAGAAGGACAATTTAAATACAACATGAAAGAGAGAATAAGGAAAACCAGTCAAACAATGAAATTAAACAAATAATTAAAAAGGAGAAAACTTAACAGAAAGAAGAAAAATAAAAATATACTAATAAAAAATAATCAAAAATTATGAAAAATAATAATAATACAAGTAACAATAAATTGTGATTTCTATAGGATAGCAAAGTGAAATGTGTCTCAGTTTCTGTTGTTGGGGTTAGGCACATGCTCCCTCTTTGTATCTGACCCCAGACCTTTCACATCTCCATGTCTTGTTTTCTCACTTGGAAGAAAAAACAAAGATAGAGTTTTGAAATAAAAAAAGCCTCCTGCTGACTTTAAACCCATTGAGCGAGTTCTGCTGGTCTTACTGGATGCCAGAGGCGGAGGGGCCTGAGCTTCACTTTTCTCCCTTCATATGGTTTTGCAAGGATTGGGGCCAGGTCTGGGCCACAATATTCACAGTTGCCCAGCCTCCAGCCCAGCTCCACCATTAGCTGCTGTGCACCCACTGTCCATCTTTACCAGGATGGCGGGGGCAAGCAGTGCAAATCAGCTGCTGGGCAAGCTGTGCCAGTCAGCCTCCATGTGAACAACTTGAATCCACTACTGAGCAAGTGGTGTGAATCAGCTGCTAGGTGAGCAGATTGAGCAAGCTAAGGTGCGTGGGAGTTCCTTCAACAGCAGCTGAGAGCCTTTTTTTTTAGTAAAAAGCCTCCTGTTTAAACCTTCCATTCTTAACAAGTGTCCAGCTTTTCACACAGCCCAGCTTTCTAACCAGACTGGAGACTATCTGGGTAAGGGTATGAAAAGATCAAACTCTTCTCCCTTCTCTAGGTATCACCAAGCTCCCCAGTTTTTCTGGTAATGACCTGGCCTGCATCCAAAGTTCCAGCTGGTAAATACCACCTCTGTGTGTCTCCCACTTCAATTTTATGCCCCCAAGTGACTTCAGGCATACAGGTTCCTGCTGGCGCTATGTTGCCTTCCCTGCTTTAGTAGGGGAGGCAGCTGGATGATTTGACTCTTCTCCAAGAATCCTGCAGCAGTTGTTGGGCTGGGGGCTGCAGCAGCCTTGGCTCCCACACATATCCCAGGGACCTTATGGTCCCAATGCTATATCCTTACCATCTGTTTTTCAATGTCCTGTCCAAATTTTGGCCTCTAAACTTCATATAAGCTGGGTTTCCATTGGCTGTTCACTCTGTTCCTCAGAAGATCAGCTAGGACCTAGGTGTTCCAGGTGGGGACAGGGAGATGTGGGCTCCCCCCCCACACCTTGCTGCCATCTTTTGTCCACTTATATTTTGATTCAGGGAACAAACAAAATGCTATGAATTTGAAGTCTGACAGACATGAATCTAGAAATCCAAGAAGCTTAGCAAATTTCAAGTAGGATAAACCCGAAGAGGTCCACACTTAGACATGCTATAATCAAACTCTCAAAAACCAAATGCAAAGAGACAATATTGAAAGAAGCAAGGGAAAAGCAATTTTTCATGTACCATGGAACCTCAAAAATTATTGCAAACTTCCCAGTCAAAACCCTCAAAGTCAGGAGTCAGTGGAATAGTATACTGAAAGTTCTGAAAGAAAAGTCTATCAAACATAATATATCTGGCAAAACTATTCTTCCAAAAATGACAGTGAAATCAAGATTTCACAGATAAACAAAAGCTGAGGGAGTTCATTACCACTAGAAATTTCCTACAGAAAATGCTAAAACAAGTCCTTTACTAAAAGTGAAGTGAAAGCCAAGCAAGTGGCATTGTACCCTCTATGACCACTCCTCATATATAGTTCCACAAAGCAACAACATGGGTTGCCCCACTCTGGCAAACACCTAAGGCTCATCCTCCTTACAACAAAACAGGTGCACTGAGACTAAGAAATATGGCCCAAGTGAAATAAAAGATCAAAACTCTAGAGAAAGAACTAAGCAAAAATGAGATAGACAATGTATCAGATGCAGAGTTCAAGACACTGTGAATAATGATGCTCACAGAAATGATTGCATAAGACCACAAAATAAATGAAAAAATGAGAGCTATACAAAGTGGAATAAAGAAAAATATACAGGGAACCAAAACTGAAGGGAAAGAAACCAGGACTCAAATCAATGATTGGGAACAAAAGGAAGAAATAAACTTTCAACTAGAACAGAGTAAAGAAACAAGAATTCAAAAAAATGAGAAGCTTAGGAACCTCTGGGATGATTTTAAACATTCAAAAATCCAAATAATAAGGGTACCATAAGGAGAAGAGGAAGTGCAAGAAATTGAAAACATTTGAAAAAATAATGAAAAAGAACTTCCCCAATCTGGCAAAGGAAATAGACATACAAGTCCAGGAAGCTTAGAGTACCAAGGAAGTTGGACCCAAGAAAGCACACACCAAGACATATTATAATTACATTACCCAAGGTTAAAGATAAGGAGATAATTTCAAAAGCAGCAGGAGAAAAGAAGAGAATTACCTACAAAGGAGTTCCCACAACTCTATCAACTGATTTCTCCAAAGAAACCCTGCAGGCAAGAAGGGACTGGAAAAAAGCATTCAAAGTCATGAAAGGCAAGGACCTACACCCAAGATTACTCTATCCAGCAGACTATCATTTAGAACTGGGAGGGCAGATAAAGTGCATCCCAGATAAGGTCAAGTTAAAGGAGTTCATTATCTCTAATCTCTTATTATATGAAATGTTAAAAGAACTTATCTCAGAAAAAAGAGGATCAAAACTATAAACAGTAAAATGACATCAAACTCACAACTATCAACAACTGACCCTACTAAAAAAACAAATAAAAAGACAAATTAAGAAAACAAATAAAACAGGAACAGAATCACAGAATGGAAATCACATGGAGGCTTATCAATGAGGAGGGGTTGGGGGGAGAATGGGGGAAAAGGTACAGGGAATAAGAAGCATAATTGGTAGGCATGAAATAGACAGAGAAAGGTTAAAAATAATATAGGAAATGGAAAAATCAAATAACTTCTTTGTTCAACCCATGGCCATGAATTAAGGAGGGGATGCTGGGGGAAATGGGGGTACAGGGTAGAGGCAGATATAGGGGAGAAAAAATGGCATAATGGAAATAGCATAATCAATAAAATATACTTGAAAAATAAACAAATAAAATGAATGAACACTACAAATGAGCTCTAAGCATATAAAAATATAAAGATCTCCAGTAAGGGCAAATATAGACAAATATAAAAATCAATATTATGTAGATTTTTTGTTTATATTTTCCTTCTTACCAGAAATAAAGACAAATGCACAAAATATCATAAATCTATGTTAATGGATATACAATATATAAAAACATAATCTGTGACATCAATAATATAAACTGCAGATCTATAAAAGAATAGAGTTTTTGTATTAGTTAAGATTAAGTTGCTATAAATTTGAAATAGATTGTTATTACTTTAAGATATTATATGTAATCCTGACAGTAATAACAAGGAAAGCATTTATATAATATATGCAAGAAGAAATATGAAGGGTATCAAAATATGCCACTACATATATATTATCTAAACACAAAGGAAGACAGTAGTGTAGGAAATGAGGGACAAAAAGTGATAAAATATCCATAAAAAGAACAATACGGCAAAAAGCAGTTTTCTATTAGTATTTACTAAAAATGTAGAGGGACTCAATAATGAATCATAAAACATAAACTGGAAGAATTGATTGAAAAACAGGATCCTCAACCACAAGGGACTGAAACTAGAGACTGACCACAAGGAAAAAACTCAAAAACACTCAAACTCATGGAAATTGAATAGCATGCTATTAAACAATGAATTGGTCAAGAATGAGATCAAAGAAGAAATCAAAAAGTTTCTGGAAACAAATGAAAATTAATTCTCAACAATCCAAAATTTATGGGACACAGCAAAAGCAGTGCTGAGAGGGAAGTTTGTAGAGATACAAGCCTACTGAAAAAAGATACAAACATTTCAAATAAACAAACTAACCCTACACCTACAAGAACTGGAGGAACAACAACAAAGACAGCCCACAGTAAGTAGAAGCAGGGAAATGACAAAGATCAGAACAAAATGAAACAACAGAGAGACTAAAAGCACAATTCTAAGAACCAGTATATCTAGGAGCTAGTTCTTTGAAAAGATAAACAAAGTCTGCAAGCCCTTAAGAGACTCATCAAGAAAAGAAGAGAGAGGACCCAAATAAACAAAACCAGAAATGAGAGAGGAGAGATTACAACTGATACCACAGAAATACAAAAGAATGTAAGAAATTACTATGAAGAACTATATGCCAAAAAGTTGAAAACCTAGGTGAAATGGTCAAATATCTAGACAAATATAATTTTCCAAAACTTAATAAAGAAGAAGCAGAAAGACTGAACAGACTAATAACAGCTGACAAAATTGAAGCATTAATGAAAAAATTGCCAGCACACAAAGGCCCTGCAGTGGATGGTTTCACAGAACATTTTTACAAAGAATTTAAGGATGAGCTAACTCCAATCCTTCACAGACTATTTGAAAAAGTCCGAGAAGAAAGAAGATTCCAAAACTATTTTTGTGAAGCCAGCACCACCTTAATCCCAAATCCAGATAAAGACACAACAAAGAAAGAAAACATCAGGCCAATATCACTGATGAACATAGACGTTAAAATCCTCAAAAATATCAGCAAATCACATCCAGCAATACATTAAAAAAGATCATACACCATGATCAGGTGGTATTTTCCCAGGGATGCAAGGATGATGCAATATTTGCAAATCAATAAACATAATACATCACATAAACAAAAAGAAAGGTAAAACCTGATCATATCAGGAAATGCAGAAAAAGCATTTGATAAGGTACAGCACCAATTTATGATAAAAACACTCAGAAAAGTGGGAATAGAGGGAGCACTCCTCAACATAATTAAGGCCACATGTGAAAAACCAACAGCCAACATCATATTAATGGCAAAAACTAAAAGTTTTCCCACTACAATCAGGAACAAAACAAGGATCTCTGCTTACTCTATTCCTATTCAACATAGTATTGGAATCCTAGCCACAGCAATAAGACAAGAAAAAGAAATAAAAGGCATCCAAATTGGAAAGGAGAAAGCAAAATTTTCATTTTTTGCAGATGACATAATAGTGTACATAGGAAATCCTACAGACTCCACTAAAAAACTACTCAACCTAACAAGTGAATTTGGCAAACCAGTGGGTTATAAAGTCAATATTCAGAAAACAATGACATTTCTGTACACCAACACTGAAATATCAGAAACCAAGATCAGGAAAAAATCTCATTGGATATAGAAACAAGAAAAATAAAGTACCTATGAATAAACCTAACCAAGGACATAAAATACCTGTACTCAGAAAAAGACACAACAATGAAGGAAGAAATTAAGGAAGACACAAAGAAATGAAAGCAGGTACCATGTTAATGGATTGGAAGAATTAGCATCATCAAAATGACCATACTATCCAAAGCAATGTATAGGTTCAGCACAATCCCTATTAAAGTGCCAATGATGTATTGCACAGATGTAGAACAAACATTTCAAAAATCATGGAACACAAAAATGACCCTGAATAGCTACAGCAATTTTGAGAAAGAAGAACAAAGTAGGAGGGATCAAAATGTCTGATATCAAACTGTATTCCAAGGTCACTGTAATCAAAATAGCCTGGTACTTGCCTACAAACAGGCACATAAACCATTGGAATAGAATAGAGAGCCCAGAAATAAACCCAAGTCTCTGTGGTCAATTAATATTTGACAAAGGAAGCAGGAGCATAAAATGAAGTAAAAATAGCCTCTTCAACAAATGGTGTTGGGAAATCTGGACAGCTACATGCAAAAAGATGAAACTTGATCACCAACTTACACCATATACAAAAATAAATTCAAGGTGGATAAAGACAAATATAAGCTGAGACAACATAAAATTTCTACAGGAGAGCATAGGCAAGAAAATCTCAGATATTCCATGGAGCAATATTTTCACTGATATGTCCCCTAGAGCAAGGGACATAAAGAAAAGAATAAACAAATGGGATCTCATCAAAACAAAAGGCTTCTGCACAGCTAAAGAAAACAGCATTGAAATGAAAAGAGAACCAACTGTATGGGAAAATATATATGCCAATGATACCTCAGACAAGGGTTTGATCTCCAAAATATATAAAGAACTCATACAACTCCACTGTAGGAAAGCAAAGAACTCAATTGAAAAATGGGCAAAAGATTGAACACACACTTCTCCAAGGAGGATGTGCAGAGGGCCCAAAGATATATGAAAGGATACTCAGCATCTCTAGCCATCAGAGAGATGTAAATTAAAACCACGGTGAGATACCACTTCACACCGGTCAGAAGGGCCATCATAAAAAAATCAACAAACAACAAATGGAGATAAAGGAACCCTAATTCACTGTTGGTGGGAATGCAGACTGGTGCAGCCACTGTGGAAAACAGTGAGGTATTTCCTCTAAAAACTAAAAATGGAAAATATATCTTCTTGATAACAGTAGAATGAAAATAGAAATCAATGAGAAAGAAAATAGAAAAATTAATAAAATGTGGAAAATAAACTTTTAAATTTCAAATGTGTCAAAGAAGAAATCACAAAAGAGCTAAGAAAATATTTTTAGATAAATAAAACAAAAACACAACATATCAAATTTTTTGACCACTGCAAAAACAATGCTAAAAGAAAAATGTATGGTTGTAAATATTCTCAATAAAAAAGAAAGAAATAGCAAATCAACAACCTACCTCTACACCTTAAGGAACCAGGAAAAGAAGAAAGCAATACCAAAGCTAGTAGAAGGAAGAAAAATGTTCATCAAGAAACACGTACAAAGGACCCACAAAGCCAAATGGGGGGAGGATTGAGAGTGGGAGGGGAGTAGTGGTGGGAAAATGGAGACAACTGTACGCAAATAATTAAAAACAATTAAAAAAAAATTAGAACAGACAGCGTAAAACAAAAAAATCCAATTTAAAATGGGTAAAGGACAGAAGCAGACATCTCTCCAAGGAGTACAAGCAAATGGCCAACAGTCACATGAAAAGATGCTTATCACTAATTATTACGTAAATGTGAATCAAAAGCATAATGATATCACCTTACATCTAACAGAATGGCTATCATTAAAAAATGAACAAATAAGTGATGGTGAGGATGTGGAGACATTCTCGGTGAGATTGTATATTGGTGTAGCCATTATGAAAAACAGTATGAAGATTTCTCAAAAAATTAAAAATAGAGCTGCCAGATTGACCAATAATTCCATTCTTGGTATTTATCTGAAGAAAACAAAAAAAAACCTAATTCAAAAATAGACATGCACTCCTATGTTTTTTGCTGTATTACTTATAATAGGCAAAATGTTAAAGAAACCTAGAGGTTTATCAATAGATGAAAGTGTAAAGAATATGTGGTAAATATAAAAGAAAATTATCAGCATTAAAAAAGAATGAAATCTTGCCATTTGTGACAACGTGGTTGGATCTAGAGGGTACTATTGTAGGTGAAATAAGTCAGAGAAAAACACATATCATATATTACTTATATGTGGAATCTTACAAAAATGGACAAACAAAACAAAGTAGAGACAGACCATAGATACAGAGGACAAGTTCATGGTTGCCAAAGGGGAATGATTTGGGGGATGGATAAAAACAAAAAAGAGTGCCTCTGTCAAAAAGAATTTTCTTACAGATTAGAGGGAGAGATCCAAGATGGCTGCAGAAAAGCTTGAAGCTCTGTCCACTTGCTCCCAGACCTGGACTGGTCTTGCAGCTAAACCACACAGCAATCAACTCAAAAATCCAGCTGAGAGTGAGTGAGAGCATGTGTGACTGTGTACAGCTTGGACAAGTGGACAGGGCATGTGCATGAGTGGGCAAGAGCCTGCCCACCTACAGGGAACTCAGGCACAGGTGGCCTGGGCTCTCCTATAGGAGCAGTTGCCACTACTGCTGTCCAACCCAGCATTTGTGGCTGCACAGATTTGGTGCAGGAGCCACTTTGAGGAATTTAAAATATTCTCCTCAGGAAGAAACCTCTGGAGGGCCCACACCTTGGTGTCCAGATGTGTCTCTATGCCCTCTGACTTGTGTAGGGCTGTGCATCCTGGTGCCACCAGGGACCAGGGACCAGGAGCCAGCAACTTCTGTACTTACTGGAGAAGGGGCCATTGCCTCCCTGACCAAGGATGCTATGGGAACTATGAATGGGACAGAATCTGACTGAGGAGGCTGCAGATCCACTTACAAGATGTAAGCTCCAGGGACAGAGAGAGATGGATGGGGTGGTGTCGGATGCAGAAACAGCACAGAGGGAGCAGAGTGGAGAGTTCAGGCTTGAGTCTCCTGTGGGAGTGTCAGGCTGGGTATTGGATGGCCAGGAGCTGAGCACCTGAGATTTGCTGCAGCCAGACAGGTACCCACACAGGCAGGTGTGCCCAAACCCCACCTGAGAGACCACAGGCTCTGCAGATAGATCAGAAAGGTCAGTCTCAGGAGGCCCCTGCTGGGCTCATATCTGCAGGGGAAAGAAGACAAAACTCTGAAAAGAACTTTTCTACCAAACACTATGAGCTTCTCTGTTTCACGGGCCCTGATCAACTGAAACTGGCACAGCAGAGAAATTAGAGACAGGCAAAACAAGGGATATTCTGGGACCTGCCCAGCCTCAGCACCTAGACAGACTTGTTGTCTGTGCCAAGAAGGAAAAAGCTGCCTCATTTACACAAATTGGCCCCTCACAGGATATGGACAGCCTAATTCACCCCAAACCATACATTATTAGAAAGAATCCAGGACAGACCAAGATATTAAGTGAGGGGTTCAGGAAACACTCCCACCATCTACCCTGAAGACTGAACAGCACCCACACTGGGGATGACCCAGGGCTCGGGTGGAAAATGAACACTCTTGGGCCCTGGAGTAATGGAAAGCTGGCAAGACAGAACATTGGAAACCAGCCAAATCTGAAGAAGACAGCCATAGACTGTGGATTGCTTGCAGTCTTGAGAGGCTGTCTAGGGTCACACTAGGAGACCATCTGATATTACCAGGGATGGATAAAGAAAGAGAAGACAGTGGTAAACACTGGATTCTAGTGAGATTAATTCCAACATTGTTTTCTTCATTATTTGCATCATTTTTGATGCATGATTTTCTCTCCTGCATAGTTTTTTGACAATCATTTCTTTTCCTTCAAGTTTATGCCAGTTAATTCACCAGTTTTTTTATGATAGTTTATTCAAATCTCATATTTTTCTCCTTTCTCTTATTCAATTTTACCTTCTTCTTTTTATTTTGTTTCAAATTATACTTTTTTCTCTTGCTACAATTAGTTTCTATTCCACACTCTTACTATTTCTCCCTACTCCAGCATCTCGGAACTGTTTTTCTTGTCAATAGCCGTCTCACAATCCTTTTCCAGTTCTTTTATTTCATCATTGTTCAAGCACAGTTGTCTACATTTTCCCCCCACCACTACACATTGCCCTACTCATCCCCACCACCCACCCTCAATCTTACCCGCTTTTAGCTTTGTCCATCCTTTACAAATGTTCCTTGACAATGATTCCCATTTTCCCCTGTTATCTCCTCCTCCCTCTCCCCTCGTTACTGTCAGTTTGTTCTTTACTTCAATTTCACTGGTTTTATTTTGCTTGCTTGTTTGTTTTGTAGATTAGGCTCCACTTATAGGTCAGATAATATGGTATTTGTCTATCACCACCTGGCTTGTTTCACTTAGCATAATGCTTTCCAGTTCCATCCATGCTGTCATGAAGAGTAGGAGCTCTTTCTTTCTTTCTGCTGTGTAGTATTCAATTGTGTAAATGTACCATCGATTTTTTAAAAATTATTTTATTGTTGTTCAATTAGACTTGTCTGCATTTACCTCCCACCAATCTCCCCATCCAAGCCATCCCCACCTCCCTCCCCTGTTTCCATCCCCATTTGTTTTGTACATGTGTCCTTTAGAGTTGTTCCTGAAAACCCTTCCCCTCCCCCCTCCACTCTCCCCCCCTTATCCCCTCTCACTTCCCCTCTGGTTACTGTCAGGTTCTTCATAATTTCAATGTATCTGGTTATATTTTGTTTCCTTGCTTGTTTTGTTAATTAAGTTCCAGTTAAAGGTGCAATCATCTGGTAATTGTTTCTCACCACCTGGCTTATTTCACTTGGCATAATGCTTTCCAGTTCCATCCATGCTGTCACAAAGGGTAGGAGCTCCTTCTTTCCTTCTGCTGCATAGTATTCCATTGTATAAATGTACAATACTTTCGAGATCAATTCATATGCTGATGGATACTTAGGTTGATTCCAGCACTTGCCTATTGTAAGTTGTACTACTATGAACATTGGGGTGCATAGGTTCTTTTGGATTGGTGTTTCAGGGTTCTTAGGATATAATCCTAACAGTAGAATTGCAAGGTCAAAGGCAGTTCCAATTTTAATTTTCTGAGGAAATTCCATACTGTTTCCCACAGTGGCTGCACTAGTCTGCATTCCCACCAACAGTGCACTAGGGTTCCCTTTTCTCCACATCCTCTCCAACACTTGTTGTTTGTTGATTTGTTTATGATGGCCATTCTTACCAGTGAGAAGTGGTACCTTATTGTGGTTTTAATTTGCATTTCTCTCATGGCTGGTGATGCTGAGCTTCTTTTCATTTGTCTCTGGGTCCTCTCTATGTCCTCCTTGGAGAAGTGTCTGTTCAAGTGTTTTCCTCATTTTTTAATTCAGTTGTTTGTCTTCCTGGAGAAGAGTCATGTGAGTTCCTTATATATTTTAAAGATCAAACCCTTGTCAGAGGTATCATTGTCAAAAATGTTTTCCCACATAGTTGGTTCTCTTTTCATTTTAATACTGTTTTCTTTAGCTGTGCAGAAGCTTTTTAATTTGATGAGGCCCCATTTGTTTATTCTTTTCTTTATGTCCCTTGCTCTAGGGGACATATCAGTAAAATATTGCTGCATGGAATGTAAGAGATTTTCCAGACTATGTTTCCTCTAGGACTTTTATGGTGTCATTACTTATATTTAAGTCTATTATCCACCTTGAGTTTATTTTTGTGTATGGTGTAGGTTGGTGATCAAGTTTTATTTTTTTTGCATGTAGCTGTCCAAATCTCCCAACACCATTTGTTGAAGAGGTTATTTTTACTCCATTTTAGGCTTCCTCCTCCTTATTCAATATTATTTGTCTATAGAGTCTTGGGTTATTTCTGGGCTCTTTATTGTATTCCATTGGTATATATACCTGTTTGGAGGCCCGTACCAGACTATTTTGATTACAGTGACCTTGGAATACAGTTTGGTATCAGGCATTGTGATCCCTTCTACTTTATTCTTCCTTCTCAAAATTACTGTGGCTATTCAGGGTCATTTATGGTTCCATACAAATTTTTGAAATGTTTATTATATATCTCTGAAATATGTCATTGGTACTTTAATAGGGATTGCGCTGAATCTATACATTGCTTTGGGTAGTGTGGTCATTTTGATGATGCTAATTCTTCCAATCCATTAACATGGTGCATGCTTCCATTTGTTTGTGTCTTCCTTAGTTTCTTTCTTCAGTGTTGTGTCTTTTTCTGAGTATAGGTCTTTTACCTCCTTGGTTAGGTTTATTCCTAGGTACTTTATCTTTCTTGTTGCTATATCTAATGGGATTTTTTTCCTGATCTTGGTTTCTGATATTTCACTGTTGGTGTACAGAAATGCCTTTGATTTCTGAATATTGACTTTGTATCTCACTGTTTTGCCAAATTCACTTATTAGGTCAGTACTTTTTTTTGTGGAGTCTACAGGATTTTCTATGTACACTCTGATGTCATCTTCAAACAATGAAACTTTTGCCTCCTCCTTTCCAATTTGGATGCCTTTTATTTCTTTTTCTTGTCTGATTGCTGTGGCTAGGACTTCCAATACTATGTTGAATAGGAGTGTTCAAAGCTGACATCCTCATCTTTTTCCTGATTTTAGTCGGAAAGCTCTAGGTTTTTGTCCATTGAGTATGATGTTGGCTGTAGGTCTCTCATATATGGCCTTTATTATGTTGAGAAATGGTCCCTCTCTTCCCACTTTGCTGAGTGTTTTAATCATAAATGGGTGGTGTACCTTTTCAAATGTTTTTTCTGCATCTATTGCTATGATCATGTTATTTTATCTTTTGCTTTATGTCATATGTTACATTTATTGATTTGCAAATATTGTACCATCCCTGCATCTGTGGGATGAACCCCACTTGAACATGGTTTATGATCTTTTTAATGTACTGCTGGAGGCAGTTTGCCAATATTTTGTTGAGAATTTTAGCGTCTATGTTCATCAGTGATATTGGACCATAGTTTTGTTTCTTTGTTATGTCTTTACCTGGTTTTGGGATTAGGATGTTGCTGGCTTCATAGAGTTTGGGAGTCTTCCATCTTTTTGGGTCTTTTGGAATAGTCTGTGAAGGATACGGGTTAGTTCATCCTTAAATGGTTTGTAAACTTTTCCTGTGAAACCATCTGTTCCAGGGCTTTTGTGTGTTGGGAGTTTTTTGATTACTGCTTCAGTTTCATCTGCTGTTATTGGTCTGTTCGGGCTTTCTGCTTCTTCTTCATTCAGTATTGGAAGATTATATTTTTCTAGAAATTTGTCCATTTCACCTAGGTTTTCAAATTGCTTAGTAATTAGTCATCATATTAATTTCTTACAATCCTTTGTATTTCTGTGGTGTCAATTATAATCTCTCCTCTTTCATTTCTGATTGTGTTAATTTGGGTCTTCTCTCTTTTTTTCTTGATGAGTCTGCTTAAGGGCTTGTGGTGTATCTTTGAAAATGTTCCACGTGCATTTGAAAAGAATATGTATTACTTCTTTGGGATGACAGGCTCTCTCTCTCTCTCTCTCTCTCTCTCTCTAAGGCCATTTGATCTAGGACATTGTTCAATGCTGTAATATCTTTTTTGTTATTTTGTTTGGAAGATCTATCCATTTTTGACAGTGGGGTATTAAAATCCCCTACTAGGATTGTGTTGCTATCAATATCTTTCATGAAGTCCTCCAAGATTTTCTGTATGTATTTGGGTGCTGCTATGTTGGGTGCATATATATTTACAATGTTTATGTGTTCTTGACAGATTCTTCCCTTGAGAATTATGAAGTGACTTTCTGGGTCTCTTATGGCAAATTTTGTAATGTATATTTTTGCTTAATAAGAAAAAGAAATAAAAAACCATCCTGAGTGAAAATTCTTGTCTTCACAATTTTTTTTGTCTGCCTTTTCTCCCCATCTCTCCACCCCACCCCAGCCAATTCCACCTCCCTCCCCCATCTCTACCCCCCACCCCTTGATTTTGTCCTTGTGTCCTTTATAGTAGCTCCTGTAAAACCCTCTCCCCACTATCTCCTCCCCACTCCCCTCTGGCTATTGTTACATATTTCTTTTTTGTTTTTAATTTTTATTGTTATTCAATTACACTTGTATGCCTTTTCTCCCCATCCCTCCACCCCACCCCAGCTGAACCCACCTCCCTCCCCCACCTCCACTCTCCCCCTTGGTTTTGTCCATGTGTCCTTTATAGTAGTTCCTGTAATCCCCTCTACCCACTGTCCCCACCCCACTCCCCTCTGGCTATTGTTAGATTGTTCTTAACTTCAATGTCTCTGGTTATATTTTGTTTCCTTTTTTCTCCTATTGATTATGTTCCAGTTAAAGGTGAGATCATATGGTATTTGTCCCTCACCACCTGGCTTATTTCACGTAGCATAATGCTCTCCAGTTTCATCCATGCTGTTGCAAAGGGTATAAGCTCCTTCTTTCTCTCTGCTGAGTAGAATTCCATTGTGTAGATATACCATAGTTTTTGGATCCACTCATTTGCTGATGGGCACTTAGGTTGCTTCCAGTACTTGGCTATTGTAAATTGTGCTGCTATGAACATTAGGGTGCATAGGTTCTTTTGAATAGGTGTTCCAGGATTCTTAGGGTATAATCCCAGCAATGGTATTTCTGGGTCAAAAGGCATCTCCATTTTTAGTTTTCTGAGGAAATTCCATACTGTTTTCCACAGTGGCTACACTAGTCTGCATTCCCACCTACAGTTCACTAGGGTTCCCTTTTCTTCACAACCTCTCCAGCACTTGTTTGTTTATTTGTTTTCGATGGCCATTCTGACCTGTTTGAAGTGGTATCTTATTGTGGTTTTAATTTGCATCTCTCTGATGGCTAGTGATGCTGAGCATCTTTTCATATGTCTCTGGGCCCTCTGTATGTCTTCCTTGGAGAAGTGTCTGTTCAAGTCCTTTGCCCATTTTTTAATTGGGTTGTTTGTCTTCCTGGAGTGGAGTCGTGTGAGTTCTTTATATATTTTGGACATCAGACCCTTGTCTGAGGTATCATTAGCAAATATGTTTTCCCATATTGTTGGTTCTCTTTGTAATTTGGTGCTGTTTTCTTTAGCCATGCAGAAGCTTTTTATTTTGATGAGGTCCCATTTGTTTATTCTTTCTTGTCTTCACAATTTAAGTCTCCCTTCCCAAAGGCCAGGCACCTAAAGAAGAAGCAGGTTAGTATATCTTACACGTGATTCACTAGGGAAATAGGACTCTCTATTTTGTCATTCACAATCTTGGTAGGCTACTACTTCCACATGTGGTGATGAAACCATGGTTACTCACCAGACTTCCTGAAGCAACAGTTGCCACCTCCTAGTTTTCCTCCTGGGACCGAACTCATTCTCTCACCAAGCACAGTCTGCTCTGCAGGTATCTTTTTGTCTTAAAAGCCAGGAACATTCATTATTATCTTTTCCTTAAAAAAATACAAGTATAATCTTTTACAAAATAGCATTTAGTTTGAATTTCAGGTCAGGGATGTGATGTTAAAACAATCAGACATGCTCTATCAAGTTTTAAATAATTTTTCCCCTACTGTAGGTTTTAAATGATTTTCAGGCTTGCTACCTTTTAGGGAGTAAGTTTGAGACAAAAGGATTAGAGAAATCACACATAAAAGGTCTGAAAGTTATAGAAAGTTTCGAATATGACACCTTTCTCTTATTTTTTTCATACAATAAGCATATTGAGTAGATCCGAAATTACATAGTATAATTATTTTCTTATATCAAGTTGCTCCTCTTCTTCACTTGCCTTTTGCCTCCCTCTGTGTCCTTGTCAGGGATTTCCTCCTGTAATTAGGATCCAGTAATCTTATGTGTGTAAACCTCAATGATACAAAAATAGATGGTATTAGATATCTAAGTGCATTATTGTGAAATAATAAAACTAATTCCTCAAACCATTTTTAAAAATCAATGCAATACCCTAATAATATACAGCACACTTGTTTCATATAGTCACATTTTTACACCCTTCTGTGCACACACATGTGTGATCTACAGAGAAAGAGGGAAGTTACATCTCCTTGAAGATAACTGTGTAAATCACACCAATATGCACTTTTCTGAGTTGTTGGATTATATGTAACTAATAGCATTGTGGAATCTGCATTGTCATCTTCATTATGCAGGTGAGTAACTCAGAATGATGAAACAGTGGTCATACCTGCTCCTTCCACTGGCCATGACCTGACTCCTTGATGCTGCCATTCCAAAAGAGTTCTACTGAGACCGAAAGAATAAAATCCTGTATTGAAACACATAGTCTTTCACACTGGACTTAGTTTTCCATGTTTTGTTTTATTTTGCTTGTTGTTTTTCCTTTTGGTATCTACTGGTGGAATTGCTTAGACTTCCTGCATAGGAATAAAATCCTTGGACTCCAGTTTCCATTCAAACTACCATCGCAAATAATGTGCTTTCTAAGATTTGGGCTTCCAGAAAAAAAGTCACCTGCTGAAAACTTTCTAGAAAAAAGATCGTGTTTTAGAACCAGATCTATTAAAATGCCCCTTCTTTGAAATGAATTAAACAAAAAGTCAGCCCTCATTTTACAGCAGGAAACAGCCTATTTGGTGTTAGTTTTTCCAAAGGCCTCTGGCCCCTCCTTTGTCTGCAGAGGGTCATAAAGGCAGGTGCAAGCAGGGGACAAAGAAGCAGAGAAAACTGATCTTTAAAGCTTTGTTTCAGGCCAGTATGTATGGTTCCCAAAAGCATACTGACTAACACACATGACTTTCAACCTCTGCCCTTCTCACTTGTGTGTTGCTGTTGTGGGCAAGGCATTCATCTTCCTCCATGACACAACTCTTTAAGATAGAAAGACTACATTTTGAGTTATTATGATTATTGTGACCTTCTTCTGTGACCTGTTGTTTTCTTCCACAAAATGAATATGAGCAGATACAGATTTAAAATAATATGTATTATTAACTTTTATGAAGTCTGTCACATTGCCTTCCCACCTAACTTCCTGTGTCTTTACCAAGTAGTGTATTCATTTTTTATTGTGATTTATTTCTTAAAACCTAGATGTGGGGTTGGAGGTGAAGTGAAGGAGACAGATATTTAAGTCTTGAGACAGTATTTATTAGACACTGACTACATCCTCAGTGATGTCTAGAAATAGAAATATATATACATATATAATATAAAACTATACATATAGAAATATATACACAATAGGAAATAATTCAACCACAAAAAGAACAAAATCTTGCCATCTGCATCAATATAGATGGACCTAGAGTATTCTGCTGAGTGACATAATTCAGAAAAAGGAAGAAAAATGCCATATGATTACACTTATATATCAAATCTATAAGCAAAATAAATAAACAAGCTGAACAGTAACAGAGTCATAGATACAAAGAACATTTTGGGGGTTACCAAATGTGAGGAGAGTGGGTGGGGATGAGTGAAAAACATAAAGGGACTCAGAAGTACAAATTTGTAGTTACAGCATAGTCATGGGGATGTAAAGTCAAAAATATTGTAATTACTACATATGGTGTCAGATGGGTACTAGATTTATCAAGGTGATTGTTTCTTAAGTTACATAAGAGTCTAATCATGGGGTTGTAAACCTAAAACTAATGTAGTATTGTACATCCATTGCAACTTAAAAGAAATAGTTTGGAGTGACTTTGGATAAATGTATGAGGGGCTTTTTCTTTGCCCTACTTCTATAAGGTATCTTATTCTTCTACAATGAGCATGAATCATTCTTATAAAGGAGAATATAACCTTTGAAAATTAAAGTCACTCGAGATTAAACAACAGAAACCAGGCAAAGGACAAATTTATAAGCAAAATGTTTTGCCAAGTCAACATTCAGATGCTATTTCTCTCATACCAGGCCCCTCCAGTCGGTGCAGAGCAAATGTCTGGCAGTTTAAGAGCAGGCAGTTTAAGGTGAGACAGGGTCAAAATCTTACATCACCAAACACAGATCCAGAAAGAAAAAACGGTAGTAAATACTAGAGTCTACCAAGACAAAATCCACTGTGGTCTTCTCAATGATTAACAATATTTTCTTTCCTGCATAGCTTTTTAACATTCATTTATTGTCCAGAAAGTTTGTGCATATTAAGTAATTATAATGTATACTATAGTTTATTTCTCTCCTTTCTTAAAATTGTCTTAACCTCTTTACACCCTCATTACTACTTGTGCATTTGCTGTTGATACTGAGATTGCAGGGAGGAGATGCTTTTGTGGATGCGGGTTTGTTCCCTGGGCTTTCTGGTTTTCTTCTGGCAGCACCTGCACAACAGCATAAAGATGTGATGTGCAGAGTGACCCTCAGTCAACCAGCTGAAGGGAAGGACCAAACAAAGAATGACCCAATGACAATCAAAATGCAGTTACATCCAGAGAGCCAACATAAATGTCACCCCAAGAGCAGCAAGTTCAGGAGATCAAGGAGACTGCACCACTGAAACTCACATGTCTCCTACCATAGAAGTTCACACCACAAACTCAGGGAGTTAGAAGAGATCAATTAAAAAAGCAGAGGCTAACAAGAAGAGTCTCACAAACAATGGGAAGACAAAGAAACAAACCCCAAACTAGAGGAAAGGAGGAAGTCTCAGAAACAATGCTAAATGATATAGGGTCAAGTCAACCATCAGATGTTGAGTTCAGAGCAATGGTTATAAGGGAGCTCAATGAGCTCACTGTGATTTACCAAAAATTGGAATAAATGCTCCAATTAAAAGACATAGAATAGCTGAATGGGTCAGAAATCATGACACATGCCTATGCTACCTACAAGAGACCCACCTCAGAACAAAAGACCTACACAGAGTGAAAGTGTATTGTTAGAAAAAAAACATTCCAAGCTAATGGGCAGAGGGAAAAAGCCAAGGTAGCAATACTTATATCAGACAAAATAGACTTCAAAACAAGGGCCATAAAAAGACACTCAGAATGATAGATACTTCATAATACTCAAGGGAAGAATCAATCAAGAGGACATAAACATTATAAACATATAGGCAACCAACATAGGAGCACCCAAATATATAAGAGAAATCTTAGATACCTTCAAGAAAGACAGTGACAGCAACACAATTATAGTAGAGGATTTTAACTCCCCAGTGTCAAAAATGGATTTATCTTCCAAAAAAAAATATCAACGAAGATGTTGTGGCATTGAGTTATGCCTTAGATCAAGTGAACTTAACGGATATATATAGAACCTTTCATCCCCAAAAAGCAAAATACACAACCTTTTCTTTTTTTAAGAATGGTTTTTAATTTTTTAAAATATATTTATTGATTATGCTATTACGGTTGTCCCATTTCCCCCCCTTCACTCCACTCCATCCTGCACACCCCCTACCTCCCACATTCCCCCCCTATAGTTCATGTCCATGGGTCATACTTATAAGTTCTTTGGCTTCTACATTTCCTACACTATTCTTACCCTCCCCCTGTCTATTTTCCACCTATCATTTATGCTACTTATTCTCTGCACCTTTCCCCACTCTCTCCTCCTCCCACTCCACTATTGATAACCCCCCATGTGATCTCCATTTCTATGACTCTGTTCCTGTTCTAGTTGTTTGCTTAGTTTCCTTTTGTTTTTGTTTTAGGTGTGGTTGTTAATAACTGTGAGTTTGCTCTCATTTATACTGTTCATGTTTTTTATCTCCTTTTTCTTAGATAAGTCCCTTTAACATTTCATATAATAAGGGCTTCGTGATGATGCACTCCTTTAACTTGACCTTATCTGAGAAGCACTTTATCTGCCCTTCCATTCTAAATGATAGCTTTGCTGGATACAGTAATCTTGAGAGTAGGCCCTTGCCTTTCATGACTTGGAATACTTCTTGCCAGTCCCTTCTTGCCTGTAAGGTCTCTTTGGAGAAATCAGCTGACAGTCTTATGGGAAGTCCTTTGTAGGTAACTGTCTCCTTTTCTCTTGCTGCTTCTAAGATTCTCTCCTTCTGCTTAATCTTGGGGAATGTAATTATGATGTGCCTTGGTGTGTTCCTCCTTGGGTCCAGCTTTTTTAGGACTCTCTGAGCTTCCTGGACTTCCTGGAAGTCTATTTCCTTTGCCAGATTAGGGAAGTTCTCCTTCATTATTTGTTCAAATAAGTTTTCAATTTTTTGTTCTTCCTGTTCTCCTTCTGGCACCCCTATAATTCGGATGTTGGAACGTTTCAAGATGTCCTGGAGGTTCCTAAGCCTCTCCTCATTTTTCCGAATTCTTGTTTATTCATTCTTTTTCTGGTCGGGTGCTTCTATCTTCCTTCTGGTCCACACTGTTGATCTGAGTCCTTTGTAGGTAACTGTCTCCTTTTCTCTTGCTGCTTCAGTTTCGTTTGCATCACTATTGGTTCCCTGTACATTTTCCTTTGTTTTTCTTATCATAGCCTTCATTTTTTCATCTAGTTTTTGAACAAATTCAACCAGTTCTGTGAGCATCCTAATTACCAGTGTTTTGAACTGTGCATCTGATAGGTTGGCTACCTGTTTGCTGCTTAGTTGAATTAATTCTGGAGCTTTGAAATGTTCTTTCATTTGGGCCATTTTTTTTTTTGTCTTGGGGTGCTTGTTATGTAAAGTGGCGGAGCCTGAGGTGTTCACCAGGGCAGGGTAACGATGGTTGCTATGCTGTGATGCTGTACATGGGGAAGGGGCCGAGAGGGAGCAATGGTGCCCGCTCCACTCTCTGCCAGATTTCAGTCACTTCTTCCACTACCCACAATCAAATTGGGCCCCTCTGGTGCTGATTCCAAAGTGGGTGGGTTGTGCATGCTCTAGGCCCCCGTGGGTATCTCCAACGCCTGCTCCTGTGAGGCTGAGAGTTTCTCCTGCTGCAGCCTCAACCTCCATGGGTGTTTTCAATCAGAGGTTTGAGGCTTTATTTCCCCATGCTGGAGCCCTGGGTTGCACAGTCTGTTTTGCTCCCCCACCATTCCTCCAGGTTTATCTATCCACAAATGTGGGTCCATGGGGTCTGCTAGAGGTCGCACTGCCTGCCCTGTTTGTCCCACAATCTGCCAAGTCTCTGGGTCTGGTCCTCCCAGTTTATCTATGCGGGTGCAAATGTGGGGCCACAGGGTCTACTACCCCCTTCATCCCACACTCCACCAGTCTCTGGGTCCCGCTGTGGCAAGGCGAGTCTTCTCCGCCTATCTTTGCCCCTCCTATGGGTCTGGATGAATGTTTCTTTTTTTATCTCCTTGGTTGTCGGACTTCCTTGCTGTTCGATTTTCTGTCAGTTCTGGTTGTGCGAGGAGGTGTAGTGTGTCTACCTATGCCTCCGTCTTGGTTCTCTTAAAATTTTTTAATGGTTGAAAAAATCAGAAAAAGAATATTTTGTAAAATGTGAAAATTATAAAAATTTAGTTTTCAATTTCTATAGTAAAATTTATTAAAACATAGCCATGCACATTTGATTGCTTATTTTCTGTGTCTGTGTTACAATGGCAGAGTTGACTAGTTGTGACAGATACTGTATGGTCTGCAAAAATCTTTACTACTTGTCTCTTTATGGAAGAAGTTTCCTAACCACTGGTTTAGAACACAAAATTTACATTGCCAGGTGTGAGAAATGACATGAAAGAAGCTTACTGATCCTCACTATGGATTCTATTGGACACAGTTTAACTTGAAGTCTTTTTTTTTCTTTGCCACATTGCATACTCTCTTGGAGTACTCATAGGCCCTTTTCATTCAAACGTGACTTCTGACTTATTGCCTTTAGCTGTGATGTCTCCCTTGAGTTTCTCTTTGTATGTTCAACTGCCTACTGAATTAATCATTTGATTAATCCTTAAGGTCACCACGTTAAAATGGAAAGAACTACCTTCCTCTGAATACTTAATTTACTTTATTTATTTTAAAATACACATTCTTTTCATATACACATGGAATATATTCAAATATAGATGACAAGAAAGGACACAAAATAAGCCTCAACAAATTCAAGAAAATTGAAAACATATCAAGCATTTTCTCTGACCACAAGAGACTACAACTAGAAACCAAACTTAAGGGAAAAATTCAAACACACACAAATTCATAGAGATTGAATAGCATGCTATTAAACAATGAATGAGTTAATAATGAGATCAAGGAAGAAATTAAAATGTTTCTGGAAACAAGTGAAAATGAACTCACAACAGTCCAAAACTGATGGGGCACAGCAAAGGCCATCCTGAGAGGGAACTTTATAGTGATACAGGCCTACCTAAAAAAGATAGAAACATTTCAAATAAACAACCTAACCCTATGCCTACAAGAACTGGAGGAACAATAACAAAAACAGCCCACAGCAAGTAGATGAAAGGAAATAAGCAAGATCAGAGCAGAATTAAACGATATGAAGACTAAAGGGACAATCCAAAGAAACAATAAATCCAGAAGCTGATTCTCTGAAAAGATAAACAAAATCAACAAGCCTTTAAGTAGACTCATCAAGAAAAAAAGAGAGAGGATCCAAATAAACACAATCAGAAATAAAAGAGGAGAGATTACAACAGATACCACAGAAATACAACGGATTGTAAGAAATTACTGCAAACCACTATATGCCAACCAATTTGAAAACCTAGGTGAAATGCACAAAATTCTAGAGATAAATAATCTTCCAAAACTGAATGAGGAAAATGCAGAAACTCTGAACAGTCCAATAACAACTGACAAAATTGAAGCAGTTATCAAAAAACTACCATTGCACAAAAGCCCTGGACTGGATGGTTGCACTGGAGAATTCTATAAAACAATTAAGGAAGACCTATCCTATATCCTTCACAGATTATTCCAAAAAATCCAAGAAGATGGAAGACTCCAAAACTCTTTTTATGAATCCAGCATCATCCTAATCCCAAAACCAGATAAAGAAATAACAAAGAAAGAAAACTTCAGGCCACTGTGGCTGATGAACACAGACATTAAAATCATCAACAAAGTATTGGTAAACTGCATCCAGAAATACATTAAAAACATCATACACCATGATCAAGTGGGATTCAACCCACGGATGTAAGGATGGTGCAATATTCCCAAATTAATAAATGTAATATATTATATAAACAAAAGAAAAGAAATAAATAACATGATCAAAACAATAAATGCAGAAAAAGCATTTCATAAGGTACAGCACCCATCTATGATAAAAGCTCTCAGCAAAATTGGAATAGAGGGAGCATTACTCAACATAACAAAGGCCATATATGAGAGATGTACAGCCAACATCACTCTCAATGGGCAAAAACTTAGAGCTTTCCCACTAAAGTCAGGAATAAGACGAGGATGTCTGCTTTGATAATTTCTCTTCAACATAATATCAGAAGTCCTGGTCACAGCAATCAGACAAAAAAAAAAAATCAAAGGCATCCAAATTGGAAAGAAAGAAGCAAAACTGTCATTGTTTACAGAAGAGATGATAGTGTACATAGAAAATCCTATAGACTCCACCAAACAACTACTTGACCTAATGAATGAATTTGGCAAAACAGTGAGATACAAAGTCAATATTCAGAAATCAAAGGCATTTTTGTGCATCAACAATGAAACATCAGAAACAGAAATCAGGAAAAACATCCTATTTGATATAGCAACAAGAAAAGTAAAGTACCTGGGAATAAACCTTACCAAGGAGGTAAAAGACCTGTACTCGGAAAACTACACAACATGAAGAAAGAAATTAAGGAAGACACAAACAAATAGAACATGTGCCATGTTCATGGATTGGAAGAATTAACATCATCAAAATGTCCATACTACCCAAAGCAATTTATAGATTCAACCCTAGCCTGATTAAAGTATCAATGGCATACTTCAGAAATATAGCACAAACATTGCAAAAATGTATAAGGAACCATAAATGACCTGGAATAGCCTGAGCAATTTTGAGAAAGAAGAACAAAGTAGGGGGAATACAATACCTGATATCAAACTGTATTATAAGGCCACTATGATCAAAACAGTCTGGTACAGGTATAAGAACAGAAACATAGATCAATGAAACAGAATAGAGAGCCCAGAAATAGGCCCAGGGTTCTATGGTCAACTAATATTTGACAAAGTGGGCAGAGTCATAAAATGGGGTGAAAATAGCCTCTTCAACAAATAGTGTTGTGAGATATGGACAGCTACATGCAAAAAAAAAAGTAACTTGACCACCAACTTACACCATACAGAAAAATAAATTCAAGGTAGATAAAAAGATTTAAATATAAGTCGAGGCACCATAAAAGTTATAGAGGAGAATATATACAGGGAAATCTCACATATTCCATGCAGCAATATTTTCACACATAAGTACCCTAGAGCAAGGGACATAAAGGAAAGTATAAAAAATGGGATCTCATCAAATTAAAAAGCATCAGCATGGCTAAGGAAACAGCATTAAAATGAAAAGAGAACCAACCATATGGAAAAACATATTTGTCAATGATACCTGGGACAAGGGACTGATCTCCAGAATATATAAAGAAGTCACATGACTCCAGTCTAAGAAGGCAAACAACCCAATTAAAAAATGGGCAAAGGACTTGAACAGACATTTCCCCAAGGAGGACATACAAAGGGCCCAGAGACCTATGAAAAAATGCTCAGCATCATGAGCCATCAAAGAGATGCAAATTAAAACCACAATAAGATACCACTTCAAACAGGTCAGAATGGCTATCGAAAACAAATAAACAAACAAGTGCTGGAGAGGTTGTGAAGAAAAGGGAACCCTAGTGAACTGTAAGTGGGAATGCAGACTAGTGCAGCCACTGTGGAAAACAGTATGGAATTTTCTCAGAAAACTAAAAATGGAGATGCCTTTTGACCCAGCAATACCGCTGCTGGGATTATACCCTAAGAATCCTGGAACACCTATTCAAAAGAACCTATGCACCCCAATGTTCATAGCAGCACAATTTTCAATAGCCAAGTGTTTGATGCAACCTAAGTGTCCATCATTAAATAAATGGATCACAAAACTATGGCACATTTACACAATGGAATACTTTGCAGCAGAAAGAAAGAAGGAGCTCCTACCCTTTGCAACAGCATGGATGAAACTGGAAAGCATTATGCTAAGTGAAATAAGCAAGGTGGTGAGGGATGAATACCAGATGATCTCACCTTTAATTGGAACCTAGTCAACAAAAATAAACAAACAAGAAAAATATAACCAGAGTCATTGAAATTAAGAACAACTGACAGTAATCAGAGAGGAGGTGGAAGGGGATGATGGGGGGGGAAAGGTGGACAGGTTTTCAGGAACAACTATAAAGGACACATAGACATACCAAGGGATAGTGGGAGCAGTGGAAAGAGGTGTAGATGGCTGGGGTGGGGAGGGCGAGTGGTGGGGGGAAAATGCAGACAACGGTACCTGAAGAAGTTTAAAATAAAAAATATCTAGTGACTGCATATATACAAACTTGCTGGACAAGAAATGAATGTTAAAAAGCTATGCAGGAAAGAAAATATTGCAAATCATTAAGAAGACCACAGTGGCTTTTGTTTCAGTAGCCTTATATTTACCACTGTTGTTTTCTTTCTGGATATACCTCTGGTGATGTCAGATGTTGACCCCATCTGACCTTAGGCAGCCTGTTTGGTACTTCCAGGGATCTGCTGTCCCTAGCTTTCTCCTTCAATTGTTAATCTGGTCAGTCTGTATTCAGTAGTCAGGTTTAAACACTGTAGGACAGGGCCACATCCCTCCTGGAGTATGGGCTATTTTTCCCCTCAGGCTGCTTCTGCTTGGAGGGGAGTGGTTTGCCTGAGCAGGATGGTTATTGCATATGGGGGTTGTCTCAGCCCCAGGATCCTGGTGGCTACTCTTTCAGTTCTCTCCCAAAGGCCTCCACCCCCAGTCTCTCCTTAAGTTTCTCTAGTCCACTCTGCCCCACCTTTGCCAGGGAGCTACTGTCTTTGGCTGTCTCCTTTGGGTGTTAATCTGGTCACTACCACAGGGCAAGGGCAGAGGCCCTCCTATGGTCAGGCCTATTGTTTCCTCTCAGGCTACTGCCACTCAGAGGGGAGTGGTCTGTCTGAGCAGAAAGGCTGCTGCTGCCTAGGGATGCCTCAGCACCAGCTACTCTCTGTTTTCTCCCTAAGGCATCCATCCTCAGTCTCTCCTCGGTTGTCTCCAGCTCACTCTGGCCCTGCCTTTGCTAGAGCCCAGGATAAGTGGTTGCAAATGAAAATTTAAATGGACCTTTAAATGGACCTTGCCTCTCCAGCTGCCTGTCTCTGGCAGAGAGCAGCCCTGCCACTTTTCACCACTGGTTGTTACCTGTGTACTTTTTGAGCTCTGGTGCTCTAGGCTGGGAATCCTAGTTTAGGATTTAGACCCAATTCTTCTTGGGGGGAGCCAACTGGCCACTTAATTATCCTTCCAGCGTGGCCGCCTGTGTGTGCCCAGCCAGACCTCTCAAGTCTCCAATGTACTCCTTACAAGACAGGTTGCGCTGAAGCTGATTCTTCTGTCTGTCTGAAGTTATAGGGCTTCTCTCTGGCCATTGCTCAGTTGTTTATTCTGGGTTATTTCTCCACAATTGAGTTGTAATTCCAGATTGGCCCTGGGAGGAAGTTAGTTTGACTTCCATTCACTCCTCTACCATCTGCCTTCCTCTCGTTAGAAGTAGATTGTCTTGGGTAACCCTCCCTGCAATGTCACCATGGTCCCAAGGGACCCTAAGGTCTCTCTCTCTCTCTCTCTCTCTCTCTCTCTCTCTCTCTCAGCTAAAAAACCTTAAATTATAGAAATTTGAACCCTTATTATGTACCCTGCAAGGGTATAATTAAGCCCTTTGAGCTATCATAAGTCCCCAACCTTTAGCTTCAAAAGAAAAATGAACTCTTCAAGGGACATAAACAATTCTGATTTAAATTTAATCTGTGTGGTCAATTATTTGTATAATAATAAAGAAAAATAAAGACTATCTCACCAAAGTGAATACTATAATTTTGGAGCCCATTAAGACATTTGAAAATGCCTTGTGCAATTATGTGGCCCTTAATACTCAGATAATGAAACAATGAAAGATGTGTGTTTGCATTTTGTAAAATTAAACTGTATGCAGTTATTTATCTTTTACCTTAATTGTTTGAGCTTGTTTATAATGTAAACTGTTGTAATTTTAAATAAATATAATAGAAAGAAAACTTTCATAGGTATCAAGAATCCTGAGTAAATTTACTTTGCAAATAGGGTTTGTAGGTATGTTTTATGTTACAGATCTTAAACGGACACTTTAATTAAAAAATATTTTATTATTCACTGTTTGCCTCTCTGAGGTCAGATGGGTTTCCAGGAGACTAGCTTTCACAGTGAGGTTTGGGTGAGTTCATTTTATTCCAAGTCCTAAAATAAAGGAAATGTATAAAAATCAATATCATAGAAAGTTGGAAGTACATTTTGACTGGCTTTTGTTAATTATACTGAACTTTATGCTTTTGTTTTTGTCTTCTTCCTTCATTCCTAGTTCCTTTATACATGCCAAATTTGTTCTCTCTTCTAGTCACATTTCTCCTCTACTTACAATTTGTTAGTTTCATATACTATAAAATATTTGAGGTATTTGGGATGATAAGGCAAGTTTTGATATATAAATACATTTGATAACATGTAAAGTCATCAAGACAAGCCAAACTTACTGTTTAAATTCCAATGTTGTGAGTTGTTCTGATGTGCTATTCATACCCTGGCCATAAACACTTGCATGGTAAATAACAACCAGAGGAAAAAGCAAAATCATTCCCCATGGATTGCAAGACACTGAAGGATTATGCTCAATCATATTCACCTTGTCACCTGGGGATTTAATTGGTATTTTATTTCTTCAGTGTCACTGAATACCTATGGTACAGTGCTTATGAGTATGAACTTTGAAGCTGAATGCAAATTTCAGCAATGCCATTTACAAGCTGAGTGACCTGAGCCATGTCATATGAACTCTCTGTGCCTCAGTTTCCTTATCAAAGAAAAATAAGACCATGGTAATACCTAAGTCATGGAGAAAGAGGTTACTTGTTCTTTAATGAGAATGAATGTATTAATCTATTTTAAAATACTTTAAATGTTACCTGGAACATAGAAAGCCTTTAAAGTGTTATATCTAAGATAACATTTTATTTTGAAATATTTTTTTATTCACATAAAAGTGTAAAAATATACGGAGTACTTCTGTAAGTTTTTCTCTGAGGTTCACTACTTTTTAATATTTTTACTTATTTGCATCAGATATTATATTAGTTTTCTATTGCTATGTAACAAACTACTACAATCTTAGCAACTTAAAACAATATATATTTATTACCTCACAGTTTCCAGGGGTCAGGAGTTCAGGAATGGGTCTACAGGGTCTCTGCTCAAGGTCCTGTCAAACTGAAATCAAGCTGTCACCCTGAATTGGGATCTCATCTTATGTTCACGATCCTTATCTAATTCTGCTGGTTGTGGGCAGAGTGTATTTCCTTATGGTTGTAGGACTGAGGTTCCTGTTTTCTGCTAGATATCAGCCAGGAATCATGCTTAGAGCCTACAGACCTCCTGTCATTTCTTACCATGTGGCCCTTTCCACAGTATGTTAGTTTGCTCTCAAGTAGTAGAGCATCTCTCTGACACTTCTTAGTTAAGGGGTTCATCTGATTAGGCTAGACCCCCCAGGATGATCTCTTGAGTAACTCAAAGCCAACTGATGGTAGTCTAATCATGAAAGAGATATCCCATCACAGTCATAGGTTCTGCCCATACTTAATAGGAAGTGATTATATAGGCTATGTAAATAAGGGTGTGTAAACCTTGGGGCTCTCCTAGAATTCTGCCATATGTGTACACACACAGAGAATATAGACACAGTTCCTCGTCACCCCTAAATACTTGAGAATGCATTTTTTGTGATGAAGGGCATTCTTTTACAAAATTATACTGTAATTATTATAATGAAATTAAAAGTATAATTATCCATTTTAGAGACCTTATACATATATTGCAAATTGCCCCCAAATTGTTCTTTATATTTAAAAAAAACTGGTCTAAGAGACAACCAGTCTCACATGTTTTATTTAATTGTCATGGTTCTTTGGTCCCCTTTAATTTGGAGTAGTTCTTCAATCTATATTTGGATATTTTATGACCTTGACACTTTTGAAGAAAGCAGCCTTTTGAAAGAAGTTATTTTTTAAAATGTCCTTCATTTAGGGGTTGTCTGATATTTCCTTATAACTAGATTTAATTGATATATTTTTGCCAGGAAAATTTGCAGAATATTTGTTCTGTTCTCAGTACATCAAATCAAGATATACATTATCTCACTTGGTCCAATTACTTAGTGCTATTAACTTTGATCATATGGTTAAGGTAGGATTGCCAGGCTAATAACCATAAAGTTAGTTTCCACATACTTAGTTCTATTAATTATTACTAAAGATGTGCATTGTTCAGGGAGAAAGAGTTAAGAGAAACAAACAAAAATAATAAACTATTGTCACACATCTATATACAGACAACAAAGCATGTAATCCTTTGTCATGTAATCCTTTACAGTTAAAGAACAAGTCTGAGTTTGGGTATATGTTTGCTGGGCTCCCAATCTCTTGTCTTTCAAGAGTTGTCCGTTGGTCATGCAGCTCTCCCTACACCAACATTGTCTCCCTCTATTTTGAGGACTCTCAACACAGTGTCATTATACCTTGCTTTGCTTCATCAAAAAGCTTACAACAGTCTCCACAAAAAGACTGGGTTCATTGTCTTAACCTCCTCACTCTACTCTTGAGACAGCTGCGGTGCTGCTTCTATCCTTAGCACATCACTAAGAATGAAATGATTCTTCTCAAAGTCACCAACATTTTCCATGACACTAAATCAAAGAGACATTTTTTTTCTTCACTGTTTTGGAGCCCTCAACAGTAGCTAACATAGTCAGCCACAATCTCCTTGAAACATTCCTACTCTTCCCTTCTCTGGCAGCATGTATTCTGGATTTTCCCCTGTTTTGTTGGTTGTTCCTTTGAAGTTTCTTTATGTCTTAGATTGGGGTGTCAAACTCATTTTCACTGGGGGCCACATCAACCTTGTAGTTGCCTTCAAAGGGCCGAATTTAATTTTAGGACTGTATAAATGTAACTGCTCCTTAACAGTTAAGAGAGCTTGGTGCTGCCTCCAGGTAGAAACAAGGTGCTGGGCTGGATAAAACAAGGTGGGGGACCAGATTTGGCCCACAGGCCTTGTGTTTGCCACCTGTGTCTTAGATTGTCCTCACAGAGATACTTGGCTGACTTGCCTCTCTCCACATGACTGCTCATTCTCCAGCAGGTGAGCCCAGGTGTATGCCCATGGCAGAAATTGGATCCCAAAAGAGCAAGTCACAGCATGCAGTGTCTAAAGGTCTAAGCTCAAATCTGTCTCTCCAGAAGATCTCCCACAATCTATAGGCCAAAGTGAGTCACATGGCCAGGGGAAAGGAAACAGATTACATATCTTGGTGAGAAGAACTGCAAAGTCACATTGCAGAGAATATAAATACAGGGAGTTGTGGAGAATTGGGAACTTTTTTGCAATTAATCTACCTGCACTTAATCCATTAAAAAGTATCCTTGGATGAAACCATGATAAAGGACACATGGACAAAACCAAGGGGGAGTGTGGAAGCAAGGGAGGAGGTGGGTTTGGCTGGGGTGTGTGGGGGGGAAGTGGAGGCAGGAAAATGCAGACAGCTGTAATTGAACAACAATAAAGTAATTTTAAAAAATATCCCTGGATGAGAATGATATCAGCATCTCTCTGCTTTTATATACTTGGTCAGATACAGTTCCATGGTTCTCACAGTTTTTGACACACTCATGACACCCATTCAGATCTTCTCATGTTTCTTTTTTTTCTGTTTTACCATTTTCTCTTTTTTCCCATTTCATTAATATCTAAGATTGTATTGGTTTACAGTGTACAACATAATAATTTGATACACATCTATATCAATATCTATATCTTTTTATAGGTAGATAGATAGATATAAATAATTATCACAATAAGGTTAGTTAACATTAGTCCCCAAAGAGTTTCAAAGTCTTTTCTTGGGATGAAAATTTTTAAGATCTATTATCTTAGCAAATTTCAAATATACAATACAGTATGGTTAACTGAAGTCACTGTGCTATGCATTACATATCCAGAATTTATTAATCTTATAACGGGTAATTTTTACCTTTTGACTACTGCCATTTCCCCAACTCCCCAATCCCCTGACTCTGGCCACCACCAATCTGTTCTCTGTATGGAGCTTAGTTTTTTGTTTGTTTGTTTGTTTGTTTTTTAAGATTCCACAAATAAGTGAGAACATACAGTGCTTGTCTTTATCTGACTTATTTCACTCTCATGTCTGATAAAGACCTTGGCTTCTCCTACACCCCTCTATGATAATTTTTCCCAGATTCTGACCTCCATTGATTCCCAAATTTCCAGTCCTGCATCACACCAAATTCTAAGGTTATCAAATGATGTAAAGAGCAAACTCAAATAGAGGGGCACCTTGTAGGAATACAGCAGAGCAGTGTGAATGATCACAGAGCTCACCTTCACCTAGATTTTAATTTTCTCCCTGATCTCACCCCACGTCACCCAGCTCAAGTCAATCACCTTCTCTGGCACATTTATTAATTCTTAGGGGAAAATCAGGGTGGTTTTTCTTTGGTTAAGTAGCCCTGTACCCCTCTATTATTGTAATTTCATTCTGCTCTATTTTTAAGTAATTCTTTGTTTATAATAGATCCACATTTGAACCAAATAAAATTAGAAATGGAGCTTTTTTATTCAAAGTATTAAAAGAGGGTACAACTAAACCTGACACACATTTGGAGAAGGGGTCCATTCCACAGCCTTTCTTTTGATCATGGCATCCATAAAGGCAATGAGACCCATCTGAACATTTTCCTTCTTGAAGTATCATTGGAATAACTAGGGGAGCTTAAAAATAAGCATCCTTATCATGACCCCAAATATTTTTGAGGAGCAAAATCACACGAGTCTAAGTAGAACCCAATAATCTGTACTTTTTAAAAAGCTCTGCAGTCCCCAGAATTTAGATGATCAACAGAATTTGGAACCAGTGCTGTTTCAATTCTCCATTAACAAGGGCCCACATAAGTACTATGTAGGTGAAATGGTTCCTTGTTCATTTAAAATCAGCCAGACAATGACATCCAGACAGTGCCCTGACAAGCCTAGAATATCAAGCATATTGACTAAGATTCCACATCATGTATTGTCATTGTAATTTTTTAGTCCAACTCATCTGGACAAGTTTAGAACAAAAATTCTACTTCTACTGGTGACCCTCTGCCCTGCTGTAATTAAAAATAAGGAATGGGCTTTTCTGTAGGTAACTGAGAATCAGAATGGTATAATATCTTGTCATTCTATAACAGACAGGAGGCATATGGGAGTGAAATGTAGAAAGGACTGATGATGTCTTGGTTCTATGCATCACTAGAGCATTCTAAAGGCATTGATGAAGGATATGAAGTGAAGTAAAGGGTATGTGGGACATATGACCAACCGCTCTATTAACAGTGTAAGGTTCAGGGAGCTTTTGGCTTTAGGGGCTGTTCAATAGTGAGGAAGCTGTTTTCAACAAAGAGCCAGTATAGCAGGACAGTTGTACCAGATTTAAAGTAAGGATAGCATGTACAATTCTGTAAGAAAGTAGTAAATAAAACTCTACATTTAAATGCTCTTTTTTGTGTGCTGAAAAAAACCTGGGAGTTAACATAAGAAACTAGAAACAAAGATTATCTGATCAGAGGTCTTGGCAGATAGTTGAGCAGGGATGGAGGAAGGTGATTTTATTCCAAGGTGGGGTTTTTTTTGACATTTTCTGGGTTTTAAACCCAGAAATCCCATTTTCTGGGTTTTTATTGCTCATTCAAAGATTTTAAATGCTTGAGGACCTATACATAACAATAGTTATATTCTTATCCATCTGTTGAGAAAATACCTAAAGTGAAACAGTTGTGAATTCAGCAAAATGTTTACATTAACTGTATTTTATCAATCATAGCAGCATTTCTATGTTTGAAACACAGTAGTACATATTAGGGCAAGACATATATTATTTACCCAAGCTATAGATGAGCACATATGGACTCCTTCTAATGTCTCATTCCCATGCTATACCCCAGGAAAACTTTATTCTTCTGTGTGCCCAGGTGACCTGACATCTTTGGATTACTCTCTTCTCCACAAAGCCAAGTGTGGGACAACTTTATGGTATAAATCCTTATGCTTAAACCTTATAATAATTGTAAAGAAGATACTGTGATGCTTAAAAATAGCTTAAAACATTGGTTTTCCACCCTTCCCCGGGGTACAGCAGGCTGGTCTCCCTCTGCTCCTTTTGTGAGAATGGATACTTCTTATTCTTAACTCGTGTCAGCGTGTCTTCCATGTTCTCTTTTATTGTTAGTGCTAGAAAAGAGCATTTTGTAGTTCAATGTTTGGGAGAAATATACTCCCATCAGTAGCTCCTGAGGCCCTTATGTGGCCATGTCAGTACTTTTGCCTAGAACTCACACCCTGTAGTGTTGTGTGCTAAATGTTGCAAAGTCAGCCCTTACAACCCCATCTATGATGTCACTGGTACTTCAACAGATTAAAGACTCTGAAAAGTTCTGTAATAAAGTAACCTTTAGCTTTGTTTATACAAGCATCTCCCAGATTCACTTTACTGTTAATGACTCTTTCAAAGAAAAATTCTGAAAAGTTCTAGACTAAATAATGCCAACCTCTGTAAAGCAGACAAGGTAAGGTCTCCTTACCTCATATGTGTCTTCAAATCCCAGGGTCTTCTGTTTCTCTGAAATAAAAAAAAAATGTATTCTTAACTTTGTAATTTTTCTCTTTTGTTATTCCTCTCCTATTTGTAGAACGTAAAGTTACTGGACAATATTAATAAAGGTCAACTTTCTCTTTTTTTATTACAGTTGGCATTCAATATTATTTTATATTAGTTTCAGGTATACAGCATAGTGGTTAGATAATTGCATCATTTACAAAGTGATCCTCCCAATATTTCAAGTACCTGCCTGGCACCATACTTAGCTGTGTTTTTTTTTTAAAGATGTTATTTATTTATTTTTAGAGAGAGGAGAAGGGAAGGAGAAAGAGAGAGAGAGAAACATCAATATGTGGTTGCCTCTCGCACACTCCAAACTCCAGACCTGGACCACAACCCAGGCATGTGCCCTGACTAGGAATTGAACTGGTGACCCTTTGGTTCACAGGCCTGCATTCAATCCACTGAGCTACCCCAGCCAGGGCAAGTTTTCACAATATTACTGACTATATTCCCTATGGTGTACTTTACATCTTTTTGACTATTTTGTAACTACCAATTTGTACTTATTAATCCCTTCACTTTTCATCATTTTCTTCCCTGTATCTATGAGTCTATTTGTTTGTTTATTTTTGTTCTTTAGATTCCTCAGATAAGTGAAATCATATGGAATTTGTCTTTTTCTGTCTGACTTATTTCACTTACCATAATACCCTCTAGGTGTATTCATGCTGTCACAACTGGTAAGATTTCATTCTTTTTATGGCAGAGTAATATTCTATTGTATATAGATACTACAACTTTCTTATCCACTCATCTATTGATGTATACTTGGGTTGTTTCCATATCTTGGTTATTGTAAACAATGCTGCAATGATCTGTGCAATGTTGCATATATCTTTTTAAATTTGTGTTTTGAGTTTTCCTGGATAAATCTCCAGAAGTGGAATTGCTGGGTCATAAGGTAGTTCTGTTTTCAATTTTTTTAGGAAATAGAGGTGAACTTTTAAAGTCAAAATGTCCTCTTAAAGATATCAGTGGAAGATATTGAAATCTCACCCTACTTGCCTATAATTTAAAGGGAAAGGCTTCAAGCTGCTTTTTCTCTTTAAACAATTTTTTAAAAGCTCAGGTCTTGTTAAGAGTCTATGACATGTTAACACACATTTTCAAAAGAGACTTCTATGCTTTGATTTGAATCACTTCCATCTTGGATCTGTAAAAGACCTGAAAAGCTATATACTTTTCTCCTATTAATAAACCATCAGGAGACATTCCAGCTGGGCCCACTTGTCCTGAGCTCTGTGAAGAGCAAGTAGTCCTGCCCCAGTCACTGCTGCCTTTCCCAGTTGTAGCAGATTGTGGTGAAGCCCTCAGTTTCATGTGGGCTGGCTTTATCTACACCACATGTGGCAAACATAAGGCCTATGGGCCGAATCCAGCCCTCCACCTTGTTTTATCCATCCCAGCGCCTTGTTTCTACCCGGAGGCAGCACTGAGCTCTCTTAACTGTTAAGGAGCAGTTACATTTCTGCAGTCCTAAAATAGCATTCAGCCTTTGAAGGCAACTAGGAAGCTGATGTGGCCCCCAGCAAAAATTAGTTTGACACCCCTGGCTCTAGACAATTCATCTGAGACTGCTAGGGAATGAAAAAGTCAGCATTCCAGACCATTTAACAAAATAATAGTGGATTCCTTCATCTGGGCTTCTGTGATGCCTCAATCTGGTTGCTTACATGACTAGAATTATTCAGTGGACCCTCTTTTGGTTGAATAGAAATGCCTTCCATTCAGGAATAGTCTGTGTGGTCTGCCGCTTTTGGGGTTTTCAGCCACATTGGAAATGCTGTATTTAGCTTCAAACCCCACCTCCTTCCAATGCTGTTAACTGGATCTCCAGGGTGTAGGCGGCAGTTCAACTCAGGCATTTGTTTCCCATATACAGGGTCTGTCCAGAAGGTATCCAGCCATGTAATATGAAAAATAGAGACATTTATTGAAGAAGATGCAAGATACAAGAACATAATACATAAGACAATGATGTCTCTGTCCCCTTCAAAGTAAGTACCTTGGGACCTCATACAGTTCTTCCAGTCGCTGTCAGCTACCCCATCATATTTTCATGAATTTCACGGATGGTCTGAAATATCTTCCCTTTCAAAGATGATTTTAGTTTTGGGGAAAAGGCAGAAGTTGCAGGGTTCCAAATTTGGTCTGTAGGGGGCTTGAGTCACCTGGGTGATTTGATGTTTCACAAAAAAATCTCTGCATGAGACATAATGCATAAGCAGACACAATGTCGTGACATGATGAAGCTGCCAATCACCAGTTGCCCATAGCTGCTGCCTTCTAAATTATCTGAATAGTTTCTGTGGAGGAATGTTCAAGCTTAACACAAAATTTGATAGAGATTCATTGCTCTACTTGCTCAGTCATTTTGAATGTGCCAGCCACACAGTACACATGCTCACTCAAACAGTGTCTATTGCTCCCACTGACTAGTACAATGAAGTTGTCATTGTTTATGCATGCACATTCCAGTCCACTCTCCTTGGCTGCCAGGTTACATTGATGTCACACAAACCATTCTCATTATTATAACAATGGCTGGAATTTTTCTAGACAGATCTCATATTTCCATGAAACAGAACAAAGAGCCTCATTTTACTGAGACAGTTTCTTAAAGTTAAATTAAAAATCCACTGGGGTTTTCTCAGCTCTGCTAATCCTTATGTGAGTTTTTGACAGACCAGGAAATGACATTTTAGAGGCAAGAAAGCAAGTGAAACTAAAATTTTAGCCAAACTTCCCATGTGTGCAGGTGTTTTATTTCTCCAAGTCTGTTAAATGGGCAGGTTTAATTGAGAAGGAGAAAGATGCTAGTAACTCTTCTAATGGATTCTGATCTTCTGTATGAGAATCATCACATAAATGCAAACACTCTCTCCTTTCTGAAAATAGCCACCACACACTATTTCATTTATGACCTCATGCTTCTAAAGACACCACAGTCATTTCTGGAAGTAGAGTTGCTTTGTCACTGCCAACTGTACCAGTTTTGGGTAACTTATTTTACCTGTCTGTTTCATTTTCCTTATATCTACAAATGAGACTGCTTGTGAAGACTAAATGTTAAATTTTATATTGCATATCTAAAAGCAAAATACCTCTCACAGAATAACCTTTTCATTCCCTTTTTCCTCTCTTTCACCCTATTGCTCTCTTCATCTCCCACCACTCATGACCTTCATTTTCCCTTCCTTCTTCTTTCCCTTCTAGCTTCCTTCCTCCCTGCCTTCTCCCTTGCCCTGGTGTGCAGAGTCAATATCACTTCTTTGTAACCTGTCAGATGAGAAGTCTGACACAAAAAGGGGTTTCAAATATGAAAAGGGGTTTCAGAGAAACTGGTAGTAACTGCTCCATCCCAAACTCCACCTGATAAACAGCTATGTTAGCAATAAAAGAAAATGCAATTTCGTTTTTTGAGTTAAAAATCCAAATGCAGAAATCCAGCTGTCCAGGCACTAGAAGAGGCCAATCTACTTGTTTCCTGAAAAAATGCTACCCATGTGGTTTTGTTTTTCTTTCCTTTAGATGGCACCATTTTACTGCAGTGCAGCCACACAAGTTCCTGGCTCTCCCACTTCGAATACTATTCACTGTGCAAAAATAAGAAAATTCCTTCATTATGCTGGTGCCCAGTGGCATCCGATAATTAAAATGGTGTCTCAGCATTTCCATTACAAACCTCATTTTTCACGTAGGGTCGTAGCTCAGTAATAAAAACTTACTGGTGAGGTTTTAACTTTAGGACATTTAAAAGGAAACATTGCATTTAGCTTTTAGAGGGTCTGTCTTCTTCTTAATTACATATGTCATGTATAGCCCTCAGGTTGTTGTGGAAAACAGCCATTTCTCACAACAACCCCAATTCTCAACCCAATAATGTGTCCAGTTGACTCAGTTTTCCATGATGATCAGACACAAGAATCAATCAGCGACTCCAGTTCCCAGACAGTACAAAAGATTTGAACTCAAGTCTTCTTCTAGCATCAATCCACACTGCAAACCAGAGTGCATCAATTGCTCTTTCTTCATGGGCAGACTCTGGTAGGTGCACAAATGAGCAGAGCCAAGGATGAAAAAAGAGGTGAAAGAGAGGAAGAAAAAACCCCACACATGTGATTTTTTTTTGTCATCTTTGTTACTCCATGTAATTATATGGATATCTTTTTAAAAGTTCACAGAAGAGTCATAAGAGTGAGAGTAGAATTACTTTTATGTAACTGATACAAATATGAAAAACAATTCCTTTCTCCTTCTAGTGTGGACTTCAGGCCACACCCAATTTCCCAACATAAAAACAGAGTTTGATTTGAAATTCTAATTTAATTCTAACTCAAGATGGATGACCAGGAAGGTTCAACTAGGCAAGACTTGCTTAAACAGTTGTGGCAATAAAGTAGGAGCAGGGTTGTAGTGACAGAAACTGTCCAGAGAAAGTGGGGATTGTTTAGGTATATAATAAAAGATAGTTAAACCTAGGTCGCTGCACTGCAGTGAATGGCTAACAAGAGCATGATAGGTCCCTGACAGATCAGTTAACAAAGTCCTGAAAGAGAAAAATACATATCAGTAAGTGGTAAACTCCTGTTATTCAATGAAACAAGAAATAAGAGCATAAAATAGGAGACATATTCACAATTAAGTGTGTAAGTAACTTCAGAAAGGACCATTTCCACCTGAAAACATAAACATTAAAAAGTGGAGCCACTGTTAAAAAGTGTAACCAGGAGATTTTTTAACAAACCATCTATAAATAAATGTACCCTTGAGTTGCTTGGGAATCAAAAGCTCCAGACTAAAATTTATTCACCATGGATAAGTAGTCCTAAAAAGAGTAATAAAAGAGCATGTAGTCTGCTCAGCCAAAAATGAACTTGACTCCCTTCTCTACCAAACTCCTATTCACCCTCCACCCCAACTACACATTTCCCAACCCCTCTGTGAAAGTTCATTCATTTTTTCCTCATACCTCATATATCTTCTTCTACAGCCTTCTGTTCATACTATTTCTATGTGAAATTTACTACTGTAGGACACATCAGATTAGAAAGTCATTCTTTCTGCTAGGCTGAGTTCTTTAGGATCAGACCTTATTCAGATCTTATTCATCTTTCTATCCTCAGTGCTTGATATAAGCCTTATATATAAAACTCAATAACATAACTAAGTGTTGGCTAACAGGTGAATGCATGCATGGGTGCTGGAAAAGTCTTGCTTAATGGTTAATCCTTTACACCTGAGTGGGTTGTAAAGCAACCACCAATGGCAAAAAGCCAGGAAGTTTTCATTGTGGCTGCTACAAACCATTGGCCTGTTTCCACAGAGTAGTCTAGTTAGAAGAGAATGCCCAGAACAATCCTGTGTTCCATAATGAATGCCTAAACCTTCTTAGGACAGATCAACCTATTTGAGGATGTCATTCCATCATTAGCTCCAGGACTCAGGCTCACCCTGCTACTTTTAGAGTAAGATGACCACTCATTTATAGGAAGCATTTGGTGGCTGGAAATGCAGTCAGTCAACAGTGAATTGTTCAGATGCTTGGTAGCTGTTTCCTAGGAAACCACATGTCAAGCACCTGCTGAATCATGAGCTTCTGTTGGATTACAATGGGCTTCTCTGACAAAATGTAGGATAGGAGGCTTGGGCTGGAGTAGATACCTGGAATACACCTGAGCTGCCCAATCTAAGATTCAGAGAAGAAACGGAAATGTGAGGCTTGACTCACTGAGAATGTACTTTCATACAAGCTTCTTCCAAAGGAATAATGTATTCTCAGGTCAGAAAGTCAGTCAAACTTTTACTTCATTTATTTTTGACAGATGTTATCCCATACTCCTTTATGCTTCTACTTGTTATCATATAAAACTAACTCCCTTTTAGTTCTTGCTGTATGAGCATTACTGGCCTACTTATGAGTGGAAGGTAAATGCAATACCATATCTTCTAAATGAGAAGGAACTTTGTAACACTCTACCTTTAAAACAAAGCTACAGGTCAACATGTGACAAATAGTAAATCATGAGCTAGTTTTAATGAATCTCAAAATTTTTTTCAGTATCACAAAGAAAATAAATTGGGGGACTGGCAAGACTAAAATTTCATGGTTAAAGTTTAAATACAAACCCAGATTCTGTTTTACAGTCTCTCTTGATTCTCCTAAGATATCTATGAAAATCTTCTATGATGCTGCAAAATATTAGAGTAAGAAGCAACAAGATTCTGGGCCTCAGGTTGGAGTTATACCTACAAAATATTGCTTAAGCCCTCATTTAAATTCCACATTCCTGCATTCTAAAATATGCAAGAATCATTTTGGTAAGAGATGTTTTAAATTTGGAATAACCAGTGGCCAAATCAAGGGCAAAAAAAAGCACAAAAGACTTTACTAGAACATTGTTGGTAGAACTATATCTGGAAAAGGATGACCAGGTTGGAACTAAATTACTTAGGAAAATATAACTGTTAAAAACTATAAAACAACAGTTTTATACAGGAAAATATCTTTATCCATCTGTCCCACCAAGGAACTATTTGCTTTTCATCTTAGGGCTTACTTCTCCTCACACCCTAAACTTTCATAATGTGCATGAATCTCAGGAAAATTCTGTTATCAGAATGCTCCAAAGAATAATCCACTCATCCTTGTCTCAGTCCTTACCTCTTTGCATGGGAGCTATGCTTAAATGAAATGTGGCAACCCATTGACACCTAGAAGAGAAGGGAACTCGATGGCAACAAGATGTGCTGTTAGTAAATATTACAGCAGCCATTGAAAAGCCAAACTGTTGATCAAATGATACAGTTGTTAATTCAATACCATACCAAATATGTTACTTTTCCCATGAACTTGATTGATTTTATGAAATTTACCTTTTTTCAAAAATTGATTAGACACTGTTGTATATTGTAAACATTAGGATACCATACACGTGGCAACCTATAAAATTTATACTTTTAAAGTATTAAAGAGTATGTTCTCAAAAAATATTTATTGCCCTCACAATGTATTATTAGGGGAACAAAAGGAGAAAACAAAATGTCTACATGAAATACAAGCCTAAATTTATAAAAATGTATGTGTTTATTTATGCTTATATATCAAAATACTAAAGTGGTAACATCTAACCTATATATGCAAATTATCGCATTACCTGTGTAAACAGAAAAGGACCAAGAAAAATATAATGTTCCTTGATTTTAAGGAGCTGTAAAGAAAAATGTGACAGGGAACTTTCTGAAGCTCTTTTTATATTAAAGGAGCCTAATGGTTCTTTGCATAACAATGACCAAATATGAATATTTGATTTACAAAAGTCTATTGAAATTCTGCTGGTGTTTAAAATTGTTTCAACACATCCAGATGTAAGATAGAATCACCTGCATAAAAATACAAGAGTAAAATACAAAGAATATTAAACATTGTCTTTCCCTAAAATTCATTCAGAATGAGAAATTTCAGAAAAGATTTGTGAATAAGAAACTGCCTGGTTATGAAGAAAGAAAAACACCAACATAAAAAATTCAACTTGTTATTCAATATCTTTGTTAGATCAAATGTTTGCCATTTCTTTAAAATCACAAATCCATAAAATAAATCACACTATGATATTTGAAAGTTGAATTTTTCTTGAGAGTACTCCAAGAAAAAGTAGTCCAAGAAGGAGAAGTAGGAATAATTTCTTTTTTAATAAATCTTCCAGGAGCCATAACCTACCTGACCCCATTTCTATAGAAGATGATTTCATCTTCCTCTGCCACTGAGTCTTATGTATGAAAATGTGACCTTCCCATTGGTGAATAAAACCTCATTCGAATGGGTGCACACTCTCACTTACATTTTGAAATATGTTTGCATAAGAATTTATTTATGGCTGAAAAGGTTCATGATATTTTTTCCCTCCTTTTACTCCCTCAGGGATTTATAATATGGTTCCTTCACTGATTCTATCAAATGAACTCATACTCCTGCATATGTCTGAGTTCCCTGTGCCTTTACTTCTGTATATGCCAAGTGGTCATCCTGATCTTCTCTCCTTCCCAGTAGAAATCAGGATAACACAGCAAGAGGCCTATGATATAAGGAAACATTTTAAATAAATGGCCTAGTATTTGCAAATTTAACATTTACAAGTGTCCATGCATTAATTGTTCATTTTGCAGAGCTACAAATTTGAATGGGAAAATTAAGAGACTAATGTATAATCAAACACCTAAACTACTGAATCAAGCCAGCCAGACACCTAATACACTTGACTGTCTGGTCTTTAGTATAATCCTTTGGGTGCTGATTCTGAAACTACTCCAAAGTGGTGGTGACTTCATGAGGCTAGACAAAGACACAGGAATCTCTGGCTCCAGAATTATTAAGGAATTGAAAGGAATTTCCTTACATTTTGAGTTACACAGTATTTGATTATGATAAATTGTGGACATCATTTGCTATAGTGTAATTTTCAAATTTAGAGATGTAAGAGCACCTCAGGACACATCTCTATGAGATGTTAAGAGCCCATGATAAATAACTCTGTTATTGGGATAGGAAATAAATGCACTGTTTCCTGGAAATTGTAACCTATGCAATGTTTTAATTTGAAGAAAAGAACTGCATCTACATGTAGTGGTCCCTTCTTTTGTTAGCTTCTAAGACTTCAGCCAACATAAGCTGTTCATCTGCAGAACTCATGTATTTGGATGCTATGGTGAGCCTGACTTCTAGCTCCACCTGCATAATATGTATACCTAGAAAGCTAAGCCTTACAGATAAGGTGGGACACAGGTCTTTTTAACATGGGATGCACAGGGCAGTCATAGCATGTAACCTGCTGTGTTGCTAGAAGCCAGCAATATGGTCATTCCATCCAGGGTTCTTACAGACTCTGGATTTCCCTAGCCAAAGGAAATTGTGGGTTTGCTGCTAGAGGTCTTGGTCCATCTTGGGAATGTTTAACCAGCACACCTGTCACCAACATCTGTCTTCTATTTTTTGACAAGAGAAGGAAAAATAATCCTATCCTATCAAAAGGCAACTCTAACAAATGGGCTCTGCTCTTGTTGTGTCACTCTCTGATGCCCCATGCCCTTCCTGGCCAGAACCCAGCTGCAGGGAAGATAGAGCTGGAGTAAAAGAAAACCTGTATCAGTGGGTAGAAAGCTGGGCCACCTGTGTAAACCGACTGTTTCTGTCAAACTGAGGTGGAGAGACAATGCCTTCAGTCCCCAGGGAAGGAACCCCATCCTGGTTCAAGGGAAAGGGTTCAGGGTGTTGGGGGTAGGAGGGGCTGTACCTCAGCTCTGGACTGCCCCTACAGAGAGGCTATTGGCCTTGAAGTGCTGCCTCCCTGGTGAGTGCATAGACTGCTAGTAGAATAAACAAGTAGGGCTTGTTTGTGTGGACAAATATAGCCCAGCCAGATGTCTGCATGGGGGAGGAGCCCTGTCCCCTTTTATCCCGGTGGGATGGAAGACTTGAAACTCCAGCTGAGTAGGTGAAAGCATAAGAGAAGATTCGGATATTTCTTGGAAGGTAAACAACTTTCGGCTCCTCTCCCGATGGTAGACCACCTGTGTGCTTTCCCGTCTATTCAGATCCATCCATTCATTTTTTCAAGCAACATTCACTGGGTGCTTGATGAACAGTGCTAGACTCTGAAGAAAAAAGAAAACACCTAATAGCCTCTGCTCACACAGAGTTCTCACCCAACTTCCAAAGCTGAATACATCACATCCCCTTGACCTGGTTTTCTTCTCATGTGGTGTGATTCCCAATCTCGCAGTGAGCTGACACAGTGATCATTGCTTCCACCTGATACTGAAGAATTGGACACCGACTGTTACCAAGTCATAGGAAGTTGGGATCAGAAAGACCTGAGAGATAATCTAGCCAACACTCTTGTTTTCACATGGGAAGACTGAAACCAAGGCCCTCAAGTAGTTCAAGGCTGAGTGAGATTAGGTCTCACAGCACCTTGATTCCAGCCCAGCTCTGGCCTTGTGCTGGTACAATCCACCCCTGGGAGCCATCTCTCTCCTGCCCAATGTGGCTGAAAGTTTTCATCCAAATGTGAACTCAGGGGAAATGCTCATTAGAACAATTTTTTATTGCAACTACTACCTATAAAGTAGTCTTGGAAGACAGAGTCTTTCTCCTTAAATAGATCAGAAACTAGTGCATCTACTAAATCAGTAGCAGTTGAATCTCCTTTATGATGATATCAAATGCCTTGCACACTTTCAGTATCAAGATTTGTCTTGAAATAGTCTTTTTCTCCTGAGACCAAAAATATAACTAAATATAACTTGAGTTGTTTTTTTTTCTGAAACCTCTTTCTTTAAGAACGTTAGTACTGATGATTGACTTTTTAAATGATTAGAGTTGCAAACTAAACCTATAATTCTTCTCCACTGGTTCTAGCCAGCAGTTCTCATTTTTAAAAACAGTGTTACAAAATCTGGTTTCCTTACTGTCCCATAGGTAGGAAAAATTATTTTATTAACAACATTTGTGGTAGAATTTTAAGTACTTTGATATAATCTCACTCATCTGATCCTATGAAAGTTATGAGATTGGCAAAAATTGTTACAATCTTAATTTTAGGTATGCAAAATATATGTTTTAAAATAAAGAAATATATTTAAAATTTTAGTGGACTCTATATCACCCATCAAACTGGTGACAGTGTCTACATTAGGATGTGAGTCATTTGATGCTTAGTTCTGAGGCTTTGTTTCCAGTCCACATTAAATATATTGCTATAGTCTTGCCATTCTCTCCTCTGAAAATTACTGCTGGATAAAATTGATAGATCATTACAATATTATGATATCTATATAATGATAGACAGATTAATAGAACAGAATAGAAACCCAGAAAGTCCAGCACGCATAAAAATTTAGGATGTGATAACAGTAGCTTTCAAAATAATAGGAAAGGCAAAGAATAAAAGCTACTGAGACAATTAAGTAAATCCCTGGGAGGGGATGAAAATCAGAGCCATACGTAGTGTCACACATAGATCCACATCCATTCCTGATGAACCATGATTTTTTTTGAAAGCTAAAAGATAAATATTAACATAGAACAGAATTAGAATGAAAAACAAGGAGAGAGGAATACTGTATTTTGCCATGTATAATGCACACACACGTTTTTGGCCCAAACCTGTCCAAGTAACTGGTTTTTTTCAGGAAAAAATAGATTTCTTTTTTTTTATTTATTTACATTTAGAAACAAAATTAATTATCTTATCCCAGGGTATTATTTTACATGAGGATATCACTATTGTTTTCTAGAGTTACACTTGTAACACATAAGCATAAACAAAAGAATTAAAATCATTTATAGATATCGAATTAGTACTACCCATCTATAATGCACATCCTTATTTTTCCCTCAAAACTTTGGTGAAAAAAGTGCACAATATATATGGTAAAATACAGTAGATAATTTCAGGATAAGAAGTGCCGTGTAAGTATCATAGAAAACTATATTTAATTACATATAATATCAAATTTACATACCTATACACACAGACAACACAATATACATGGAAGAAAAAGGATTAATAACTTTACTATGTAAAGAGATTTTATAAATAAATAAGAAAAAGATAAACCCACCAAAAGATATGTATGAACAGGCAACTGCCTGAAAAAGAGAGAGGTAAATATATGAAAGAATTTTTTTACCTCATTTGTAATTAAATTTCAATAACTCCAACACATTTATCATATAGTATATGCATATATTCAACATTTATATTATTAAATTTGCCAATGTTTTTCTTTTTAATGAATATGCCCTGCAATTAGTAAAAGTGCTAAAAAAAATGAGCATTCATGTCAGCTCATGGAAATGTAAACTTGAATTACTATTCTAAGGGGTAATTTTGTGATAAATACAAGTGTCTTCAAAATTTATTGTCTATTTTCCTGGATTAGTCAGCTGGGCACAATGTAATCACTAGGGTCCTTACAAGAGAGAGGGAGGCAGGAAAGTTGGAGTCAGAGAAGATGTGAGGATGGAAAAGAGAGACTTGAAGATGGAGGAAGGGACACAAGCCACAGCGTGCAAGAGCCTCTAGATATGGAAAATACATGGAAACATTTCAATTTTTATAGACTCCAGAAAGAATTCAGCCCTGCTGAGACATTGATTTTAGGACTTTGACCTCCAAAACTGTGAAATAATAAATCTGTGTTGGTTTAAGTCTCTAAAAAAATGCTTTTTCTATGAAGTAGGATACACAATGTTAACATACCCAATTATCCTAAGGGTTGTAATAACAGGTTGCAGATGCAATGGCCACTGTAGCATTAGTTATACTTGTAAAAAAATAAACTAAATATCCAATAGTAAAAATGCCCAAACAAATCATGGTGCCTGTGAACAAGACTAGAATAATATGAAGATAAAAACCATGTAGCAAACAAACATACTTAACTATGGAAACAATCTGCAATATATTTTTAAGGGGAAAATTACCAAAAAATATATGCATTCGTTCATTTATCCAACACATTGAGTAATGGACTTAATTATATAAATAATAATAGCATGTATATGTGAGGAAAATACAGAAAAGACATAAGAATAGTAACTGTTTACATTTAAGTGTTGAAAATTGTAAAGAAGATCATGAAAATCATTCATAATCCTACCATTGTTCACTTTAATAAACATGCGGTACTTCTGAAATCAAATAGTAACAATTAAGTTAAAAGATATCATGCCTTAATGTGTCATGCATTTTTTAAAAGTCATGTTTTTTTTGCTGTTATAAAATTCTGTGCCTGTGCTTTTCATTTTTTTTACAATATTCTCTTTAGAGTTTAGTAATAACGATACAATTAAATGATAAAATAGTTCCAGTTTCTCTTTAAAAATTGTTTGACTAATTTTCCTGGGGTTAAGATGTATGATAAGGGATTTCAGCTGTAGCTTACCTGATGCTTCAGAGAAAGAATGAGGAAGAGTTTGAGATCCAGGAGGTGGATGCAGGACCTGCCTTGGCCTTCTGGTCTACAAGCCCTCTATACCCAAAATCTGTCATGTTTCTCTGCCACATGGTGCATTTGAGAGAGATTTATAAATGAGACTCACTGGGCCCTGACCAGTGTGGCTCAGTTAGTTGGACATCATCCTACAAAGCCAAAGCTCACCAGTTCGATTCCCATTCGGGCACCTGCCTGGGTCGTGGGGTCTGTCCCTGGTCAGGGCGACTGTATGAGAGACAACTGATTGATGTTTCTCACATCAGTGCTTCTCTCCCTCTCTTCCCCTCTCTCTAAAAATAAATAATGAAAATCTTTTTAAAAAAGGGACTTACTGGGAACAAAGATGGACCATGAAAGAAGCTGGTTCCATGCATCCAAATTGCTTTCTTTCAAAATTGCATGTCTTTTTCTTGTACAGACATGCTCCAGTGTGTGTTTTCAATACTACAAAAGCAAGGTCATCCTTCCAAGTCACTCAAGACCAGAAACAGATTTTTCCGAAAATAAATGTCTTGTTATATCATGTCACATGATGCTTATACTAAGGATCATGTGACATGATCACTGAACCAATAGTCAGCACACAATTTGCATTAGGAATATGTTAGGTATATGGTTCTTGTATACCAAAGATTTATCACCTAATGTGTTAATATGTTTTCCCAATCCCCTACCCCCGAAAAAACTTTATGTGTTCTCCCTCCTTCTCAAACTACAGATCCACATGTTTCTTCGTAAATATGACTCTTTTATACAAATTATTTACATTCTGACCATTACTCCATTACCTACCAGTCTTGCTTCTGTCCCATTCTCCATCAGTAATAAAAGGAGAGTGCTCTCCTGAACATCAGCAACCATCAACAATTGTGAGGTTCCTCTCACAATTCTTCCATAAACTTTTCCTTCATCCTCCATATACATTTTCTCTGTGAAACTCATGTACTGCCAATTGCCTGAAGAAAATCCTCTTGGTTTCCTTACCAGCTACTGAAATTTGTATACAGCTCAGGGTTATGTTGCCTTTTCTTGTTCCTTGGTCTTTCTCCTATAAATTTATACTAACTCATAATACTAGTATACTATCTCTTTTACTATCTAATTATGTGGCTCCTAAATTTGGGTATCTAGCTCCCTCTCTCTTGAATGAATACAAATTTGAAATAACTTCCTAAACCCCACCATTTCCTAATTTCCATCAGCAGTTCCTCACCTTCTATCACTGAAGCAATCACCATAACCTTACTTGCATCCCTCTTTCTGGCTTTATGCCCTCCACCCCCCTCATTTACAATTACCTTTCTAAATCAGGTATGGTCAGCACCTCTAAAGACCTAAATGGAAACTTGGGCATATATAAAACAAGTAAAACCATGTACTAACATCTCAGGAAAACTGTTATAATAAATATTCAAATCCATGGTGTGTTTGAATATAAAACATGTTCCCTCCCTGGAGCTATGCAGTACTCGACCTGTGCAACCATATGCACGGACTTCAGTTCTGTTAATTCATCTTGTCACCACATCAGAATAACTAGGTTGAAAGAGCACATAAAGGTCATTTGATCCCAATACTTTAGACCATCCACATATCCAACAAATGGTCTTTTGGCCCCTGTGTGAACATTGCCAGTGATTGGAAACATACTATATCTGATAGTATCACTGTTATTAGTTATTGAGTACAGACAATGAATGTGATTCCTCTTGAAGCTTCTATTTATTGGCAAACGTTACACACTTTGGGACTATTTGAAACAAGAAAACAGAAAAAGATAGCGGGTTAAGGGAATAAAATCAAATGATCAACAGCTATATTAGGGTAGTTTTGTCATTTACTAATTGACCTTAGACAAATTCCTTAATATCTGTCTTAGTTTCCTCATCTGTAAAATGGGGATTTATATCATTACTTATCATCTTTCTTTCAGGATTCTGAGGATTAAATGAGGTGATGCCTACAGCAAAGGCATGAGGATGCTAGGCAGTGAGTACCATGCACACATCTGCTCTGGTGGGGTTTTCATGTTTTCTGAGCCTCCCTGTATTTTACATGATTGGTAACTCCTCCCAAGACTTGACCAACCAAATTTTTCTAAGTGTGCTCCTTCTGAACTGAAGTGTCTGATGATATCTTTATATCTCAGAGCAGTAAACTCATTGATTTGCATTCAAGGCTTACTATTATTCATGCAATCAAGAACCTGGTTAGGTGTTTGCATATTGTATACATTTGCTTCTCTCCTTCTAGACTATGAGTTCCACAAAGACTCTTATTCTCCCTCATGGTCCATCATGCCTGGTATATCACAGATAACTCAAAAATATTTATCACATTTAAGTTCAACTTTGATTCTGACCCTTACTTCTGCCACAGTGTAGAAATTCTGATATAGGAAAGCTTTGATGTCTACACAATTCTCTTTGAAAGGCCATCCTTGGCTTCATAACAATCCTGGCTCTCAGTTTTTGCTTTGTGTTTCATTTGCTTGTTTTACCAGCTTTATTAAAATATAATTCACATACCATAAAATTTACCCATTTAAAATGCATAATATGGCAGTTTTAGTATATTTAAAAGCTTGTGCAACCATCACCACAAATTTAATTTTAGAACATTATAATCATCCCCATAAAGAAACCCTGTACCCAATGGTAGTAGTCATTTCTCATTCCCACCTTCAACCCAAGTCCCAGGCAATCACTAGATTTGTTTTTTCTGGACATTTCAGATAAATGGAATCATATAGTACATGTCCTTTTGTGACTGCCTTCTTTCATGTAAGACTATTTTCAAAAATCATCATGTATTAAATATTTATTACAACAAGCATGTATTAGATACTCATTCTCTTTTTATTTCCTGCCAAGTAATAACTCCTTGTATGGATATGCCACATGTGCTTATCCATTAATCAGTTGGTAAACATTTGGGTGGTTTCCACTTTTCTAGCTATCACTTTTAGTGCTGTATGGATCATCTAATGAGGTTCACAGAAAGACAGGTAAAGGGTGATTTTCATTTTAGAGTAAATATGCACTTTGGGATGCATCCTAGGTCAAAGATGGCCCATAGCTGGCACACATGCCCCACTGCCATATGCCATGCCCATACCCTCATCTGGGTACTCAGATCTCTGCACTTTGGTGATTATTTCTTCCTTTTTTAGCCTTTTTTTTTTAAAGATCATTAAGTAGCAATACTCTGTGTATTGATACACTTTGCTTTCTGGAAGCTCTGTTACTTAGACTCAAATATCTTGGAATGTGGGAAACAATGTGGACCTGTTGAATTTATGGAATCGTTAACTCATCCATGAGCCTGTATTTGGTGTGTGGGGGGGTGTTTTACAACCACTTCATATCAGAAGCAATGCTGTATGCAATAGTCTAGGTACCCATATATGTGCATGCAGGACATCTCAGGAAAGATTCTCAAATGTATGTACTATCTCCCCCAAAAGACCCACACATACACAAACATTTACTTTAAAAAAAATTCTCCTTCAGTGTAGACAACAAGTAGTCTCCCTCCAAACATGATTTTAAAACCTGGCCACAGTTTTGGTAATAATAAGGTGCTTTCTCCTTATGCATACTGAAAACTCCCATCCCTTTAGCCTCAAAAACAAATCTCAGCTTAATTATGACTGAAGAAGTTGCTAAATGTGCTTAATTATTTGTAATTAAGATGTAAACTGTACTTAGATATGGAGTTCCTATGAGGTTTTCCACTAAAGCTTTGTGTTATTCTATATGGAGATATTATTCATTTGAAAAATAATTATTTTGTAGGCTACAAAAGTAAATGAATAACTATGTTCCTACAATAATATATTTTTATTTTCTAATTAAAACTATAACTGCCAAATACTTCTCCCCTTTCTTTTCTTTTAATCAGGATATGTTTCTGCTCTACAGTGAGCAAAATTTCCAGAATAACTCAAATTACTATATATTATGCCATCAACTTTCTTTCATTCATAAGAGATCATCTCCATTTGCTCCTTCATTTTCTACAGTGAACTTTTGGGTAAGAGAAAGTGGAGGTAAAATATCATTACAAATGCCTGCAATCATCTTCAAACAGTTTCCTGAACACTCAAAAGCCTTCATTATGAACAAAAGTCTTATGTTCTTTCACACACTGATGAATATTGACTTAGCTTGAAAAAATCTAATTAAAAATATTGTGGAAAAGGCAAACGTGGCTGATTCAAACAGCCAAGAGGATTTATATTCCTGCAGTGTAAACTACCTATGGAGTGTTGAAGTTCCTCAAATCAATTACAGTTTCTAGAAACCAAACAAATGATTATCATACGCTTGTCCTGTAATGCTAAAACAAAAGCCTGGTGAAAGCACACTTCACATAAAAGTGTGAATGCTGATTTTTAAAGTTTTTTTTGGGGGGGGGGCTGTTGCTTTCTAATTTTTAGATAACTAAAGACTAAAACAACTAGCTGAGTAGGCTAGAATTTTAATTCATGATAATTGAATAAGATTCATGAAATAGAATTATTTTTTATCATTCCTTGTTCACCAACCCATTATTCAAAAATTTCATTTGCTGAGTTCCACAGGGCTTACCCACAAATTCTACTTGAGTAAGTCACATTTAGACAACTACACATTTCATTTAGACCTTTTGCAATGACTGGGCCAAGTTCAGTTTTATATTCTACTGCAATCATAAAGTGACACTTGAGATAAACAGAATGTTTACTCTTTCCATGTGAGCTGAGGCTGATATGTAAATTTATCCTCATTCTTTCATCAAATTTGCATTTATCCTCTTAGCCAAACACTAAAGGGTTCCAAATCAAACAGTTTTAATGATGGTCAACTCTTTATGACCAGTGGCCATATCAGAGAAAAAGAAACAGCTATTTAGATTAAAATGAAAGGCACAGCTGGATCATAACTCTCCTCTCTAGGTTAGTGCTAATTGGATGAACTTTCCATACTAGAGGTGTTTTGATGCTTCACTGCTTAGCAGTAATTACCAGTCTTCTGGCTTTGTGTATGCTTGTTCTTCCCCTTGTTATCTACTACAAACACACCACACTCACCTATTATTAGTATTTTTTTCCTGTCAAATGTCAAATAAACCAAGTACCTCTAAACAATTCTTTATATTAAAAAATAAAAAAAAAGAAGGAGGGCGTAAGGGGAAGACTTCCTCATCTGTGCAAATTGAATACTTCTTGGCTAATTCTAGCAAGAGAGAGACATAATAAATAATGATAATATACAAAGTAGAACATGAAAAACAAAACCCTGGTTTTTATAGGCAAGTGTTGCCTTCCTTTGAGATTATTCTGTTTCCAGTGAGTAGTTCTACAAAGGTGAATGTGCCCCGAGAGCAAGAGGGTGTGTTACTTAGTCTACGGTGAGCAGGAACCTCACAGGTAAGAAGCCCAGAGTATCCAAATAACCTCTAGGCCCATATGAAAAGCCACTACCAGAGTCTTAAATCTCTCTGATGCAGTTAAACAAGGGTGAGCCTCAGAGAACATGAGGGATAAAATTAGTACCTGTGTTTGCTTTCCATTCTTTCTGAACAAAAGGAGCTATTTCTGTGTTATGAGTTTGTAAAACACAGAGGATTAAGGGATAGGACCACACAACACATTGCTTTCATGCTGGGGGCTGGGCTAAGCAGAGTTAGAGCCCACTAGGTTGTTAGTCCCTTCTGAAACTTGCAAGGTCTGGGCCTTGCTCATAGAGGAAATAGGGCTTGGATGCCTGCTGCATAGCTCTTCTTGTGCTGTTTTGTTTTGTTTTATTTTGTTTTGGCTCCAAATTCAATGTTAGCAAGTTCAAAGCAAAGGGTCTCTGAGACTGGCTGCACAAAGAAGAAAAAAAGTGTCTTTCTTTGGAGGTGGGGGAGCTCCTAACTTCTGTTTCCTGTAAGGAATGAAAAATGAAGACTGTTGGCACTAAGCTTTGCTAGGTTACCTAAGATGTCCCACTTGGAATGTCAGACACATAGTAAATGGCTTGATCCAACAACAGAACTAACATAATTCACACCACCAATACAAGACAAGTGTCTATGCCCAAATTCAGTGCTTGTCTTATGAAGAAGGAGACGAAGAAAAAGAAAGAAAGGAAAAGAGAAAGCAAAGAGGCAATGCGGTGTGGGAGGGCAAAGGCGGGGGACACAGTTTTCTTTTCAGCGTGGCTGTCAAATGGCGATCTAATTGTAGCTGGGCTGCAGGAAAGCAGATAGCTTTTCTGAAGCCGCAAGTATTTCTGCCATTCACGAGGCCAAAGGATGCCACACACAGTCTGTTTGTTCAACATAAGCAAACAGATTGTAAACTGGCTGATAATTTTTGTACTGACAATGTCATTTACAGCTGTCAGCCTTTCGTCTGCCTTGTTTGCTTTATTCAAATATGAACCAAGTGGACCTCCCTTCCAGCACTTTCTTCTGCATTAAAATCACATCCATTCCCTTCCAAGCTGTCTTATCTAAAATTCATTGGAGGCCAATCAGTTGGCTGAATGCTTTGTTGTTTCCATGGAGGCAAGAAGTTTAGTGTGGACTTTCGGGGATTAGGAAGTTTCGGATTTATAGCCTTGAAGTGCACATTTCTTTGAGTTGGCTTCTTTTGATTGCACAGATGGCAAGAAATTTAAATATAATTTTATGTCTTAGATGTAAAGCAGTGTTTTGAAAATATATGTACTGATTCCAGCTTGCAGCTATATTACACCAGCACTTTGCCTTTCCTCTACTGGTTTAGTCCTTGGAATGTGCTGCCTTTGGGACACATATTGGCATTTGTCCTTTGGGTCTCTTGGTCACTACATCTGCTGGCTGGCACCCCTCAATCTCACCTCTTCTCCATGTAGCCTGGACTTGGTTCCTGCCTGCCAGGCATCACCCACAATTCCAGAAGCTTCCTCTGTTGTTAGCAGACCTCACAGTACATTTTGTTGGTAATTCATATCAGACCAGCTATCTGCTGGCAGGTAGGCAGCTGCCACTATTGCCATTTTTTTTGCAGAGAATACAACACATCCTAAAAAACAAAACAAATATACAAGGAAGCAGCATGGTTACCTATCTCCTTGCATCTGGTACAGACAACTGAGATTCAAAAGCTCCTGATTCCAAGACGCACTTAACTCTGAGCTTCAGCCTCATGTTTCAAGGGCATCATTAACCCAGAGTCATCTTTTCCATGAGAGTGGGGTTGCTGTCTTCGTTGGGGCAGAATGATCTTTCAGAAAACTTGTGATTCCTGGTCTCTGTCCAGTGAGTCAGATCCCAAATACTATCTGCCATGTATTGTGCAATTTATTACTTAAGTTGGAACCTTTAGAACATGGTATCCACTGGCTGATGCAGTTTCATTTGATTCGTGACTATGACATTTTTTTTAAAACTCACATTTTCTGAGTCCTTAAAATGGGCACAATGTTACTCAATGCCAATAAGTGGATACTAAGAATAAATTCTATGTAACAAGAAATTAATCAAAAAACTTTTGTATCTCTGAGAACGTATTAAGATCCATCCGAACTCAAATTTGCAACTTTTCCTTTGAATCAACTACAAGCAGCCTCAAATATAGGGTCTGGCAAAAATAACACCCATTTTTTATTACAAATATTTTATTATAAAATCATAAGCATGTAATTCTGCAACATGAAAATATCACACTCAAGCACACCATATTACATTTTAGGTAAAATGTTCAAATTAGAACTATAAATTATTACACCCATATTATTATACTACTAACCACACTCAAACAGGCCTTACTTCTGCCAAACCTTGTATCTGTTTAGTACAAACTCTTAGCATAAGAAACAAAATTCTAGTAGTTATACCAAATAAAGAACACATAGGAGGCCATTTGACAAGAGTTAGAGATAGAGTACAATTTCATGTTGGATGAAATCTAATAGAAAATACAATAAAATTAAAGTTTCAGAGGAAAGAGTTCTCAGTAGAGGCTGCTTAATGGGCACTATTCATTTTATCTACTTAGTAAATATAAAAAGAATAATGCATTTATAAAGCTGATAATTTTGAGTGATAACTAGTGTAATAGTATAAAATAGATCACATTACTTGTTGTTAAATGAACTAGTCTATTGTCCCAATGGTTGTCTTGCTTGTAGAAGACCACTATCCTCACTGCAACTGAGTCCTCAATCCATATGACTTCAAAGAAGCACTTCTTGTTGAAAAGAAATCATTAGTCTTGCTTATTACCTTTAAGACTTAAAGGTAATACTAGGCACATACTAGGTAGAGAAAAGAGAAGAAAGGATGATAAAGCAAATAAGACAAAGTAGACATAAATCTCTAATCTGAATAAAGGGTGTATGCTATTTCTTTGTACTATTATTACAACACTTCTATACACTTGAAGTTAAATCAAAATAATTCTTTAGAAGTTAGTAAAACCTCAAAGGATGCAGCAAAGAAAGAAAAAAAGAATCTTGTTTGATGTATCCTCTCCCTTTTCTTTCAGGTGGCTGAAGCTTATGTGAGAGAACAGAAACACAATAAGAAGGAAAATAAGAGACTATGGAATAAGAAAGAAGGACAGATGAGTGGAGGAAAAAAGAGAGAAGAGAGTCAGATCTGAAAACCATAATTTCATGTTATCTAAGTCTTTAGTGGCAGTTTACTGAATACTGACAGCTGTGGAGCCATCACCAGATTGTTTCTTCTGTTATGACTCAGTCTCTTCATCTATAAAATTGGAGTATTACAGAACCTACTAAACAAGATTGCCATGAAGAACAAACAAATAGAGACATTTGTCATCTTTATCCTTGGGATGATCATTGCTGTTATTATTTCTATGTTCCAGGGAGGGATGGTGCATGAAGAGATTCACATGCTTTAACCATTTTTCTCCCCTACAATAGACCTAAAGGAAGACACATTTATGAGAAAGTGAGCAGATAAGCAGCTCAGTTCATCAGTCCCTGCATCCTCCTCCTACCTCTCTGGGACATTTGGCCTCAGATAGTGGTGTCATGGTAAATGTCTAAAAACTGGCTCTCTGGAAAAAAAAGTATGTCTGTGTGTGTGTTTATTTTCTTATATAATTTACTGAATGGGTAGTACACCATTTATAAACAATAATAAAATGTAAAATACTCATTTTAAATTCTATATAGTGAATTGATGTTGGGAACTGCCCTGCCTGGTTTCAGAAGCTGTAAACTCCCATGGTTAAGGTTGAGTCAGAGACCTTGGGGCCATAAGCCATTAAGGAGACAAAGCTTATCTCCCTGGCAGGGGTGCCATCTCTGCCCACTTTACTTTACCCGGCTTGGCTCTGAGCTTGACCAGTTAGCCAATGATGGGTAAGATTCCTCAAGGGAGGAATGACCTAAGACAGGCATGGTCACGAAAAAGGCCCACAGGGAAGGACTTGGGAGGCTATAGAAAAAGGGGGTGATGGACCCTCGCCCCTCGTCTTTGACAAAGCCTGAGTCCTCATTCTGTCTGCTAGAAGTATCCTAATTCCTTGGCTGCCTTACTCCCCTGCCTTACTGAAGCCTGAAACAATGACAGAGGGCAGTGCAGTCCTGTGCTGGAAAAGGCCGACTCCAGGGGAGATCAAGCCTAAGAAAGAATACATAAGAATCCTGTGAAACCTGCTTTGTCTATACTCTCAGCTTAAATGATAAGGGTCCAAGCCTGAAATGAGTTTGTTTCCCAAAATCTTATAACCCTTTAACTAATTGACCCTAACTCAGAATAAGCCCTCAAAGTTCTTTGTATGTTATCTATTGTTTGATCCTTACTGTCTGACAATGATTGATGAGCTTTACCTGTATTCCTGTGCAAATTGAACCCAATAAAAGCCTATTGAGGAAAAGGCTCTTGGCCCTTCTTTGAGAGATCGGCCACCTCTCCTCCCCAAGCAGATCATGTCTTGGTAGATTTACTTTCATCCATGGTGGATGAGGGGCTCTGCTGCAAAGCTCCCCCACAAATTGACTCAAACAGAATACTTTTCTTAATTTTTGCTAAGCTTTTCTATTCACAGCCAACTTATGATTGTGATTCAACTATGATTTTTGAAAACTGGACTACACATCAATGATTGATTCCATCAGACTCAGCATAGAAGTTGCTTACCTCACTGAGTGTAGTTCCAACATGAATGTTCATTGATATTTTTGCTGATGTTAACTAGTCAAATGAAATGGAAACAATGAAAACATTTGTTGGAACTTTGCTTATTCATCAATAATGTGAGTGGCTTCTTTACTGAATTGGAGAATAATTTTCAAATGCTGGAAGAATGTTTCCTCAAATTTATGTGTTTTTATAATATAGTGGCAGAAAACACAATATAATTTTAAGTTTAATCTGCTATACTAACATTTTCCCAACCATTTTCTTAACTTCAGAGAGTTAAGATGAACAAACAATAATTCTAGCCTTATTTGTACCATTTGCCAATTTCCATGGTGTAAATACTCTCATCAGGGCTGATCTCAAGCTACCAACAATATTTCATTGAACATGGCTTTGGGAAGAGATGCCAGTAGTACACCATTATCTATGGATTTCACAAAGAAGGTAACGTTTGAACTTAAGGTTTAAAGAAATGGTTAAAAATTTTATAGGCAGAAATGGATAAAAGGGCATCACAAGTAAAAGCTACACCTTAAATAAAAGCAAAATTAGAAAACCATTTTGACATAGACAACCAATAAAGGGTCTAGAGAGGACAGTAAGTTCAGGTGGAATCATGTAAAGAAAATCTGGAGACAGACTTGGAAGGACTCTGGGTACCTTCCTTATCCTAACGAATTTCCCTTTATTTTTAGTTTTTGTGTCGTGGGGAAATATTTGCATGTTTGTATTGTTTTGGTTTATCATTTTGGGGAATGGAGGCCAGATTAAACAAAGGGGATAGTGTAAAATAATATTTGATCTTTAAGTCTATAACCCTAATACACAGAGTTCTAAAGGGTTGTGAGATGGTTGACATGGGGTGGGAGAGTTAGGATGAATTTGGAGGAAAGGAAATGCTGTACCAGCTTGCAATAACAAGAATGTCAGTTTTAAGTGGGCCTGGAGTATACCTGACATATTACCATCCATGTCCCCAACACTATGTTCTGGTACCTAGAAAGTGCCATTTGCTCATGAATGAAAAGTCAAAATGGAAAGCAGGGGAAAGGGGAAAAGATCTAAAGTATGTTCATATCTGTGAAAATTTTCAACTAACATCAAGTATTATATAAATACATTATTTATCAGAGTAGGTAAGAAGGCTATTATCTGCTTAAACCATTTTTTTTAAATTATATCCTTTTATTTTATTTCTTTTAATTATTTTATTGTTGTTCAGTTACAATTCTCTGCATTTTAACCACATCACACCCCTGCCTCACCCCAGCCAAACCCTCCTCCTTCCCTTGCTTCCACCCGGCCCCTTGGTTTTGTCCACTTTTCACCCATCATCCCCACACTCTTCCTCTCTGGTTACTGCCAGATTGTTCTTAATTTCAACGTCTCTGGTTATATTTTGTTTGTTTTTTTCTTTTGTTGATTGTTCCAGTTAAAGGTGAGATCATATGGTATTTGTCCCTCCCCTCTTGGCTTATTTCACTTAGGATGAAGCTCTCCAGTACCATCCATGCTGTCACAAAGGGTAGGAGCTCCTTCTTTCTCTCTGCTGTGTACTATTCCATCATGTAAATATACCATGGTCTTTCAAACCTCTCATTTACTGATGGACACTTAGGTTGCTTCTAGCACTTGGCTATTGTGAATTGTGCTACTATGAACATTGGGGTGCATAGGTTCTTTTGGATTGGTGTTTCAGGGTTGTTAGGATATAACCCTAGCAGTGGAATTGCTGGATCAAAAGGCAGTTCCATTTTTAGTTTTCTGAGGAAATCCCATACTGTTTTCCACAGTGGCTGCACCAGTCTGCATTCCAACCAAGAGTGCACTAGGGTTCTCTTTTTTCCACATCTTCTCCAACACGTGTTTGTTGATTTGTTTATGATGGCCCTTCTGACCTGTGTGAAGTAGTTTCTTATTGTGGTTTTAATTTGCATCTCTCTGATGGCTAGTGAAGCTGAGCACCTTTTCATATGTCTCTGGGACCTCTATATGTCCTCCTTGGAGAAATGTCTGTTCAGGTCTCTTGCCCATTTTTAATAGGGTTTTTTCTCACTGGTGTGGAGACATGTGAGTTCTTTATATATTTTGGAGATCAAACCCTTGTCCAAGGTATCATTTGCAAACATGTTTTCCCCAGTAGTTGGTTCTCTTTTCCTTTTAATCCTGTTTTCTTTAGTCATGCAGAAGTTTTTTAATTTGATGAGGTAGCATTTATTTATTCTTTCCTTTTTGTCCTTTGCTTTAAGGGACATATCCGTGAAAATGTTCCTGCATCGAATGTCTGAAATTTTCCCGCCAACGTTTTCCTCTAGAACTTTTATGGTGTGACGACTTATTTTTAAGTCTTTTACCCACCTTGAATTTATTTTTGTGTATGCTGTAAATGGTGATCAAGTTTCATTTTTTTGCATGTCCAGATCTCCCGACACTATTTATTGAAGAGGCTATTTTTACTCCATTATATACTTCTTTTCCCTTTGTCAAATATTAATTGATCATAGAGTCTTGGTTTTCTTTCTGGGGTCTCTGTTCTGTTCCATTAGTCTATGTGTCTGTTCTTATTCCAGTACCAGTCTGTTTTGATTACAGTGCCTTGTAATACAATTTGATATCAGGTTTTGTGATCCCTCCTACTTTGTTCTTCTTTCACAAAATTGTTGCAGCTATTTGGGGTCAGTTATGGTTCCATATAAATTTCTGAAATGTTTGTTCTGTATCTGTGAAATATGTCATTGGTACTTAATAGGGATTGCATTGAATCTATAAATTGCTTTGGGTAGTATGAACATTTTTATGATGTTAATTCTTCCAATCCAAGAGCATGGTTCATGCCTCCATTTGTTTGCATCTTCCTCAATTTCTTTCATCAGTGTTTTATAGTTTTCTAAGTATAGGTCATTTACTTCCATGATTAGGTTTATTTGTAGGAACTTTATTTTTCTAGTTGCTATATCAAATGGGATTTTTTTTTTCTCTGATTTCTGTTTCTGATATTTCATTGTTGGTGTACAAAAATGCATTTGATTTTTGAATATTGACTTTGTATCCCTCTGTTTTGCCAAATTCACTTATTAGGTTGAGCAGTTTTTTGGTGGAGTCTATAAGATTTTCTATGTATACTATCACGTTACCTCCAAACAATGACAGTTTTGCTTCCTCTTTTCGAATTTGGATACCATTTATTTCTTTTTCATCTCAGATTGCTGTGGCTAGGACTTGCAATACTATGTTGAATAGGTGAAAGAGGGCATCCTTATCTTGTTCCTGATCTTAGTGGGAAAGCTCTAAGTTTTGCCCATTGAGTATGATATTGGCTGTAGGTCTCTCATATATGGCATTTATTATGGTGAGGAATTGTTGGGAACCTACCTGCCCAGTTTCAGAAGCTGTAATCCCCCATGGCTATGGCTGAGTAAAGAGACCTTGGGACCACAAGCCACTAAGGAGATAAAGCTTATCTTCCTGGCAGGACCACCACTCTGTCCCCTTTTCCTTCACCTTTCTTGGCCCTGAGTGGATGCCCAGTTAACCAAGGATAGGTAAGATTCCTCAAAGAAGGAATAACCTGAGACGAGCACAGTCATGAAGGGGCCCTCAGGGAAGGACCAGGGGTCTACAGAAAAAGGGGGTGATGGACCCTTACCTCTCAGCTTTGACATAGCCTGAGTCCTCATTCTGTCTGCTAGAAGTTTCCTAATTTCTTGGCTGCCTTACTTCCCCTGACTGACTTAACTCTGAAACAATGACAGAGGGCCCTGCAGTCCTGTGCTGGAAAGGGTGGGTTTCCTGGGGTGATCAGGCCTAAGAAGCAATACATAAAATCCTGTGAAACCTTCTTTGCTAAGAATGTGCTCAGTTTTATGATAAGCGTCCAAGAATGAAATGAGTTTGTTCCCCAAAGTTTTAAAGCCCTTTAGCTAACTGATCCTAACTCAGAATAAGCCCTCATAGTTCTTTGTATGTTATCTATTGTTTGATACTTACTGCCTGACAATTATTGATGAGCTTTACTTGTATTCCTGTGCAAATTGATCCCAATAAAAGCCTATTGAGGAAAAGGCTCCTGGCTCTTCTCCTTTGAGAGGTCAGTTACCTTTCCTCCCCAAGCAGATCATGTTTTAGTAGACCTATTTTCATCTGTGGCAGAGGGGGGCAGCTCAGAGGGTGGAAGCCCCAACAATGAATGCTCCCTCTATTCCCACTTTGCTAACTGTTTTTATCATAAATGGGTACTGTATGTTATGAAATGCTTTTTCTGCATCCATTAATATGATCGTGTGATTTTTGTCTTTGATTTTATGTGATGTGTTATGTTTATTGATTTGCAAATATTGTACCATCCTTGCATCCCTTGGATGAATACCACTTGATCATGGTGTATGATCTTTTCAATGTATTGCTGGATGCTGTTTGCCAACACTTTGCTGTGGATTTTAGCATCTATGGTCATCAGTGATATTGCCCTGATGTTTTCTTTCTTTGTTATGTATTTATCTGGTTTTGAGATTAGGATGATGCTGGCTTCATAAAAAGAGTTTGGAAGTCATCCATATTCTTGAATATTTTCAAATAATCTATAAAGGATAGGGGTTAGCTCTTCCTTAAATGCTTTGTAAAATTCTCCTGTGAAACTGTCTGGTCCAGGACTCTTGTGTGTCGAAAGCATTTTGATAACCACTTCAATTTCATCTGCTGTCATTGATCTGTCCATGCTTTCTGCTTCTTCTTCATTCAGTTTGGGAGGATTATATGTTTCTAGAAATTTGTCCATTTTACCTAGGTTTTCAAACTTCTTGGCATATAGTTCTTCATAGTGATTTCTTACAATCCTTTGTATTTCTGTGGTAGCAGTTGTAATCTCTCCTCTTTCATTTCTGATTGTGTTTATTTGGGTCCTCATTCTTTTTTTCTTGATGAGTCTGCTTAAAGGCTTGTCAATTTTGTTTATCTTTTCAAACAACAAGCTCTTGGATTTACTGATCATTAGAATTGTTCTTTTAGTCTCTATGTCATTTAATTCTGCTCTCATCTTGGTTATTTCCTTCCTTCTACTTGCTCTGGGCTATCTTTGCTGTGGTTCCTCGAGTTCTTGTAGGCATAGGGTTAGGCTGTTTATTTGAAATCTTTTTATCTTTTTTAGGTAAGCCTGTGTTGCTGTGAACTTCCTTCTCAGGATAGCCTTCATTGTGTCCCATAAGTTTTGGATTGCTGCGAATTCATTTTCCTTTCTTTCCTTCCTTTCTTCAAAAAGAAACTTTTTGATTTCTTTCTTGAGCCCATTCTTAACCTATTCATTGCTTAATAGTGTAGTATTCAATCTCCATGCGTTTTAGTGTTTTTGAGTTTTTTCCTTGAGGTTGGTTTCTAGTTTCAGTCCCTTGTGGGCAAAGAAAATGCTTGACTTCCTTTCAATATTTTTTTTGAATTTGTTGAGACTTGTTTTGTGTCCTAGCATGTGGTCTATCTTTGAAAATGTTCCATGTGCATTTCAAAAGAATGTGTATTTTGCTTCTTTGGGATGAAAGGCTCTCTCTCTATATATATATATCAGTTATGTCCATTTCATCTAGGGCATTGTTCAATGCCACAATATCTTTGTTGATATTTTGATTGGGAAGTCTGTCCATTTTTGACAGTGGGGTGTTAAAATCCCCTACTATAATTGTCTTGCTGTCAATATCTTCCTTGATGTCCTCCAAGATTTTCTTTATGTATTTGGGTGGTACTATGTTGGGTACATATATATTTCCTATATTTATATCTTGATGGATTCTTCCTTTGAGAATTATGAAGTGACCTTCTGGGTCTCTTTTATGACTCTTTTTTTGAAGTATGCTTTGTCCGATTTGAATATTGCTAATTTGGCTTTTGTTTCCTGTCCATTTGCTTGGAATATTTGTTTTTAGCCCTTCACTTTCAGTCTGTGTAGGTCTTTTGTCCTCAGGTGGGTCTCTTGTAGGGAGCATATGTGTTGGTCATGATTTCTTGTTCATTCAGCTCTTCTATATCTTTTGATTGTGGCATTTAATCTATTTACATTTAAGGTTATTATTGATAGGTATTTATTCATTGCCATTTTTCATATCTGTGTTCCTCTCTCTCACTATTTTTTTCCTGCTCTTAAATCAGACCCTTTAGCATCTCTTGCAGACCTGGTTTGGAGGAGGAATATTCTTTAAGGCTTATTTGGTAGGACACTCCTTATTTGGCTTTCAATTTTAATTGACAGCCTTGCTGTATAGAATAGTCTGAGTTGCAGGCCCTTTGTTTACATTACTTGGAATATTTCTCGCCGTTTCCTTCTGTCTTGGATCTTTTCCATTGAGAAATCACCTGCTAGTCTTATTGGGACTCCCTTGCCTTGGAATTTTGACATTTTAATTATGGTGTGCCTTGACTCGGGCCTCTTTGTGTTCCTCTTGATTGGGACCCTCTGTGTTTCCTGGATTTGCGTGACTTTTTTCTCTTCAAATTAGGGAAGTTTGCCATCATTACTTTTTCAAACAGGTTTTCTATCCCTTGGTTCCTCTCCTTCTGGTATCCCTATTATTTGGATATTATTGTGTTTCATGTTTCCTGCATTTCCCTTAATCCCTCTTCATTCTTTCTGAGCCTCTTTTTCTTTTCTTGCTCTTTCTGGGTGTTTTTTCTACCTTGTGCTTCAGCTCACTGATCTGATCCTCTGCTTCATCTAGCTTGCTTTTGATTTCTTCCACTGTGTTCTTCAATTCAGAAATTGTATTCTTCATTTCCTCTTGGCCCTTGTTGATAGTTTCAATTTCTTTTTTCATTTTTATATAGTTTGCAGTGAGTTCATTGTATTTTCTTTGTAGTTTTTGGTAATTCTCAGTGAGCTCATGGAGTTTCTTCATTACCATTGCTTTGAACTCAGTATCTGATAGTTGACTTGCCTCTCTTTCATTTACCATTCTCTTTCTCTTGGCATTCTTTCTCTCCTTTCATTTCTTTTGGGGATTGTTTTTTTGTCTTCCCATTGTTTGTGAGGCTCTTCTTGTTAGACTCTGCTTCTTAAATTTATCTGTTCTGACTCCCTGGGTTTCTGGTGTGAACTTCTATGGTAGAAGACCTGTGAGAGTCAGTTGTGCAGTCTCCTTGATCTTCTGAGCTTGCTGGGCTTGGGATGTTTTTTTATGTTAGCTCTCTGTATGTCTCTCTGATTCTTTTTATTCTTCTGAAAAGCTCATCCAAGAAGAAGTACACTTACAACTCCAAGGGTTCCCTGCATACAATTGCTTTGAAGTTTCCAATCCCGTACATCCATGACTTGGCATTTCTCTTAGGGTCATCAGTACTCGTCCTCTCACTTCACTCTGGATTTGTGTGAATAGTGAATGGTGGGAACTGATGTGGTTGTGATGTGCCTTGATTGAGCCAGGCTGGGCTGGGCTGTGAGAAAACTGTTTAATCCTGTTCTGGTGAGGAGTTGAAAGTATTAATTAAAATTCACAATTTTTATAGGAGCCATATAATATATGTGTTTGAATAATGTGAGTAAGAAGATTATTTCTGACTCAGTCACTTTGGGGAGGTATCTAATATTTTATGCTATCATTCCAATACTACCTTCATTCTTTGTCAATACTCCCTTTTCAAGGAGTTAATCATCTGCAACTGCATCTGTGAAAACTCTTAATTAAGAAACATTTCAGGGGAAAACCAAGATGGCGGCATAGGTAAACACACTGAGCCTCCTCACACAACCAGAACTGAGAGAAAATCGAATGGCAAGAAAGTCCGACACCAAGGAGATAAAAAATAAACATTCATCCAGACCGGTAGGAGGGGTGGAGATGGTAGCCGGAGGGGGGAGAGGACTCACGTTGCCGTGGCTGGACCGAGACTGGCAGAGTGTGGGATGAACAGGGCAGGCAGTCTGACCAATAGCAGACCCTGCAGCCCCACATTCGTGCACAGATAAACAGAGAGGGCCAGACTCAGAGTGGCGAAGAATGGGGCAGGCAGAGTGGTGGGTAGCACCCCACGGCCCCACATTCATGCACAGATAAACCAGGACGAACAGCGGGGAGTGAAGCAGACCACGCAACCCAGGGCTCCAGCGTGGGGAAATAAAGCCTCAAACCTCTGAGTGAAAACACCCGTGGGGGTTGGGGAGGCAGCAGGCGAAACTCCCCACCTCACAGGAGAGGTCGTTGGGGAGACCCACAGGGGCCTAGGGCACGCACAAACCCACCCACTTGGGAACCAGCACCAGAGGGGCCCAATTTGACTGTGGGTAGCAGAGGGAGTGACTATAATCCACCGGACAGTGGAGCGGGCACCATTGCTCCCTCTAGGCCCCTCCCCCATGTACAGCAACACAGCGCAGCAATCAGTGTTACCCCGCCCTGGGGAACACCTAAAGTTCTGCCCCTTTACGTAACAGACATGCCAAGACAAACAAACAAACAAAAAAATGGCCCAAATGACAGAACACTTCAAAGCTCCAGAAATAATTCAACTAAGCAGCAAACAGATAGCCAACCTATCAGATGCACAGTACAAAATGCTGGTAATAAGGACGCTCATAGTATTGGTTGAATTTGGTCGAAAATTAGATGAAAAAATGAAGGCTATGCTAAGAGAAACAAAGGAAAATGTACAGGGAAACAATAGTGATGGGAAGGAAACTGGGACTCAAATCAACGGTGTGGACGAGAAGGAAGAAAGAAACATCCAATGAGAAAAGAATGAAAAAACAAGAATTCAGAAAAATGAGGAGAGGCTTAGGAATCTCCAGAACATCTTTAATTGTTCCAACATCCTAATTATAGGGGTGCCAGAAGGAGAAGAGGAAGAACTAAAAATTGAAAACTTATTTGAACAAATAATGAAGGAGAACTTCCCCAGTCTGGCAAAGGAAATAGACTTCCAGGAAGTCCAGGAAGCTCAGAGAGTCCCAAAGAAGCTGGACCCAAGGAGGAACACACCAAGGCACATCATAATTACATTCCCCAAGATGAAACAGAAGGAGAAAATCTTAGAAGCAGCAAGAAATAAGGACACAGTTACCTATGTAGGACTTCCCATAAGACTGTCAGGTGATTTCTCCAAAGAGACCTTACAGGCAAGAAGGGGCTGGCAAGAAGTATTCCAAGTCATGAAAGGCAAGGATCTACATCCATGATTACTGTATCCAGCAAAGCTATCATTTAGAATGGAAGGGCAGACAGAGTGCTTCCCCAATAAGGTCAAGTTAAAGGAGTTCATCATCACCAAGCCCTTATTATATGAAATGTTAAAGGGACTTATCTAAGAAAAAGAAGATAAAAAATGTAAACAGTTAAAATGACAGCAAACTCACAGTTATTAACAACCACACCTAAAACAAAAACAAAAGCAAACTAAGCAAACAACTAGAACAGGAACAGAACCACAGAAATGGGGATCACAGGAAAGGTTATCAATAGGGGAACAGGAGGGGGAGAGTGGGGGGAAAGGTACAGAGAATAAGGAGCATAAATGATAGGTGGAAAATAGATAGGGGGAGGGTAAGAATAGTGTAGGAAATGTAGAAGCCAAAGAACTTATAAGTATGACCCATGGATATGAACTATAGTGGGGAAATGTGGGAGGGAGGTGGTAGATAGGATGGAGTAAAATGAGGGGAGGGAATGAGACAACTGTAATAGCATAATCAATAAATATATTTTTTAAAGAAAAAAAAGAAACATTTCTTAGAAATCCATCTGGGCACTTCTCCAAGGAAGACATACAGAGGGCCCAGAGACATATGAAAAGACGCTCAGCATCACTAGCCATCAGAGAGATGCAAATTAAAATCACAATGAGGTACCATCTCACACCTGTCAGAGTGGCCAACATAAACAAATCAAAGAACATGTGTTGGAGAGGATGTGGAGAAAAGGGAACCCTAGTACATTGTTGGTGGGAATGCAGACTGGTGAGGCCACTGTGGAAAACAGTATGGAATTTCCTCAGAAAACTAAAAATGGAACTGCCCTTTGACCCAGCAATTCTGCTGCTGGGATTACACCCTAAGAACCCTGAAACACCCATCCAAAAGAACCTGTGCACCCCAATGTTCATAGCAGCACAATTTTCAATAGCCAAGTACTGGAAGCAACCTAAGTGCCCATCAGCAACTGAGTGGATCCAAAAACTATGGTACATTTACACAATGTAATTCTACACAGCAGAGAGAAAGAAGGAGCTTATACCTTTTGCAACAGCATGGCTAGAACTGGATAGAATTATGCTAAGTAAAACAAGCCAGGTGGTGAGGGACAAATACCATATGATCTCACCTTTAACTGGAACATAATCAACAAGAGAAAAGATCAAACAAAATATAACCAGAGACATTGAAGTTAAGAACAATCTAACAATAGCCAGAGGGGAGTGGGGAGGGGACAGTGGGGAGAGGGATTTACAGGAACTTCTATAAAGGACACATGGACAAAATCAAGGAGGAAGGTGGAGGCAGGAGAGGGAGGTGGGTTCAACTGGGGTGGGATGGAGGGATGGGGAGAAAATGCAGACAACTGTAATTGAATAACAATAAAATTTTTTAAAAAATCTGTTTGGGAGTAATTTGGGTCTTTAAAAAATAATAATTCAAGGCTTCCTCTGTGTGCAGGTGGGGATAATTTGGGAAAAGCTATAGTGATGTAGAAAAATTAATAGTGAATCCAGATTTTGAAGCATAGTGATAGCTGTACACTTCCTTGTCTCAACATGGGGTATGACTTTAACACTGTAAAGTATTGAGCTCCTGAATGGTTATAAGTCTGTCTATGGGTTAGCATTGTAAGTACAGGGTGGTTAATCATTACAGGTTTCTCTGCTAATCACTGCAAGGGGCTGGCCACCAGAGCATGGGAGGAATGATGGATTTCTATTTAAGTGCTGGCAGAAAATGAGCTTTACTGGTTTTATTCTGAAGCTGCTAAAGAGATAGTCCTCCTGCCCTTATCACTTTTTATTCTTATGTCTACTTTATATTGAGACAATGATGGATTTTTTGATTCTTGGTGTCAATAGTGGCAGCTGATTATTTCCAGTCCTATGGGTTCAACTGACCTTCTCAGTCTTTAGCTGAGGGTTTGGCAGGACAGAGGTGAGGACATGTCAGGTTTTCCTACATGATGCAATGACTTAATTTGCTGAATCACAGATCCTAATTTTCATGGAATCCAGGAAACATGACCTTGATTACTCTTGATTCAAGTGCTAAACTTTTAAAAGACAACCTGCTAGATTATTTCCGTCCTTAAATTGAGATCTCCATATCAAGTTGTGCCATTTATTTATGTTAAACTTTTACTGCAGTTTAATAAAATAAAGGTGAAAATATGATAAGTGTACCATCCTGTGAATTTTCACAAACCAAGCACAACCTGTGACTAGCACCCATATTAGTTATCAAAATCCTTCCAGCTCTTGGAAGGCCCAGCTGAACATCTTTCCAGTCTCTTCATCCTTCCAAGGACCCACTGTCTAGCCAGTAGCATAGATTAGTTTTTGAACTCTAAATAAATTAAATCACACAATATTTACTTTTTTATGCCTGGCTCTGTTCCTCAACCTTATTGTTATGTCAAGCATATTTTTGTGCTTCTGTATATCTTACTCTAGCTCATTGTTGTCTACTATTTCTTTGTGTGAATATCACTGTTCATTTTAAATGTGTATTTTTTCTTTACTTTCAAAATATTTGGGAGAGAACTTTTCATCACACCCAAATACATTCACATGTTGAAGCACTGTTTTTGAATCCTCTTTTTATTATCTTTGTCATCTCTCAGATCCAATTATTCTAATAAAATTCTAGTGATTTTGTTTCTCTATTATCCTCCCCATCAGATTCACTTTATAAATATCACTTAAGAGCACAGATCTGATCATAGCTCCCTCTATTCAAACCCTTTATCACTGCAATCTCCTCACCCAGACACCCATAGCCTTCCACAGCTTGGCCCTTTATTATAATTTATTTACCCTACTTTGGAGGCATAGGTCCTCTTTTCTATTCCTGGGACTCTTATCAGCATTTTCCTGCCTCTAGGCACTTATTCAAGGATTTGTTCAGTGTCATTTCTTCCCTATATACAACTGTCACAATATGCCACCCTTGAAGACCCAGTTCATATTATCCCAAGCATTGATGCCCAGGTTGCCATTCTGTAAGGATCTGCTTCTCCTGATCCACTGTGAACTTCCAAGTGACTGAGATCCTTAGATTCCCATTAGGTTCTTTCCTTTGTTCAGATATCTGTTTGATGACATCCTGGCTCCTTTCCATACTCCCTGATTACCCTCTATGTTTCTTTTCTATAGCAATACCTATGGGCTAGCATACCTTTCAAGGGTTGTGGGTCTTACAGAGGTGAGTGAAGAGTGGAGAGCTAATCTGGTGACAGAGAAGATTCATGTCTGGGCTTATTTTTCTCTGAAAACTCTCACTGAGTATACTTTCTTGGGATTGTTGTACAAGAAGCATAAAGAGCAGAACAGTGTGCACATGAGCAGCTAAAATGCCAGAAGTCCCATCAAAATCCTACAGGTTTAATGTGCTTAGAGGTGGCTAATGGGAAGTGAACAGACGGGATATATATAGGAGAGGACAGAGTATGAAGCAAAGCAATGCAATCTTTGAATAATTATTGTTCTGTTTATGCAAAATAGTCCTGGGTTGGAGACTAGCATCATCATTTACATTGAAATATCACGGTTACCTTATTTTTTAATCTAACATTCTTAATGTCACAGAAAATCTTTTTCTGATATGTGAATTAATGAGAAAAGTCTTTTAATGGTAGAAAAATTTAAATTATATGTAGTTATACATTAAAGGAAGCAATTTCTGAAATTAATATGATCATGTAAAGTCGAGATTGGCCAGAATAATGTATTCTGGGTTTTGTTCTTAGTGTGGATAGCCCATTCCAAGTCCACTGATTATCCTTTATATCCTGGAAATTGAAGTGGTTCAAAAGAAATCAAAGTGAATACAATCCTGTTGTTTACTGAAAACAATTTCATGTAGAGAAGATAAATGAAACAATAAATCTAAGTTAGAAAGTTTAAAGTTGGCTAGTTATATCAATATGTTAACTCTCAATATGTGTCTTCCTCTCTTGGCATGTGACCTCAAGATTATCACCTGAAGAAAATAAGTCTTATAAAAATAAGTTCTATGGCTGAAATTTATACTGCATTTTAAACAATTCAATCATATTCTTTTTGTACCATAAAAGACCAGCTCAAAGGCCATGAAGAGCATAAAGCAAGAAGCAGATGGAAAAAAAGCATTGAAATGATGAATGTAAAATTTCATGTCAGCAACTGGAATTTTTTTCAGTGTAACTGTCTTGGCCTGCTGACAACATGATTTAATGGCCTGGTTGCTTCACAGGTTGACATGGCAACTACGGAAAATGCCATAAATATCTCAGTTGTGGACATGAATGGTATGTTTACATTGTGTGCAATGTATTGTGTGACATGTGGTGGCTGTTGTCCCATTCAGTTGAAAACGTCTTGAATTAACAGCCATTTCTTAGAGTCATTTGAGCTAAAATGACTCTCATGACAGATACTTTACTGAAAGTCCAGACCTGTGCATTTTTGTGTATTTTGGGAAATTAAGCTAAGCATTTAATGGGCCATAGGGCCTTAACACTTTGCTATGTACCTTAAGCCACTTTCTCTTTCTGATTCCAGACAATGTTAGATTCCTTCTGCATTCAGCAGAGTAGCAAACAATTAAGACATTTATTCAAAATAGAATTTAGTGAGCTCTTCCATAAATTTACTGAAACCCAAGTCCTAGAGTTGAAAAGATTCTTGAAGTAACCTCAAGTCCAGTTATTTTATTCCTTAGACAAACTAGCAATGGCTTTTCAAGGTCTCTGAGGAAAGCACTGACATCTAATACTCCTCTGTACTTAGCAGATTTTTGTACATTAAAAAAATGTGAACAATGTCTTTTAAAGGGAAAGAACCTAAAACTGTGTTGTATTATATTGACTGTAATTACCCCAAAGACCACAGAAAAACTTACTTATGAAACAAAACTATGTTTATAACAGCCACTTGGTTTTGCAGAAGTAAAATATATTTGTTGAAGAGTAGACAAATTCATCACATCCTAGTAAGGGAAAATATTACCTTGTGGGTCTTAGGACTTAAAATGAAAATTAGGATAGTGCATTAATAGCACTTTTAAGACCCACACTGATGCTTTTTAAGGTGGTTCTTTTCAGGTGGAGAACTGGCTTGGGCTGGAAAGAATACATGATATTGTTGTTTTATATTAATGGACACAGCAAGGAAAGAATTTTGAAGAGTCTTGCCAAGGAAGCCCTTAGTCTTGACAATTAAATTATTTAGTTGGTTTATGGTCTCATCCAGAAACAGAAATTCTTGGAGCAAGTAGCTAAGCTACTTTTGCTTGGTCTCAGTAGTATTTAACATACAGACAGGAAAGAATGACTAGTTTAAATATTGTTTAGTACAGGGTATAGTAATTACAGTGGTTTCTGTCCTCAGTAACATTCTTAATCTTAATATTTTTGTGCCTTGTTCATTCATTCACCTTTTTACTAATTATATGTTGAATTTTAGCTGACTGAAGCCATTTTAGATATCAAAGTAAGACTTGATACCTGACCTCCAGGAACCGCTATATAATCTTGGGTCCTTTTATTGTGTTACATTCCGTTGGACTTTTCTAAGTTGCAAGGAGCCAAACCATACTCATTTAGCCACAGATGAGCATTTTTATCCTAACAGCTTTCCAGGAAATTAGAAAACACAAGAAACTATCTTAGCAGCCACAAATCAGGCCTCATGGAGACCAGAAACAATGTTGACCACAGTTCAGGCTATTATAGGAGCTCTGGTGATCCCACGACCACTCTGGGAAGTCCTATCTCATTTCCTGAGAGAGAGGATTGATTAGGTGATTAGTAACAATATAGGATAGAGCACACTATTTGTCCAGATTTTCATACCAGGTCAACTCATCTACCAGCTCACTGACACTAGTATCCCCAGATCTGTGCCAAGATCCAGTTGTGTGTCACTAGATCATGGCTGAGCCTAGTCAACTGTGGCTCATGAAACAGGTTATGTGGCAATATATAAAAGAAATTACCTTTTGTTCTCAAAGCCCCTAACATTGTTGGCCCTCAAATACCCAGAGTCAATATAGTCTCATTGGTAGAGTCATAAAACATTAGAACTTGATACCAGAAGGGATTTCAATTACATGCATTTTTTTCTGTATATGTAATATCTCTTCAAACCCTACTTCCTTTAGTTGAAACCTAAACCTTCACTAGCATCAAACTTAGTTGCCTTTATTGAAGCCATTTTGTTGCTTTGGGTTTTTTTTTTAATTTTTTATGGTACAGTACCTTATTATACTCAAAATAATTATGGAAAACATCTCAATGAACAGAGAGAAACAACCAGAGAATTGAGATAAGAAATTATTAAAAGCTTAGTCTTTCTTGTTCTTTCACATTCATCTTGGTTTTGCAGAAGAAGCAAAATATTGTCAGTAAAAAACAGACAAATTTGTCACATCTTAATTTGATGGTAAAGAATCACCTTCAATCATTGACCTTTATTTCTTTGTCTTGGGATCAAACTGTAACTATGGAGCCTGGTGTAACATGATGCTTGAGAGAAAAGGATTTAACCTCTTTGAAGGTAACAAGCTTGTCCTTCTCACACCATGAGGTATTGATGTGTTGGTTTACAGACTCATTCATCACAGTATTGTGAGCAATCATCTGACACATCAAGCAGGGATCTTCATCTCCGTGTTTCTAATTTACCTTCTTCAAATCTTAGAATTAGCACCAAAAAAGTGAAAACTCTCTGTGTTTTTTCATATAAAACACATGGAGGTCATGTTTAAGTTTTTGGAGCTACAGTACACAGAAGGCTTCTTCTTGTTAAACCATTCCCATCCTAGTTTTCAGGTCACACTCATTGTAGCTGACTTCTATGACTTCCCAAATGCTACTTTTATGGGAAGGATAGAAGCAGAGTCACAGGGAAAAGAATCACAAATGTAGTGCTCAGATGTAAAGAAGAAATGCCTCTAGAAGTAATGGTATCCCAGTAACAATGACTGTACCTAGCACCCAGATCTTGGTTTCTAATACCATTCTCAAGTCAAAGGAGCCAGCACTCTTTGGAGAAGTGTCTGATTCTAGGACTGGGGCAGATAATGTATAAGATAATCCTGGTATGACTTATAGTGCCTGGAAATGCTTTTTAAAAAGCAGCACACAATACCAGAGGAATATCAAAGGACACAGGATACAACTGAAAGAGCTCTTACTGGCCAAAGCTGGAAAAATTTGAGCAGCAAAGTAAATAAAACAATATAAGAAGGAGCTTATACCCTTTGCAACAGCATGGATGGAACTAGAGAGCATATGTTAAGTGAAATAAGCCAGACAGTGAGGGACAAATACCATATGATCTCACCTTTAACTGGAACATAATAAATAGAAAAAAAAAAAGGAAACAAAATATAACCAGAGACATTGAAGTTAAGAACAATCTAACAATAGCCAGCGGGGGGGGGACAGTGGGAAGAGGGGATTACAGGAACTACTATAAAGGACACATGGACCAAATCAAGGGGGAGGGTGGAGTTGGGGGAGGGAGGGGGGTTTGGATGGGGTGGGGTGGAGGGATGGGGAGTAAAGGCACACAACTGTAATTGAATAACAATAAAAAATTAAAATTAAAAAAATATTAACAACAACAAAAAGAATGTAAGACAAAGAATTAAATATTCATGGTTCTAATAAAATAAATTAATAAGTGTGATAGGATTAACAAATCTTTCATAGAGAAAAATCCCAAATATTTAATGTAGATTCTCTACCCTTATGTAGCATAACACCGCTCCCCAACTCCTTTCATGTGAGTTGCACAAAGTGTCTACCTTCCAAAGAGCACAATATAGAATAAGGAGAAAATAACTTCTTTACAGTAGATAAACCTGACAAATACCACCTGATCAAGGTTAACATTAAATGTGATAATATGCACCACTTTGATAGTATCTACCTTTGATACGATGAGATGAAAACGGCACTTGACATTTGTGGTTTTCTTCCCCAAAACTCATTACTCCAGTCAAACTGTAAATAAAATATTAGATAAATCTCAAATGAGGGACATTTTACAAAATGTCTGACAAGTTATCCTCTAAACTGTCAAGATCATCAAAAATAAGGGAAGGCTGAGAAACTGTCACAGCCAAGAGGAGCCTTAGGAGACAACTAAATGTAATGCGGTATCCTGAATGAGATTCTGAAACAGGAAAGGACACTAGGTAAAATAATAATAATAATAATAATAATAATAATAATAATAAGGAAACCTCAATAAAGTGCAGGCTTTAGTTAATAATAATGTATCAATTACTTTAAAATTATTAGAAAGATAAAAGAAATGTTGTCTTTTTTTTTTTTAATTACAGGATCTCTAGGACAGTGCCTACTCTGGGCTTTCAAACAGCACTGGTCATTCTTTCCCGAATCTATTTGCATCAAGCAAAAATCAGAAAAAAGGACTGAATCAGCTAAAATAGTTCACTTATCTAAACCAGCAACTTACTCATCAAAACTAATTTCAAGTCCCTCATCTTCTGGGGCTCACCAGTTCAAAGATGTTACGTTATAAGCTCTGCCCAGTCCCAAATTGCTCCTAACCTTGGAAAACCTTCTTTAAAAAGCACCCAGAGCAGCTTCATCTGCTGCTCCTGATGCTGCTTGTGTGCTCATTTGGTGCAGACCTGGCACTACGTTTGTGAAGCTGCTGCTGAGGAGATTCTGGCACATGCTATCACCATCAAAAAGCCCAAGAAAGGAGGCAAGACTGAAAACAATGATCACATTAATTTGAAGGTGGTGGGGTAGGATGGTTCTGTGGTGTATTTTAAGATTAAGAGGTATACACCACTTAGTAAACTAATGAAAGCCTATTGTGAACAACAGGGTTTGTTGATGAGGCAGATCAGATTCTGATTTGACAGGCAACCAGTCATTGAAACAGACACACCTGCACAGTTGAAAATGGAGGATGAAGATACAATTGATGTGTTCCAGCAGCAGACAGGAGGTGTCTACCAAAAACAGAACATGCTACTTTACTACAGAACTGTGTTCCTCTAGACAAAGAAGACATTCTCATTTAGAAAAATGAAATTTGGTTTCACCACATCCTGACTACTAAAGTATAGGTTTGTCTATGCTTTCATTTCCCCTTCCCCAATTCCTTTTATTGTCCATAAAATAACTGATATATGTGAACAAGCATTTGCATTTTTAACTCAATGGTCAATGGTATGTTTTGATCGACATCAAATGCAGATGAGATGGGAAAAATAGTGAAAGTAACCCCTTTCTTCATTAGTGGCATGCTCATTCAGCTCTTGTCTTTATATTCCAGTAAGTTATTTTTCTCTTACTGTTTAACAAAAAGCCCCCACAAAAATCCTTGTACACATTGTTTGATTGAAGAATTTCAATGTTTTTTGTTTATCATTATAAATGCAAGGACAATTTTAAAACATTTTTGTATGCAGCTGTTACACATAGGAAAATCTGTCTTTAAATATGGATAAATTACTCTTCAACCAAGCATCCTGCAGTTTAAATAAACTTCTTGTTTAAAAAAATCACCCAGAGCAGATCCTGATCTCTGCATTCTGAGATACCATTAAGTCCATCAGGGTAATATTCTCATACAGCAGATCTAATAAACTTAGTTTAGTTTCATCAACATGTATCTCTGGGGTCTTCTGCAAAGATGACAGTCAACAGTAGTTAGGTAAAGGCAAGAGAACTTAATCTTACCTTAAGAGTGTTTTAGTATCTTCCACTTCAATACAATTACATTTCATGTAAATATTCATTTGAATCAAAGTTCAGCTCCTATTAAGGAAGTTTCTAGTCTTCCTACTTCTTCTGCCCAAGATGGTGACTGTGGATGGTTTTGGCTTTGGGTGTCTGGAAGAGGAAAAAGGAGCTTTGATGCTTCAGATCTTTTCTGGCCCCAGGCTTGTGTCACTAACCACAATTGCTGCTCATGAAGATGTGCCTGCCCTCCTGTTAAGCAGGCTGAGTGGTTCTCTTGCTGTAGCCCCACAGATTTCCCTTGGTTTTTGGCTTTAATTGACAGTCTGTTCTTCAGTGGAGATATTAACCTAAGCTTCTGGGTATTTTGTCTCTACCACAGTAGTTCTGCCCCACAGGGCCCAGCAACCACCACAGATAGCTGCCCTCCATGTAGGCTTTGCAGGCTAATTTAGGCCTCCTTTCTGCCTAATTAGGTCATTGTGCCACTGTCACTCAACTGTGGCCAACTTCTGCGTGCTCTCCAGCCAGGGTTTTTAACTTTTGGTTTTCTCTACGTAACATTTTGCCCCACCTAAGATTTCTCTTCAGACAGGGGCGATCACATCACAGGTCACTGACCGCTCACTTCCTCCTGCTTTGACACTTCTCTTCACACTGACCTTCCCTCTAAGAAGAACTATTTCCTTTTCCTGTCTGTCAAGGAACTTCCCCTGTATCACAGCTGCCTCCTGACGTGACATGGTGACATTCCTGGTATATGTAGCAGACAGGGACATGTGTGCATCCCTCAGAACCCCTTCAAGGAGGGACTAATTACCCAGCCATAAGGAATGTGGTTAGCTGACAGCTTCCAGCTGTTTACTCCCTTAGGCTTTCATTGCTTTCCAGCTGTGATGTTCTCTTTGGGGAGGCCTCCAGACAATGACTGCTCAGTGGTACCAGGGCATGGCCATTTCCTCCTGACAAGGGAACACTCTATGGGCAATCTTTGTGCCAGACTTTTCCTTGGTCTAAGAGAAACTTCCCTCAGTCTCCTTTCCTTACCTCTCATTTCATAGGAGTCAGACCTGCATCAGCTCTGAAGTCTCTTGGGTCAGTGCCTGCTTATTCTCCTCTTTGTTGCTCACAGGTGTTAACCACAATTAATCTCTTGCTCTTTTAAATGCTTCTTAGCATCTGCTTCCTGGACGGCTCAGCAATGTTGAGAGTGTTCTTAATTTCAGTGTCTTTGGTTATATTTTGTTTGCTTTTTTCTTTTGTTGATTATGTTCCAGTTAAAGGTGAGATCATATGGTATTTGTCCCTCACCGCCTGGCTTATTTCATTTAGCATGATGCTCTTCAGTTCCATCCATACTGTTGCAAAGGGTATAAGCTCCCTCTTTCTCTCTGCTGCATGGAAGTCCATTGTGTAAATGTACCATAGTGAGAGTGAACACAGCTTATGAATGAGCATGTGAAAAATCTTTGTATTTTCACATTATATTAGTACCCAAGTATATACCATTATACTTCTTAACAAAAATGTTATGCTGGATATTCTCCTTTTGCCTGCCAGCTGCAATACCCACCTTTCTTCCCCCTACACTGCTAACAGACTGCATCATCTATACTTTTCCCTTCTGGCCTCTAGGTGGACTCAGCCCCAAGAAATCATCACCAGGAAATTAGAGAGTAGGGGAGGATGGATAGGTAAAATCTCCCACTTTTCTCCCCACTGAGTCACCATGCATTGGCTGTGTCATTCTACTGAAGGCCTCAGCACCTATCAGTGGGTGACTCCTCTCAGGGTTCCGGTAACTGCTTCTTCCCCGTGCCTCATTAGACACAGGATCTGTAACAGCCCCCCACTGTGGCTGGCCCTGAGGTACTGCACCAGCCTGTGGATTCCCAACACTCTCCCCACACTTCCAACATAGCTGGATATGCCTGCCAGGACTAAGTAAAACAGAGACCAAACACAACTTTATTAACTTGGCATTAATTTTGTCAGTTAAATTTTTAATCATTATATTGGAAAATCCCACTATTTTCAAACACTAAGAAAAACATAATAAAAGCAGAATCTATGAATGTGTTGAGAAAAATTGAAATAAAGTTAAATTTATTTGAACCTTATTATAAAGTCATTTCCACGATTTAGCATAATAAGTAACACAGAACCTGTCAGAAGCAATAATCGATCATATTTGAGTTTATTAAAGTTCAGCATAAGACATGAAACAAAAAGTCCAGTCCAGATCAAAAGTTTTTCAGGATTAGGATGGGATCCTTCTGGCTCATATTCCTGTTTTCTCTCTTTGAACAAATATCTCCACTTCAAATGGGGCTTTGATTTGTCCAATACATTGAAGGGTAAATTGAAGAAAGTGATTTAAGAGAGTGTTTCTAAAACTCTTTTATTCTTTGTTTTTTCATGTTTCCTTTGAGAAGTTAAAAAGCTTTGAATCTTCTCAGAGATTATATGAATACATTCAAGCTCTCAAAATATAGCATCAAATATGTCTACAGTGTCAGAAAAAGTTGGAAAACCTTCTGTCCCATAGTCTTTGGGCCACAAATTATGAATTTCTGAACCACAAATATGTAAGAAAACAACATAATTTTAGAGGAGTGGATTCAGTGGATAGAAACTGGTATAGACACCATCACACACAAGAACATCCCTATACACATATGTGTACATACAAATCCCAGAATTCAATATTAGAAAGGAGAACTTCTACACCTAAAGATTAGTCAAGGAAAACAAGAGACATATTTAAATAGGGATAGATCTGAGTTTGTGTGTGCACCCACATGTACACATACCCAAATGTCATTTTTATTTTATTTTTGTTCATTATTTTATTGTTGTTCAATTACAGTTGTTTGCATTTATCCCCCCACTCGAGCCATCCCCACCTCCCTCCCTTGCTTCCACCCAGCCCCTTGGTTTTGTACATGTGTCCTTTTAAGTTGTTCCTGAAAACCCTTCCCCCTTTTTCCCCCATCATCCCTTTCCACCTTCCCTCTGGTTACTGTCAGATTGTTCTTAATTTCAATGTCTCTGGTTATATTTTTCTTGCTTGTTTGTTTTGTTGATTAGGTTCCAGTTAAAGGTGAGATCATATGGTATTTGTCCCTCACCACCTGGCTTATTTCATTTAGCTTAATGTCATTTTAAAAATGAATGTCTCAAAATTCTACTCTTATTCTTTAGGTATACACTCAGTAAAATTCAGCCCCAGGTTTTCCAATGGATTTTTGAATTATCCTAATGCTTACAGTTCATAGACATGATGTCAATAAATTTGAGCATTTCTACCAGAATGTATCATGTGACTCTAAGTCAAATGTTTGAATTACATCCATGATTTTCACCCTTGTCCACATCTCAACTCAGCATTAGCTTTCTCAGTTTTAGTACCACCATTGACAAATTGCCTAGGTGGGAAACATGAATGACTTTGATGAATTCTCTTCCTCATCAACAAATACAAAGTATGTCCCAAAAGATTCTCAATGTTCTCTTCCTTCCTCTCCCATTCAGATTATTGTTCAGCCTGTGCCCCATACTGTGAAAAGATTCCATTTCCTTATTCCCAATTCCATTTCATCCTCACACCACCACTAATTATCTTTCTGAGGTGCACTGCTGATCTGACCATTAGCTAATTCTGCTTTGGACATCAGAAAACCCTTTATTTATCTCTTCCAGGAGCAACGTCTAACAGGTATGAGGAAGCTTTTCATGATCTGGTGTCCAATCACCTCAGCTCCTCTGCTCTGCTTACCTCCTCTGTACACACTAAGAGCACTAAATAACTGTAATTTCTCAATACCACATGACTTTTCAAGTCTGTATGTCCTTCTACCCTGTACCTTGACTTCCATTTGTATGGACGGTGCCTTCTCATCCCTCAAGTTTCATCCTAAACACAACATCGTCCAAGGCCTTCACTGACTACATATGGCCAACTAATCACTCTCTCCTTCCTGTTCTCAGACACAGCATGCCTGGCCATATAAATGCCTGGTATTAAAGGTAGGGTATCTCTTTATGCCTCTCTGTTTCCACAGGATAAGGTATGCTCCCTGACATGGGGCAAGAATTGAACTGATTTGGCTATGTTTTCCTAGTGCCTGGCATGTGCTAGGGACCCAGAATATATTTACTGATTGAATAAGTGAATGAATTTCTGCATCTCCTTCTTCAGAGAAGTACTGGCTCAATTATTCTTACATGAAAACTAAAACAAAATACCAAGTTATCTTATTCAATTACTTTTTGTACATTTTTAACATCTCTGTGAATTAGTTTACAAGTTTTCTGATGACAGGACCTGCCAGGGTAAATTAAGAACTGATGAAAATGAACTTTTGGTCAACATGGAGGTGTAGGTAAACATGGTTCACCTCCTTGCACAACCACAGCAAATATTACAATTAAACTACAAAACAACTATCACCAAGAATTGTCAGAAAATCAAGCTGGATGGAAGTCCAACAACCAAGGAATTAAAGAAGTCACATTAAACCAGATGGGTAGGAGGGATGGAGAGGCAGAGACGCAGGACAGGTGGTACCACTCCCACATGTGATGGATAAAAATCAAGACGGGTACCTCAGTAATAACGGATCCCAGTTCCATACCAGACCACCCAGCCCAGGTTCCAGAGACAGAAAGATAGTCCCCATAACTTCTGGCTGTAAAAACCAGTGGGAGTGGGGGTTGGAGAGATGGAAGAAACTTTGGGATTCTCAGGTGTTTCCTCTTAAAGGGCCCACAACAGATTTAGGACTTATGCAGACTTACTCTCTCTGGGCTGCAGCACTAGGGCCAGTGGTGACAGGGAGAAACTGAAGTGTCTGGCATCAGGGTGAGTACATCTACCTAATACTTAGATACAAACACAGGGAGGCTGTCAAAATGAGGAGACAAATAAATATGGCTCAAATGAAAAAAACAGAACTCCAGGAAAAAGAACAAAACAAAGTGGAGATAATCAATCTCAGATTCAGAGTTTGAAACATTAGCTATTAGGATGCTCAAGGAACTCATTGGGTATTTCTTTTTTAATAAATTTTTCTTTATTTCTTTTTTTAGACTTTATTTATTTATTTATAGAGGAGAGGGGAAGGAGAAAGACAGGGAAAGAAACATCAATGTGTGGTTGCCTGTCACACACCACCTACTGGGGACCAGGCCCACAATCCAGTCATGTGTCTCAACTGGGGATTGAACCAGTGATCCTTTGGTTCACAGGCCAGTGCTCACTCCACTGAGCTACACCAGCCAGAACTCATTGGTATTTCTTTTTCTTTTTTTTTTAACATTTTATTTATTTATTTTTAGAGAGGGGAAGGGAGGGTGAAAGAGAGGGAGAGAAACATAAATGTGTGGTTGCCTCTTATGCGCCCCCTATTGGGGACCCGGCCCAAAACCCAGGCATGTGCCTTGACTATGAATTGAACCAGCGACCCTTTGGTTCACAGGCCAGCACTCAATCCACTGAGCCACACCAGCCATGGATCACTGGGTATTTCAATAGCATTAAAAAGATGCAGGCATAAATGAAGTTTACACTAAGTGAAACAAAGAAAAATTTATGGGGAATCCACAGTGAAGTGGATTCACAGTGAAGCTGAGAATCAAATCACTGATTTGAAACATAAAGAAGAAAAAAAAATTAAATGAGAACAGCAAAGAGGAAAAAGAATCCAAAGAAAAAATTAGGGTCCTCTGGTACAACTTCAAACATACCAACATTCAAATCATGGAAAAGAGAGAGAGAAAGAAACTGAAAACCTGTTTGAAAAAATAATAAGAGAAAAGTTTCCTAATTTGGTGAAGGAAATACACATAAAGTCCAGCAAGCACAGAGAGTCCCAAACAAGATGTGCAAAGAGGACCACACCAAGACACAACATAATTAAAATGCCAAAAGTTAAAGATAAAGAGAGAATCTTAAAAGCAGCAACAGAAAAGCAGATAGTTACCTACAAAGATATTCCCATAAGACTATCATCTGATTTCTCAAAAGAAATTTTGCAGGCTAGAAGGTTTTGGAAAGAAGTATTCAAAGTGATGAAGAGCAAAGTCTTACAATCTAGGTTATTCTATCCAGCAAAGTTATCATTTAGAATGGAAGGACAGGAGAACCAAGATGGCAGCGTAGGTAGACACACTGCGCCTCCTCGCACAACCAGAACTGACAGAAAATCAAATGGCAAGGAAGTCCGACACCAAGGAGATAAAAAATAAACATTCATCCAGACCAGTAGGAGGGGTGGAGACGGGCAGCCAGGACAGAGAGGACTCGCATTGCCATGGCGGGACTGAGACTGGCGGAGTGTGGGACGAACAGGGCAGGCAGTCTGACCACTAGCAGACCCTGCGGCCCCACATTCATGCAGATAAACTGAGAGGGCCAGACTCAGAGCAGCGGAGACCGGGGCAGGCAGAGCGGCCCCACATTCACACACAGATAAACCTGACAAATGGCGGGGATCAAAGCAGACCTCGCAACCCAGAGCTCCAGCGCTGGGAAATAAAGCCTCAAACCTCTGATTGAAAAACGCCCATGGGGGTTGGGGCGGCAGCAGGAGAGACTCCCAGCCTCACAGGAGAGGTCCTTGGAGATACCCACAGGGGCCTAGGGTGTGCACAAGCCCACCCACTCGGGAACCAGCACCAGAGGGGCCCAGTTTGATTGTGGGTATCAGAGTGAAAGATTGAAATCCAGAGGAGAGTGAAGCGGGCGCCATCCATCTTGGCCCCTCCCCCACGTACAGCCTCACAGCGCAGCTACCAGCGTTACCCCACCCCGGGGAACACCTAAGTCTCCGCCCCTTAAAGTAACAGACACACCAAGACAAAAAAAAAAAAATGGCCCAAATGACAGAACACTTCAAAGCTCCAGAAAAAATACAACTAAGCGAGGAAGAGATAGCCAACCTATTGGATGCACAGTTCAAAACACTGGTTATTAAGATGCTCACAGAATTGGTTGAATCTGTTTGAAAACTAGATGAAAAAATGAAGGCTATGCTAAGAGAAAAAAAGGAAAATGTACAGGGAACCAATAGTGATGCGAAGGAAACTGGGACTCAAATCAACAGTGTGGAACAGAAGAAAGAAAGAAACATCCAACCAGAAAAGAATGAAGAAACAAGAATTTGGAAAAATGAGGAGAGGCTTAGGAACCTCCAGGACATCTTGAAACGTTCCAACATCCGAATTATAGGGGTGCCAGAAAGAGAAGAGGAAGAACTAAAAATTGAAAACTTATTTGAACAAATAATGAAGGAGAACTTCCCTCATCTGGCAAAGGAAATAGACTTTCAGGAAGTCCAGGAAGCCCAAAGAGTCCCAAAGAAGCTGGACCCAAGGAGGAACACACCAAGGCACATCATAATTACATTCCCCAAGATGAAACAGAAGGAGAAAATCTTAAAAGCAGCAAGAGAAAAGGAGACAGTTACCTACAAAGGACTTCCCATAAGACTGTCAGCTGATTTCTCCAAAGAGACCTTACAGGCAAGAAGGGGCTGGCAAGAAGTATTCCAAGTCATAAAAGGCAAGGATCTACATCCAAGATTACTCTATCCAGCAAAGCTATCATTTAGAATGGAAGGGCAGACAGAGTGCTTCCCCAATAAGGTCAAGTTAAAGGAGTTCATCATCACCAATCCCTTATTATATGAAATATTAAAGGGACTTATCTAAGAAAAAGAAGATAAAAAATATGAACAGTAAAATGACAAAAATCTCACAACAACCAACAACCACACCTAAAACAAAAACAAGAGCAAACTAGGCAAACAACTAGAACAGGAACAGAACCATAGAGATGGAGATCATATGGAGGGGTGTCAATAGGGGAGTGGGCAAGGGGAGAGGGGGGGAAAGGTACAGAGAATAAGTAGCATAGATGATAGACGGAAAATAGACAGGGGGAGGGTAAGAATAGTGTAGGAAATGTAGAAGCCAAAGAACTTATAAGTATGACCCATGGACATGAACTATAGGGGGGGAATGTGAGAGGGAGGGGGTGGGCAGAATGGAGTGGAGTTAGGGGGGTGGAAATGGGACAACTGTAATAGCATAATCAATAAATATATTAAAATAAAAGAATGGAAGGACAGATAACGTACTTTCCAGACAAAGTAAAGCTAAAGGAGTTCGTCATCACCAAGCCATTATTATATGAAATGTTGAAGGGACTTATTTAAGAAATAGATCTAAACTATGAATATTAAAAACGCAATACATTCACAACTATCAACAACTGAATCTAAAAAAGAAATTAATCAAACAAGCAGAACATAATACTAGTATCAGAGATACGGAGATCATTGGAGGGTTATCAGTTGGGAGGTGGAAGAAGGAGAATGGGGAAAGTTTCAGGGATCAAGAAGTGCAAATTAGTAGGTGCAGAATAGACAGGGGGATGTTAAGAACAGTATAAGAAATGGAGTAGCCAAAGAACTTACATGCATGACCCATGGACATGAACTAAGGAGGAGGGAATTGTCAGATGGAATGGGGGATACCAGGTGCAGGAGGACAATGGGGGAAATTTATGTTATGTAATAACATAATCAATAAAATATATGTTGTAAAAAAAGAAGTGATGAAAGCTCTGTTGTACTGGACCTCAAACTCAAATCCCTGATAGCTTCAGCATTGTCTTAACCTATGGATATAACTAGGCATGCATGCATGTATGGGCATGTGTGCACATGTAACACACACTTTTGTGTACATGCTTGTACATGCACATGCATACTTATAACCAAGTGTACATTCATGCGTTCACACATGCATATGTGGAAAGGCTGAAGAAGTGCCTCTGGGTGTACACACTATGGAGTGCTTAGTTTAGGTGCTAAGCTAATAGTTTCACATGCATTATCAAATTGAATATTATAATAACCTTTGAGATAGGCTTTATTTAAATTCAGATGTGTATTGTAGGTAAACTGAGGCTTAAAATTGTTTAATAGCCTGTCCACAGGCAAAGAGCCATCACAGAGTATGGGTTTCTTAAATGATAATATTGAAACATTCTTTCTCCAGTCTCCTGTTTTCTATTTTGTATTCCCTGCCCTTTCACAGCCTCTTTGTTCTGAAAGTTAACTTCTTAGTGATTTATGCTTCTGACAACAGGTTTGTTTTTGAGTAAGTAGGTCCTAGAAGAACAGGAAAAGTGATGACAATCCATTCAAACAGAATTCTGGCTATTGGAGCAGGGACGGACAGACACTTAAAGGGAGACTGTAAATGTGCACTTTATTAGTTGACATCAGTTTATTACTACATCAAATATTAGTTTGATCTTTGAGCATTAGGAATGGAAATTACTAATATTTAATAGACCTGAAATTTACTTGTAAATAAACATTATAATTAGCTGAAAAACCAATGTATATTTATTTAATATGTTTACATTTCATATATATACATATGTAAATTTTATATTTTCTTCAAAAAGTAAACACACACACACATACACACACAGATATTTCCCCTTATAAGTCCTCAAACATTCATCCCCAAATTATGTTTTACAGGAAAAATTGTCCTATTTTCTAACAGACCTAAGAATGACCTTTTCACTTTTTATATCAGATGCTTGTTGCTTCTCTGACGATCACAAACCATTTTCAGCTAAAGCCAGTCAGAAGCACAAAGCAACTAAACAATTTTATTAACTCACTCTGACAACAGTAGAAGTAGTGTAAATTTCTGATAATGTTACAAAAGTGTCCATAAATCTAATGAGGGATACAGAAACCCTCCTGCAAGTATGAGATAAAAAAATTCTGGATGCATTTCTCTGCCTCTAAAATACATAAATAATGCTAAGTAAAGCAAGCCAAAAACTAGGTCCTTGGAAGTAAATCCAAAGTCAACTTTGAGATTTGGGAATATCATGCTGTTCAAAGAATTTAGGAGATGTGTTTAAGTTGACTATTGGTCTAAAAGGTACATTCATGAGTTAATCACTGACAGAAGTTGAGATATTCAGAAAGCTTTTGTGAATTGCCTGCACATCCCTCCCTCCATGACAGGGAGCACAGCCACTGTAGCCCATCCTGAATGTCTAGTGATAAAAAGAGTGGGCAGGGTACATGTGAGCCACTCAGGTGAAAAATGGGTAGATTGCACAAGGCAGATAACAAATAACACTCTTCAACAAAGGAAGATCTATTTCATGCTTTCCCTTATCCCTATAACTTCAAGTTTTTGTTCTTAGTCCAATCTGCCATAAGTATTCAGAGAAAACATTTCATTTCTGTCACTGCTGCCACCCTGTGTCTCATGAAATGGGAAAAGCAGTGGACTGGTACCCACAAGTCCATGGTTTCAGTGGTGACCTGGAAGGAATTAGCTTTCTGAACTTCCACTACTCAATTTCCACACGTCTCAATTTTCCTTTGTTATGGGATCAATTAGATGACTAAATAATATGTAAGCCCCTGTTTGGTTTAAAATTTTTACTCTATGATCCCCTCTACTTCTTCCCTCAATTGTACCATAAGAAAAGACAAAAGCTAATATTTCCTATAATAAAAATATTTGTGTTAATGTACATATGTACTTCAATATGTAAAAAACAAATGCACAAAAAAGAGACCAGCAAGAAATACCTCAATCTGGGAAGAAAAGTAAAGTGGAGAGGTAGTAAGGGGGGAACTTTCACAATTTATTCTAGATAACTTTGTATTTCTTCCAACAAAAATAAATTCATACATTATTGACATAAAAACACAAACAAAAAAAACTCTAATGTTTGTTGGGCTCTTAAGTTTGCATATCTTTCCATTTTGAACCTAGGAGCAGCATCACCAAAAAGAAAGTACTAAATGCCTGTTAGAGTATAACGAACATGGTCTCAGAAACTGTGGTCACTCTCTCATAATGAGTTTCTGGAGATATCAGCCTGAAAAGCTCATTTCAAGACAATTGAAAAGTATTCTCTTTTCAGGCTATAGGACATTGAAAAATTACAATAATTTAGGTTGGAAATCATTTTCTTTTTTTTTTCTTTTTATTCAGTTACAATTGTCTGCATTTTCTCCCCATCTCTCCACCCCACCCCAGCCAGTCCCACCTCCCTCCCCCACCACTACCCTCCCCCTTGATTTTGTCCTTGTGTCAACTCTGCCTTTTAAAAGATAATATCTCAAATCTGGATTAAGTTTTAATAATGTTTCAGGACCATTTTGTAAAAATTTTATAATTGAACTTTCAGCCAAGATGGAAGCATAAGTAGATACACTGTGCCTCCTTGTACAACCAAAAGAAGGACAACAACAAATTTAAAATGAAAGAAACAACCAGAACTGCCAGAAAATCAAACTGTATGGGAGTCTGACAACCAAGGAGTTAAAGAAGAATCATTCATCCAGACCAGTACGAGGGGCGGAGACAGGAAGTCAGGAGGAGAGGACTCCTGGCAAGGCTGCAGCTGGTGGACCAAGCCAGTCGGCTGGCTGGTGAAGCAGGTGGTCCCACATTTGTGTAGGGATAAACTGGAAGGAATAACAGGGAGCTAGACAGACCATGCAACCCAGGGTTCCAGTGCAGGGAAATAAAGCCTCAAAACCCCTGACTGAAAAAACCTGTGGGGGTTGAGGTGGTAGGAGAAACTCCCAGCCTCACAGCAGAGTTCTTGCAGAGACCCACAGGGTCCTAGAACATACACAAATCTGCCCACCTGGGAATCAGCATCAGAAGGGTCAAATTTGCTTATGGTTGTGATGGAAGTGAATGAAAGCCAGCAGAGAGCTGAACAAGCCCCATTGTTCCCTCTCTGACCCCTCCCCCATATACAGCACAGCAACGCAGGGATGTGGGTGGCCCAGCTATGGCAAGTACCTAAGGCTCCACCCCTTACAATGTAACAGGTGTGCTGAGACAAAAATAAATGGCCCAAATGAAAGAACAGATCAGAGCTCCAGAAACAATACAACTAAGTGACGAAGACATACCCGACTTATCAGATGCACAGTTTGAAACACTGGTAACCAGGATGCTCGCAAAACTGGTTGAACATGGTTCTGAAATACAGGAAAAAGTGAAATAAAAGAAAATATACAGGGACACAACAGTGATGGGAAGGAAACCAGGACTCAAATCAATGGTTTGGAGCAGAAGGAAGAAATAAACAATCAGAACAGAATGAAGAAATAAGAATTTTTTTTAAAAAAGAGGAGAGGCTTAGGAACCTCTAGGACAACATTAGACGTTCCAACATCCAAATCATAGGGGTTCCAGAAGGAGAAGAGGAAGACCAAGAAATTGAAAACTTATTTGAACAAATAATGGAGAACTTCCCCAATCTGGTAAAGGAAATAGACTTCCAGGAAGTCCAGGAAGCTCAGAGTCCCAAAGAAGTTGGACCCAAGGAAGCACACACCAAGGCACATCATAATTGCATTGCCTAATATTAAAGATAAGGAGAGAATCTTACAAACAGCAAGAGAAAAGGAGAGAGTTACCTACAGAGGAGTTCCCAACTACTTTCTCAAAACAAACCTTACAGGAAAGAAGGGGCTGGAAAGAAGTATTCAAGGGAGTTCTGGCCAAGATGGAGGTGTAGGTAGATACCCTTTGCTTCCTCACACAACCAAAAGGAGGATAACAACCAATCTGAAATCGATAAACAATTAAAAGTACAAGAAAATCAAACTGCATGGAACTACAACAACAAAGGAATTAAAGAAAAAATCAACCAGAAAAACCAGACCAGTAAGGCAGCAGACCCCGAGGGCCTCCTCAGAAAAACCAAGAGGTGGCGGACCTTGGGGGCAGGGCTGGGTGCCAAGCTGGGGTGGGGTGGCTGCTCGGGAGGGCTGATTTAAGGGGCCTCAAAGGTGGCTGTGGGCTGCCATGGTAGGAGAAGCTCCCAGTCTTACATGAGAGTCCGAGAGTCCTTTGAAAAGTATGCTAGAGAGGAGCAGGCCAGCTGCATTTTTCCCTCTTTGGCCCCTCCCCCACAGGCAGCACTGCAGCGCAGCAAAGAGGGTGGCTCTGCCTGGGTGAATACCTAAGGCCTAGCCCCCTTACAACTTATCAGCTGCCCCAAGACAAAGAAATATGGCTCAAATGAAAGAATAGAGTAAAGCCTCAGAAAGAGAGCTAAGCAATGAGGAGATCGCCAAACTATCTGATGGAAAATTTAAAGCCCTGATAATCAAAATGCTCACAGATCAGACTGAGATTGATCAAAAAATGAAAAAACAAATGAAGGATACCCAAAGTGAAATAAAGCAGAATGTTCAGGTAACCAACAGTAACAGGAAGGAAACCAGGACTGAAAGCAATGATTTGGAACAAAAGGAAAAAATAAACATCCATCAAGATCAAAATGAAGAAACAAGAATTTGAAAAAGCACAGAGACTCTTACAAACCTCTGGGACAACCTGAAATGTTCCAATATCTGAATTATAGGGTTGCCAGAAGGAGAAGAGGAAGACCAAGAAATTGAAAACTTATTTGAACAAATAATGAAGGAAAACTTCCTTCATTAATCATTAAGTTACCAAAGATTAAAGACAAGGAGAGAACCTTAAAAGCGGCAAGAGGGAAGGAAAGAGTTACCTACAAAGGAGTTCCCATTAGGCTATCAGTTGATTTCTCAAAAGAAACCTTGCAGGCAAGAAAGGGCTTGAAAGAAGTATTTGAAGTCATGAAAGGAAAGGACCTATGTCCAAGATTAATCTATCCAGCAAAGCTATCATTTAGAATGGAAGGGCCAATAAAGCGCTTCCCAGATAAGGTCAAGTTAAAGGAGTTCATCATCACCAAGCCCTTATTACATGAAATGATAAAGGGACTTATCTAAGAAGAAGATCAAAAAATAGGAACAGTAAAATGACGACAAATTCACAACTATCAACAAATGAACCTAAAAGAAAAGAACAACAATGAAAACAAAAACTAAGCAAACAACCAGAACAGGAACAGAATCAGATAAATGGTCATCAAATGAAGGGATTTCACTGGGGAGGGGAAATGGAGGAATAGAGGGGGGAAAGGTACAGGGAAGAAGAAGTATGGTTAGTAGGCATAAGGTAGATGATGGGAAAAGATAAAAATGGTATGGGAAACAGAGAACTCAAAGAACTTATATGTACAACCCACGGACATGAACTAACGGGGGAGATACTGGAGGGTTGGGGGGCAAGGCAGAGGGGGGATAGGGGTGGGTAAATTGGGAAAAACTGTAATAGCATAATCGATAAAAAATATTTAAAAAAGAAGTATTCAAGGTCATGAAAGGCAAGGATCTACATCCAAGATTACTCTATCCAGCAAAGCTATCATTTAGAATGGAAGGGCAGATAAAGTGCTTCCCCAATAAGATCAAGTTAAAGGAGTTCATCTTCACCAAGCCATTATTATATGAAATGTTAAAGGGACTTATCTAAGAAAAAGAAGATAAAAAATATGAACAGTACAATGACAAAAATCTCACAACAACCAACAACCAAACCTAAAACAAAACCAAAAATGAACTAAGCAAACAAGTAGAACAGTAACAGAATCACAGAAATGAAGATCATATGGAGGGTTCTCAGCCAGGAAGGGGATGGGGGGAGTGGAGGAGAAGGGACAGGGAATAAGTAGCATAAATGGTAGGTAGAAAATAGACAGGGGGAGGTTAAGAACAGGATAGGAAATGTAGAAGCCGAAGTATTTGAATGTACAACCCATGGACATGAACCAAAAGGGGGTGGGGGGGAATGCAGTTGGGAGGAGGTGTGCAGGATGGAGGGGAATAAAGGGGGGAAATGGGAAAACTGTAATAGCATAAACAAAAAATATATTTAAAATTTTTATAATTATGCTTTTGGTTTGTGTTACTAACTGAATCTAAATCCATAAATTGAAGCCCTATTCCACCAAGTGATGGTACCCTAAGGATGGGGCTCTATGATGTAATTATTGTGCTTATAAGAACAAGAAACACCAGAGTTTCCTTCCATGTGAAGGATACAGCAACAACGTGGCTGTTCTCTGAACCCAACCATGCCAAGCACTCTGATCTTGGGCTGCAAGCTTCCAGAACTGTGAGATATAAATGTCTGTTCTTTAAGCTGCCCAGTGTATGGCATTCTGTTATAGCAGCCTGAATGAACTAAGACAGTGTGTTAGTAAACATTTTTCAGTTCTTACATGCAGTAGCTAGCCTCTGCCTACATTTGGAAATTGCTATTTCCAATGAAGCCTAAGAAATAGGCAGTATAAATTCGGACTACTATGTGTAGAATATTGAAAGCAGCTGCCAGCAAGTGCCTGTTGGTATCCCCTCTGAATTGATGCATGTACTGAGCATGTGGATGTGCCATTGTCTTGGCCACCAAAGAGCTTCCTGCATGTTGTTGTGGATCTTGAATTTCCCCTGGGAGATGAGTCAGGTCATCAGGGCTGTATGTGGACAAAGGCCTGGTGCCTGCTTCTGAAATGCTTGGTGGTCCTTACTGGGTCCTCAAGGAAATTCTCATGAACACTGTGCTACATTTTGTTTGAGTGGATTTAGAACTCATTTTACCTGGCAGGGCTGTCCAACTTCACGGCATCTCTGGGCCACAGTGGAAGAAGTGTTGTCTTGGGCCACACATTAAATATACGAACACTATCGAAAACTGATGAGCAAAAGAAAGGGTTTAAGTAAATTTACGATTTTGTGTTGGGCCACATTCATAGCCATCCTGGGCTGGGGTTGGACACCCCTGTAAGGATTTATATTCATTGGAATATAAATTCAGTGTCATGAATGAGGATTAATCTCTGCTTTAAGACCTCTTATTCACCCCAAATTCTCTATTTCTGTATAACAATCATCCCAAACTTAGTGTAAAAGTGTAAATATATGAATAATTTATTTTTATTATATTAAATGGTTCTGCACATTGATTGAGCTCAGCTGGGTAGTTCTCACTTGGGAATCTCTCATGTATTAATAGTAACAATCAAACAGTGACTAAGGCTGGAGTCAGAGCATGAGAAGATTCAAACAGCTTTGTCCATCTCTAACTTTATGTGGTCTCCCTTGTGGTTTTCATGCGGGGTGCAGTCAGGGCTTCTGAAGTGTGTCCTGAGAAAAAGCACCAGGTGGAAATTGTACCACTTTTTCAACTAGCCCTAGATGGTACACAGCATCAGTCTGCCCCATCCTACTCATTAGAAATGAGTCACTAAGGCAAATCCCATTTACAGGCGGAAGCTTTTCATACCATTTCTTGATGAGAGAAGTTTCAAAGAAGGTGGTGTTGTGTTTAAACTACCACACAAGTCAATACTGGGCCTTTGACCTAGTCTTTAATGCATCCCTTCTTTCTGGCCCTCCCTTTTTTTCTTTCCATGGCTCACTGCAGGTAGAAACAGATAAAGGCTAACTGTTCATTGTTCTTTCATCCATGCTTCCCACCACTACTACATTCATTATTATAGTGGAAAACAGAGGCCAGGTAACTTGAATGATTCAATCCATCTTTAATACCAGAGCAGCAAGCAGCAGAACCCCAGAACTCTTCAATTTTCTATGAAAACAGGAAAATTAAATGACACAAACTGCTATTCCCAGAGTTGTTCAGAGGAACTGTGTGAGAGCTGGTGTGTACCCACCTCTGCAGTGGTCACACTGAGGATAAATGACCACTTACTCATGGTATGGATGTGCTGAGTCTTGGAATAACAGTGGTTTCCAGATGGTCATTCCCCAAACCTGGCTAGTGTGGACAGGGTGCTCCCCTGAGATGAAGTTCAATGTGCAAGATGTTTATTAAGAAGAGGCTTTGGAAACAGGATGTATGGAGGAAAGCCACAATGAACCCCACAAGGTGTTCTGGAAATGGAGTGACTCTTGAGAGCGGTACTGAGGGGAGCCCAGACAGCAAGGCCTTTGTAAGTGTGGCCAATGGTCATTGGGTGCCATGCCTAAAAGGGGCATGAGCTGGGTTCCTCACTGAATACACAGGGAAGATGGTCTGTTGACCCTCTCAGCAGCTGGAGCCCTTCCTTAACTGGGTCCACATAGCACATTATTACAGCAAACTGTTGTGAATCACAAATGAAATTCCAGAGATTCTGACCCAGTAGGTCTGGGGTGGGGTCATGTTTCCAAAGGGCTCCCTGTTGATTTTTATTCATAGCCACATTTGCTATATATCCTATATGGCCCTGTGGTTCTGAAGCTTTCTGAGGTCCTCCCTGGGCTGAGGGTTGGAATGTAGTGAGCATCCAAAAGTCCCACATAGCAAAAGTGAACATAAGGCCTTGATTGCACAATTCTCCCAAGTTTAGTAAATTGTCTGAGCCAGAAGTTGTGTCACTCCCACAAAGCAGAGTTGGCAGAGGGTCCCAGTTCTCACCTCTTGCAGCTGGCACACTCTGGCCAGCCTTGTGATTTCTGACAGCAGGTTCTCCTTGAGAGCCTGATGAATTGAACTTTCAGCTCACTGAATTGGCTCATTCCCCAGCTGAAGAAAACAGCCCAATTATAAACATTCAGAACTTGAGCTGGGATCAGGAGGTGGAGTTAAAGCCTCTTGCCTAAGTCCAGCCTGCAAAATTGACTTTTTCTGTCAATGAGAACATAGCTCTGCTTTCACTTCTTTTGTGTGCTTTGGCAGTTTCAGTGTGGCTATAAAATTTATCCAAGGAAAACTGGTATTTATCTTGGGTTCACTTTCCCCAGCAAAACTGATAAACAGATGGGGGTTTGCCAGGCCCCAGTTAATTTGGTTAGCACTTTATAAAATACAAATGTCACCCTATATTTCTTCAGGGATTATTTACTGCTAACTGGGAAGTTATCAGTCTGTTATATTCTAACAGGATTGTTCACACAATTTAAAGAACCCACTTCCCATTTTTTGAGAGGCACTAACCATGATAAAGGCAGGAGGCAGGGAAACCCAGAGTGGAAAGAGACTTTATAATATTGTTGGCAATACAAGAATAAAATAGCCTTGCTAGGTCTGTGGGTGCAAACACAGGACACTTATTTGTTAAGGGTTGTGGCGAAAAAAAAGGGAGAAGGGAAGAGATCAGACTTCAGACCAAATGTTCCACTCTTGTGTCTAGGATTTTTTTTCTTTGTGTCTCAGCTAAAGGCACTGGGATGATGAGAGACCTCATCCCAGCTCTGTTTACTTTGGGAACTATCAGCGGTGTATGAATAATAATGCCTCCCTCTGACCACGACTAATTGAATTGCAGCATGCAGGCAGCAGTGAGGGGGCTTTGGCTGGCCAGTCCATCACTGTGGCTTCTGAAGTAGCCATGGACAGTGATTGATGCCATGCTGCTTCCCAAAGATCATCCTTGAACACCTAAGAGCAGAGGTATGAAACTGAATTTGTGTTTCTATTAGCCAGGGCCTCCCAGAGGGGAAGTGAATGTCAGGAGTCAAAAATGGGTTTGGAGTTGAAAAGGGAGGAGGAGACAGACAGCTCCCCAACCTCCCATATCTCCCCTGATTTTAAGAGCTTTGGTCCTAGAGATGAATGAGGAAATGTCAGCCCAATGACAATGTATGCTACAGTGGTGCTGCCCTGCTGAGGCCATGCCCATTAAAAGTATCTGGGTTGTTTGGGGTGCAGCAGGAGCCTCTCCTTATCAGACTAAAATGACAAATAGGTATTTGTCTAAGAGGATGTTTTTATGTTAACACATGAGGTAGAAAGGGAGAAAGAAGATGAGAGAGAGAGAGCTGTAGAAAGCAGTTGAAAACAGAGTCTATGGCCACGTCTATATTCTAACAATACATTGCACAGGAACCTTAACATTTGTCTATCCTGGTTGTCTGTGCTGTGTTTACACAGCAGAGCCTTGCAGCTGGGACCTCAGTTCAGTTGGACTTTGTTCTCACAATAAGAAGGTGACCTCTGGTGAACTGTGATCAGGGAAGCTTACACTACCCACCCATCTCTCTGGTGGTCGGCAGACAGTGGAAGTCCTCCAATTACAGGGTCACTGGTTTCCATCTCAGTTGAATTTAGTTGGGGCAAGCCCCAACCAGATTGGCACCTTTTGATGAGAGTTTTGCATACCACCCTGGCTATTCTTGGTGGCAGGGGCTAGTTGGAACTCGGCATTTTAAAGGTGCCTCCTGGTTTCTAGAATCTCAAAATTTTAAATTCCTCCCAAACACTTTTATTAATTCTCATTAGCTCACAATGCTTTAAAACTAGCCATAGGTGTCGTTAACAACAGTTATTCTCCGAACACATTTCTCAGCTTCACTTCCCATCAAAAAATTAGATAACCTCTAATTATTCTGGCTTTACAGAAATAAAAGATATATTATTCTTATAAATAAGGTGATTTTTTAAACTTCTAAAGTGTTTCTATTTTGTACCCTGGCTGGTGTGGCTCAGTGGATTGAGTGCCATCCTGTGAACCAAAGGGATGCTGGATGGATTCCCGGTCGGGGCACATGCCTAGGTTGCAGGCCAGATCCCTAATAGGGGATGCACAAGAAACCACCACACATTGATGTTTCCCTCTTTCTACCTCCCTTCCCCTCTCTCTAAAAATAAATAAATTAATCTTTTAAAAATATATAAAATTATAAATTAAAAAAATGTTTCTATTTTGCTTATGTATTTGTTTGTATTAATTAACTGATTAATTAAATCCTGGAGAGAAAGATGGTGTGCTAAGGGAGCAGTCCCTACCCCAGGCAGCAGTAAAGTGCAGGATGCCATTTTATGCAGCCAGGCTACTGTCAGTAATTCTTAATCTATGCAGAAAAACAGTCATCTTTTCAGTATATTTTGCTAATCAACCCCATTTGAACAAGTGGGAAAGAAGATATTTTCGGGAAATGATCATTTTCCTGTGCCTATACCAAATGAGAAATATTTTCAATCCATGATATCCAGCCTGTTTTAGTCCCTGGTTTCCAATCCCCAGCTCAACCTAGTAAACAAGCAGGATGACTACTCTGGAGGGGGCCATACTACTAGGATTAAAACATGCCATCTAGAATCCCTTCACTCTTTCATACCTGATATTCATATTCACTGTTTTTATGCTTTAAATAACAAACAAAGGGAAACAGAACTGGCTCACTGTAGCACAAATTAGGGGAGAGGAAGGGTAAGGCAAAGCATTTGTTCCTTCAATTTGTATTTAGAAAATAAATATTTCAAATCCTTGCTCAGAAGATAGGCTCTTCCCTTTGGCATGCAGCAGCAGAATTTATTATGAGATAAAAGCAGAAACCAATTTCTAGAAAGACTACAGAAGACTACCTGTCTGGGCTCAGAACTGTATCCAAACCCATGTAACTGCACTCCCTTTGGCTCAGATGCCTGGAGGCAATTATGCCTCATGATTGAGAGGTTTTGAGTGGGACCACTCTGCACTGTCTTAGCCATCCTAACATTGTCCTATAAAAACTTCACACTCTGGATCTAGATGCCATCTACACACCAAAAATCCTCCACTCCATTGAAATAAGGCTCAAAGAGGTATTTAAGGAGAAAATAATCAGTGTATAAGGAAGAGCTACAAAAAAAGATAACAGATATTTCCAAAAGAACAGGAGAGTATAACGGAAAGAGAAGTGAGAATGAAAATCAAAGGTGCAATCCCATCCCGGCACAATTCCCACTGAGTAGTCTGGGTTCCCTACTTACTACAAAGTTGTGAGCAAAGGCAGGACTTCTCTTGACAACTTACAGTCTGGGGGGTGAAACCTAGATAGAAATAAGATATTCTTTTTCTGTAAAAGTCAACCACCATTAGTTACTTGAGACTCTGGAAAAATAATGACATTTTAACCTATTACTCTTTCCCATGTGCTGTGCACTGAGTACTTCCAATATTCCAAGTTCATTTCAATACTCTCAGTAGTCTAGGAAGTAGATGATATTATCATCCCCACTTTGCAGCTGAGGCACAGAGAGGTCAGATCAATGCCAGGTAGGCTAACCAAGGTGTATCCTCAAGGTCCTATGGAGTCAGCCTTAACAGAAACATTCTGCACCCCAATGCCTGCAGTGGGTATTTGGAGTATCTGAGAACATTTAGCTTTCACACTTGAATACTTTAGAAAGAGTATTTAATGATGAGCAGAATTTAAATAAAGCAGATTATGAGACACACTGAGATTGTATGGAAGGCTTCCTGCTTTCCAAGAATGCTAGGCAAAGTATAACAAAGACAAGATTCAGGTCTTCAAATGACAAGTCACCTTTTTACCTTCCATGATAGTAAGGACATTATTGGCTTCTCAAGCAATTGTTTTTCAGGCAGCTTCAAGCACAGTTGGTACAACATTTTTGAAACATTAACTATTAAAATTTAAATGAACATATACTTGTTACTTAATAATTATACTTATATGTGTATTTGTTCTATAGAAAAACACACAAAGATTTCATTCAAAGATGTTCATTGGCTTTTTATGAAATAGCAAAATTCCAAACACCAGAAATGTCCTTCCAAAGAGGACTGTTGAAGTAAATTGTATTTTATATACTAGACATTGCTGAAAGCAACAAGATGCATCTATACAACCTAAATGAAAAATCATTTGAGATATTTTAAGTGAGAAAAACTACATAAGGAGAAACATCCACTTTTTATAAATAATTGTTTTATGAAATAATAATCACACAAGCAATTCTATAAAAAAAATTCTGAAATATTTCAATCAGGAGCAGTTACCTCTGTGTTTAAGATCAGAGATGATATCAATACTTACATAGCTTAGCACAACCATTTGCAGATGCTTGTCATGTAGCAAAAAAATTGAGTTGACCAATGTGCACATTACCACCTAGGGATGAAGAAGGGGATACTTTGCCTTCTTGTTTCTGTTCTCATACCATAAACCACTGTCATTTTACAGTCCATTTAGTGCTGTGTGGGGGCATTCTTGTGCTTTCTGATGGTGGTTATCTGTTTCAAATGACCCCCAAACATAGTGCTGAAGTGCTGTCTAGTGTCTTTAAGCTCAAGAAAGCTGGAATGTGCCTTATGAAGAAAATATGTGTTACATAAGCTCATTCTGAGTTATAGTGTTGTTGCTAGTAATTTTAATAAATGAACAATATAAAAAAGTGTTTCCTTGTTTAATTAAATAGAAACACTTGTAAAATGAAGTTATATATTGATCAATTGATGAAAATATTATGACCACCAGAGTCTCCCCTAACCTTTTGTTTCCCCCCAAAGAACAATGGTTCATTATTCTCTCATTCAGTGTTTGCAGAAACTTTATTGAAGTAACTGTGAGAATCAACTCAACTTCAGTCTGAATAGTGTAATCCCATGAATGGTCTTTGGAATGTCCATCCCATCCCCACACAGCCTGCTGCCCTTATCTGAAAAACATACTCTAGGGATGCATAGAAACATATATATTAATTTAGGTACAACTTATGTAACTTTACAGAAGATTGCTATCATTTATATATTTGAAACCAAATAGCTTAACTAATTGAATCTTAACTGAATCTTAACTGAATCAATTAGTTAACTGAATCTTAGTTAATTGCCCTAAAATAGAAGTAAAACTCTTACTAAATGAAAATGCAAATTATAATTTTTATATTTGATTAAAAACTTGAGTAGCCTCCTACATACAATGTTTCATGGATTGTCAACTACCCCCACTGGCTTCATTTTTCTTTCCTCTCTAGTCTTTGTTATTTCTAACAAAAATCCAACCTTTTTTTCTAAAAAATAACATCTGTTAACTCCCACTCTGGCTTCATTTTAGGCTCCATCAGATCACATTGTGATGTGGAGTGAGCCTCTGGGCTATTGTGATGTGCTGTCTTCCAAGATACTGCAGCGGCCCAGAAGCACTAGAACTCAGGCCACGTGCTATCCAGTGACTGGTGATTGTGAGCCTGACCATCTTGGGGACTCAGAGTGACCCTAAAAGCTTTGCCCAGCTCCAGTGCTGCACCTGACTTGTGTAAGTCCTTGACTGAATTCATATTCTTTGGTTATTTTTCCTTCCCCTTTATTTGCAGAATAGACAAATTACTTAAATCCTTTGAGGATAATGAAAAACCTGAGTTGTAGTAAATTTTTTACATCTCAGAACAAGTTTTATGCAATGAATTTCTGGCAGTATCCTTCTCTCTGCACTGTGTTTAGAAAGCCAATGTCTTCCTGAGGTAGAATATATCAATAAGAATAGAATGTTCCTTTGTTGGATATTTAGATCACACACACAGCCACTACCTGATTTGGCAGAAAGTACATTTGGCTTAATTAATTCCTTAGGTCTTTCTCTTCTGATTTTCCTAGAATTCATCAGCTTGGATGACATGGATATAGAAGAAAAATGTACACCCTGCTCTACAGGTAAAAGACCTGGGATAGAATTGGCCTCAAACCGTAGCTCTGATGCTTTTTGTTTATTTTCTTCAAAACTTGATTTCACAATCAAATAATTTTCTTTCATTTGTTTTTTTCTGACTGGAATAATTATTTTTTTATATTTTGTGATAATTTTTATAGTAGCTTAACATTTTCTTTTGGAGTTCTTAGCATTTAAAACTAATTTCTAAATTTACATTTCATGAAATTTTAATATCAAATATTTTTCTACTGCATGAATTTTCCGTAACAGCATTTAAACTGTCATTCATTTATGTAATCCTTATGTTATAAATTATTAGGGATAAGCAGATATTTGTTATTACATAATGATTTATATTGTAATGATGGTGATTCTCAATTTAAACTGGAGACAGCAATTTCATCCTTGTACCTTAAAAAACAAGTGATATGAACATCAACAGAATATTAAATATTAGCCCTGTGCCATTAATAACAAGGTTTTATTTTTTTTTTTTACATTTAAAGGTCCTTACCCATGAGTTCATTACTCACGGAATCCTTATTTAGTTTCATTGATTTATATGTCTGTTTTTATGCCAGTACCATGTTGTTTTTATTACTATGACCTTGTAGCATAGTTTGATATTAGGTTGGGTGATTCTTCCTAGTGTTCTTCTTTCTCAAGATTGCTATGGCTATTCGAGGTCTTTTTGTGGTTCTGCATAAATTTTTGGAATATTTGTTCTAGTTCTATGAAATACACCATTGGTCTCTTGATAAGAATTACATTGAATCTGTAGATTGCTTTGGTTAGAATGGGCATTTTAATAAGGTTAATTCTTTCTATTCATGAATATGATATATGCTTCCACATATTTGTATCTTCTTCAATTTCTTTTAATTTTCCAAGTACAGGTTTTTTACATTCTTGGTTAATTTTTTCCTATTTACTTTATTCTTTTGGAAGCAATTGTGAATGGGATTGTTTTCTTCAGAATCTTTATTTAGGAACATGGATTGTTTTACATGTTAGATGAACACAATCATTTGATTATTGTATTAATTCCTTAAGTTGAAAAGGAGAATTACTTCATTAGACCATGACATCCTATTGTCAGCTGCTGGACATTTTCCATTACAAACAAATTATTCTCCTGCCCTGAGAGTCAACAATGTTATGATAAAAGTAGGAAAAATGAAAATGAAAAGATGTCAGTGATATGAAGTGATATCCCATGGGTGAGTTGTTTTGTTTGTGTCACAGTTTTACATGATGCCTGAGACATGACAGCTCCTCAATAGCACTAATATCTTCACTTATCAAATTATGATAGTGCTCTTTTTTCACCTATAGAATGGGGCAATATTTGCCAGACTGTGTGGCATGGGATAAATACTCAATAAAGGTTAGTTTCTTTGACTTTTTATTTGAGATGGAAATCCCCCTTCTAAATTCGCAAAATTGTAAACATTTTAAACAGAGGTTTTTATATATACAACAATATTTGCTTGATATATCCTAATATGTGGGTAGAAAAGAAGTAGCTAATGGGCAAAATTAGATTTTTATTCATTTTTTTAATAACTTAAAAAAATAAGCACTTGCAACTTCAGTATCCATTGATGGATGAATGAATAAATAAAATGTGATATACACTCAATGTGTACATACAATATATACATACAATGAAATATTATTCAGCCTTAAAAAGGAAGGTATTTCTGACACATGCTACAACATGTATGAATCTTGAAGACATTATGCTGAGTGAAAGAAGCCAGACAAAAAAGATCATATACTGTCCTGGCTGTTTTTGCTCAGTTGGTTGGAGTGTCATCTTGTGCACCAAAAAGTCATGGGTTTGATTCCAAGTTGTGAATTCAGTTCCCAGTTAGGGCACCTATGGAAGGCAACAGATCACTATTTCTCTCTTACATCGATGTTTTTCTCTCTTTCTCTCTCCATCCCTCACTCTCTAGACTCAATAAATAAATTCTCAGGTAAAGATTAAAAATAATAATAAGATAAAAAATTTATAAAGGACAAATACTGTATGATTTCACTAATATAAGGTACCTAGAGTAGTTAAAGTCAGAGACAGAAAGTAGAATAGTGGTTGCCAGATGCTGGGGGAAGAGGAAAAGAGGAACTGTTGTTTGTTGGGGACAGAGGTTCACTTTTGAAAGATGAAAAATTTCTGAAGATTCATTGCATAACAATATGAATTCATTAAACATTGCTGAACTGTGCACTTAAAAATGATTAAGATGATAAATTTTATGTTATCGGTATTTTACTACATTTAAAAGTTGTTAGAAAGTGATCAGAAAGTTATGGAATCTTCCCAGGATGTTAATAAGAAGATGGGAAGGGCCATCAAATGGAGCACAGTTGGAAGCAGGGATTAAAAATAAAGAAAATATTTCTATGTTTAAAAAAAAATACAAGTACTTACTGAGTACCCACTATATTCTAGTCATGGAGGACACAGCCCACTGTCAGGTGGGCATGACGACATGTGAATGAAGCAGTCATTATGGAAGAACAATTGTAACTGCTCTAATCACAGTACCAAGGAAGAGCTTTGAAAATGAGGAGGGTTATTTGAAAATACAAAGAGGTCATGCATGAATACTAGTCAATAAGCCCTTTTCCACACTGCCTCAGCCTAACCTGAGTGACTCCCTCTTTGCCAATGCTGCCATTATTAATGTGGAACTTACAGAAAGTCTGAGCCAGAAGAGAGTTAAGAGAGTATCAAAGCCTGCAGTGCAACCTTCTTCCCCTTACGGGTAAGAAGGTGGTGGATGGCTCAAATGGCTCTTTACTCACTGTCCAGGGTATTTCCCACTACTTTACCTCCAGCCCTTTCCCAGTTTCTCACACTTCTCTAAAGATCAAATATCCCTATCTTTCTCTCTGCCTGGGGAAGTTTATTTATTTTATTTTATTTTTTAATATATTTATTGATTATGCTATTACAGTTGTCCCATTTCCCCCCCTTCACTCCAGTCCATCCTGCCCACCCCCTCCCTCCTACATTCCCCCCACTATAGTTCGTGTCCATGGGTCATACTTATAAGTTCTTTGGCTTCTACATTTCCTATACTATTCTGACCCTCCCCCTGTCTATTTTCTACCTATCATTTATGCTACTTATTCTCTGTACCTTTCCCCCATCTCTCCCCCTCCCACTCCCCTGTTGATAACCCTCCATGTGATCTCCATTTCTGTGGTTCTGTTCCTGTTCTAGTTGTTTGCTTAGTTTGCTTTTATTTTTGTTTTATGTGTAGTTGTTAATAACTGTGAATTTGCTGTCATTTTTACTGTTCATATTTTTGATCTTCTTTTTCTTAGATAAATCCCTTTAACATTTCATATAATAATGGCTCGGTGATGATGAACTCCTTGAACTTGACCTTATCTGAGAAGCACTTTATCTGCCTTTCCATTCTAAATGAAAGCTTTGCTGGATAGAGTAATCTTGGATGTAGGTCCTTGCCTTTCATGACTTTGAATACTTCTTGCCAGCCCCTTCTTGCCTGTAAGGTCTCTTTTGAGAAATTAGCTGACAGTCTTATGGGAACTCCTTTGTAGGTAAGTGTGTCCTTATTTCTTGCTGATTCTAAGATTCTCACCTTCTGTTTAATCTTAGGTAATGTAATTATGATGTGCCTTGGTGAAGTTTATATTTAAGAGAAAGTTTTCTAAATGATCAGAGGGTTCATTAAATGAGAGATGGATGATTTAAATTGAATAGCTGAAACAGGTGACTCTCACAGGTTTGGGCATAAAAATTTCAGGATGAAAAATCTATAAGCAACAATTATTTTTTTCTAGCATTTTCCAAATGATAAAAATTAGTTTGAATAGGAAAAAAAGGCCCATGTTATTACTGACAGTTCCATAATCCTTGGTTTTTATATTGGCCTGACTTCATGGATGCCCCCATATCATTCTGAGTGACATCTTTTCCTAACAATGGAGCCCTTTTGGTTATCTTGGCATAGCAGACCAGAATCCATGGTTTAGCAGCTACTGCCAGCATCTCTCAGCCGATGACTGACAGGAGTTGGTGGTAAATACCCCAACTCCCTTACTCCTCAGTTGGAATAACCAGAGACATATATTCCATACTGTCCCCAGAGGTCCCCAGTGGCATGAGGCTTCAGTGGCTATGGTGGTATTTTGTATTTGAACGCTCCCTGCATTGGTTATCTTTCCTCCCTCTAAACTCCCAGGGTTTCCTGGAGCAACCTTCCAAATGAATGACTTGCCTAGAATTCTCATCTTAGTCCTATTCTGTCCTCCATCAGACTCTGACACCCTTACCAATTATTTTCATAGAGCTTATAAATTTCTCTTGTTTGAAACAAAACCATCCAAAAATGGAAGCCACATACAGAAACAATGAAGGCAGACTATCTCAATCTCCAACTTTCCAGATGTTTTCATTCAAATAGCCAGTCAAAGTTCCAGGGTTTCCTTATTAGAGCACGTTTACTCAACCTTGGTATAGACACAGAAATCCCTGACAACCCAGTATGCATGACAATTTCAGGTCTGTGTATACTCCATAACTTCACTGCTCTATAAATTTTTCACAGGAAAATCAATGTCTGCCTGTATATTTATTTGTTTGTTTTTTGAGGTCAAGAGGACTATCTGTGTTTATTAACTCAGTCTGGCTTGCATATATATTGCAGATAAGGACAAATCAGGATGCTACTCACAATGCTTTCTCTTTTTTTGCTTTCCTATTTCTTAATATTTCTTGCCCTGGAGGGAAATAGAGAGGAGAGACAAAGGAGGGGAAATATGTAACTTACATTTTTTAAAAGCAGATATAATTACCTTTACAAGGAAGCTATTATGTAAAAATTATAATGTGATTTGTCTTCTTAAAAAAGAGTGAAGCATCCCTGCCTCTTTTTCAAATAATAAGAATGGAAAGGAAGAGAAGAGAAAAGATATAGGGTTGAACTGTACACTCAAAATAAACTGATAAATTCCCATGACGTCAGATTATAAAGCAGTCTCCAAGATGGAGCCACTAGTGCCACCAAGCAAAAGCTGCTGCTCCCTTATTCCAGAGTGGGCAATAGGAATAGAAAGTGTCAAATGCTTCAGATTTAGATTCAATAAATACATGTTGAATATGCCCCTCTGATCTAGATATTCTGTGAATATAAAGAGAACAAAAATATTTTTATTCAAGAATCACACAGTTTGGTAGGGAAAATAAATCAAAATATGCAAAAATAAATGCAAATAATACAACATTTTAAAATAAAGAAATATATATCTATTTCTTTGTGTGTATGTGTGTGTGTGTGTGTGTATAAGCAAGGTAACAGAGCTGAGAGGTTTAATCCAACTGGAGAGATTAGGAAAGTTTTTCTAGACAGTCTCTCCAGGGATAGGTTTTGGAGGATGAAAGGAGTTGGCAAAGTGAAGAATGTGGGGAAGGGCATTTTCAGCTGAGGGAGCAGCACGTACCGAAGAGCAGTGCAATTCAGGTGCTACATAAAGACTGCTGATAAACAACAATGACAGCATCCAAGCCCTACCTACAAATCTAAAAATGATGCCATAAATAGTGTTTTAGAAAATCTGTAATAGTGCTGGGAAATAAAGGGTAAAATTTGGAGGGAGTGGTGGGGTGAAAGTGCAGGCAACTGTAATTGAGCAACAATAAAGTAATTTAAAAATAAAATAAAATAAAAAGTAAGAGGCAAAATCTCAGTGGACCTGAAATGTTAAAGAATCCTAGTAAGATAGAATAGAAATAAAATCAGTTGATAAAGGCAGACTACCACCAAAAGCAAAGGCAGAAAAGGTCTTTTGTAAAACAGAGACTAGATCTTTTTCAGGATTCCAACCTCTTAGGCAGCTCACAGAAGGGATCAAAGAAGTCCAGGGCCACCCAAAGTGATAGTTTGGGAGACTAAGAGCAGCCCCACCCCTAGTGGTCTGACTTGTGTTGCACAGCAGCCAGCACTTAGAGCTGGAAGCAGTGAGGGCAGAGCCCCAGCTCAAAATATGGGTAAGGCCTGTGGAGCTGTTGATGCACATGAAGAGCCCAATATCTTCAGTCTCACAGAAGCTCTGGCCCACATTCCAGTCAGTAGAATGTCCCACCCACCTTTCTCCAACAGTGGAAGCAGTTGGAGCAGTTAGGCTGATTCAAACATAGGCTAATAAGGAATACCAAATATGAGAAAAACAGACAATTAGGAATCATCTAATATGATTAAATAATAGTGTAAATGTAAAGACTCCATAAAGAAAACTTCCAGGCAAATGTGTTGACTCAACAACCCTTTGTACTGCCTAAATTTTTTCTGTATGGTTTAAAAGGGAAGAGTTAAGGAAAGAGATTTAATAGGGATCCAGAGATTGGTATTAGTCATGGTATTGACTCCGCAAAGATTCGTCAGAATTTGTAGACTAGATGAGTTGCCAAGAGTAAGTTGTCTTATATTTGGTGAAAAAAAAATCAAACATATGTGCAAATGAATGTGTTAAGATAGGATGGAATGGGATTGGTTCTGGCCAAGATGGAGGCATGGGTAGAAACCCTTTGCTTCCTCACACAACCAAAAGGAAGATAACAACCAATCTAAAATCAATAAACAACCAGAAGTGTCAGAAAATCAAACTGCATGGAACTCTGACAACCAAGGAATTAAAGAAAGAGTCAACCAGCCCAAACAGACTGGTAATACCCCAGACAGAGAGAAATTGCAGCAAGGTGGCGGACTGTGTGGGTGGAGCTGGCTAACTAGTAAAACTGATACTCAGAGCTGACTGTAGACTATGGTGGGGGTTGCCACGGTGGGAGAAACTCCCAGTGTTACACAAGGGATCTTTGGAAAGTGGGCTAGAGTGGAGCAGGCCAGCTGCATTGTTACCTCTCTGGCCAACCCCCATAGGCAGCATCCACTGCAGCAAGGAGGGTTGCCTTGTCCTGGTGAATACCTAAGACCCTGCCCCCTTACAACTTAACATGTGCCCTGAGACAAAGAAATAGGGCCAAAATGAAAGAACGGAGCAAAACCTCAGAAAGAGAGCTAAGTGATAAGGAGATAGCCAACATATCTGATGGTGAATTTAAAGCCCTAGAAATCAAAATGCTCACAGAACTGATTGAGCTTGGTCACAAAATGAAAAAAACAAATGAAAGATACCCAAAATGAAATAAAGCAAAATATTCATGGAACTAACAGTGATAAGACTCAAATCAATGATTTGGAACAAAAGGAAAAAATAAACATCCAACTGGAACAGAATGAAGAAACAAGAATTTGAAAAAGCACAGAGACTCTTACAAACCTCTGGGATAACTTGAAATGTTCCAATATCTGAATTATAGGGTTGCCAGAAGGAGAAGAGGAAGACCAAGAAATTGAAAACTTATTTGAACAAATAATGAAGGAAAACTTCCTTCATTAATCATTAAGTTACCAAAGATTAAAGACAAGGAGAGAATCTTAAAAGCGGCAAGAGGGAAGGAGTTACCTACAAAGGAGTTCCCATTAGGCTATCAGTTGATTTCTCAAAAGAAACCTTGAAGGCAAGAAAAGGCTTGAAAGAAGTATTTGAAGTCATGAAAGGCAAGGACCTAGATCCAAGGTTAATCTATCCAGCAAAGCTATCATTTAGAATGGAAGGGCCGATAAAGTGCTTCCCAGATAAGGTCAAGGTAAAGGAGTTCATCATCACCAAGCCCTTATTACATGAAATAATAAAGGGTCTTATCTAAGAGAAAGAAGATGATCAAAAATATGAACAGTAAAATGACAACAAACTCAAAACTATCCACAACTGAACCTAAAAAGAACAAAACAAAAGCGAATTAAGCAAACAAGTAGAACAGGAACAGAATCACAGAAATGGAGATCACCAGATGGAGGGTTATCAGAGGGGAAGGAGAGAGGGGAAAATGGGGGAAAAGGTACAGGGAAGAAGATGCATAAATTATAGGTACAAAATAGACATGGAGAGGTTAAGTATAGTATAGGAAATAGAGAAGCAAAAGAACGTATATGTACGACCCATGGATATGAATTAATGGAGGGGTATGAAAAAAATGGCACAACTCTAATGGCATAATCAATAAAATATATTTAAAAATAAGTAAATAAATGTTTGTTAATTGTGTGTATTTGTTATGTCTCTTGATCTCTTTTCATATCTGAAATCATCCTCTTTTTTTCCCTATGGTATTATCTTGTTGAAGTTACTAGACCTATAGAGTGTCACACTCTGGATTTACCTAACTGTGCCCTCTTGGTGTCCTTTAACCTGATTTCCCAACCCCCCACATGACCCATTAACTGGGGAGATTGAATACAAAGGCCTCATTAAATATGTTACTTTTGAGATTACACCATCCAAAAACTTATATAATATCCACTAAGGTACTTTCATGGAATCTAAGGTTGATCTGTGTGTTCAAGTGAAAGTTTACATTTGGAAGTATAGGAGGCATTTGTAGCTGTTATATTTTATGTATTTTTAAGAAAGAAAATGGGGGGACGGGAAGATGGCGGCAACATAGGTGGGAGCGGAATCCACTTCCCCGCAACGCCAGGGAAATACCTAGCTGGTCTGAGGAGCAGAGCGAACAGCCAACAGTATTCCAGCATATACGAAGATCAGAGACCAAAGATAGAGGACATTGAAAGATCTGACGGTAAGAAGAGTGCTCAAGGACAATAAGGTCCCCGGGAACCGGGACCGTGCGGTACAAGGGCGGCAGAGGCGCCAGCCCTGGCGCAGGGGCTGCTGCAGGAGTCTTGGGAGAGGGCCAGGCTGCGCTGTGAGCAGCCAGGTGCTTGATTGGACCAGGGGGGCTTGAAAAGGAGGAATTTCTCAAAAAGAAAAAGAAAATAGAGACACTCAGGGGCTAGTTAGAGAACTCTCGGTGGTGGCCGAGGCCTCTGGCGCCCCTCCCCCCTCCGCCCCTGGACTGCGAACGCGGAACTCGGGATAAACAGCACCGGTGCTCACCTGAGGTCCGGTTGCGCGAGGTCGCGCGCGCGCAGATTAGCGAACAGGGCCCGTACATGAAACCCCGGAGGGACGCCCACACCTGAAACCTCCGAGATCATTTGGAGCAGAGGCTAGCTGCTCCACCCACAGACCCAAAACCTCGGAACCGAGTACCGCGTGATTTGGTCCCAGGGCGGCCCCGCCCACCCGAGAGTCTCAAGCCCCGGGCGGCTGGATCAGGCCCCCAAGCATAGAGCCTCTGGCTCGGCGGCGGGCTGTGCGCTCACCAAGCGTAGGGCCGGCTGGATGCGCGTTTCCCAAGCACAAAGAGGCTGGCGAGTGTCGTAACACCAAGGCGGCTGAACCAGCAGCTTGCGGCACGCCAGCCTCCCTAGCCTGGGCGGCTCGATCGGTCGGCCGGCTGCGCGCTCAGAGCCCAAATAACGTCACAAACCCGAAGCGGCTGGATTCCCCTGCTGCGTGCGCACGCGTCCCGAGCCAAAGCGGCTGGAGCGGCCTCTCGCCTGTCCCAAGAACAAAGCTGCTGGATTAGCTAATCAACGGCCTGATTACCTGCCAGGGACCACACCTACAAAACAGTGAAGAGTGTGACCCAGGAAGGAAGAAAAGTGAAACCAATCCTTCCAACCACCCCCTCCCGTTGCACAGACAGGACAACAGCAGAAATAACCTGAACGGTTTAAAGCCAACAGAAGATTTTTTTTTCCCTTTTTTTTTGTTTTCCTTTTCCTTTCCCCCTGAACTCCTTCTTCCTCTCTCTCTCTTTTTTTTCTTTCATTCCTTCTTCCTCCCATCCTTTACCATTTTTATGTCTTCTTCCTGCCTTCTTTTATCTATTTCTATGTTTTAATTTTTGTTAAAATTCCTTCTTATCTTGCCTCCGACCTTTCTTTAATCCTTCTTCCCTCCTTCCTTCCTTTCCTCCTTTCCTATTTCCTTTTTCCCTCCTTCCCATCTTTGGTTTTTTTTTTTTTTCTTTTTTCCTTTTCTTTCTCCCCCCCTTTCTATTTTTCCCACAGGTGCGACAACAAAACCTGGAGTGCTGAAAAGACTAGAGTTAGACCGTGTTAAACACATAAACGTCAGCTCAAGACCAGCGAGCACAGGAGAGTAAGGAGACAGCACCACCGAATCCCATTGGCATTCTACCATAGAAGTTCATATCATAAACCCAGGGATTCAGAACAAAGCAATTTAAGAAGCAGAGGCCAACAAGAAGAGCCTCACAAACAATGGGAAGACAAAGAAACAATTCCCAAATGAAAGGAAAGGAGGAAGTCTCAGAAAGAATACTAACCGAAAAAGAGGCAAGTCAACTATCAGATACTGAGTTCAAAGCAATGGTCATCAGGAAGCTCACTGAGCTCTCTGAGCTCAAAGAGAACTACCAGAAACTACAAGGAAACTACAATGAACTCACTGCAAACTATATCAACATGAAAAAGGAAATAGAAAATATCAACAAGAGCCAAGAGGAAATGAAGAATACAATTTCTGAATTGAAGAACACAGTAGAAGGAATGAAAAGCAGACTTGATGAAGCAGAGGATCGGATCAGCGAGCTGGAAGATAAAGTAGAAAAAAACACCCAGAAGGAGCAAGAAAAGGACAAGAGGCTCAGAAAGAATGAAGAGGCAATAAGGGAAATGCAGGACAACATGAAATGTAACAATATCCGTATAATAGGAATACCAGAAGGAGAAGAAGAAGAGCAAGGGATAGAAAACCTGTTTGAAAAAGTAATGATGGAAAATTTCCCTAATCTGAGGAGAGAAAAAGTCACCCAAATCCAGGAATCACAGAGAGTTCCAAGCAAGAGGAACCCAAAGAGACCCACTGCAAGACACATCATAATTAAAAAGGCAAATTTCCAAGACAAAGAGAGGATCTTAAAGGCAGCAAGGGAGAAAAAGGAAGTAACATACAAGGGAGCCCCAATAAGGTTAGCAACTGACTTCCAATGGAAACGCTCCAAGCCAGAAGAGAATGGCAAAAAATATTCCAAGTAATGAGAACCAGAGGCCTCCAACCAAGACTACTTTACCCAGCAAGGCTCTCAATCAAGATAGAAGACCAAATAAAGAGCTTCCCAGACAAAAGAAGTCTAAAAGAATACAGCTCCACCAAACCAGCTCTGCAAGAGATGCTAAAGGGACTGCTTTAAGGAAAGGAAGGAAAAGAGAAAGACAGAGGAACACAGGTAGGAAATAATGGCAATGAATAACTACCTATCGATAATAACCTTAAATGTAAATGGATTAAATGCTCCAATCAAAAGACATAGAACAGCTGAATGGATAAGAAAACATGACCCACACATATGCTGCCTACAAGAAACCCATCTCAGGACAAAAGACTTACACAGACTGAAAGTGAAGGGCTGGAAACAAATTTTCCAAGCAACCGGACAGGAAAAAAAAGCAGGGGTAGCAATACTCATATCAGACAAAATAGACTTCCAAAGAAGGGCCATAAAGCGAGACCCAGAAGGTCACTTCATAATACTCAAAGGAAGAATCCACCAAGAAGACATAAGCATTATAAATATATATGCACCCAACATAGGAGCACCCAAATACATAAGGAAAATCTTGGAGGATTTCAAGAAAGATATTGACAGCAACACAATTATAGTAGGGGATTTTAACACCCCACTATAAAAAATGGACAGGTCTTCCAAACAAAAGATTAACAAAGATATTGTGTCACTCAACAATACCCTAGAGGAAATGGACTTAACTGATATATACAGAGCTTTTCATCCCAAAGAAGCAAAATACACATTCTTTTCAAGTGTCCATGGAACTTTTTCAAAGATAGACCACATGATAGGACACAAAGCAACCCTCAACAAATTCAAGAAAATTGAAATCATATCAAGCATCTTCTCTGACCACAAGGGTCTGAAACTAGAAACCAACCCCAAGGGTAAAAACCCAAAACACTCAAAATCATGGAGACTGAATAGCATGCTATTAAACAATGAATGGGTCAAGAACGAGATTAGGGAAGAAATCAAAAACTTCCTGGAAACAAATGAAAACGAACTCACAACAACCCAAAACCTATGGGACACAGTAAAGGCAGTCCTGAGAGGGAAGTTCATAGCAATACAGGCCTACCTTAAGAAGTTAGAAACAGTTCAAACAAACAACCTAACCCTACGCCTACAAGAACTGGAGGAACAACAACAAAGACAGCCCAGAGCAAGCAGAAGGAAGGAAATAACCAAGATCAGAGCAGAACTAAATGACATAGAGACTAAAAGCACAATTGTAAGGATCAATGAATCCAGAAGCTGGTTCTTTGAAAAGATAAACAAAATCGACAAGCCTTTAAGTAGGCTTATCAAGAAGAAAAGAGAGAGGATCCAAATAAACAGAATTAGAAATGAAAGTGGAGAGATTACAACTGATACCACAGAAATACAAAGGATCGTAAGAAATTACTATGAAGACCTATATGCTAAGAAATTTGAAAACCTAGATGAAATGGACACATTTCTAGAAAAATATAATCTTCCAAAACTGACTGAAGAAGAAGCAGAAAACCTGAACAGACCAATATCAGCAAAGGAAATTGAAGCAGTCATCAAGAAACTCCCATCACACAAAAGCCCTGGACCAGATGGTTTCACAGGAGATTTCTACAAAGCATTTAAGGAAGAACTAACCCCTATCCTTCACAGACTATTCGAAAATATCCAAACTGATGGAAGACTCCCAAACTCTTTTTATGAAGCCAACATCATCCTAATCCCAAAACCAGATAAAGACACAACGAAGAAAGAAAACTTCAGGCCAATATCGCTGATGAACATAGACGCTAACATTCTCAACAAAATATTAGCAAACCGCATCCAGCAATATATTAAAAAGATCATCCACCATGACCAAGTGGGATTCATCCCAGGGATGCAAGGATGGTACAATATTCGCAAATCAATAAACATAATACATCACATCAACAACAGCAAAGACAAAAATCACATGATCATATCAATAGATGCGGAAAAAGCGTTCGATAAGATACAGCACCCATTTCTGATAAAAACACTCAGCAAAGTGGGAATAAAGGGAGCAGTCCTCAACATAATAAAGGCCATATATGAGAGACCTACAGCCAACATCACATTCAATGGACAAAAACTTAGAGCTTTCCCACTAAGATCAGGAACAAGACAAGGATGCCCTCTCTCACCACTCCTATTCAACATAGTATTGGAAGTCCTAGCCACAGCAATCAGACAAGAGAAAGCAATAAAAGGCATCCAAATTGGAAAGGAGGAAATGAAACTGTCACTGTTTGCAGACGACATGATAGTGTACATGGAAAACCCTATAGACTCCACTCAAAAACTACTCGACCTAATAAATGAATTTGGCAAAATAGCTGGATACAGGGTCAATACCCAGAAATCAAAGGCATTCCTGTATACCAACAACGAAACTGCAGAAACACAAATCAGGAAAAAAATCCCATTCGATATAGCAACAAGAAAAATAAAGTACCTAGGAATAAACCTAACCAAGGAGGTAAAAGACCTGTACTCAGAAAACTACACAACACTGAAGAAAGAAATTAAGGAAGATACAAACAAATGGAAGCATGTACCATGTTCATGGATTGGAAGAATTAACATCATCAAAATGGCCATACTACCCAAAGCAATTTATAGATTCAATGCAATCCCTATTAGAGTACCCATGACATATTTCACAGATATAGAACAAACATTGCAGAAATTCATATGGAACCATAAACGACCTCGAATAGCAGCAGCAATTTTGAGAAAGAAGGACAAAGCAGGAGGTATCACAATACCTGATATCAAACTGTATTACAAGGCCACGGTAATCAAAACAGCCTGGTACTGGCATAAAAACAGGCACATAGACCAATGGAACAGAATAGAGAGCCCAGAAATAAACTCAAATCTATACGATCAATTAATATTTGACAAAGGAGGCAGGAGCATAAAATGGAGCAAAAACAGTCTCTTCAACAGATGGTGTTGGGAGATCTGGACAGCTACGTGCAAAAAAATGAAACTCGATCACCAACTTACGCCATACACGAAAATAAACTCAAGATGGATAAAAGACTTAAATATAAGCCGTAACACCATAAAAGTCCTTGAGGAAAACATTGGCAGGAAAATCTCAGACATTCCACGCAGCAACATCCTCACAGACACATCCCCTAAAGCAAGGGACATAAAGGAAAGAATAAACAAATGGGACCTCATCAAAATAAAAAGCTTCTGCATGGCTAAAGAAAACAGCACCAAATTACAAAGAGAACCAACAATATGGGAAAACATATTTGCCAATGATACCTCAGACAAGGGCCTGATCTCCAAAATATATAAAGAACTCACACGACTCCACTCCAGGAAGACAAACAACCCAATTAAAAAATGGGCAAAGGACTTGAACAGACACTTCTCCAAGGAAGACATACAGAAGGCCCAGAGACATATGAAAAGATGCTCAGCATCACTAGCCATCAGAGAGATGCAAATTAAAACCACAATGAGGTATCATCTCACACCAGTCAGAATGGCCAACATAAACAAATCCACAAACAAATGTTGGAGAGGATGTGGAGAAAAGGGAACCCTAGTGCACTGTTGGTGGGAATGCAGACTGGTGAGGCCACTGTGGAAAACAGTATGGAATTTCCTCAGAAAACTAAAAATGGAACTGCCCTTTGACCCAGTAATTCCGCTGCTGGAATTATACCCTAAGAACACTGAAACACCAATCCAAAAGAAGCTGTGCACCCCAATGTTCATAGCAGCACAATTTACAATAGCCAAGTACTGGAAGCAACCGAAGTGCCCATCAGCAAACGAGTGGATCCAAAAACTATGGTATATTTACACAATGGAATTCTACGCAGCAGAGAGAAAGAAGGAGCTTATACCCTTTGCAACAGCATGGATGAAACTGGAGAGCATTATGCTAAGTGAAACAAGCCAGGAAGTGAGGGACAAATACCATATGATCTCACCTTTAACTGGAACAGAAGCAATAGAAGGAAAAAGCAAACAAATTATAACCAGAGTCATTGAAGTTATGAACAATCTAACAATAGCCAGGGCAGGGATGGGGGGTGGGGGCGGGGACAGTGGGTAGAGGGGATTACAGGAACTACTATAAAGGACACATGGACAAAACCAAGGGGGAGGGTGGAGAGGGGGGAGGGAGGTGGGTTCAGCTGGGGTGGGGTGGAGGGATGGGGAGAAAAGGCACACAACTGTAATTGAATAACAATAAAAAAATAGTTATAATTCATAAAAAAAAAGAAAAAAAAACAAAATATTACAATTTTCGATGAAATAATGAAGATTGGTGTGTTTTAGGGGAAATGAGAGCTTCCAGCCATCCTTTAAGTATGAAAGAGTTGGGTCAAAGACATTCAAAGAATTCTTTCAGACTAAGAGTAAGCATATTTTGACTGTTGCTTTCTTATTTTTCCTTTGTCTTTCTCGTTGATGACGATGGAGGTAAGCAGGTTTCACCTATAGTTACCAATCATTCCTCACCCTGGGACACGTGCTTCCCTGGGCTTCCTGGAACCAAGGCTGAGCTTTTATTCTGAATCCATGGCCTTTTCTTCTCAGGCTTCTTTGTAATCATCTTTCTTCACTATCCCCTGTGTATTATTTTTACACAGAGCTATTTTAGGTCCTTGTTTGTTCTCTCTGGACGAGAGGGGGGAGGGAAGTGGGTTCACCTGGGGTGGGGTGAAGGGATGGGGAGAAAAGGCATACAACTGTAATTAAATAACAATAAAAAAAAAAAAAGAAAATGAAAAAAAAAAAAGAAAGAAAATGGATAAATTTTACCACATCAACATTTGAAAATTGGTAATGACACATATCCCCCTTAATAAAATTAAGACAAATGACATACTGGGAGAAAATATTTTCAAAATATAGAACAAATTACTTATCTGAGGCATCAATAACTGCAAAGAAGGAAGAAAATTCAACTAATGTCAAGCAACAAAAAATAAAGAAAAATAAGTAATAGAAATGTAAGCAAAGGTGGATAACAGGATAGAGAGTCAAAGAGAAGTACAAAAAATAATTGTCAATAAAAGTATGAAAGGGTGCAATTTCAGTAATAGTCAGGGAGAAAATTAAAATCTGAAGATATTTTACCCGTAAATTTTAGTTTGACTCTAACATTTACTCATTTATCTGAAGATATTTTTATGTTCCAAACTTACACCAGGTCTAATTCTAGGTGTAGCTGAGAACAAAGTAGGTGTTCTATTTTTGAGAAACATGCATGACTGAGCAGATAGTAGTCAATAAATAAGTAAACAAATGCAAGGACAAGTTAATATCAGATAATGACATCTTTACAAATAAACAAATTACTTAGTAGCCCAGAGTGAGGATTAGATGAATTATAAAGGAAAGGCTTCACAGGACGAAAGATGTTGCCAACTATGTGATGGGGATGGTATTGGGGTGGGCATAGTGTGAGAAAAACTTTTCTGAGTAAAGAGCTGGGCAAAGATCCAAAGACCAGAACAAATCCTCCATTTCATAGGAGTAAGAGGCCAGTGTACCCAGAGCACTGTGGATGGTGCAGCATGTGCCACACTACATCATGTCAGAATTTACATAATATATCCACTTATCAATAGGAGGGTAGAAGTGAAGTTCAACAGCAGAATGGGACCAGACCAGATAAGAATCAACAGCCATTTTAAGAAAGTTAGATTTGATGAAAAACACTGCAAGAATCCCTGTGAACTTTATAACAGATGAAAGATGTGATCTAATTTTTTAAAAAAATCATTCTGGGATTATGTGAAAAAGATACTGAAGGTGGAAGAATGGAAGTAGGGAGACCAGTTAGGAGCTGAAAAGGAGTGAATGGGCACAGGTCATATTTTGAAGGTAGAGCCTCAGAAAGTCTTGCCAATTGGATGAATAAATGAGAGAAAAGGTGGAGCCAAAGATGTCTTCAGGTTTTAGTTTGAGTAACTGGTTGAATGGTGGTGCCATTGACTAAAATGAGGAAAAAGTTGTGGAGAGAAGTAGAGCTCCTTGGAGTGATTTACATATGACTGCTGGCTGATGAAGCTACTAAACGCATCAGCAAGGGAGAGAAATAATCAGACTGCCATTTTTAAAGAATGACTTGATGAAGAATGGGCCTGGAGATGAATGTAAGGGCTCTTAAAACAATCTGTGGGATTCAATAGTGAGACTTAAAGCTAAGGTCATGGGAAGGGTGAGGAGGAGAGTATAGTTTTTGGAGAAATGAATAAATGTAGGGTAAGGCACACTGCTGGGCCTGGAGGTAAAAGAGGCTTCCTTTACCTGAAGAACTGAAGTGATTTGATAATGTGTCTCAGTATTGAACTTTGTTCTTCAGTCTTTGAGTGTTTCAATAGTAAGATAAGGAAATACCAACCAGGGACTAAAATCCCAGTGTTGTGACCATTATACATTGTGAGCTGTGTAATGGTACAGATGGACATGGAAATAGTAAGCACCAGTTAATCTACCTTATAATGCCACTCCTTTGTTATATCTCAGCTGGAGAAATTTCAGTTTTATTATCTATCAACAATGAATATTCTTTTCCTCATTGTACAATTATACAATGCTCTGTTTCCACTCTAATTTGTATTCTGACTAGACTAAATATGGGATGTTACAACTCTTAGTAACATACTACATAACTCAGAGTGTCACATAGTCCTCAGATCAAGGGTTAACCAGATACTGAAATACTGTTAGCGTGGTTTTCTTTTATAACCAGAAAAAGATGTTTGAAAGGTGTAATATCATTTACTGAACGTACATCCCTACATTCTACATCTCCTGGGTATGAGATAATTTATACAGCAGTATTTCTACATGTGTTATTCTAAGATCAGACATACCAGAATGACCTGGATTGTTTATTTGTTTTCTATAGAATTTTCCACCTCCTAAAATAAGCTGCCATTCCTTTGTTTTTCTGACAGAGTTACAGTTTACAGCACTTCTTAATCGTGTTTTGTTTGCTTTAACCCAGAATCTCATGAGACTAGTACATATTTTTTCTCTAGTAACTTACACATCTTTTGCATTCTGTGAAGCACACATTTACCAAAATGAATGTGCATAGATAAAGAATAGCCATATCTTTAGTAAGCATGACTGACCCAAAGAAAAGGTCATAATTTTGCTTACTTTGCTTTCTAAATTGTAAGAACTGATCATTTTCTAGAGAAAGGAAATAAGTGTGCATGACCTCTCCAGTATGGTCAAAGCTGCCTGTCTGTCACAGTAATAAAGTATTAGAAAGGGCAAGTTAACAGGAATAAACATATTAATAATAAATTATACAGAATAATGCAATTTTTTGGTAATCTCATCTCACTCTCACTTTAAAGGTGTTGGAACTGAGGCTAAGAGCAAACAAAACTAACAAGTGGCATTCCTGGGAATGGAACCCAAGTGTCTTACTTTCTGGCCCAATGTCCTTCCCATGCAATGACTCTTCCTCCTTCGTACTTTGAGTAATACTGGCCCTGGTTCAAAAAGAAAGGCTTTGATAGCGAGATAAAGCAGTGAACCTGACACAGCCTCAAAGCCAGAGGAGAATGGATTAAAGAAATAAGGATGTAACTGAGGCAGGTAGTTTGATTTGTGTATAATCAAAGACACTGCTGCTACTGCCCCAGCCACCTAGGCTCTTAGAAGTTCAGTGAGAAGTCTGGCACTTCCAAGTGCCAATTCCTAAATTCCTTTGCTTGAGGACTTTAGTTGCTGGAGTCAGCTCTTCCTAAAGGTGCTACTGGCTAGAATAGCTAAGGAATTAATGTTCCTGGGAGCAGTCCAAGACCAAACGCAGAGGAGTGGATAAACACCACAGCTCTCTAGCCCTTGGTTGGGGTTGACTCTGAGACAGGTTTCAAGGAGATTCTGAGAAGTCCCCAGAAGGATTTATCTCCTTTGCCAACATTGGTGACTGGCTTGATGACTCTTTTTACAAACTGCCTTCCTGTCTCACTCTCCCCATTCCCCGAGTTGTGTTCCCCGGGACCATCCCCTAAATAAACTATTTGCATGTGAACCCTTGATTTTGATCTGATTCTTAGGGAACGCAAGTCAGACAATAGGACTTGACCCACATGTCTCCTTAGATTTGGACTGAGTAAGGTTAGTAGCAAGGGCTAGGCACCATGAAAGCTGAAGTTCTTTTGGAGTGCACTCTAGCTCATGAGTTTCCTGATTTCCAGTTGGGTAAGTGTGATCCACTTCTGCATCCCTTCCAACTTGGCACATCCACTGCCGGAGCAGAGAGCATAGGGGTAAACATGACATTTTCCTCATGCTCAGCAAGACAGGAAGTTCATTAAATTTAGTAAAAAAATCTTTGCCTTTAAGTGCCAGTTGGTGATCTATTTTCTCCTTCTGTTTAGATTTTTGAGAGTGTAGGTGCTAACCTCTGAAATCCAACCCAAAACCCCAAGTGAAGTCCTGTTGATAAATCAACAAAAGCCCTGTTTGCACAATGCAAGCCAAATGTAAATCCCTTATCCTTAAGAGTGAGTCTAATGATCATTTTTCAATGTTATGAAAGGGGCCATGTCAAGGCATCTTACTAATTCTCACTTTGGCTTCTAAAAAACATCCTCTCACTGACTTCCTTCAAAGAAAATCCACAGATAAATAAAACCTCTAAAGGAACACCAAGGCAGTAAACACATCTGAGGGGAAAGAAAAATTGCTTGAAGATGCAAATGGCAGGCATATTCCCCTCTTACCTCTACGTTTGAGCAGCACAGTGCCTCAGTGCATGCTTCTTCACCTATTAAGGGACTTTAACATGGTTTTTACACAGAATCTTCAACAAACCTACACATCACAAATAAGACATTATCAACTACTACTTGTTATTAGCTGAGAATTGGGCATGCTACTGAATTTATTTGATCCTCTATTTTCTCATTTTCCGATTGTTAAAAGAATTAAATTACTTGTTTGTTCATTTATCCAAGAGATACTTATTGATCATCTACTCTGGAATATAGATGTTCCTCACTGGTTTATATGAAGACAGCTGGAAAATACACACTCATTGTCATATAGAGCTATAGTTGCAATTTTAGAATTGCTTATATGCCGGAGGTTCCAAAATTTGGCTAAGCTTGGGAAGATATAGGTGAACCAAACCATTATGGACAATGAATATAAGGTGACTGGCAATGAAGCAGTGAAAACAAAGACACAGATAAAAATAAAGCTGATAATGTTGGTATGTGCCAAATAACACCAGGCTTAAAAGACTGGGATAAGGGATTGGTTGTTGTAGAAAGACCTTTTGGAAACAATTGAAAGATATTAGAAAAGTCATGAGAATAAATTTGGGAGCAAGAAGAGAATGGATGAGAGAAGAAATAATAACATGAGGCACCTGGATCAGTGTGGCACAGGATAAGATTCAACAAATATAAGTTTTTGCCACTCTGCTTTACCTCCTTACCTTCAGAAGCAAGAGTTATCATCCTGCCCTTAACCACTTCATCTACGGCAATATTACCTGGTAACTGTTAAGCTGTCACCCAACACTGTGATCCAATTATTTAATGGGGGCAAAGATAATTTATTTTTTGTCAAGAGGAAATTGGGAGTTACATTTTATGAGCTAACGTAGAAAAGGCTTATGTTTGACAAGAATCATAAAATTGTTACACATTTCATATAAATCCACATAGTGAAACACAAAAGACATTATGAGATTTAGAACTCATATTATAAGGTCAAAGACAGATCAATGGTTGAGCAAGTGTGTGAAAAATATGCCTTCATAAATATAAGGTGTGTGTCCTTGAAAAGTCCTTGGGAAATTAAGGAATCCATTTTTCATAAATTGAATAAGTATTCAAAATAATAAGGGCAGTTAATTAGGTATAGATATTGTTTGTGAAATTTTACATTTAGGTAAAATATAGTTTTTAATTATAAGACAATTGGGGAAATATGAAGGCATCTAAACAATTGAATGTGACTGAACAAAAATATTTTTGTTGAATATATATCATTAAAATATACAAAAGATGGACCGAGACAAACACAGAAGTGTGTCACCATCAAAGAATTTCAAGGACACCAGAAGACTAAATAATATGGACCCTTTCAAAGACAAAAATTCTAAGGACTCCCTAAAGGCTTTATTTTGTTGTATTTAGATTAAGAAAAACAAAGAAGTAATGAGCCCATTAGTATGCATAAATCTAATAGTCTATCTAGAAGAATAATGATACAATTGGAAATATGATAGAAAATCAAAATCCAGAATTGATAGAATTCTAAGAAAGTATCCAGACTTTGAAATGAAAACTGAAAGAATTGGCAGAGCTATTTTTGGTAACAAAAAATAAAAAATAAAAAACCACCAATCATGAGAATTGTCAGAAGTTTAGAGAGAAGCATATGTTGCCACTATTAAAAAAAATTACTAGGCTGTATTTTAGAAATGACAAACAAAAAGATTTGTGATTGATCATTAGAAAAAAATTCTAGAATGGAAGCTTAAACATGATTTCTGAGCTTTTAATAAGAGGTGAGTATCAGGAGCCAAAATATGTTCACTGAAAACAAGTGCTGAGGGGCTACCAGTCAAGATGGAAGCAAAGCTTCACCTCTTTGTGCAACCATAGAAAGAATTACAACCAGATCTCAAAACAAATAACACCCAGAACTATCAGAAAATTGAGCTGTATAGAAGTGTAACATTCATCCAGATGGGTAGGAGGGGCAGGATCATGGGATGGGTGGGAGGCAGTGTGACACAGAAAGGTGGTAGTGGGAGTGATGGAGCAGATGGTCCCACATTCATGTATGGTGGATAAAAATTGGGAGGAATACCTTGGGAGCAAGGAATCCTAGACCCAGGCCTGTCCTTAAAGCCCAGGCTTCTAGTACTAGGAAAATAAATCTCCATTATCTTTGGCTGTAAAAACCAGTGGGGGTTAAGATGGTGCAATAAACTGCCAAATTTTCACCACTTAAATGGTCCTTATGGACTTAGAATGTACACAAACCCACCTAATCTGTGTTTCACAACTAGGACAACCACTCACACACAAGAAAAAGGGAATGGAAATGGGGTGAGTACCAGGCAAAAAATCCAGAAGCTAGGGAGCAACATTGTCCCCTCTCCAAGCTACAAAGTGGTGAAGCAAGTTGCCCACCCTGGCAATTATGTAAGGCTCTGCCCCACACAATTTATAGGTGCCTCTTCTAGCCAGGCCACACTACTAAGAGAGGGAGTAAAAGCAGCTCTACCTAATACACAGAAACAAACACAGGGAGGTTGCCAAATTGAGGAGACAAAAATATATGGCCCAAATGAAGGAACAGAACAAAACTCCAGAAAAAGAACTAAATGAAATGGGGATAGCCAACCTATCAGATGCAGAGTTCAAAACACTGGTGATCAGGATGCTCAAAGACCTCATTGAGTACAGCAAAAATAAATAAATGAATGAAAGAAAGAAAGAAAGAGAGAGAGAAAGAGATAAATAAATAAATAAATAAATAAATAAATAAATAAATAAATGTTACACTAAGTGAAATAAAGAAAAATCTACAGGGAACCAACAGTAGAGAGAATGAATTCGAGAATCAAATCAATGATTTGGAGCACAAGAGAGGAAAAAAACATTAAATCAGAACATCAAGAGGAAAAAATAATTCAAACAAACAAGGATAGGATTAGGAACCTCTGGGACAACTCCAAATGGACCAACCTCTGAGTCATAAGGGTGCCAGAAGAAGAGGAAGAGCAAGAAATTGAAAACTTATTTGAAAAAATAATGGAAAAAAACTTCCCCAATTTGGTGGAGGAAATACACATACAACTCCAGGAAGCACAGAACCTCAAATAAGTTGGACCCAAGGAGGACCACACCAAGATATGTCATAATTAAAATGCCAAAGGCTAAAGATAAAGAGAGAATCTTGAAAGCAGCAAGAGGAAAGCAGGGAGTTAGTTACCTACAAAGAAATTCCCGTAAGACAGCCAGCTGATTTCTCAAAAGAAACTTTGCAGGTAAGAATTGACTGGCAAGAAGTGTTCAAAGTGATGAAAAGCAACGACCTACAACTTAGATTACTCTATCCAGCAAAGCTATAATTTAGAATGGAAGGGCAGGTAAAATGCTTCCCAGACAAGGTAAAGCTAAAGAAGTTCATCATCACCAAGCCATTATTACATGAAATGTTAAAAGGTCTTGTTTAAGAAAAAGATCAAAACCATGAACACTATAAAGACAACAAATTTACAGCTATTAACAACTGAATCTTTTTTTAAAAGCTAAGCAAACAATCAGAACAAGAACAGAATCATAGGTGTGGAAATCATTTGGAGGGTATCAGCTGGGAGGGGGAAGGGAGAGAACTGGGGAAAGGTGCGGGGATTAAGAAGCATAATTGGTAGGAACAAAATAGACAGGGAGAGAAACAGTATAGGAAATGGAGAAGCCAAAGAACTTACCTGTACAACCCATGGATTTGAAGTAAGGGGGGAATTGCTGGAAGGAAGGGTGTACTGGGCAGAGGGTGACAAAGGGGCAGGGAACTGGGACAACTGCAATATCATAATCAGTAAAATATACTTTAAAATTCTGAAAAAAAGATAAGCAAACCAAAAAATATCCTTCCCCATAGCTGTTGATTTCTTGATGTGTTACCAACAAAAGAGATCAGGATCACACAATAGAGCCAGTTGGGTTTACTGCCTGTAGACATGCACAAAAACCTATTAGAAGACTGTTGTGCCCAGTACTGCTAAATGGAAAGGTTCACTGAAGATGGAAAATGAAGATGAACTCTTCACTGCATTCAGTCACATTCAGGCTCTTCATCTGGTTTGGATTCAGATTTTTATTCTGGGTTTCATTTGAGTGTGAGTGCACAAATATACTTGTAAATTTTTCATGCTAATTAGATAATTAGAGTTGCTAACCTGTGAAATGTGAGGCAAATGCCATTTCCTCTCATTACTCTTACTAATATTTAATGCTATCTTTTCTAACAGGTGAACAATATTACCATCATTTTCTCAATGAAGATAAAGCTTTAGTGACTTGTAAAAAAGCAACTGTGTTTGGAATTAGCTGTGAAAATCATCATATTGTCCTGGACTGATAAGTGAAGAGAATAAAGTTGAAGTTCTATGATAAACATTGAGGAAAGAACCCATCCTTTTGCAAGAGTTTTAGCTTGTCCAGAAAATTGGCCAGTTTTACTTTAACATGGACAGTGGACCCTACATTCCTATCCTTCATGCTCCATTCCAACATGGCCCCAGGGAAGCTGTGCAAGGCAGAGCCCCTACATCATCTGTACTATATGTACATTTGGTCAGGCTGTGTAAACTTTGACATGTGGGTGTCAATCTTTCTCATATTTGCAGATGGCTTTATCAGAGCATGATTAGTTTCCAGAACAAATTTGAGCAAAAGAAAACATTACCTACAGTATGTAAGCCAACAGACCAGCTAGTTTTCAGATTTGTCTATTTACATGGGCACTGGATGTTTTGCTAAGGCTCTCTAAAACTGATGGTAATTGAACAGTGCCAGTGTGTTAGTGGAAGCTGATGAGTTGTAAAGGTTTTATAAACAACCAGGGTGGATTTGGCCATAGCCTTTCTAGTAATGTTTGTTAATCTCCCTGAGCAAGTGTGCACCTAACAAAATGTAAATACTCCAGAATTTGGAGGTGTCAATAGTGTAACTTTTACTGTTTGTAAAATCATTCTTTGATATCATCAGTAAGTTTACTGAATGTCTCATGGCCAAATATAATAAAACCTTAAGGAAGTGTTTGCAGAGAAATAGGGGAAAACATGTGTTTTATTTTTAGCCCACTGCATGTTTGTTAAAGGATCACCATAGAGTGATAAAGTGGTGATTGTGCCTGTGTTTAGATTTCTGTTTGGCTTCTGGAAAAAGCTAGTTATTTATATTCCACTCTAAGAAGAATTATCTATTTTAAATTATTAGATAGCTTAGTTTATGTATTTGGTTGAAAGAGACTGTAGAGCTTCCAGGGGACATCTTTATTCCCCCCAAATTATCAGCATCTAAGACAAAATTTCTTCAAGATTAACATTAAGTAGAATTCAAGGTGTGAATTTTGGCAGTAATAGTTGTGTTCAGGTATACAAATATCCTTGCATATACCTGTTTGTGGGTGTGGCTATGCTTTAAAATGATGTTGAATATTGTCTGATGAGGCCTCCTGTTATTTCTGAGCACCCTTGAGAACCACTAGAGGGCCTATCTATTTTGCAAGTGTTTTCTGGACAAGGAGGAAAATTTCTTCTGAATATCAGAGAAAAATCTTTGAAACACCCCACTTTTTTTGTTTGTTTGGTAAAGAACTTTACTGACCACACCCTGAAACTGCTACCTCTCCATTGATATTTGTGAAAACTAGAAATGTGTAGAGCCCCGAGGTGCATCAAATAAGATCATAGCTCTCAGACTTAACCAGTTCCTCTGGCCACAATATTGATGGATAGCAGAGGAAATAAAGCTGCAGTGACATTTTAAATAAAAATTTGTGAACCACAGATATGAGCATGACTGGTGCAGCATGGCAGCACATAAAATCAATACAAATAACCCAATGCTTAACACCTTGATCCAGGGAAGAGTCTAGCTTTATCAGACACTGGGAGGGGAGCAGCCCAAGGCCACCTGCTCTAGGCATGTTATTGACTTGCTTGCAGAGGCATTAAGCCAACTACAATTAGGAGGCTATTTGTTTTCTTATTTTTGAGGCATTTCCTTCCCCAGAATTTCCTGGGGAAATATGTACAAGAGTAAAAAAAAAAACATCTTGGAAAAGTAATCTTATAGCAACATTAATCACTCCATCTTGTCACTGCAAAACTGAATATTTATATTTATCTCTCCACATTCTAAAAAGTTGTCTTTGTTTTTGAATCTGTTAAAATAATCTGAAGACATACACTGCCTTCCACTGTGTGGTTTCTAAAGGCTGGCAAGAGCCTTTTGTTTCATGAGCTGATAAGTGCACTCTCATTGTTTATTGCAGAAGGGCATCATTTTCTCTTCTTTGTAGCATAAAACTCATGAGCACAACTAACTTTGAGCTGCTAGCCATACAAATCAATGGGAGCTAAGACCCAGCTTTATAGAAGGGTGGTATGCTATTGATTATGTGGTAATATTAAATTTTCCCTTTTTGCATAATTACACTTAAAGGAATGGACTAAAAAGAGCCCTGTGGCCAATTCCTTCGAAATAAATGTGTTTTTGAAGAATATTTTTTCTATTTCTTGTTCTACTTCTTGTTATGTTATGGCAAAGGGTAACTTCATTTTCAAACATGTGAAAATTCAGAATTAATAATCTTTTAGAGTTTATATGGTATATGAGGAATATGAGAGAGAGTATAATTGTTTCAAGCATGCCTGTTTAGTCATTTTTCATGTGTGCAGCCCTTGTTACATTCTATTTGAAAGGAATTAAAAAATCCAATAAGCACTAGACATATGTGTGTGTAGACTACTCCTAATATCAGGGTGGAAAACTGAATGCCTGCTGAAATCACTCAATCTCTTGTTTTTATCTGGATGTCTAAGGAACCAAGTAGCCTACCTTATAATAAACAAAGACTTGGCTTACTAAAATAGGGAAATCTTTAAATAGCAGGAGTCTACATCTCTCACAAAATAGAAAAAAATGAAACTAAAAATTTATTCTCTTACTCATATTATTCAATGTTTAGAAGGAAGGCAAATAATTGGCTTATTCTTGTGTGAGTAGGAGGTGAAATGATAAATTCTTCTTCTATTAGTAATTATTTACTTTTTGAAAGAGTAACCCTCTGATTTTTAATTATGTGGTATGTGGGATCTCTGGGCACAAGATGCATCTGTCTATAACACTGTCTCAGTGAAATGTGAGGAGATGGAATACAAATGGTGCACATAGGTGAGGATGGCCTAGTGTTAGGGTTAAGTGCACCCCAAACCCAGTCTGAATTATAGCTTCTCCCCTGTTCTCCTCTGTCACAGACAATCCAGGTGCAATTTTCCTAAAACTAAAAGCTCTCAAGAGACAGAGCCACTGGATTCTGAAACCTGCTGGTCCTTTGTAAAAACGTATAAGAACCCAGAGCCCTGCAAAGTGAAACACTGTGTGGGATGTCATTTGTTAATTTGTGTGCAGAAGAACTCTCTTTGTTTGTAGGTCCTTAGTAGAAGGGTGTCTAATGTTGACTTTTTGAGGCTAAAATTTTAATTTTCTCTTCCAAATCTAAGCTACTTTAGAGAGGGCTCATTTTTTTCTATGCTATTTGTACACCCATCACTTTTTTTTTTCTGGTATTAACCAAGTCTTTTATGTTCTTTTGTGAAAAATACATTTAATTGATTATGTTATTACAGTTGTCCCAATTTTCCCCTTTTGCTCCCCTCCACCCAATACACCCATCCCCTCTGCAATCCCCTTACTTAATTCATGTCCATGACATATAAGTTCTTTGGCTACTTTATTTCCTATATGTTCTTAACAACTCCCTATCTATTCTTTGCCTACCAATTTGTACTTCTTAATCCCTGCATCTTTTCCCCCATCCTCCCTCTTCCCCCTCCCAACTGATAACCTTCCAAACGATCTTGATTCTGTTTCTGTTCTGCTTGTTTTCTTGGTTTGTTTTTTAGATTCAATTGTTGATAGCTGTGAATGCATTGCCATGTTAATGTTCATAGTTTTGATATTCTTTTTCTTAAATAAGTTCCTTTAACATTTCATATAATAATGGCATGGTGATGATGAACTCCTTTAGCTTTACCTTGTATGGGAAGTACTTTATCTGCCCTTCCATTCTAAATGATAGATTTACTGGACAGAATAACCTAGGTTGTAAGTCCTTTCTCTTCTTTGAATACTTCTTTCCAGTCCCTTCTAGCTTTCAAAGTTTCTTTTGAGAAATCAGCTAACAGTCTTATGGAACTCCTTTGTAGGTAACTATCTACGTTTCTCTTGCTGCTTTCAAGATTCTCTCTTTATCTTTAATCTTTTGCATTTTAATTATGATTTGTCTTGGTGTTGACCTCTTTGGATCCAACTTGTTTGGGACTCTCTGAGGACTTGTATGTGTATTTCCTTCATCAAATTAAGAAACTTTTCTTTCATTACTATTTCAAATAGGTTTTCAATTTCTTGCTCTTTCTCTTCTCCTTCCAGCACCCCTATGATTTGGATATTGGTGCTTTTGAAGTTGCCCCAGAGGTTCCTTACCTAATCCTTGTTGGGGTTTTTTTTTTGTTGATTTTTTGTTTTTGGGGGGGAGGGGGATTCCTTTTTTTCTTGCTGTTCTGATTGAATTTTTTTCTTCTGTGTGTTCCAAATCATTGATCTGATTCTTGGCTCCATCCACTCCACTGTTGGTTCCCTGTACAATTTTATTTCACTTAGTTTAACCTTCATTTATGCCTGGGTCTTTTTCATTCTATTGAAGTACCCAATGAGTTCCTTGAGCATCCTGATAACCAGTGTTTTGAACTCTGCATCTGAGATTGCTTATCTTCATTTTGTTTTGTTCTTTTTCTGCACTTTTGTTCTGTTCTTTCATTTGGGCCGTATTTCTTTGTCTCCTCATTTTGGCAACCTCTCTGTGTTTGTATCTAAGTATTAGGTAGATCTACTTTGACTCCCTGTGTTAGTAGTATGGCCTATTGTAGAAAACTGAACCTGTAAATTAGATGGGGCAGAGCATTAGGTAATCGCCAGGGCAGGGCAACCCATGTGAACCAGGTTGATGGAGTCCCCGATATAGTGTCACCTCTCTATGGCTCTGTGTGGGGGAGAGCTCAAAAAAGGGACAATGCCACTGCCTGGCCTCTAGAGTTTTGTCCAGAAGGAACTGTCCCTCAGCTGTTGCCTTCATGCCAGACACTTCAATTTCTCCCTGTACGCCACTGGTGCCCTTCTAGCTGCTGCCCCAGTGCTAGAGCCCAGAGAGAGTGAGTCTCTGGGCCATGTCAGGCTCTCCACAGACAACCCTAGTGGGAAGTGAGGGGGAAAGTGCATAGCTAGCAGACCTGTTGCATTTTCCAGTGGGTAGGAAGCTGTGCGCAGTGAGGAGCTCACTGGGCCAGCAAGATCTGAATGGTTGGTAAGAGTACTGTTACCAGATCTCTTAGAGGAAAAAGGAGCAGGCCCTGTGGGTGGGCCAAACTTGACCCATTTAAATAAGAATCTAAAGTCTCAATGCTTACCAAAAGCAATCCAGGCCTCCAGGCCCTTTTCAGGGCTATGGATCTCAGTCTGCATCCAGGACCTTTTCCTGGGATTAAATGAAACTTAAACCTGCTAAATAAACACAGGCACAGAAAAAAAAATTCATTGAGAGTTACTTGGCATCAATCATTGCTGCCCCAGTACTTCACATCCTAACAGTTTACTTTGGGGAGGGAGCCCCGAGCAGTTGGAAAGAAAAGAGGGAGAAAAAAAAAAAGGAAAATGGCAACAAAAAAGCAAATTATTACATTGCAAGCTCAGGAAGAAAATTAAATCAAGGGAAACAGGTATCAACAGAAAGATTAATACAAAATCAGACAAGAAGTTTTTGTGGGGGAATAAACTCTTTCACTGTACTGATCTCTTTCTGTGGCAAATATTGCCTTGACCATTTCATTTATTCATTCACTCATTCATTCATTCACACCTTCAATTATCTACTCATTCATTCAAAAATGTATTCCATGTGCTAGAGATACAATGGTGAACAAGGCAAAGCCCCTGTTAAAGGAAGGAGATAGAAAAGAAACAAGTGAACACATGAGTATATCATGTTGAGAATGATATAAGCTATGAAGAAAATAAATCCAGTAAAGGGTCAAAGGCTCTTTGAGGTCAGCAGGTCAGAAGAGGCTTGTTTGAGAAGGAGGCCCTAGAACTGAGATCTGAAGGTAAGTGCTATCATGGAATGATCCTGGGAAGTATGTTCCAGAGGAAAGAACAGAAGTTGCATAGAACTGTGAGGAACCCCCATCTGGTGCAATTTGAGGGTCAAACAGTAGGTCAGTGGACTGACCTGCATGCACATGGAGCACTACCAATGAAAATACAGTGAGTGGGAGCCCCTGGTGGTCAGGAATGCCAACCCTTCATCTGAAACTAGATTATTGTTTTACTATAGACCCAAAGACAGCTGTTTTTTAGCTCCTAAAAATCTCAAGTTTTTCACAGATTTTACACACACACACATATACACACACATACATACATGTTATTGTTCAATTACAGTTGGCCCCATTTCCCCCCATTACTCTCCCTCTCCCTATCCACTTGCACCTCCCACATTCAATCTTTTCCTCTATCTCATTGTCTTTGTCCATGTGTCCTTTATACATCCCTTGATGACCCTTCCCCTTTTCTCCCCCATTACCCCCCTCCCTCATCCCCTCTGGTTACTGTCAGTTTGTTCTTTATTTCCATGTCTCTGGTTCTGTTTTGCTCATTTATTTGTTTTGTTGATTAATGTTCCAATTATAGGTGAGATCATATGGTATTTGTCTTTCATTGCCTGGCTTATTTCACTTAGCATGATGCTCTTCAGTTCCATCCATGCTATCATGAAAGATAGGAGCTCTTTCCTTCTTTCTTCTACGTAGTATTCCATTGTGTAAATGTACCCAAGGTTTTTGATCTACTCATTTACTGATAGGCACTTGGGCTGTTTCCAGCACTTGGCTATTGTAAATTGTGCTGCTATGAACTTTGGGGCTCATAGGTTCTTTGAATTAGTGTCTCAGGATTCTTAGGGTATATAATCCCAGCAGTGCATTTGCCAGGTGAAAAGGTAGTTCCATTTTTATTTTTTTGAGGAAATTCCATATTGTTTTCCACAGTGGCTGCACCAGTTTGCATTCCCACAACAGTGTACTAGGGTTCCCTTTTCTCCACAACTGTGCCAGCACTTGTTGTTTGTTTATTTATTTATGATAGTCATTCTGACTGGTGTGAAGTTATCTACACAAACCCAGAGGCAGATGCAAATCCACTGACAAGGAGATGCTAAAGAAATACTGATCTAAGTTCTTTCCTGAAAGCAATCACAGAGCTTTCCCCATGGGCCTAGGAGAGCTGTCAGCAGGAAAATTATCTTCAGAAAGACTATAAGGCAATGTTCCACTTTCCAATTCAGGTTTTACCTAACTTTTTTGTTGCCATCTTAGGTAACCATCCTTAAACCCATGGCCCCTGGGCTTCTTCCTCTACCAAGAATGGTTTGTGGTATGTGTCTCCTGAGTCCCTCCAGGTGATTCCCATGTATCCTGGGCTGGCAAGTAGCCATTTCTACGTGCGATCCTTCGACATCTTCCAGTTCCAACAACTGCAATGATTAGATTTCCGAAGATTATGCCAACCTGCAGGACAGGTCTAAGTTCCAGAAAATTGTTAGTGCAGATACCCCACCTTTGTTTCCCCATGTGGGACAACTCTGAGGCCCTCAGCAGGATAGAACCCCAGTTATTAACAGTTATCACACCTGAAGATGGCAAACCTTCTGTTGGCCTCCTTCCCTTCTCTGTTTCATTTCCCCCTCTCCCTCTTAGGGCTCTTAGCATCACCTCCCTAATAAATGCTTTTTCCTTATATCATTGTTTCAGTGTCTGCTCTTAGAGAAACTGAATATCAGGCATTCCTAAAGTACTAACTAACATGCATTCTTTATGACTCTAAAACTTAGGAGTTATGTCTTCCTAGAATCTTTCCTTGATCTCCTACCTCCCCTTCCCAGAACAGACAGGTCTGGCTCAGGAATCTTTTCAACTGGTTTGCTCAACACATAGAAGATACTTAATGCTGTCCTTTAACAAATTAAAATGGTAACTCTCTAGATAACTAGCAAATGCAAGGAGTGAGACCTGAGACCACCCCCAGGTCTCCTGCAGAAGCTTCTCTCCATCTCCAGCTGCCCTGGCCTCACCTTCTGACTGGGATCCTTCCTCTAGAGCACCATTGATTAGTGCTCTCTGAGGATAGTCCTATTGACAATTTGGCTCTTCCCAGAAAAGCACAGCAAAGCAAACTTTCAGATTTAGGCCAACACTTATTGCTCAATATTAGCTGTCTTACCTGTAAATATCTGTTGGGAAGGGATGTTAAATACCACCAATAGGGATCATTTTCCAAACGGCACTAAACACATGGACACAAGTACACAATTGACAGTGAACTCCAACTTTTAATCATTAAGTCTTGTGTGTCAGGATTTGGCTTTGTCCATGATGAAGATATTTCCACTCACCCTCCACCCCTAGGAACTTCTACTGGCAAAGAGGCCTCCCCAAGTTTAAATTATCCAAGCAATGCAGCACTAAGTCACATTTCTACAATCCAAAGAGCAAAAGTACTTAAAATAGATCTTCATTGTTCTAACTTGAAATTATTTCACCTGCAAACAAAGTAGATTAATTTCTTGGCCTGATCCAAAGTAAATGAACTTATGTTCATCATATTGTAAGGTAAATGTGTCTCTTGCAAATATGTACTAGTTCAATGTTAGCAAAGAGCTGATAAGGCATTTAGAGATTCATTAGTTATTTTCAGAAGACATCTCTATCAAGAGGTCCACCTACTGAGTAGTGCAAGCATGTTTCCCAGGAACTAAAACCATACAAACACAGATCATTTTCCTGCAAAAAAAATCAGAACAAGAAAAAAGTTTCTGCAATAAAAATTTGAGGTGTAACTTATGGAATCTTTGGAAAAAGAAGGATGCTATGATGGCCATATTTCTCAAGACCTTTGGAAAAGTACTGGTACTGTTAGGCTTCTGCTTCATGTTGAAGGGAATTTGTAACACTCTAGGCGGGGTAAAAATAACTGGAAAAGTCATTTTTCAAATCCTCCCAATGAACAGTGGGACTCTACACTGAGCTTCTCATTTAGATGAAGAGGTAAGATCAAGACAACAGATGCCTAATGTACCCAGGTTGGCTTCTTTTCTATGACATATGGATGCATGAAATGAGATACCAGTGTTCTGAGGCAGGCTGAATGAACTGTTAAAAATTTCTTTTTCTTTAATTTCATCATGCTACTTCAGACAAATTTCAATAGTGGAGTTGGTGACGGAACTCACAACACTGTTGAGTACACATATCTACACTGTCAGGAAGGTTGGGAAACAATAGTCCAAAGACAGGAGGGAGAAAAACTGTAAAGGAAGGGAATGGAAATATAGTAGTAATCTCCATTGTGTGACACAGGGTCCAGGCAAAGGCTGTAGATTGTTGCAAATTAAAATTCCGGGAAGGTACTCAGAGAATAGCTGTTTTGCACACAAAGAAAGCTCATATTAAAGCCACTGTGTTTAGTGTACAATTATACTTACTTTTAATGTATTCTGGACATTATTCACATGCTTCACTCTTGCCCAGCCAATATTTTATTTAACATAACAAGGGGCTGATTCTTCATTCTGTTCCTACCAAGCATCAGTACTCTTTCAGATTTAGGGAAACTGGCACAGTTACTGAGTCCAAGTCTGAAAGACTTTTCCCTGACAGTTTATAAACTATTGGGCAAATGAGGTAAGAAGACTAACAAAACTTGGTATCTTTCTCATCTGATTCCATGTGTCATTGTAGTCAATAAAGCACTCAACCAAACTCAAGTTTGGTATGGCAGAGGGAGAGATTGAGCAGAGCAGTGGTTCTTCATGTTACATAGCACCAGACTTACTAGCCCCTTTCACTTAAAAATAACCACAATGAAATAAACCCTCCTTTATTTAATAAGTAAACTTCATCATCATAAAAATATGCCAAGTTTTCTGGCGATCACATCAAAACTAACCTCGAAGAAACTACCACTTATTAGGTTTTAGTATGGCATTTTAAAAAAGTACCCACAATTATATGTAAACATTATTAAAATACCTCTGACTTTCACAGCAACAACCCAATAATATAACTTCAGCATAATACTTAACCCCAAATAATATAACACAACAGATTGAATGCAGAAGCAGATATAAGAATCCAGCTGTCTTTATTAAGAGAGACATTAATGAGCTCTACAAAAAAGTGGAAAATGCCACTCTTCTCCCTAAATGTTTTTGTTTAGAAATATATAGTATTTTTTAATGTTACCCATGTTAACATTTCCTGGGCAAATTATAGTTATTTCAAGATAAATTAATAAATAATTGTATTATTTATATTTTCTCAGTTTCAAGTTCTAATATGCTAAATACCACCATCAGTAGATGTAGCCCACATAAATAAAAGCTTTCGGGAGACTTCAATAATTTTAAGACTGCAAAAAGGATCAAAGACCAAAGAGTTTGAGAAGTACCGATAACTAAATTGTCACCCAACTTAGCCTTTATAGTGAAAGGTAAAGCTTTTGGTCTACCAAGTTTTGTCATTTTCAAGCAGCAAAAAGTCAAGATCTTGAAGGAACCTTTGAGGATTTTACACTACAGTCTTTTAGCTGAGCTCCAAGCTTAGTTTTTTGACATAAAGCTCTTCCATGGGCTCAAGCCTGTACAGTGAAGCAAAGACTTTTACTAATCCTTCTCCAAATCAGTCCCTCCCCTTTTAAGGAAGGGGCTTCTCTTATTAGATAACTGTATAAGGGAGGGGCAGGCATATGTCAAGTCCCAAGAGCATGCTTCCTGTGTGGTCTGTGTCCTCACATAGGATTTCTCTAACACCTCATACACAGATAAGGACTGCCCAAAGGAATAGATGCAAAGTAAGTCACATTCCCCAGTCCTACTCTGCAGGAACTAATGAAGAAATAAAATCATGGCAGAATTTGCCTCTTAGATACTACCTGCATTTCTTTGCGTTCCTTGGGGCAGGTGAGTTGGATCCAGAGGATATGCTACCAGGATGCTGTAAGCACCCCACTGTGATTCCCTACAGGGAATACCCCTGTTTGCTCACCTACAAGTACTAGAGCAATCGCACCACTTATTTCCCCACCAATTCTCCAATTATTAAGAGATCAGTGCTCTTGATCTATCTTTAATCTCCTCAAATTACTGCTGCTGTTTCCTGGAGCAAGCAAAAGTTTCATATACATTGTTTTCTATAACTAATGTGGACAAAGGGTAGAGGTACTTGAGAGGTCTCCAACTGCAGTAAAGATGCTCAAACTTAGAAATTCCAGAGCAGTTAAAAATTATAAGCTGAAAATATAGCCTTGTGAACAGTGAAGTTGACAGCTTGGCTGTTGGAGTTGGTCAATTTTGCCAAGACCAAGTACTCTATTCCTCACTCTTGATAATGCCAAGAGCCTACATCCTTTAGCGAGTTTCACTTCAAAATACTCACCTGGAAAGTGGTAAAAAGGAACTATACAAGACTGCGAGCCAAACCTGGTACCCTAGGCTTGTGTTCTGACCAGGAATAAAACCCATAACCTTTCCATTACTGGAAAGTGCTCCAACCAACTTAGCCACAATGGTCAGGGTCCTTTGTAACCTATTTTGTATCAGGTGAAAAAAGTATCTTGAACCCTGGCTGTTGTGGCTCAGTGGATTGAGTGTTGTCCTAAAAACCAAAAGGTTGCTGGTTCGATTCCCAGTCAGGGCACGTGCCTAAGTTGCAGGCCAAATCCCCAGTTGGGGGCATGAGAGAGGCAATTGATGTATCTCTCGGATATCATTGTTTCTCTTCCTCCCTCCCTCCCTTCCCCTCTCTCTAAAAATAAATCAACAAAATATTTAAAAAGAAAACATCTTGAGAGTAATTTGCTGCTCAACCAAAGTCTGCATACTACTATCTACATGATCTTTTCTTATATTTCAGGTTTGCAAGTTATAAAACATTTAAGTTATAGGTAAAATGATACAGATAATTTGCTGATTTTAAAGCAAAATAGCAAAACTAAAAAAAAGCCATTTCTATTCCTCATACCACAATGCTTCATCAATCATACCCTTTTTCTTTTTAAAATTAGACATGCATTCATTTATTCATTCAACAAAATTCAAAACATCTTCTAAGTAATGGGATTTAAAAATATGAAATATTTCAAAATGCAAATAATGGGAAATATGGCAGAAAAAAGTCACAATCAATTAATAAATATAAATTAATGTTATGTGAGGTAGCTACTTTTAATGCACTACCTTTTACAGATATTTTAAAAAGAGATTCAGTAACTTGCCCAATATCACACTTAATATTTCCAATAATGAAAAAAATAGAAATACTTCTCCCCCACTATCAATCCACAACTATATACAGTATTTCATAAATATGAGTTTCTTTCCCTTTTTTTTTCTGAATTCAGGTCCTAGTCATTTTCCTCCAATTTCTATTTCATTCTCTCATTGGTTGTCACATGGAATTGAGATTTTTATTTGTGATAAAATAGACCTGCAGACAAGTGTAATTGAACAACAATAAAATAATTATTTAAAAAATAAAATATAATAAATATTTTTTAAAGAAAAGAAATAGACCTGCTGACTCGGTCACAGAGAATAAAGATGACACACATTTCTGGCTCCAAGTGAGTGCAGCTGACAGATAACTCCCAGCTCCTGGGGACTGTAATTAAAGGGATACACCTGCCTAAGGTGGTTAAGGAGAGATCTATTTCTGTACAGGGAATTGCCATAAATCACAAAAAGATAAAAAAAACATTTAAAAACAAAAAGTAGTTAACAATTTTTGAGTAATTAAACCTAGTTTTGGAAAACAAGAAATTTCTATGTCAGTCCTCGTCTTTCAAACATTATTCTCTTGTTTAGTTAAGCTATATAAACACCAGGAATCTGATGTAAGAAAGACTTTTCTTTTTGTACATTGTACATAAATGTCTTCAATCTTCCAAGTTAGGAATTTATCAGTTGAGTGTTAATGGGTATATTCAGCAAAATTCTGAAGTGATTTTTTTTCTCCAACAAAAAAAAATAGAGAAGGGGGATGCAGAGAAGGGTCAGAAGCTCATGTCAGAGCCATGCCCCCCCGCAAAAAAAAAAAAGTTTTCCTGACACAAGAGAGTAGTTGAAGGTACAGCCAACCTTTGGCCAGCTGATCTCTGGGGCCTGGGTGAAGGTACCTTGGGTCAGGCAGGGGTAAAGGAACTGCAGTTGAACTGACCAGTTGAAAATTAAAGTTCTTTCCTGGAATTTCAACAGCAACAACAAACCAAACAAACATGCCACATCACAGGTAAGCCTCACAGCTGTATTCTGGCCTCTTGCTCTGGTTCTCTTTTCTTTTTTACCCTTCTACAATGCCTTGATTTAGGCCAGGTCATAGCTTGGACTGGGAGCCAACTTTTCTCTCATTCATGAGCTGTAGAGAACAATCAAGAAGTGCTTCATGAGCTGGTTGGAAAACAGAGAGTGTGTAGAAGCAGAGACCATTGCTTCTGGTTTCAGTTCATTCCCTCCTTATCTTTCCTCCTCCCAGTCCCTATCCTACATCTGTAATTCCAGCTCCATGAAAAGATTTCACACACACCACATATACCTAATATGCACTCACATAATACACCCAAAACATACACATCCCATACAGCATACACACAGGTACATACAACACACCTAACATATACATACCACCTACAGTATATCTATCACACCACACGTACTACCACCACCATCACTATAATATCCTATGTACATGCACATATACCACCCTACACATACACACACCTCACGCTCTCCCCCATACATACACGCATCCAGGACATATACCACCCTATGTATATAAACCTCATAACTCCCCACACATACTACACACACATATAGTGCATACACTATACACCCCATTTATCACACACATAACACATACCACAGGTACTATCACCATATCACTATCACAAACTGTGCACACACACATCATACACATTCACATACACATACCAACATACCACACACCAATACGCACCCACATATACGCACCTCATGCACCACAACACACCTCCACCTCTCACCACACACATACATACACACATGTTCACCACCCTCATGTACTCACACCTCCAGGTTCCTCCTGTGGGTTTTGAGTGTTTTAGTGATAGTTCTATTGATGGTCATCACACATGGCTTTGTGTTATAGTTATTTCTATTTCCTCCCAACTTTTCCTTATTTGGTGCTTAAGCAGTTTCTATGTCTAGTTAATTTTTGTCTCCCACAAAAAAACTGCTGTCAAATGTACAGTGGCCTTCATTAACATTGGGTGAACTAAACTTAATACAATAAAATTATAGTTAATTTAACAGGTGGAGGACATGGAATAAATAATTGCACAGCAGTAGAGATTTCACTGGACATTAGGGAAGGAGAACTGGGTATTTTCCTAACAATTATGGCAAAGACTCATTATCTAACTGACTGCACACTAACTGTGACATAGATCTCAGCTTATAGGAAACAAATATCTGTGCTGCGTCCACTCAAAGGTCCACTTTGATGAGAGCATTAAAGGACTTGGAAATGGAATTCAATCATAGGTGGGAGGCTGTTGCTGCTGAGGACTAGACAAGCCAGGCCAAAGGCTTAAATTTCAATTGGAAGTCATGGGGGCCACTACAGATCTTGGAGCCAAGGTACAATATAATTGAGGTTGCCCTTTAATAATGGACTGTTAGGTATATTTATGTGGAAAAATCTTTACATTTTGCAAATCAGCCAGGTATGCATTGTCTGCCTCATCAGGAATTCCACACACAGCTTGATGTGCTCACAAATTCACAATTCAGAATTAATTGGTTTGTAGGCCATGCATTTAGGTCACATCACCCAGACACTCCATTTCATGTGGTGAAAAGAAATTAAGTCAATTTTCCCCTGCCAGACCCTCAGCTTTCATCTCACAAGCTTGGTGAGCAGTCCCCTGCATATTCAGGAAGAAGACAACCTTTAAAGGCATTCTCATTATTTCTCAGGGAGATGTCATTAAGTACTGTAAACATGTCGTGAATGAATCCATGTCAAAAAACTGCAAAGCGTTTATAGAATAAAAACCCATAGCACCAAAGTGAGATAAAACAGTGGAGGGGGAGAGAAAAAGGCAAAGTGAGATTTTAAAAAAAGTCTTTATGATCAAAAAGTTGAGCTAAAGTTGTAGACTATAAGGTAAGTTTGCTCCCCTAGGAGCTTTGACCACATACAGGAAAGCAGGGAAGGAACCCACCAGGTCTAAGTGTCCACTTCCCCTCTTTCCAGGCTCCTGGCAGACATCACTAATCCATCACACACATAATACTCTCTGAATTTACAACTGACAGGCATCACTAATTGATAACACTCATCTTGCCCTCTGATTCACATCTGGCAGACACTGCTAATCAATCACACCCATTTTGCCAGCTGAATTCATACCAGACCTCAGAATTCTTGGCAATAAAGCTGTTTAGTCAAGCAATTTAAATTGCAGTTGGAATTTACTGATATTTCTATTTGTGAAGGGCTCATGTATCCTTATTTGGAGTCCATGATACTGCACTATTACAAAAAGTGTGATTGGTCAAGATGAGATGAGCACACTATCTTAGTTGAACATTGCCTTATTTGTTATTTTACTATGCATTCGTCTTTACATTCAAGTTAAGGAGATAATATACTCAGAGGTTTGCACTGGTTTGAATTCATAAGAGTTGACACTGTGAGTACACACAGGCCCCAGGACAATGTCTGGATAAAAGGTGCACAGAATTAAAGAGGATCAGTGTGTTCATTTTCAAGGAAGAATAGCAGCATCAAGGCTGTCTTTTGGGGTTCTGCCTTCAGCTCCCAGAAACCCTTTGTCCACCTCATGCAGACAGCATAAGAGTCTGGAGATTTATATTCCCCAGGTCAAGCCTTAGCCTTGGATTGGCAGTGTTAAATCACAGCCACCTTGTCTTGCAGTGGGAATACTCTGAGGCACATGTTAGGCTCCAATGTCCCCAAAGGTCATGCCAAAGGTACCCTCTCCACAACTTTGAGATCACACAGTTGCTTGTCTTTCTCCCTCCTGTCCTGCTTCTCCCATTTCCTCACCATCACTAGGAATACTTTCTTAATGCATTGTCACTTGCACATGAATTTTCATCTTGGTCACAGAAAGAACTGTAGATAATAAGCTCTTACAAGCATAATGCAAACTTTATCTGTGTTTCTTTACATGTTCACCAGACCTGCTCATGGGACTTCCCTTGATCTCGTCTCCCACAGTATGCCTGGCTAGGTCTGCACCCTGGAGAACAAGGGGCTGGAACAGCTGGGGCAGACCTGATGGACTGTACAATTGTCCTCCCTTTGTGAGGACACACATCATCTGCCTAAACATCAGGGAGCTCCATGCAGAGTTTGTACCTGGGAGCCCTAAGACAAATGTCCCCACATCAGCTGACACAAAACCACTAAATACTATTCAAAATATTTCCAGAAGTAAAGCATAAGTAGAAACTATAGGGTACCACCTGTCTCTGGTAGGAATTTTTGGAAAAAGTTTTAGGTATATAAAAATATTGTCTGAAGAAAGTAAAATATTAAAACAAATTTAACTTTAAAATTTACAGCAGACTTTTTTGTAATCTGCTTCTTAGCATTTAACCTTAAAATGTTAATCACAGTTAGAGTTTGTGAAGCTATTAAGTAATTTACAAAATAATTTTAATTATTTTATTTATTGCATTTCACTAATACAATAATTTGTTCTGGTTTTAAGTAAAGGGAGAACTTCTGCATTAAGATCAGTATTAGCTCCTTCAAATCAGTAATCTGAGGGCACTGTGCTGTGTTCAAAATAGGTCAATTGTAAAATTTACCCTAGAGCCTATGATACATCTTCAAAAGACCCCCAATTATGGGGCTCTTCTTTTGTTTAGAACAAGGTTAAAAACATAGATGAGAGAAATAGGTAAAAGCATCTACAGTCAAAATTACAATGTGACAAGGAGGCAGCAAGATTTGGTGTTCTGAAGCTGGTGCAAGGAGTGAATCTGTGCTTCCTGGGAGGACCACACACAAGAGTGAGTGAACATTCAGCGTAACACCAGCATTGAAAGGTTATCATCTACTTGAACTTATTTATACTTGCATTTGTTGCATTTATTTATTAAACAGTGGTCTCATTCACAGGATATAACTTTCATTTCTTCCCTACACTGGACCTCCACTCCAACTGTGGTCTTAGTCTGCAATACCCCATGACCCTATTCAAGACTTCTCAGAGCCCTCTGCCTGAATCAGTCTTCCACTTGCCTATCTGGAGAGAATGCAGTTCCTCTGCTCCTCTGGTTACTGTTGAAGTGTTAGACCACAAAAAAAAAAAAAACCCTACTTTTTCATCTTTGTTAGCCCCATGGTGTTGCACAGTGTTTTTCTCAGAGTTGAAAGTTGAAACTCTGAGCTGAAAAGACCTGCTCCCATATTTTCACATGACAGAAACTAGAGGTTATACAACTTATCCGTCCCTGCCAGCCAGCACTCTGATGCTGAACCATGGCACCTGAACACATGGCATGTAGCATTCACTCCAGACTCTTGTTTTTTTTTTAAAAACTGCAGTGCATGTACAATAATCACGTGTTCTGAAACCAGCAATTTTTAGTCTTTCTTGAAGTTCTCTGTGTCTTGTCTTCCATCTGGAACATGGCTGTCTACATCAGAGCTGAGATTCTTCACCTGGAGTCTATCATCTGGGAAATTCTAAAATTGAATGGGCTTTTTTTTTTTTTCAAGATGTGTAACTTTCAGTGGATTCTGAAAGGGGTCTGTATGCATTTTCTAGTGCTACTGTAACAAATTAGAGGGTTAAAACACAAAACTTTCCTGACATTTCTCTAAGTTAAAGGTCCAGCATTAGTCTCATGGGGCTAACACCAAGAGGTGGTAGAGTTGTTCTCCATTCCAGCTTCTAGAGATAGTCTGTGTTTCTTGGCTTATGGTGCTATTCATCTATCTTCAAAGCCAGTAAGGGAGGAGTGAGAGTGGGATGAGTCCTTCCTCTATACCCATCTTCTGTAGTTAAATCTTTCTCTGAACTCTCCTTTTCTGTCTCCTTCTTCCAGTCATAAGGATCCTTGTGATCTCATTGGGTTTCCAGAATACTTTCCTTAAAAAAGACCAAAAAATGTGTAATAAATATCATGTGTACTCATTCCTCAACACGTCATCAATGTATTATTTATCAAGTATTTATTGAATATCTATGCTATGCTAGTGTACTTAGATGGTAAGATACAATTACAAACAAAAGAGGTGTAAGGTAAAAACTATCCTGATTTACCCAAAACAGGGGTTTCCTGAGATGCAGGATTTTCAGTGTTAAACCTGGGACTGTCTAGATTTAAACTAGGACCACTGGTCACTCTGGGTGTGGTCTCTACCATGAGGAGTTTACAACCTAGTGAGGGATATGAACAAAATGCAGTCAAATGGAATTCACAACTTGCCATATATATTTCAAAGGGAAGAGAAAGGGGGCTCAGACAGACATATAGAGAATGAGTGGTACACCTTCTTCTGTCAGCACCCCTTTGGGATAATATTGACTGAGCTCTAAATGCATGCCAGACACTGGCTAAGTGCCACACACATGATCTTGTTTAAAACACAGAACAGCCCTGTGAAGAAAGGACAATCATTGCCTGAAGTTTGCAGAGGAGGAAATAGAGAAAGAGAAATAATGAACTTAACATCACACAACTGCTGTCTTAGAGACATGGGGATCATGAGCAAGCAGTTTATTAAGGAAATGCTCTCAGAAGAAGACTGTAAGAGAGTTTAGGGAGCAGGATAAGGAAGGGAAAAGAAGACAGCAAGGATGAGATTTCAGGAAAAGTTCCAGAGAGGACACCTTCATCCTAATTCATCAGGGGTGTAAGTCAACCCTCAGTTTCTCCTGATAGGGGGTGGAATTTGTTCTTCCACACATTTAGTTGGATGGCTATGGGCCGCTGAGGCTATGTAAAACTCCAGGCATTTCTGTCTCTGTCTGTTGAATGGGCAAAGTGCTTGCTGCTCAAAAACTGGCTGCTAAAGAACAGTCACAGTTGTGGGCTGTAGAAGCAGAGACACCAAGGTTGAGAGAAAGAAGGCATCTTGGTGGTCTATGTAGAGTATGAGCAGCTTTCACATTAGCTAGTAAGAGGTAAGGTAGACTGTGAACCCAACCTAGCAAGTTCCAAAGTAAGATAGTTAATATTCTCTTCCATTCCATGTACATTCATATCCTTACATGTTTCCTTAAAACCTAAGATTTATGGATTTTTTTTCAGAATTTTTCTCTTGCAAGAAGACTTTCTATCCACTAGGACTATTGACACAAATATTAAAATTCAATGTGTGTTGCCATTCAGAATCAACAACCAATGAGTATTGTAGTTTGTAGGTACATTATTTTTATTTCCTTATGACACTTGATTTGCTAACAACAATAATAATTAGCATGTCACTGAGGAGATTATAAAGAATACCATATGATCTCACCTTTAACTGGAACATAATCAACAAAAGAACAAAAGCAAACAAAATATAACCAGAGATATTGAAATTAAGAAAAATGTAACAATAGCCAGAGGGGAGTGGGGAGGGGATAGTGGGGAGAGAGGTCTACAGGAGCTACTATAAAGGACACAAGGACAAAATCCAGGGGGAGGGTAGAGGTCGGGGAGGGAAGTGGGATTGGCTGGGGTGGGGTGGAGGGATAGGGAAAAATGCAGACAATTGTAACTGAATTAAAAAAATAAAAAATACAAAAAAAAGAATAAATACAACTATCTGGATCTCAGTGATGTTTCAAATGGCTTTTAGGCACTGTAATCCATCTTAGAATTTTCATACACATACAAATTGTAATTATATAAATGCCTTTGTGTAAATGGGAGGCTAGGAGGTTGTGTCTTTTCAGAATTATCATAGGAATGGTAACTCTTAATTTCAAACATCAAAAGGCTCTCTTATTCACTGAAAATGTGATATTTTAGTGTCATCTTGGCTCTTCACTATCTGAAAGAGCAGATCCTTTATGGGTTCCAGATGGAAAGTTCAATGTTAATAACCCCTTGTGGACCACCACCCCTATGCTTTCCTGGAACTACAGAGATGTACTTTGCTGATAATGTCATTTACTTAAATGAAATCAACATATATAAATGGTGATAGACTGCTGTTTCTGAATTTTGTTCTAGACATTTCAAAAAAGAAAAAAAAACTTAATTTAGCCACCCAAAAGTCTGAAATAAAAAGCGGGTCATCCATATGGTGATTAAGAATCACCAACCTTTTTTGTGATTGTACTTATGTGTGTTCTATATATGTTTGGAATAAGCCATTCTCAAGCCCAAAAATTACTGTTCAAACCTGTCAAACATTTATGTATTTGTATTACTTAGAACTAGGTTTGCTTGCAATAAATAGAGATCCACAGTGGGTGGCTGAAACAAGAAGGAAGTTTATTTCTTTGAGACATAAAAATCCCTATTCTGTTCCTGAAATTTCTTGCAGCCCACCAATCCGCTATCTCTAATTTATGGTCCTGGTTTTCATAATACAAGATGGCAAGCTATACTTTCTTTTCAGGCAGGAGGCTAGATCAACTGTTTTTAAAGGAAGGCGAGCAGTCAGGTAATACTTCTTCTTGTATCTTATTGGCCTGACCTTGGTCACATGGCCAAACCCTGCCCCAGGAGAGGCTGGAAATGCAGTCTTTTACATGAACAGCCAAAGACCCTGATAAAAACTGAGGATATATTACTGTGAACAAGGAGTGAAAGGATCTCAGAGAATAAAAACAGCATCTGCCACAAGCATTTACATTAATTTGTAAAGCTGTCATATGGCTAATTCCTGTTTCTTTTACCTTTCACATTGCTTATTCCAGGATGAGAATTAAATCTGAGGTTAACTCATTGTAATGTTGAACAAAGTTCTTTTGAACATGTGAATTCAATGTGTGGCAAAACTAGGCCTCTCTAACAGGACTGGATTCTGTTATGAATAATTTTATTGCTCAGGCAAGAAGCCTCCTCATATCCAATGATTTATCCATGTGGAGGCATAAAAGCCCTGCTTTCTCCTGCCACACTGAGTCCGTGCTGAAGAGTTATCCCAACTTCAGAACTCCCATAAGGGCTGTTCTGAGGCTCCCTTGGGTCTACATCACAGTTAGGCTCCCCTCCTCAGCCCACCCTGCTTCATCACCAAGCCTACCCCTTCAAAAACATTTCCCAATAGACTTGTATACATCAGTCCCCATCTCAGTACCTGCTTCCTGGGAAAGGAATGAATCAAACCAGCTGAAATCCATATTAGATCACTCTCCAGTCATATTTCTTGCACTTGTCAGCTCTCTTTATAGTGAGGTTCTTGGTCTACCGTGCCAGTCAGTAAACATCTCTCTACTTCTGACAGAGTTCTCCTCTCCCATCCTGGGAATCCTTCCGGATACTCCAGGAACCCTCTTTGTGGGAGCAGATACTCAATGGTTCATTATAATCTTTTAAAAAGAATGTGCTATAACAAGGAGAGTGGGAATCTGGCTACCTGAATTCCATCTCTGTTCTGCCATATCTAGGCAGTGTGATTCTGGCTGAATTAATGTTCTCCTTTCCAACATGAGGATAACAACCTCTGCTTCACAAGGTTATTGAATTAAATAAGCTAATTTAAACCACCATCTTGTCAATACTTTCCTGCCCATTTCTTGTATACCTCAGGCTAAGATAGAATTTACTTGCCCAAAAGGTCAACAAAATATTTTGACTTTCTAATTGAACCCTGAAAAGTTCAGAGTATCTTCAAAAGAAATATTCAAAACAGCCTCATTGCATTGAGTCCTCTTATTTTTCTGTTGGTGGCCAGCCTTTTCCTCTATTTTGTGGTCACTCTACCTCAATGTATATCTGTCATAGTTTAGTTTTTGACTTTGTGTGACTACACCAGTTGCTGCCAAGTGCTGGATTATTCTTCCACCTTTCATTATCTCTAGAACCAGAAATTCTCAGCTCAGAAAAACATGGAGATTTAATGTGTTCCTTCTGAGAACATTATCCAAACCGCTGATATAAAATCTGCTCAACTGGGAAAACTGAGAATAGCAGGTTAAAGCAGTGAGTCCTCAAAGTAGGGTCCCTCCGCCAGGAGCGTTAACATCAGCTGAAACTTGTTACAAATTTAAATTCTGGGACCTCAGCCTGGACTTACTGAATCAGGAACTCTGAGAGCCAGACTCAAAAATTTATATTTTAACCAGCCCTCAAGAGGAATCCTGTAAATTTTGAGAGTTCACTGCTAGAAGGGGTGTCCCAAAGGATATAAACAAGAGGGCTTTCCTTGAGAGTCTTCCACTAACATTAAATCCCCCCACCCATATGCAAGTGGGTGTTTGGGGTATTACCTTAACATTAACATGTTTTCTAATATTGGTCCTGTGGCTTTAAAAAAAGAAAACTACATTTTTGTGAAAATTTTAGCATAAATAAATACTTGACAGGGCAAAACTTTTCCTAACTGTCCTCAGAATTCCAGAAAAAATAAATAAATAAAAGGTTGTTAAACTTTTAAGCCACATGACCTGTAAATTACTTCAGCTGCTGACGGTGGATCTGACCACACTGCAGGCAATAAAGGGCTAGCTGACCTGCCTTTATTTTCTCTCTGCTCAAGATAAACATTTATCACTAGGAGTATTGATTAACACCATATAACTTCCCTCTTCAGACTTGTGAAAGGAAACAGGCTCCCTTGGGTAGTCAAACATTTGGAGGGCTCAAGAGACGCCAAGTGCTCCTACAGTTATGAAGCTCTGTAAGCTTCAAGAAGGTACAGGACGCCCTCTGCCAGGGAGAGCCCGGTCAGTACTCCAGAGCTGATTTGAGTACTAGTGGTGCTTTTCCAGTGGGAGCCAGTCAGGGAGCAAAATGGTTGTGGCCCACTGAGATGTGGAGTCCACAGTAGGATGCATAGGACTTTAGAAAATGACATTACTGAAGTGCAGAATACCTGCTAAAAATGTCTACATTATTCATGACCTGGGAAATAAACTACAAATAAACCTTGTATTTCATGAATTACTTTTGGCTTTGTTTTTTTTTTTTCTTACTTTTGCTAATGATTGGAAAGCAGGGCTAGAGAGAGATCAGCAATATTGGCTTGATTACAATTTACAAATAACATTAATGGTCTATGAGTATTTTAATATTTGAGGCTGCCTCAGTTCTTATCCAGAGCTGGGTTGAATACAAATTATAAATAAATGGATTGATTTTCCACCAACTCTTTCTCTGATGTTTTGTTTTTGTTAACAACTATTCCTGTAGCTAATAAAATAGGTTTTGTGTCTATACAACTGGTTAATTAAATTATCTATATTTTAAAATCATAATTATGCATCCTGAGAAGTGTATTTTTACTAAACATACTATGAAGTAGTCAATTCATGGTTAAGTACTTTGACTACACTAACCTATTGTTTTTAAACAAATCATTCTGACAGCAAATTTGTTTCTTATTTTGCTATCTTGGTTCTGGAGAGAACCTTGGAATCTGTCTGTCCTTTAAGGGAGCTAATGTTGAAAGGCACTGGGCTGCATGTATACATCTGTGTAGAACTAATAGATGACATTAGGATCATTAGCTGCTATTGTTTCTTCATGTTTTTTTGCAAATAAAAACATAACATCTTAAAACTTTTTAACTAAAAAATTTAACTGTCATCCTATTTAAAACTTGGTAAAGGTTTTTTAGATAATGAAATAATTATAGATTTATATGCAGCTGTAAAAAATTATTTAAAAAATCCAAGCTCTCTTTAGCCGGTGGTAACACCTTGTAAAATTATTGTAAAATATCACAACAAGGATACTAACATTTATATAGTCAAGATATAAAATATTTCCATCACCACAAGGATTCTTCATGTTGTTCATTTACAGCAAAACCCATGTCTTTTCCATCTTGCCCTCTCTTTAACCCCTGGCAAGAAATGACTAATTTGTTCTCCATAGCTATAATTTTATAATTTCAAGAATATTTTATAAATGGAATCACATACTGTGAAATCTTAGGAAAGTAAATTTTTCCCTTCAATGTAATTCTCTCAAATTCATCCAGATTATTGCCTGTATCAATATTTTGTCCCTTTTTATTGCTGAGTAGTGTTCCAATGTATGGATGTACCACATTTTATTTAACAATTCATTCATTGAAGGACATCAGGATTGTTTCAGGCTTGGCTGTTATGAATAAAGCTGCCATAAATAACTGCATAAAGTTTTATGTGAACATAAGTTTTCATTTTTCTAGAATAAATGTCCAAAAGTATAATTGCTGGATCATATGGTAGTAGCATATGATCCATCAATTTTAAAGAAATTGCTGAATTGTTTTCGAGAGTGACTGTCGCATTTTATGTTCCCACCAGAAAGTTAAAAATGATTCCGTTTCTCTGCATATTGGCCAGCATTTGGCATTGTCACTATTCCTCACTGTGGTTTAAATTTGCATTTCTCTAATGACTAATGATTTCCCTAATTCTAAATTTATTTTCATGTGTTTATTTGCAATCTGTATATCCTCTTTCATAAATGGACTGTTCATGCACATTTTTAAATAAGATTGTTTTTACTGTTGAGTTTTGAAAGTTCTTTACATATTTTATATAATAGTCTTTGGATAAGTGGTTTGCAATTATTTCTGCCAGTCTGTAGCTTGTTATCTCAACCTCTTAAAGGGGTCTTTCACCAAAAATAAAATTTTTCTTTTTAATTTTGAAGATGTCCCACTTGTTTATTCTTTCCTTTATGTCCCTTGCTCTAGGGGACACATCAGTGAAAATATTGCTGGGTGGAATATCTGAGATTTTCCTGCCTATGTTCTCCTCTAGGACTTTTATGGTGTCATGACTTATATTTAAATATTTCACCCCTTGAGTTTATTTTTGTATATGGTGTAAGTTGATGGTTGAGTTTCATTTTTTAGCTGTCCAGATGTCCCAGCACCATTTGTTGAAGAGGCTATTTTTACTCCATTTTATGCTTCTTCCCCCTTTGTCGAATATTAATTGACCAAATGATCTCACCTATAAGTGGAACCTAATCAAAAAAACAAACAAACAAGCAAAATATAACCAGAGACATTGAAATAAAGGACAAACTGACAGTAACCAGAGAGGAGGGCAAAGGGAGGTAACTGGAGAAAGAAGGAAAAGAGTCACCAATAAACATGTATAAAGGACCCATGGACAAAGTCAAAGGTGGGAAGCATTGAGGGTGGGAGCTAGGGGTGGGGAGTGTGGTGGCAGGAAAATGGAGACAATGGTACATGAACAACAATAAAAAAATTTAAAAATAGAGAAAAAATAAAGTTTTTAATTTTGATAATGTCCAATTTATAAATTTTTCTTTAATGGATCATGCTTTTTGTGTCAAGTCTAAGAAGTCTTTGCCTCACCCTGAACTATGTGGCTCAGTTCATTGGGTGTTATCCTGCAAAGCTAAAGGTTGCTAGTTTGCTTCCCAGCCAGGGCACACGCCTGGGTTGCAGGTTTGTCCCTGGTAGCCACAGGCACCAGAGGCAACCGATCTATATCTCACATCGATGTTTCTCTCCCTCTCTCTAAAAATAAATAAATAAAATCTTTTTAAAAAATGAAGTCTTTGCCTCATCCTAAATCCCCAAAGTTTTATCTTATGTTTTCTTCTAAAATTTTTATAGTTTTACATTGGCATGTAAGCCCACACACAATCCATTTTTGAGTAAATTTTTGTCTAAGGTTCATATTTTGCCTATGGGTATTCACTTACTTCAGTAATGTTTGTTGTAAAAGCTATCTTTTCTTGAATGAATTTTGAAACTTCATCAAAATTTTTGGGGCACATTTGTGTGAATCTATGTTTAGGTTCTCTGTTCTTTTCCATTGGCCTACATGTTTATTCCTCTGCCATTTCCACACAGTCTTGATTACGATAGCTGCAAATAAGTCTTTAAATCCAATAAAATGATTCCTTCCACTTTATTTTGCTTTTTATAAATTGCTTAAACTATTTTAGTCCGTTTGCCTTTCCATATAAATTTTAGAATAATCTTGCTTATATCTGCAAAAGAATTTTGCTGGAATTTTGGTTTAAAAAATGTATTAAATCTGTATGTAATTTTGGGGAGCACTGATTTTGGGCTTTCCAATCCAGAACACAGCATGTATTCTCCACTTATTTAAATTTTCATTAGTTTTTTTCATCGGCATTACATATTTGTCAGCATACAAGTTCTGTATATGTTTTGTTAGATTTATACCTAAACACTTCTCTTTATTTATTTTATTTTTTTATTGTTGTTCAATTATAATTGTCTGCATTTTCTCGCCATCCTTCCACCCCACCCCAGCCGAGCCCACCTCGCTCCCCCACCGACACCCTCCCCCTTGATTTTGTCCATGTGTCCTTTATAGTAGTTCCTGAAAACCCCTGTTCCCACTATCCCCTCCCCACTCCCCTCTGGCTATTGTTAGATTGTTCTTAACTTCAATGTCTCTGGTTATATTTTGTTTGCTTTTTTCTTCTGTTGATTATGTTCCAGTTAAGGGTGAGATCATATGGTGTTTGTCCCTCACCACCTGGCTTATTTCACTTAGCATAATGCTCTCCAGTTCCATCCATGCTGTTGCAAAGGGTAGAGCTCCTTCTTTCTCTCTGCTGGGTAGAATTCCATTGTGTAAATATACCATAGTTTTGGGATCCACTCGTTTGCTGATGGGCACTTAGGTTGCTTCCAGTACTTGGCTATTGTAAATTGTGCTGCTATGAACATTGGGGTGCACAGGTTCTTTTGGATTGCTGTTTCAGTGTTCTTAGGGTATAATCCCAGCAGCGGAATTGCTAGGTCAAAGGGCAGTTCCATTTTTAGTTTTCTGAGGAAATTCCATACTGTTTTCCACAGTGGCCTCACCAGTCTGCATTCCCATCAACAGTGCACTAGGGTTCCCTTTTCTCCGCATCCTCTCCAACATTTGCTTGTGGATTTGTTTATGCTGGCCACTCTGACTGGTGTGAGATGGTACCTCATTGTGGTTTTAATTTGCATCTGTCTGATGGCTAGTGATGCTGAGCATCTTTTCATATGTCTCTGGTCCCTCTGTATGTCTTCCTTGGAGAAGTGTGTGTTCAAGTCCTTTGCCCATTTTTTAATTGGGTTGTTTTTCTTCCTGGAGTGGAGTCGTGTGAGTTCTTTACATATTTTGGAGATCAGGCCCTCAAATAAGTTTTCAATTTTTTGTTCTTCCTCTTCTCCTTCTAACACCTCTATAATTCAGATGTTGGAACCTTTAAAGATGTCCTGGAGGTTCCTAAGCCTCTCCTCATTTTTCTGAATTCTTGTTTCTTCATTCTTTTCTGGTTGGATGTTTCTTTCTTCCTTCTGGACTACACCATTGATTTCACTCCCAGTTTCCTTTGCATCGCTATAGGTTCCCTGTACATTTTCCTTTGTTTCTCTTAGCATAGCCTTCATTTTTTCATCTAATTTGCGACCAAATTCAACCAATTCTGTGAGCTTCCTGATTACCACTGTTTTGAACTGTGCATCTGATAGGTTGGCTATCTCTTAATTGCTTAGTTGTATTTTTTCTGGAGCTTTGATCTGTTCTTTAATTTGGGTCATTTTTTTTTTTTTATGGTCTTGGCGTGCCTGTTATGTAAAGGGGTGGAGCCTTAGGTGTTCACCAAGGCAGGGTAATGCTGCTTGCTGAGCTGTAATCCTGTGTGGGAGACTTACTTTAAGAAGAAGAAAATGGGAGCTTCCAGCCAAGATGGAGGCCTAGGGAGACACACTGCGCCTCCTCGCACAACCAAAAGAAGGACAACAACAATTTAAAAACAAAAAACGACCAGAACTGACAGAAAATCGAATTGCATGGAAGACCAACTACCAAGGAGATAAAGAAGAAACATTCATCCAGACCAGTAGGAGGGGTGGAGACAAGCAGCTGGGGTGGAGAGAACTCATCATCATGGGAAATAGTCATCATTTCTTCAAATAGGTTCTTGATTCCTTGTGCACCTTCTTCTGGTGTTCTCATGATACAGATGTTATGCTTCATGTTGTCTAAAATGTTTTTTAAGCTTTCCTCATTTTTAATTCTTTTTTTCTTTTTGCTGCTCTGTCTGGGTGTTTGTTTTCCTACTTTGTCTTTGAAATCATTGATTTGATCCTCTGCTTCATCTAGCCTACTGTTTATTACTTCCAGTGTATTATTTATTTCAGATAGTGCATTCTTTATTTCTGACTGACCTTTTTTATGGTCCTTATGTCTTTTTTCATGCTGTTGAGTATCCTCATAATCATTACTCTAAACTCTCTATCTGATAAATTGCTTGCTTCCATTTCAAGTTCTTCTTCTGGAGAATAGTCTTGTTCTTTTATTTGGAGTCTGTTCTTTTGTCTTCCCATTTTGACTCCTTCTTTGTATTTCCTTGCCTTAGCTGTTAAACTAATCAATCACCAAATGGCTCCATTATTAATCCAATCAAGCTGTGATCAGCAGCCTGGCTTAAACTGCACAGGGTAGGGCAGAGTAATTCCTGTGGGCAAGGCTGTTGCTTCCCCTTAGGATGATACCATTTGGAGGGGCGTGCTGTACCTGAGAAAGATGATCCTGTAGTATGGGGAATGACTCAGCACAAAAATCCAGATTGCTGTTCCTTCAGTTCTCTCCTCAGAGCCACCAACCCTAGACTTTCCTCAAGCATCTCTAGTCTAATCTGCCCTCCCTCTGCCAGAGCCCAAGGTAAATGGCTGCAAACAAAATTTTGTGCATTTTGGCTCTTTAAGAGGCTCTCTGCATCTCCAGACATCTCTCCCTGGTAGACAGAAACATCGTTGCTTTTTGTGGCTGGATGTTATCCCGGTTCCTCTCCAACTCTGGTACTGTAGGCTGGGGAGCCCAGATTGTTGTTTAGATACCACACTTCTCATAGGGAACCCCATGGCCACTGAAATGTCCCTCTGGAATTTCAACTGCCACCAATTGAAGCCCAGCCAGCCCTCTTGCACCTCCTCCACACTGCCTGTCAGTCTTGTTGTGGTGAGGTGTTTTATTCTGTCTGCCTTTGGTTATAAGGCTTCTCTTTGGCCAGTGTTCTGTTGGTTATTCAGGATGATTTCTCTACAATTTTGTTATAATTCCAGATTGGTCCTAGGATGTGGTTAGTGTAGCTTTCACTTACTCCTCTGCCATCTTGTATCTGTAGTTATTTCTTTTTGATCCTTTTATTGTCTACATGGTCTATATCAGCAGTTCCCAAACTTTTGGGCACCAGGGACCAGTTTTGTGGAAGAAAATTTTTTCACAGATGGGGAGGACATGGTGGGGAGACAACAGGCAGACCTCAGGCTATAATGTGTGCAAAGATTTGCTGCTCACCACCTGCTCACCTCCTGCTGTGCAGCTCCATTTCTAACAGGTCATGGACTGGTACCAGTCTGACGCCCAGAGGTCAGGGACCCGTGGCCTACAGTGCTATTACCTATTTCATTCTTGATATGAGTAATTTGAGCCACTCCTCTTTTTTTCTTAATTTTCAGTCTTGCTAGAGATTTATCAGTTTTATTGATCTTTTCAAGGAACCCACTCTTTGTTTTGTTGGTTTTTCCATATTGCTTTTTGTTTTAAATTTCATTGATTTATTATTTTTATAAGTTTCTTCCATCTGCTTGCTTTGGACTTATTTTCTCTTCTTTTTCTGGGTTTTTAAGGTGGGGAGCATATATTATTGATTCAACACCAACTCTTTCATAATATGAATGTTTAATGCTATAAATTTTCCTCTTGGCATTATTTTAACTCCCTACCACAAATGTTTATTCAGGTAAATTTTGTTTCTTACTAAAAGCTTGTTATTTATTACTGTATTATTTAAGAGTGTGCTGTTTAGTTTCCAAGTGTTTGGAATCTTTCCTGTTATTTTTTTGTTACTGACTTTAACTTGTATTCCATTGTAGCCAAAACCACACTCTGTATGATGTCAATTCTTACAAAGAATTTTATATTTGTTTTATGTCCCAGAGATGGGCAAAATTGGTTTATGTTCCATTACCAGTTGAAAATAATGTACATTCTACCATTGTTGGATAGAGCATTCTATAGATGTTAAAGGGATCCTGTGGATTGATGGTGCTCTTCAGTTCTCTCTTTTGTTGTTCACTCTAGCTGAAGGTTTATCTATTCTGTTGACCTTTTCATAGAACCAACTTTGGATTTTGTTTATTTTTTTCTATTGTTTATTCTTTATTTCATTTATCTTCTCTGTAATTCTAGTTTTTTCCTTCATTCTTATTGCTTTAGAGTTAGTTTGTTATTCTTTAGATTATTGATTTGAGATCTTTTTTCTTTTTAAGTATAAACAAACACTAACAACTTTTAATTTTTGGCCAAATCATTTAAAATTTGAAGTAAAAAGAAAGGTTTTTGTACAAATAGCTTTCAGCCTGTGACCTGAAATTCTGTATCTCCCTTACAGTGCTGTTTTCTCTAATTATGGAAAACAATCATTTATTTTAATTGCTGAAGCAATCAGTGAATAATGTCTGTACTTTTCCCTAATTAGTATATATCTGAATATAATTAGAATTGAAAGAAAGGAAAGTGCCATTTCTGTTATATGCCACTGAGCTCTGCCTTCTCAATATGGCTGCTCTCAAAATGGTGAGATATATAGTAAGGTAGTAGGTGAAGGTGTCATCTTACTCAGTCTTGGATTTCCACCTTCTTCCACATTCTGCATATTTCTCTTGTCCTTTTCTTTCCAGTACTGACAAGACATCTGTTAGTTATTTGTTAATTTAAAACTTTGTTCACTTATAAATTCACTGGCCCGTTCACTGAACAAACTTACAATGTTTCTACTACAAGCAAGTTTTGGTATGTGAAGACAAATGAAATAACCTAAAACTTGCCCTTGAGAAGCTCATTGTCCATGAGTATCCACTGGTCAGATACCAATCCCAGGAGCATCTTGCCATTGATGTGTTACTTACTCCTTCACTACAGGTACCATATTTGACTCAAGTTAGCCTGGACTATAGGGAATAATAATAAAAGAGAGTCTCTTACTTTTAAGAAACTAACCAGAACACATCTCTTTAAGTGGTTGTAGAATGCTTCAGAAGAGTCACTTTGAAAGGCTAAGCTCTTCTATTGGTTTCAAATGGTTTAGGAACTTATAACATACCCTGTCAATGCCTTTTCCATATCCCCTTGACCCACTCTAGGGGTCTCATGACAAAGAATCCAAACATGCATGAGGCTTTCACCCTCTCTTTGCCTGAAGGAATTCTTCAGTACAGGAGTGTGTTTAAGCATGTGCAGCAGGTTGAAATCTCTGAGTTGCTAACATCATAAAAGTTGTCACTAATCAAACAAATCAGGGAGTTAATGGATCAATAAGCAGCTTCTCATCCTTGGTAGTATGATTCTGAGGCATATTCTACAGTTTCTCAGAAGCTTTCTAGTTGATTTTAACCCTAATTGCCCACACTTTATGTTTTAAAATAACATATATGTATACATAGATATTTATACATGCATATGTTACTAAGTAGAAAAGTATCCCAGTGAATAAATAGTTGGAGATTGAGGTATAGAAGGGAGAGGGAGATTATTTATCATTTTTGGAAACTAGATTGTCTGGATTTCAATTCAAGCCCTGAAACTGGCTGTGTAACCTTAGGCAAGTTACTTAACCTCTCTGTAATTTGGAGATGATGGCAGCATGTATCTTATTGTTCATTTGTGAAGATCATACTAGTAAATATGTGAAAAATGCTCAGAACAGTGTCTGGCACATAGTAAGCATCATTTAAATGCTAGGTGTTATTATTTATATATATTTGGTTTCTTTTTGTTATTTTAAAATGTGTGCCATATGTATGTATTGAATTAAAAAAAAAACTTGAAAACTTCAATAGGCAAGTGTCAAACTGTTTTGTCAACAACTTTTTGACAAAAAAAAATCAATTAGTAATCATTATTTAAGCTACAATTCCATTTTCCAGTGGGTAGTATAATTTATTTGTATCGGTAACTTAAGAATTTAAGGAACACAATTGTATCTTTTTATATTGTTAAGTAACATAAAGGGGAGGAAAAGCCTTTGGATATATACCAATAGCTGATTTTTCAGTTCATCCCCTTGACAATGTTCTTCTATGCCAGTTTCATAATCATGCTCCTCATAATCATTTATTTATTTGGCTACTAAAGTGTTTTTACTTAACAATGATTCTTGTGTTCTAAGTAACGAAGGCAATAGCAGTGCCACCTACCTGTCAGTGAGTATATGGAAGAGAAAACCAATGATTTATTAGCTAAAAATAATTAATTATCCACTAAACTTGTTTGGTGTCATTGAAATTCACACTGGGTGCCTGTACTCAGAGGTAACCAAGTCCTTCCTGCAACTGAGGCCTGTAACTATACCATCTTCATCTAAAAAAATTCAAAGCTTAGGAACAATAGGAAAGTATGCAGAGTAACACCCCCACAAGTCCCCAGCAAACACCAGTAATAGATTGCAGTAGCTTGATCAGGGAGTTTGGGGCTGGAAGTTGATAATGCTAATGTTTATTCTGTGGTCAGCATCGACTGGATGAGGAAAGCAGCGCCCCGCACACCACAGCTGTGTTTGAGTTGACATTTGCCATCTCTGAACTGCATTTGAGTAGAAAGACCCCACAGGGTTGTTGGTTTGTTTCTTTGTTTCCTTTAACTAGGAATCCAGCAGAATGCTATATTTAAATATCAAACATTGGTAATCATGTCACTTGTTTCTTTGGATAAAATGTCTTTCCTACTATAGTTAGTTGCTTAAATAAATGCAAATTAACATACTCTTTGTAGAGAAATTTATGCTGTCCTTTTTAAAATAACTTTGTTTCATTTTCTGTTCATTTCTGCTATTGACTCAAAGGGCTTTTATCACGTCACACTGATAATCTGTGCTTTATGGCTGCTGGCGTGATTGGGAGCAATTGAAGCAGCGTGCAGTAATACACATATATATTTAAATGAAAGTCTGTTTGATGTAGGCCAAGAAGAAATGCATTTAAGCCAATAATGCCACTAGAGGAACCTTGATTCTAAACCAGGACTAGGCAAGGTCACCCTCTCTTTGAACTACTTGGAAGGTGGGTCCAAGTATCATGGCTGATTGCAGAGACAGGTCGTTCCAGGCCTCAGGGTATGCGGTGCCTAGTGGGGTCCACTCTGGCAGACTATAACATCATTAATGCAGCTTACTATCTGGATCACTAAAATCATCCCTCTGAGAAGAATAAATTTGCTATTGCTGGGAGTTAACGACCTGAGAGGTTGTAATCAGTTTACCCAGGCTTTGTGTTTGGTTGCCACTTGTTACTGCAGGGTTCAAAGAACATGATGCCCTGTCTCCCTTTCCCATTTTTGCATGGGGGTTTCCTCCCACCTTTTTGCACCTCTTCTAAACAATTAAAAATGAGCACCAAGTGACGTTCAATTTAGAAAGTAAGAGCACCAGGAAGCAAAACTGGAGACAAACAGAGCAGCTAATTTCTCCAGGCATAGCTGTTGCTGGCCACGGTTGTCCCTGACAGCAGGGCTGACTAGGAACCACCTGTGTTTGCTCACTAGCTTTCCCCAATCTGCCAGAAAATGGCCTGAGCTGGTCACATGGCAGCCAGATAGGCCAGGCACCAAGGGAATACAAAAGCCGGAGCTTTTAACAGAGTTAATCATTAATGCGCCTTTTCTTTGTCCCATTCAAGAGCACTGACAGGGCTTTGATAGCCTATATTTGCCATTGGGTGGCTGCAGACATGGCCAGGTACCAATAAACCCCTGGCTCCTTCACAGTGATAGTGACAGAGCCTGATGTGGACCTGGTCACTGCCCTCCACCTGGATCCTGCCCCTGAACACAACTCCTAGCCCCAGGTTGTGCCCCACCCTGAGTCCTGTTATTAGACGCCTACGAGGCTGGAGTCCTGTGTGTTTCTGCGTATTTCTGCATATTTTCTGCCTGGAGTCCAGTACAGCAAGGCTAGAAGATGTGTAATTAGGAAAACCCTAACCCTCCCTTCCCCATGTGTTATCTTTCCCCCAACCAGAAAAAGAAGAAGAAGAAGAAAAAAAGCTAAACTGAATCTGCTTTTATTTGTTTTAATGTGGACTGGGAAAAGACTACTTTGGTATAATAGCAATGCTTAGCTTGAAGAATCATTTATAAGTATATTCTGATATTTCCATCTCAGAAAGTAAAATGCAGGTGTCCCTGACAGCTATTTCTTTTAATGGAAACCCCGCCTTAACAGCCTTCACAGTAAGTGGCTTGTAGGTTAACAGACTGGAGTGAGGATAAATGGGAACCACATGAAAACCTTCTTGCTACTTGTCCATTCATCTGATTCTGTGAAGCTGCCTCGCTGCCAGTAATAAGATATCCAAACTTCCCAAATCTGTGCTTTTGCCTCTAACTTGCTGAAAATGTTCTTTGGGTTTATGCAGCCAACTTCCTACCAGTCCCTTGAAAACATAAGCTACTGTTAGGATATAGACCATGAATGTCCTATTGTTCTTTAAGAATAAATGAAAACAAGTGAATAAAAAGTAGATCTTTGAAGCCTGTCTTGCAAAGGAACAGAGATTTTAAACTTTTCAGCTATTAAAGACCAGAGCTTTTTTCCTAGAAACTGAGGAAATTTTTGCTGAAAAAATTTCAGCAAAAATTTCAGCAAAAAATGAAAATTTTGCTGACTGTTGATTGTATATGAGGACATTATCAGTAAAGACATTATACTCAAAACAAGGCACTACCATGTGTTCATATATCTCCCATTGGCCAGAGTCAAAGAGTTGGCTGACTTGCTTCATGTCTTAGAACTATAACAATAGACAGATGATTAGAATCCCAGAAGCATGAGATTGTGCGACCAGTGTTTCAGCATAAATTCCTCACTTGTTATTGTATCCTGTGCCCAGAAGCCTAGTTTTATTCTTAAAGAAATTACTTAACTACTCAAGTTTACTAGTTGACTACTATATACTACAGAACACTTAGCTCTGGAGGGAATAAAAATGAAGAGTTTATGGTTGCTGCTATGGAGAAACAGCTTGGGAAACAAGACACTACAAATAAATGCAGCATCAGAAGAAAATGTGTGTGTGGCATTTAAGTGCCACAAGATGAAGCAGGTAAGTCCTTACATTATGGTAGATCTTTGTCCCAGATCTGAAAACTCTCCTGAAGAAAAAGCTAGTGATTTCAGAATGCCTGGATGTTAGAATGTGGAAAGCATCCAATTCAAATAATGTTATCTGTTTTAACATGATGAGGAGGGTCTGTGGTATGATCAGCCTTTACTTTTTAAAATGCTCTTCAGTCAGGGAGCATAACAAAAGTGTATACCCTACATTGCTCATCCCATCACAGGTTCATCAACCACAGATTTGTGTATAGGATTAGAGTTGACTCTGGCAAGAAAAAAAATCTATCTTTGTTCCTCCAATATGTGCATTTGCTCGAGAATACAATATTTAGCTTTCAAAGGGGGGCAAAGCCGTTGGTTAACCACACATTCAAATATATTTCAGTGCACTCAAAGGACATAAGTGAAAACTATTCTGTTATTTGGGGGGCAAAATTGCTTGAATTACTTCTTAAGATTTAACCAGAAATTAAATGGCCATTTGGGACAGATAATGGAGGTAAAATTGATGTACTGAAATGATGTACTGATTTTAAATAATATTGACAGTCTCCTGGAATTTTTTAAGTACGGTGAATCAAGAGAGATAGATTGGATCTGTGTTTCTTAGTCTTATTTCCTGACAGGACAGCACAAGTCTTAGATTAGGATACCCCACCTGTAGCCCCTAAGTCAAGAATGTGAATACAAATTGTTTTCTGGAATGTGATCCCAGGAAACAGGGTGAGGGAAAAGAGAAGTGAGACAGGGAAGGGAGGACAGACAATAAAGGGTGTGTTAATGATCACACACCACTGTTGATGACTGAAGTTTAACCCTATAGGGCAACCTCTGAAGAACTGCACAGAACCCAATCCAGGATTTCCCACTAAGGGGAAATAAACCTGAGTTATTTGACCACCCACTCCTATCCTTCACTGTTTGAGAGTGCTTCCTGTATGTGTAAACTCCCTAGCACTCTGACCACCCCACCCAACCCATTGGGAAGCACATTCCTCAGTTCCAAGAATACCCTTGCACAGAGGAAGCATCTGATATGTAAGAAAACTGTCTTCAAGTGCCCTCTGATGGGCCAAGAAGATATGGGCAGAGCATGTACAGCATCAGCCACAACAGATTTCACTGAAGAACTGGTGGAGGCTCATGCTTGGGGCCAACTGAGGTCAACAGAGTTTGTAAGCAGAGCCCTAGACATGAAACATGGAAACATTGAATAAAAATATAAGATGATAAGATTGATCCTAGATCAACCACAGGGTTTTTTTTTTCCCTTCTATTTGCAAAACAAGTATACTCTGGCATGGAGAGACAGGCTTCAAAAGATCTTGAGGCTGCAGTATTTACTTGAAAAGTGTAAGAATGCCATCATCAGAGCTCTGGGAGGTCCCACTGTAAAAGGTTTGTGTGTGCCCATATGGGCCACATGGCTCCTTGTTGGAGCTGATCTCAGTAGTGTGGGGAGCTCATTTGGGTGTATATTGGAATAATGAACCAGAAAATGGAATAAGTGCATTTATATAGTCATGGTCTTAGCACGTTTAAAGTCTTGGTGTCTCTGTTTACACAGAGTCATTTTTGTACATTTTGTTCAATGAATTCATGCCCCTTGCAGCAACTTATTCTTACATAAGTGATTGTCAAAATGCTAACCTGGGACCAGCAGCATCAACATCACCTAGGAACTTATTAGAAATGCAAATTTTTTCAGACTCTACCCAAGACCTACTTTTTCAGAAACTCTTATTGGGGGAGGGGCAGGAATCTGTCTTAACAAGCCCACTGTGAGATCCTGAGGCAAGCTAAAGTGTAAGAACCACTGGTGGGATTGCTCCAGGGGACTATTTTGAGGATCTCTGCCTCCACTTCCTGTCCCCCATTATTCTCTGTTTTATATATTTTCCACACCATATTCCTTAGCTTTAAATAATATTCAAAGACACAATAACAATTTAATAACAGCTTTCCAGAAAGAGAGATTATCCTGATTGTATTGTACACATACCAAATTTAAAAAGAAAAACATGAAAGTATGAAATACACCCATCTGGGAAACATGAAAACACAAGCATTTGGGATGTCCCATATCTGACTTTAACAACCTAAGCTTTCACAGAATGTTATTTCCTCCCCTATGTCCCCTCCGGGCCAACCTAGAGCTCAAAAGAAGAAGAAATAAGAAAAGTTATTCTTCATGTGAAGTGGCTTAGAATTCCTGCAAATTCAGTGATGTGCTTAACACAGGAAGGAAGAAGATGATGTCAAAGTTTCAGGCACTGATCTTGCCATTCTATCCCACGTACCACAACCCCCAATGAGAGATATGTGGACCTGCATTTTCCTGATTATCCTGCCCAGTTCTGTGTGCCTCTTGGGATATAAATATCTCACCCCTGGGATTTAAGAAGATGTGTTTTTCTACACAATAGCCCCTAAATGCAACCAGTGTTCTGGTTCAACTAATCACCCTGTTATCTATTCTGATTGAAGAGAATGCTGGCATCTTGGACCCCCTGAAAGAAGTGATGTCAGTCTCCAGTGTGGTCCTTTCTGATGGTATTTTTAAGGATAAATTTGACCACACAGATGTTGCAGGTTTGGTTCTGTAGGAAGCAGACATTCAAATAGAAACTAACAGGATATTTATTAAGGAGTGATATCTAAGCCTGTGAGAAGGAGCAAAAGGAAGCAGATTGGACAGAGAGAACCCAATAAAAACCCTTAGCTGTCCTCATGGTGAATCTGGGCTGGCCTTCAGGGTGTTTCCCACTTGGTTGAGACAAGGAGACTGGGTCTTTACCACCATGTTAATCAGGCACAGGATGAGAGATGTCCCTGCAAAGGAGCACAGGCTTGGGCCAAGCAGTTCTTCAGCCCTAGAGTAATGGTCCACATATGAATCATATATTCTGCATAATTTCATGCCACACCCAAGTTTGAAAGTTTATATGTGATAAGCTCTTAGGATAAACCTAAAACTATTAATCTATTTATAACACCAAACTGGAAATAGTCCAAGTATCCATCAGTAGGTGAAGGGAGAAACTGTGGTATATTCATACAATGAAATACTAGTCAGCAATGAACAAAAAGAATGAACTGCTCATACATGTAGCAACATAGATGAACCTCAAACACATTATGCTGGGCGAGAGAAACCAGGCTCAAAAACCTGTATACTGCATGATTCTATTCACAATCTCTGTCCAGAAGGTATCCAGCCATGTAATATGAAAAATAGAGACATTTATTGAAGAAAATACAAGAAACATTGTACATATGACAATGACACCTCAGTCCCCTTCAAAGTAGGCACCTGAGAACCTCACACAGCTCTCCCAATCATCATAAGTTGCCCCATCATATTTTCCTGAACTTCATTGACAGTCTGAAATCTCTTCCCTTTCAAAGGTGATTTTAGTTTGGGGAAAAGCCAGAAGTTGCAGGCTGCCAAATCTGGGCTGTTGGGAAGCTGAGTCACCTGGGTGATTCAATGTTTTTCCAAACAACTCTGCGTGAGACATGACCCATGAATGAGCTCATTGTCATGATGAAGCTGACAATCACCAGTTGCTGTTACCTGCAGCCTTCTGAATCATCTAAATAGTTTCTGTAGAAGGAAGTTCCAGCTTAACACAAAATTTGATGCAGATTTCATTGCTGCTGTCACTCAGTCATTTTGAATTTGATGGCCACACAGTACATGTGCCCATTCGATGGCATGTACCACATCCACTGACTAGCACAGTGAAGTCGTCATTACTCACACACGTGCATTCCAGTCTACTCTCCTTGGGTGACAGGTTACACCGAGGTCATGCAAACTGTTGTTATATTAACAATGGTTGGAATTTTTCCAGACATACTTTGTATATAGCATTCTAAAATAGGAAAAACTAACCTGTGGTAAAATCTTAAAGAACAGCAGTAGCCTCAGGAAGAAAGGAAAAACATGATAGACTGGAAAGGAGCAGGAGAGAAAGTCCTGGGGAGATAGAAATGTTCAATCTACACAGGGACTTAGCTCACGCAGATCTCTACACTTATTAAAATTCAGTGTCTAGTAAATGCAAGTTAGTACATTTCACTATATGTCAATTTTTACCTTAAAAAACTGCAAACAAATATTCAACTCTAGTCATAATAGAATGCATCCTGATGTGGCTAAAGGTGAAGTGCCTGGATGTCTAAAACTTACTTTGAAGTGAATCTCAAACAATGACAGACAGGTTGAGGATTGTGTGAGAAAGTAACTACAGAAAAATGTTAACAACTACAGAATCTAGGTGGTACAGATGTGGGTGTTCACTGAACAAGTCATTCAACTTTTCTTTGCATTTGAAAATTTTCATTATGTAATCCTAGGGAAAAGCCATTAAAAATAAGTTTTCCCCTCTCCCATTCATGAATCTACCTCCTAACTTAGTGATCACAATCCCTGAGCCATAATGGCAAAAACCCTCTTATACACAGACTTTTTAGAGCCTTTTACATGAGTGAGGGAGAATTTCATGATTAGTGTGGAAGAACACAAATAAATGGTACTGTTTGACTTGTGCCAGAACCAAGTTTTGAATCTATTTAGAATGTGCTGGGTTACTTCCTCAAGCTCAGTCATTTTGAGTCCAGGACAAATAGGTAAGTTCTTCCATTATCTTGGAACATGGACAGAATGTGGCTCTCTCTGCTTCCAGTAAAGAAAACACTTAATAGAACAAGCTCATGGATTCTGTTCCATATCTTGAATTAAAACAAACCAATCCCCATTTGTTGTGGACTAAATATTTATTTATGTCCCTCTAAAATTAACATAATAAAGCCCTAAGCCCCAAAGTGATGATATTTAGAGGTGTGATTTTTGGGAGAGGATATGGTTTAGATACAGTTATGAGGGTGGGGCCCTGAGGATGGATTATTGTCCATATAAAAAGAAATCAGAGAGTTTGCTTACTCTCTCTGTCCTTCTGTCTCTGTGCCTGTCTGCCATGTGAAGATACTAAAAGTCAGGAAGAGAGCTCTCACCATACATAGAATCTCTGAACACCTTGATTTTAGAGTTTTCACCCTACAGAACTGTAAGATATATACATCTGTTATATAAGCCACCTAGTTTATGGCATTTTGCTATAGCAGCCCAGCCAACTAAGACACCATTGTTCTGAATGATTGCCAAGATTCAGGTTCATTCTAAAGACCAGACTTCACTAAAAGGCCTTAAAGTTTCTCACTGTTTAGCTCCATTTGTAAGTTACCCAACATCTTCATTCTCCAGTTTTATAAGGTGGTGGGGTGAAATCTACCCATTGGGTAGATGTATTCTACCCAAGGTGGAATCTACCATAGACACAGCAGGGCCCAGGAGCAAAGGGATAGAAGGGGCAAAAGGATCCAGGTCCAATATTATGGAGGTGATGCTAGTTGGTTAGACAGGCTATGGGATTAACTTCCAAAGGCTGCAGGCTGCAGCAATTGATTATGGAGAAAGAACAGAACTAAGACTGCCTCAGACATAGGTCCACACAAGTGAGAAGTGGTGGAGGTGACAACATGGGGACCTCAATGACCTTGAAAAACTGGGTTGGGAAGCATGAAGGAGATACTGAGAATTTTAAAAAATGCTAATATCTATTGAGCTCTTATTGGTGCCAAATACTACTCTATATACTTTACACTTAATTCTTAAAGCTCACAAAAAGTCTAGAAAATAGGTGTAAATATCACCTCCATTTGTCAGACAAGGAAGCCTACTCACAGAGATGAGAGCTGCTCAACATTACTTGCCCACAATGTGAGCTGAGTGGAGCTCTGACTCTGGGGCCTGTCCTCTCAATCACTCCACACTTGAGCTCAGTGTACATCGCTGAACTTCAGCTTCCCAACTGTTCAGTGATGATAACGATGGCAACTGAATAGGGGTACTGTAAAACAGGGTAATGGATATGATTGTGTTTTAGAAAATGAAAACCTCTCTACAAGCATCAGAAATAGTTTTTGTTATTTTTCTCAATTGTTCTAGAGAAGAAAGGTTGTTCTTTCATTGACTGAGTGCCTCGGGCATGACACATTAGAAGTTCTACTATTCCCCAAAAGGGGAATAGATGGCTATTGGTCACACAAGTAGATTGAAAGCCTCAGACACGCCCTCTGGCATGAGTAATGATTTCACAGGCAGATGGTCCTGGTAATTAAATGCTGAGAGGATTTCAAAAAAACACCTGCCTGCAAATAGGGGCTGCCAGCCACTCATCTTGCCATACTTGTGTCTTCAGCTGCGGGGAGCTCCCAGTAATGGTGGTTCATCACCTTGTTTTTAAAGGTGAGGTCACAGGTGTTGTGCTTGGGTAATTTGATGGGCACCTCTTGATTGCAGCAGCTGCCCTTTCCACGTGGCCTTCTTGTCCTCATTTAGAACATGGGTGGTGTGAGCTGAGACAAGATAAAACATGGGGTGCTTGGAATACACATGCTTCAGATCCTGTTTACTGACCTTTTTCTCTTCCACCTCTACCAGGGATCAGGGGCCCTCTGCATGTTCAGCAGATGTTTTGCCAATGCTGTTTTCACAAGAAAAGCTTTTTTCTTTCCAATTTTTTAATATCAAAAAGTCCCAAAGAGCTGTCTGTTGGGCTACTTGCTTATAAGAACATACTTCCTCTGTAAACAAGAACTTTCATCTGAAACAGCCCTCAGACCTAATCTTCTCCCTTAGTGCCCATACCAGCTTCATCCCTTGTCAGAATATCCCCTGTAAGGACAGCAGAGAGAATAAAGCTGAAGATGTATTTTTTGACCAAGTTCTGTAGCCTTCTGCAGCTCAACAGTAGCCTTCAAGAAACCCTAGCTAACTCAGCATGGGAACCCTCTGCCTTCTCCTCCACATGGTAGTCCTGGTGTCTGAAAGGTCATTCTTGCTAGTGAGGGAAACCGAGAGAAATTCTAGAAAACTTGAATTACCTCAGTATAACATCTTTGTTCTATACCTATAGATGCCTTTTCTACCAACAAAAACTCTAAGACAGGCATGAAAGTATTTCCTCTGTGATCAGTGTGATCAGTAAAGCATGAGGGCACAAGATACCCAGACAGAGAATACTTCAGAAAAGGAGGAATGTAAAGAGGCTGAGAAGGTATATAGGTATGATGTTGAGAGGCCCCAATCCATAACTCTTTTTATACAATCCTTCCTTTCCATGCCCTATTTGGAGTCCTTCTTGCTTCTGTCCATCACTGCACATTGACCCTGGGCTTTAACACTCCCTTCTTAGGGTTAATCAGCCCAGGGGACTGGGATATAGGCTTGGGTTTGACAGCTCACTCAGCCCAAAGAAGCTTTCTTTCACTTTCACTTGCATGGATGCTAACATTGACCAATTTGCAAAAGGCATTATATAAAAATAGGGACAAGATCACAATAATCCATTCTCAACACCAAAAAACTAAATCCAAAATAATGCTCTATAAATGGAGTGACTACGTTGTTGCTTTAGGATACAAAAGGCAGAACAAAACAATTGCTGTTCCTTTTACCAGGTGTATCGCCACCCTTCAGGGCCAGGCAGGTTCATGGTATTCGTGCAGATGGAAAAATACTCACGGAGCCGTTGGGATATCAGCATGCCATTATTCACAGGTTGGAGAGCCATGCACACTTCAAGCCGTGTGTCTATCTGCATGTCTCATGTCATGGACCTTGCTCCCCAGCATGGCACCCATCATGGCACCTGTCCCCCTGTGTGTCTCTCATCATCATTGCCCCCCCAGCAGGGAGTCCCTACCTGTTTAAGTACTAGAGGGGAACAAAGCCGGCAAGATGCCAGAAATTACATAACATAATTCTGTGCATGCGAGTCTACTTCATTTTTTATGGGAACAGTTTATCGGACCCAGTCTCAAGGCTATGAAAACACTAGTTATCAGGCCCCTCCAAGGCTATGGGAACACTGCTTCCTTTAGCCACCCAGATACCTGGGTAAGGAAGCCAGACTGCCTCCACTTACCCTACACCAGGTGAAAGGACAATACACTACACTTTGAATCAGGACACATGAGTTTGAGTTCCAGCTTTGACAGTAACCAGTGTCTGGGAAAGTCACTAACCTTTTCTCTTTCACTGCTTAAAAATAATAGGCATAATCATAATGGCCACCAAAAATGTCACTATGTGTCTTGGTTAATCTTTACAAGTTGAGAGGAAGATGTCTACAGTTCAGGTGTACAAATTAAGGGCATAATGTAAGGGAGTTGAACAATGGGACATTTAGGGATCTGGCCACTCCCAGGGAAATCCCTCTGTAACCACATCTCAAAAAAGCACTGATTTGTCTCACAATAAAAACCACCTGCAGTCAGCTCAAGGCACTTGCCTTCAAACTATCATCTCATCAGCAGCCTTCAATGTGCTTTGATCATCAAAGGTGAAGATGTACTATCATGGCCTTGGCTTTGCATTGTTCTCTCAGACCCAGTCTCACTCCTGTTTCCATCCTGCTGTACTGCATGCCCAGCTGGTGCTCTCTCCTTTTCCTTTGGTTTCTCTCAGTAATGGCCCCCTTGCCTATCCCAGTCTGTTGTTTGGGGTAATCAATTATTCATATTCAACACATGTGTGGTGGTATGTGCTTTGTCAACTTTGTTTACCTGGGAATTATATTCCCCAGAACCTCCTCCCTTGTGTTGTTCTAAGTTAGAAGAATTTGCACAAGTTTTGGGCTGCAGAAACAAAGCAATGCTCAGAAGATTGCCAAGAGGTTGGAAACAATGATGGACAGAGAGAAGTGCAAGTGTCCTGTGCTGTTTGGCTTCTCCTGATTCTCAACTCTGCATTCAGCTCATCTTTCAGACTCACAGACTTGCTTATCAAGAACTAAATTGGAGCCCTTGACAGATAGTTCAGCTAGTTGGAGGATCATCCAGAACAACAAAAGGTTGCGGGTATGATTCCCAGTCAAGGCACACACCAAGGCTGAAGGTTTGATCCTCAGTCAGGGCTCATGAGGGAACAACCAATAGGTGTTTCTGTTTCATGTAGGTCTCTCTCTTTCTAAAAAAAAAACAATAGTAAACACATCCTCGGGTGAGGATTTAAAAACAGAACTGAATTGGACACCCAGAGTGGTACCTACAGAGAGGTAATACCTTCCCATACATCTTTCCCCAAAGTCCTCCATCATGGTCCCTCTCCTGTATGGGGTGGGCTCGTCTTCTCAAATTGACAGGTGGGTAATGCTTCTCTAATCTTCCAACATCCTTTGCCAGTAACATTCACCATATCCCTGCTTCCTGTCTGATGCAATAGCCATGAGGCACTCGTCATGACACAGGTGACAAACACAAGGCCCATGGGCCAAATCCGGCCCTCCACCTTGCTTTACCTGTCCTGGCACCTTATTTCTACCCAGTGGCAGCACCGAGCTCTTGCTTAACTGTTAAGGAGTAGTTACATTTATACAGTCCTAAAATTACATTCAGCCCATGGAAGGCAACTGCGAGGCCGATGTAGCCCCCTGAAAAAATGAGTTTGACACCCCTGCCTCATAGGAAAAGAATAAAGAGCATCATGGGAGACCATAGGTACAGAGGAAATTTCATTCTGCTGCAACATTTTTATAATAATAGAAAGCTCTACCTTGAGTTGTCACTACATTTTTCAAAATGCAGGAATCCTTTGATGAGACCAGCAGAGATATATCTTATCACCTCATTTTCTGAAACTATCAAGGTGACCAACCATGAAAAAATAACTGATGGCTGAAGCCCAGATCAGTTGCTTCCAACAGCCAGTAATGATTTTTGACACCCAAGATGGTCTCCGTAAATATCAAAGGATGTTGCAAAATTCTTAAATGACAAATACCATAAATTCACTATAAAAATAAAGTAATGGAAAAAGAGGTGGCTGATGGGAAATGAAGAACGGGGAGCTGTAAAATCAAATGATCAATAATCATGAAGATACTTTCTCTTGGGGGTAGAGGTGGATTAGGGAAAGGAGAGATGGGTCTACTCTTTTGAAGTGTTGCTAGAAGCAATGCAAGGTCTTTACAACCTGTCTTGGCTGTAAAGATAATGTGTCAGATGACAGACAGATTCAAACACTCCTGGGTTACCTTACCTGTGCAGGGGAGTATACCTGCTGTGTGGGGTCTTGAGGATCAAGGATCAGCAAACAGGGAAGAATTAAAATGTCTCCAACCAGCAATGAATATAAGCCTTTTATAAGGGTGCAGGCCAAGCAAAAGCTTTTTTTTTTAAGTATGACCATAGCAAGGCTTGTTTTTATTAATATCATCATTGTGATCATCATAATTACTGACATAATAAACAGTCCTAGAAGGCAGTGGTTATTACAGCACTGTCTCTAAAACAGATGAGGTAGAAGGTACAATGTGCCACTAATCCTCTTTTTTTTAATTTGATGCTAATTACAATTTCTTTAAAAGCTTTAAAAATTAGTTCATTTTACAAAACAATAGAAACATTTTCTATGATTTTTTTCTTCTTTTTAAATACTTCTAAATTTTACTGTTGTTCAGTTTTCTGGCTTTTCTTCCCACCTTTTCCTCCTTACCCCAACCATCCCCACATCCCTCCCCTGATTCCACGCACCCTTGGTTTTGTCCATGTGTCCTTTATAGTTATTCCTGAAAATCCTTCACACTTTTGTGCCCATTATCCCCTCCCATCTCCCCTCTGGCTATCCCTTTGTTCTTAATTTCAATGTCTCTGATTATATTTTGCTTGCCTGTTTGTTTTGCTGATTAGGTTCCAATTAAAGGAGAGATCATATGGTATATGTGTTTTACTACGTGGCTTATTTCACTTAGCATAATGCTCTCCAGTTCCATCCATGCTGTCACAAAGGGTAGGATCTCCTTTCCGTCTGCTGCATAGTATTCCATTCTGTAAATGTACCCTAGCTTTTTGATCCATTCATTTACTGATGTGCACTTAGATTGCTTCCAGCACTTGGTTATTGTGAATTGTGCTGCTATGAACATTGGGGTGCATAGCTTCTTTTGGATTGGTGTTTCACGGTTTTATATATAATCCTAGCAGTGGAATTGCGGGGTCAAAATGATGTTCCACTTTTAGTTTTCTGAGGAAATTCCATACTCTTTTCCATAGTGGCTGCACCAGTCTGCATTCCCACCAACAGTTCACTAGGGTTCCTTATTCTCCACAACCTCTCCAACACTTGTTGTTTGTTGCTTTGTTTATGATGTCCCCTCTGACCAATGTGAAGGGGTATCTCATTGTGGTTTTAATTTGCATCTCTCTGACTGCTAACGATGCTAAGCATCTTTTCATATGTCTCTGGAACCTCTGTATGTCTTCCTTGGAGAAGTGTCTGTTCAAGTCTTTTGCCCATTTTCTAATTGGGTTGTTTGTCTTCCTTGAGTGCAGTTATGTGAGTTCTTTATATATTTTGGAGATCAAACCCTTGTCCGAGGTATAGTTGGCAAATATGTTTTCCCATACAGTAGGTTCTCTTTTCATTTTAATGCTGTTTTCTTTAGCCATGTGGAAGTTTTTTACTTTGATGAGATCCCATTTGTTTACTCTTTCCTTTATGTCCCTTGCTCTAAGGAACATATCAGTGAAAATAGTGCTGCATAGAATATCTGAGATTTTCCCACCTATGTTCTCCTGAAGGACTTTTATGGTGTCACAACTAATATATAAGTCTTTTATCCACCTTCAATTTATTTTTCTGTATAGTATAAATTGGTGATCGAGTTTCTTTTTTTTTTTTGTATGTAGCTGTGCAGAGCTATCCAGATCTCCCAATACCGTTTGTTGAAAAGGCTATATTTACTCCATTTTATGCTCCTTTCTCCTTTGTCAAATGTTAATTGACCATAGAGACTCAGGTTTATTTCTGGGCTCTCTATTCTGTTTCATTGGCATATGTGTCTGTTCTTATGACAGGACCAGGCTGTTTTGATAACAGGGGCCTTGTAATACAGTTTGATATCAAGTACTGTTATCCCTCCTACTTTGTTCTTCTTTCTAAAAATTGCTTTGGCTATTTAGGGTCATTTATGGTTCCATATAAATTTCTGAAATGTGTTTTCCATATCTGGGAAATATGCCATTGGTACTTTAAACAGGTATGGCATTGAATCTATAAATTGCTTTGGGTAGTATGGCCATTTTGATGATGTTAATTCTTCCAATCCGTGAACATGGTATTTGCTTCCATTTGTTTGTGTCTTCCTTAATTTCTTTCTTCAATGTTGTGTAGTTTTCTGAGTACAGGTCTTTTACCTCCTTGGTTAGGTTTATTCCTAGGTACTTTATTTTTCTTGTTTCTATATCAAATGGGATTCTTTCCTCATTTCTGCTTGTAATATTTCATTGCTGATGTACAAACGTGTTTGATTTCAGAATATTGGCTTTGCATGCTGCTGATTTGCCAAATTCACTTATTAGGTCAAGTAGTTTTTTTGATGGAGTCTATAGGATATTCTATGTATACTATCATGTCATCTGCAAACAATGACAGTTTTGTTTCCTCCTTTCCAATTTGGATGCCTTTTATTTCTTCTTCTTGTGTGATTGCTGTGGCTAGGACTTCCCATACTATGTTGAATAGGAGTGGTGAAAGTGAGCATCCTTGTCTTGTTCCTGACCTTAGTGGGAAAGCTCTAAGTTTTTGTCCATTCAGTATGATGTTGGTTGTAGGTCTCTCATATATGGCCTTTATTATGTTGGGTAATGCTTCCTCTATTCCCACTTTGCTGAGTTTTTTATCATAAATGGGTGCTGTACCTTATCAAATGCTTTTTCCACATCTATCGATATGATCATGTGATTCTTGTCTTTGTTTTACTTTATGTGATGTATTATATTTATTGATTTGTGAATATTGTACCATCCTTGCATCCCTGGGATGAATCTCACTTGGTCATGGTGTATGATCTTTTTAATGTATTGCTAGATGTGGTTTGCCAACATATTGTTGAGGGTTTTAGAGTCTATATTCATTAGAGATATTGGCCTGAAGTATTCTTTCTTTGTTATGTCTTTATCTGGTTTCAGGATGTGGATGGAGGTGTTTTCATAAATTGTTTGGGAGTCTTCCATCTTCTTGGATTTTTTGGAATAGTCTGTGAAGGATAGGGGTTAGCTCTTTCTTAAATGCTTTGTAGAATTCTCCTGTGAAACCATCTGGTCCAGGGCTTTTATGTGTTGGAAGTTTTTTATTACTGTTTTAATTTCAGCAGCAGTTATTGGTCTGTTCAGGCTTTCTGCTTCTTCTTCATTCAGTTTTGGAAGATTATTTTTTTTTAATATTTGTCCATTTCACCTAGGTTTTCAAATTTCTTGGCATGTAATTTTTCACAGTAATTTCTTCTAAACCTTTGTATATCTGTGGTATCACTTGTAATTTCTCCTCTTTCATTTCTGATTGTGTTTATTTGGATCCTCTTCCTTATTTTCTTGATGATTCTGCTTTAAGGGTCATTGATTTTGTTTCTCTTTTCAAAGTGCCAGCTCCTGGATTTATTGATCCTTAGAATTGTGCTTTTAGTCTCTATGTCATTTAATTCTGCTCTGATCTTGGTTATTTCCTTCCTTCTACTTGCTCTGGGCTGTCTTTATTATTGTTTATCCAGTTCCTGTAGGTGTAGGGCTAGGATGTTTATTTGAAATGTGTCTATCATTTTTAGGTAGGCCTGTATCACTATGAATTTCCCTCTCAGGACTGCCTTTGCTGTGTCCCGTAAGTTTTAGATTGTTGTGAGTTTGTTTCCATGTCTTTCCAGAAATGTATTTTCTTCCTTGATCTCATTCTTGACCCATTCACTGTTTAATGGAATGCTATTCAATCTCCATGGGATTGAGTGTTTTTGAGCTTTTTCCTTGCAGTTGGTTTCTAGCTTCAGTACTTCGTGTTCTGAGAAAATACTTGATATGATTCCAATTTTCTTAAACTTGTTGAGGCTTGTTTTGTGTCCTATCATGTGGTCTATCTTTGAAAATGTTCCATGTGCATTTGAAAAGATTGTGTATTTTGCTTCTGTGGGACGAAAAGCTCTCTATATATTAGTTAAGTCCATTTCATCTAGGGTATTGTTAAGTGACACAATATCCTTGTTGATATTTTGTTTGGAAGATCTGTCCATCTTTGACAGTAGGGTATTAAAATCCCCTACTATAATTGTGTTGCTGTCAATATCTTTCTTGAATTTCTCCAAGATTGTCCTTATATATTAGGGTGCTTCTATGTTTGGTACATATACATATTTGTCTTCTTGATAGATTCTTCTCTTGAGTACTATGAATTGACCTTCTAGGTGTCTTTTTATGGACCTTTTTTTGAAGTCTACTTCATCTGAGTATTGCTACCTTGCCTTTTTTTCTCTGTCCATTTGCTTGGAATATTTATTTCCAAAACTTCCCTGCCTGTCAGCGTGTGTCTTTTGTTCTAAGGTGGGTCTCTGATAGGCATCATGTGTGTAGGTCATGATTTATTATGCATTTAGCTATTGTATGTCTTTTGATTGGAGCATTTAATCTGTTTGTATTTCAGATATTTTTGATAGGTACTTATTCATTGCCATTTTTTCATACCTGTGCTCCTCTCTCTCTCACTCTTTTTTTTCTTTTTCTTAAAGCACACCCTTTAGCATACTCACAGAGCTGCTTTGGAAGAGGTGTATTCTTTGAGGCTTCTTTTGTCTGGGAAACTCCTTATTTGGGCTATTTTAATTGGGAGCCTTGCTGGATAGAGTAGTCTTGGTTGCAGACCTTTGTTTTTCATTACTTTCAGTATCCCTTGCCATTTTCTTCTGGCTTGGAGCATTTCCATTGAGAAGTCAGCTGCTAGTCTTATCAGGCCTCCCTTGTATGTTACTTCCTGTTTCTCCCTTGCTGCCTTTAAGATTGTCTTTTTCTTGGAGATTTGCCATTTTAATTATGATGTGTCTTGAAGTGCGCCTCTTTAGTTTCCTCTTTATTGGGACTTTCTGTGTTCCTGGATTTGTGTGACCTTTTCTCTCATCAAATTAGGGAAGTTTTCCATCATTACTTTTTCAAACAGGTTTTCTATCCCTTGGCTCCTCTCCTTCTGGTATCCCTATTATACTGATATTATTACGTTTCATGTCCTGCATTTCCCTTAACCCCTCTTCATTCTTTCTGAGTATCTTTCCTTTTCTTGCTCTTTCTGAGTATTTTCTTCTCCTTTTTTCTCCAGCTCGCTGATCGATTTTCTGCTTTATCCAGCCTGCTTGTAAATCCTTCTTGTGTCTTTTTTATTTCCCAGATTTTATTTTTCATTTCTTCCTGGTTTTTGTTTATAGTTTCTATTTCCTTTTCCATACTGTTTTAGTTCTCACTTATTTCCTTGTAGTTGTCTGTGAGTTCCTTGATCATCTTCATAACCATTATTTTAAATTCTATATCTGGTAGTTTGTTTACCTCAATTTCATTTAGCTCTGTTAGTGGGGAGTCTTCCATGCCTTTTGATTGCAGGTTCCTTTTTTGTCTTCCCATTTAGGTGAGTATTTTTGTTTGTTTCTGAGCTTCGTGATGTTTTGCTTTGCTAGCTGTCTTTGTAGGGTGAAATTCTATGGTAGGAATTCTATTGGGTTAGTTGTGTGGTCTCTTTGATCTCCTTGCCTGGATGCTGTAGGCTTTCACTTTCCTCTGTTCATGTGGACTCTCTTGTTGTACTTGGGTTTTTACCTTTTGGTGGTTCCTTTGTTGGTGGTTTATCTCCTCCAGCAGGTATACAGATGTTTTCAGCTCCCACCTATTCTAGTATGTGATCAGTGTCAAGGGGTAGGCAAAATAGATTAATACAGTGGGAGAGTATTTTATGGGCTTTAAAGTACCAGCAAGTAGATAAGAGATAGGAGATTCTTTAGATAAATATAACATTAACCATGATATATCAACCAACTAACCACTTTTTGTAAAAGGTGAAAGAGAGATAAGACTCTTGTTAGAGGGGAGCAGGATCGTGAGCTGAATCCAGAAAACAGAGCACATGTCCATGGTTAGATGATGAGATATAATGAGAGTGAAACATAGAAAGTAGGCATAGTGTGCAAGAGAATAAAGTTAATAATGCTCAGGAATAAAGTGAAGGGGGCTAAGATCAGGGAGGGTTGCTCTGTAGTTTGCACAATTGTATGGAACTATTTACAATAGTACTGGAACAACAATAATATGACAAGAAATATATGATTCGGATAACTGGAATACAGAGTACATAATCAAGAGTAGTGTGTTATTGGAACACAAGTGAAGTGAAAGAAGGAAAATTAAAATACAATAAAGAGAGAATAAGGAAAACCAATAAAATAATACAATTAAACAAATAAATAAAATGAGGAAAACTAAACATAAGGAAGAGAAATTTAAAAATGCTAATAAAATAAAAGTAGTGACAATAATGAAAAAATAATAATAATACCCATAAACAATAAAATGCCAGTTCTATGGGATAGCAAAGTGACATTTGTCTCAGTTTCTCAATTTTGGGGGTTAACCTTGTACTCCTCCTTTTGATCTATTTCTGGACTTTTCATAACACTTGGGGAGAGAAAAAAAGGAAAAAACAAAGAGAGGGAAGAAAATAAAGTAAGCCTCCTGCTGACTTTAAACCCATTGAGCGAGTTCTGCTGGTCTTCCTGGATGCCACAGGAAGAGGGGACCTGGGCTTCACTTTTCTGCCTTCCTATGGTTTTGTGAGGATGGGACCAGGTCTGGGCCACCATATTCACAGTTGCCCAGCCTCCAGCCCAGGTCCTCTGTGAGCTGCCAGGCTGAAATCAGCCATTCAGTCTCTGGGGCACAGAGTGAGCCAGGCCTGGACCCGTGGCCCCGATCAGCCACTCAGTCTCTCAGTGCACAACACAGGTCAGGCCTGGATATGCATTTTAAATCACCTTCAGGGCCAGCCAGTCATTGCTTGAGAGTTCCTTACAAAGCAGCTGCCTGCCATTCTTAACATGCACAAGGCTTTTCACACAGCCCAACTTTCTAACAAGTCTGTAAACTATCCAGGTCAGGGTCTGACACGGCCCAACTCTTCTCCCTTCTCTAGGTGTTGCCCAGCACTCCAATTTCTCTGGTAATGACCTACCCAGTGTCCACAGCCCCAGGGAATGTATACTGCCTCTGTGAGTCTCCCATTTCATCTCTACCCCACCCCCACCCCAACAACTTCCAGCATCCAGGTCCCTCTTGGTGCCAGGCTGCCCTCCCTGCTCTGGGAGGGCAGGAGCTGGTTATCTAACTCTCCTCCCTGTATCTTGCAGCAGATGCCAGTCTAGGGGCCACGGCAACCTAGGTCCCTGTGCAGATCCTAGAGACCTTACCATCCCAGCGAAATCTCCTCACTGTCTGTTTTTCAATGTTCTCTGCACTGTTTGGCCTCCAAACTTCATATAAGCTGGGATTCCATTGGTTGTTCACTGTGTTCCTCAGAAGATCAGCTAGGTGTTCCAGCTGGGCACAGGGAGAACTGGGCTCTTCTCCCACCTACCTCGCCACCATCTTCCAAGCAAGATTTTTAAAAGTTGGCCACAGAAGAAAAAAGAAGTCATTTGGTTGTTGTTGTTTTTGTTATGTAGTGAGGTAAGAGTGGAATCAGAGTGAGGAAATCTCTACCCAAAGCTTTCAGGAAACTAAGGCAGATGTTCAAGTTCCTTCCCATTTTGAATTTAACAACCAGCAATTGATTGTCCTGTATCTCTTGGTGTGAAGGCTGGGGAAACAGAGAAACCTAAAAATAGCTAGTGGGAGAAAGCCACAATGTGCCCTTAACAGGGCAGTGTGAGTGATGCTGAGATAAGATGCCACGTGGGGGTGTAAACATAGTTCTGAAGGAAGTGGAGGCACTAAGGCCTGGAAAGGAGCCCAAGGCCAAGGGAATGCCAACAATGGAGGCACAGAATGTGAAGAGGGTCACAACATATTTGGGGAAACAAGAGTTTGGTTTTCATAGCTCATACAGGAGAGTGGAAAGCCACATGGTAAGGTTTTCAGGGGTCACGCTAACTGAGGTCAGACTTGGTCCTCAGTGCACTGGGCTCTGCCCAGAGACTATTCATACATGATCAGTTCTGTTTTAGGAGGCCAGATTTGCTCAGAACTGTTGAAGTGGAGAAAGAAGACACCCATTGTGGATGAAAAGAGGGTGCTGTAATAAATTGTAAATTTCTAACTGTGCTGTGACATGAGCCCCATATCAAGTGCTCTAGACCACATGAGGATAGTGTCTATTGTACTGGCCAGGGCTGATATAGAATAATTCTCCTATCACAGACAGTTCTATTGGATGATTTTGTCCTAGACAATGACATTTTACATCATTGAAAACAATATTAAACAAGTATTTGAAATCACCTCCTCACACCCCATGTTGCCTGCTATTTTTTAATAAGCAGAAATTTAGAAATAGGGTATTCTGGAAAAATGATGGTGTCTTGGCAGCTTCTTTGGCCAGTTGCACCCCCAGGTAACCAATCTCCTTTCTTACCTGGTTCTTATATGTGTTATTAGTTTATATGTGTCTTACATGTTTGTGTGTACACATGCATGTGTGCACTCATGCAATAAAGCAGTGTTCAATATTCTGCTGTATCCTGGGCAGAAAAATTCCATTAACCAGGCTAAAAATTCTCATGAATTTCAGTGAGGAGACTTAACTCACTATCAAAGCAGCACATGTTGAATATACTGATGATCATTCTAGAGCCTCTGTAGATACTATCTTGTTTCTGTTCTGAATATGACTTACAGCTGGTCAATTCCTTTTTTAAAAAAATATATTTTATTGATTACACTATTACAGTTTACAGTTGTCCCATATCCCCCCTTTTATTCCCTTCCACCCTGCACACCAGTTCCCACCCCATTTCCCCCCTTTAGTTCATGTCCACGGGTCATATATATAAGTTCTTTGGCTTCTACATTTCCTATACTATTCTTAACCTCCCCCTGTTTATTTTCTACCTACCATTTATGCTACTTATTTTCTGTACCTTTTCCCCCTCTCTCCCCACCCACTGCCCCACTGATAACCCTCCATGTGATCTCCATTTCTGTGATTCTGTTACTGTTCTAGTTGGTTGCTTAGGTTGTTTTTCTTTTTGTTTTTACTTTAGGTTCAGTCTTTAATAATTGTTGAGTTTGTTGTCATTTTACTGTTCATATTTTTGATCTTTTTCTTAGATAAGTCCCTTTAACATTTCATATAATAAGGGCTTGGTGATGATGAACTCTTTTAACTTGACCTTATCTGGGAAGCACTTTATCAGCCCTTCCATTCTAAATGATAGCTTTGCTGGATAAAGTAACCTTGGATGGAGGTCCTTGCCTTTCATGACTTCAAATACTTCTTTCCAGCCCCTTCTTGCCTGCAAAGTTTCTTTTGAGAAATCAGCTGATGGTCTTATGGGCACTCCTTTGTAGGTAACTGTCTCCTTTTCTCTTGCTGCTTTTAAGATTCTGTCCTTATCTTTAATCTTGGCTAATGTAATTATGATGTGCCTTGGTGTGTTCCTCCTTGGGTCCAGCTTCTTTGGGACTCTCGGAGCTTCCTGGACTTCCTGGAAGTCTATTTCCTTTGCCAGGTTGGGGAAATTCTCCTTTATTATTTTTTTAAATAAGTTTTCAATTTCTTGCTCTTCCTCTTTTCCTTTTGGTACCCCTATGATTTGGATGTTGGAATGTTTAAAGACGTCCTGGAGGTTCCTAAGCCTCTCCTCATTTTTTTGAATTCTTGTTTCTTCATTCTGTTCTTGTTGAATGTTTCTTTCTTCCTTCTGGTCCACACCATTGATTTCACTCCCAGTTTCTTTCCCATCACTGTTGGTTCCCTGTACATTTTCCTTTATTTTACTTAGCATAGCCTTCATTTTTTCATCTAATTTGCCACCGTATTCAACCAATTCTGTGACCATCCTGATTACCAGTGTTTTGAACTGTGCATCTGATAGGTTGGCTATCTCTTTGTTGCTCAGTTGTATTATTTCTGGAGCTTTGATCTGTTCTTTCATTTGGGCCTTTTTTTTTTTTTTTTTTTTGTCTCAGCATGCCTGATAGGTAATAAGGGGCAGAGTCTTAGGTGTTCACTAGGGTGGGGCAACCACGTCACTGCATTGTGACACTATATGTGGGGGAGGGGTCCAAGACGATACAGTCCCACTTGCTCTGCTCTCTGCTGGTTTTCAGTCACCTCTCCCACTACCCACAATCAAATTGGACCCTTGTGGTGCTGATTTCTGGATGGGTGGTTTTGTGTACATTCCAGGACCCTGTGGGTCTCTCCAATGGACTCTCCTGTGAGGCTGGCAGTTTCTCCCACTGCCGCCTCAACCCCCACAGGTGATTTCAATCAGAGGTTTGAGGCTATATTTCCCTGCTGGAATTCTGGGTTGTACCGTCTGTCTCACTCCCAGTTTTTCCTCCCAGTTTATCTGCATGTGAATGTGGGACTGCCCAGTCCGCAATCCGCTGCAACCTTGCCTGCCTTGGTCCTCCAGCTGCTGGCTTGCCAGGAGTCTTCTCCACCCGGCTGCCCATCTCCACCTCTTCTACCGGATTAATGTTTCTTCTTTAACTCCTTGGTTGTCAGGCTTCCATGAAGTTTGATTTTTCTGTCAGTTCTGGTTGTTTTTTGTTTTTAAATTTGTCGTTGTCCTTCTTTTGGTCATGTGAGTAGGCACAGTGTGTCTACCTATGCCTCTATCTTAGCCAGAAGTCCCTCACACAGTCTATTCTTAATATAACAGTCAAAGAGTCTCTTGGGAGAAAGTATCGAAGAGAGTAAGGATCCAGATGAGAAGGCTTAGCATGCTGTCTTCCTACCCTGCACCCACCTGTGGCTGGGCCCAGGTGGTCAGTTCTAAAGGAGGTATGTAGAGCATGACTATGGTTTAAAGTAACTGCTGAGAAATTTCTGAAATTATTCTGAAAGGTGACTCTATATGTATACATTCTACTCTTAGTTTTTCTCCTCCAGCACCAAAAAATAGTTATCTCTTCACAGAAGCAGCTGGTGAAGGATTGACTGGAGATACTGTTTTCATTTGTACAAAATACAAGGACCTGAACAGTTGGTGCAACAAGATACTTATGCTAAAAGAAATAGGTGGGGATTCAAACCAAGGGAGCAACAGAGTTTGTAGTCAGCCCTTCTTGCCCAGTGGGATGGCAGCTGAGCATAAGCACAACCTGCTGTCTCTCTCTCTCTATCTAAGGAACAGGAATTATGGACATTAAGTGCACATATGGTGTTGTACCACAGCATTACAGTGCCAGACACCCATGGGTAAACACAATCACCCCCACACTACAACTCCTGCCAAGCCACAGGGAGGATTACCACATGCTGGACTAGTAGAGACAGCATTTGCACTGTAGACATAGATCCTGCCCAGTGAATATTTTCTGCCCCTGGGTCTGCCCCTTGCCAAGTGTAGGGAGTATCTCTCTCTGACAAAGCAGGCAATGCCATTTACAGTCAAAACTGTAGGATGCCCTCTTTCCAATGACAGAAAATAGAAGTGTTACCAAGCTGGCATTGTGTTAAGTAAGAAAGTGGCAACAGCAGCAAGCTGAGTGTTCTGGGAACCAGTCACACGATGCTGGGCATCTTGGGTGAGAATGCCCAACCAAGCTACTTGATAAAAATTTTATTTTCCTGGTAGCATGGGGGAGAGAGTGATGGAGATAGTGTTGGGGTGGTAGCAAGAGAGTGGTGGTAGCATTGGGGAGAAAGTCTATAGGATGGTGATGGAGAATGGAATCATTTCTGCACTGATTTATTGCTGATTCTGAGGGTCTTCTATCAGAAATGGACCTACAGAGCTGCATTACATTATCCTAATGAACACAGGATTAAAAAAGAAACCAACAGTTCATTGTCTTAATGCTTCACAGTTAATGCAAATATAAAGTACCAATGTTGAAAAATTTTGATTTTTCCATATAAATCTTTTTGCTCTACAGACCAACTACTAAGGACAGCTCAGGTTTAATAATTTTGTTCATATTGCTTTTCTGAGATGTGTTTTAGGAGCCAGAAAATATTAACTCATTCTCTTTTTTATATTCTTATTTTTATAGTCTAGAAATAATTTTAAGGTTCAAATACCATGCACACTCCACTGATTTGGAGCACACTGGAGACCTCACCACGTGAAGACAGATTGGGAGCAGCTACAAAATATAGCTTCCTCAGTCCTTTCCTTGACTCTGAGGAAGACTGAGATTGCAGACGGATTTATTTTTTAAAAAACTATCACTAGCAACTGCTCAGTGCTACATATCAAACTTTACACAGGCTGTGAAACCAATGAAATTGGTTGTAAAAATTGTTTGCTGAAGTTGACATGACTTGCAATTGTCATCTAAGACCCCAAATTTAACTTTCTATTTAATAAAATCTATGTTCATATGTTAACCATAAAATAATCATATTATTTATTCTCTTTGACTTTATGATAAGCAAACATTATAAATATAAGCTAAGAGCAACTATATCAGCTAGTTATCAAACTAATAAAATATCTCCTTTTTGGCTTGTATACATTAAGGGTTTATGCATAACAATTTCTTTAAAACTAAGAACATTTTTTAAAATTTATTTTTTAATTTTATTTTTCAATTACAGTTGGCATTCAATATTATTTTGTATTAGTTTCAGGTGTACAGCACACTGGTTAGATAATCATACACTTATAAAGTGGTCACCATGATATTTCAAGGACCCACCTGGCACCATACATATTTATTACAATATTTTTTACTATATTCCCTCTGCTGTACTTTACATCCCTGTTACTATTTTGTAACCTTCAATTAATACTCATTAATTGCATCACCTTTTTCACCCAGCCCACTAACAACACTCTCCTCTGACAACCATTAGTCCCTTCCTGTATTTATGTCTATTTCTGTTTTGTTTACTTTGTTTTTTATATTCTAATTATATATGAAATCACATGGTATCTGTCCTCTCTGTCTGACTTATTTCACTTAGGATAATACCCTCTAGATCCATGCTGTATCAAATGGTAAGAATTCTGGAGTTCTGGCCAAGATGGAGGCATAGGTAGAAACCCTTAGATTCATTGCACAATGAAAAGGAGGGTAATAACCAATCTAAAATCAATAAAGAACCAGAAGTGCCATAAAATCAAATTGCATGGAACTCTGACAAACAAGAAACAGTCAACAAGAGCAACCAAACTGGTGGGCTGACACAAAGAAATAGGGCCCAAATGAAAGAACAGAGCAAAACTTCAGAAAGAGAGCTAAGCAATGAGAAGATAGCCAACCTATCTGATGAAGAATTCAAAGCCCTGGTAATCAAAATACTCACAGAACTGACTGAGCTTGGTTGCAAAATGGAAGAGCAAATGAAAGATATCCAAAGTGAAATAAAGCAAAAATATTCAGGGAACCAACAGTGACAGCAAGGAAACCAGGACTCAAATCAACAATTTGGAACAAAAGGAAGAAATAATCATCCACCAGGAACATAATGAAGAAACAAGAATTTTTTTTTAAAATGCAGAGGGGCTTAGGAACCTCTGGGACAATTTAAAATATTCCAGTATTCAAATTACAGGGATTCCAGAAGGAGAAGAACAACAGCAAGAAATTGAAAACTTATTTGAACAAATAATGAAGGAGAACTTCCCTAATTTGGCAAAGGAAATAGACTTTCAGGAAGTCCAAGAAGCCCAGAGAGACCCAAAGAAGTTGGACCCAAAGAAGAACACACCAAGGCACATCATCATTAAGTTGCACAAGATTAAAGATAGATCCTTGTTGTTGCAAAGGGTATAAGCTCCTTCTTTCTCTCTACTGAATAGAATTTCATTGTGTAAATGTACGATAGTTTTTTGAGCCACTCATTTGCTGATGGGCACTTAGGTTGCTTCCAATAATTGGCTATTGTAAATTGTGCTGCTATGAACATTGGGGTGCATAGGTTCTTTTGGATTGGTGATTCAGGGTTCTTAGGGTATAATCCCAGCAGCAGAATTGCTGGGTCAAAGGGCAGTTCCATTTTTAGTTTTCTGAGGAAATATACTAAGTGAAATAAGCCAGGTGGTAAGGGACAAATACCATATGATCTCACCTTTAACTGGAACATAATCAACAAAAGAAACAAGCAAACAAAATATAACCAGAGACATTGAAGTTAAGAACAATCTAACAATAACCAGAGGAGAGTGGGGAGGGGACAGTGGGAAGAGGGGATTACAGGAACCACTATAAAGGACATATGGACAAAATCAAGGGGGCGGGTGGGGGCGTGGAGGGATCGGGAGAAAAGGCAGACAACTGTAATTGAATAACAATAAAAATTTATGAAAAAAAGATAGAGAATCTTAAAAGTAGCAAGAGGAGGGGAGAGAGTTACCTACAAAGGAGTGCCCATAAGACTATCTGCTGATTTCTCAAAAGAAACCTTACAGGCAAGAGGGGGCTGGAAAAAAGTATTTGAAGTCACAAAAGGCAAGGACCTACATCCAAGATTACTTTATCTAGCAAAGTTATAATTTAGAATGGAAGGACTGATACAGCGCTTCCCAGATAAGGTTAAGTTAAAGGAATTCATCATCACCAAGCACTTATTACACGAAGTGTTAAACAGACTTATTAAGAAATTGAATAACATCAAAAACTATGAACAGTGAAATGACAACAATCTCAAAACTATCAACAAATGAAACTATGGGGGGGGGAAGCAACAAAAACAAAAACTAAGCAAACAACTAGAACAGAACAGAATCAGAGAAATGGACACTAAAAGGAGGGTTTTCAGTTGGGAGGGAGAAGGGAGGAATAGGGAGGAAAGGTACAGGGAAGAAGAAGCATAATTGTTAGGCATGCAATAGACAGGGAGAGGTCAAAAATGGTATAGGAAACAGAGAATTCAGAGAACTTATATGTACAAGCCATGGACATGAATGAAGGGGAGGGAATGCTGGAGGGTTGGGGGTGCAGGGAAGAGGGCGATAAAGGGGAAAAATTGGGAAAAGTGTAATAGCATAACCAATAAAATACACTTTAAAATAATTCTTTCTTTATGTCCAAGTAATATTCCATTGTATATGTGTACCACCACATTTTTATCCACTTGTCTATTTTTTTAAATATATTTATTGATTATGCTATTACAGTTGTCCCATTTCCCCCCCACTCCACTCCATCCTGTGCACACCCTCCCTCCCACATACCCCCCCTATAGTTCATGTCCATGAGTCATACTTATAAGTTCTTCTATAAGATAGGTCTTCTATCTCCTTGGTTAGGTTTATTCTGAGGTATTTTATTTTTCTTGTTATTATAGCAAATGGGATGTTTTCCTGATTACTGATTCTGACATTTCATTGTTGGTCTACAAAAATACCTTTGATTTCTGAATATTGACTTTGTATCCCTCTGTTTTGCCAAATTCACTCATTTGAATAGTTTTTTGGTGGAATCTGTAGGGTTTTCTATATATGTTATCATGTCATCTGCAAACATTGACAGTTTTGCTTCCTCCTTTCCAATTTGGGTTCCTTTTATTTCTTCTGTTGTCTGATTGCTGTAGCTAGGACTTCCAATAGTGTGTTGAATAGGAGTGGTGACAGTGGGCATCCTTGTCTTGTTCCTGATCTTGGTGGGAAAGCTTTTATTTTTTTCCCACTGCATATGATGTTGGCTGTAGGTCTCCCATATATGGCCTTTATTATGTTGAGCAATGCTCCCTCTATTCCCACTTTGCTCAGTGTTTGTATCATAAATGGGTGCTGTTCCTTATCAAATGTTTTTTCTGAATCAATTGATATGATCATGTGATTTTTGTCTTTGCTTTTGTTTATGTGGTGCATTATGTTTATTGATTTGTGAATATTGTACCCTCCTTACATCCGTGGGATGAAACCCATTTGTTCATGGAGTATGATCTTTTTAATGTATTCGTTGATGCTGTTTGCCAATATTTTGTTGAGGATTTTAGTGTCTATGTTCATCAGTGATATAAGCCTGAAGTTTTCTTTTCTTGTCATGACTGTCTGGTTTTGGGATTAGGATGTTGCTGGTTTCATAAAGAGTGTGGGAGTCTTCCATCTTCTTGGATTTTTTCAAATTGTCTGTGAAAGTTAGGAGTTAGCTCTTCCTTAAATGCTTTGTAAAATTCTCCTGTGAAACCATTCTGTGTGGGGCTTTAGTGTATTTGGATTTTTTTATTACTGCTTCAGTTTCATCAGCTGTTATTGGTCTGTTCAGACTTTCTGTTTCTTCTTTATTTAGTTTTGGAAGATTGTATTTTTCTAGGTATTTGTCCATTTCACCTAGGTTTTCACATTTCTTGTCATATAGTTGCTTGTAGTAATTTCTTACAATCCTTTGTATTTCTGTGGTATGGGTTGTAGTCTCTCCTCTTTCATTTCTGATTGTGTTTATTTGGATTCTCTCTCTCTTTTTCTTGATGAGTCTTCTTAAAGGCTTTTCAATTTTGTTTATCTTTTCAAAGAACAAGCTCCTGGATTTATTGATTGCTAGAATTGTTCTTTTAGTCTCTATGTCATTTAATTCTGCTCTGATCTTGGTAATTTCTTCCTTGTACTTGGTCTGGGTTGTCTTTGTTGTTGTCCCTCAAGTACTTGTAGGTGTATGGTTACATTGTTTATTTGAAATGTTTCTATCATTTTTAGGTACACCTATATCACTATGAAATTCCCTCTCAGGACTGCCTTGGGTGTGTCCCATAAGTTTTGGATTATTTTGAGTTTGTTTTCATTTGTTTCCAGAAACATTTTGATTTTTTCCTTGATCCCTTGCTTAACCAATTCATTGTTTAATATGCTATTCAATCTGCATGAATTTGAGTGTTTTTGAGGTTTTTTCCTTGCAGTTGGCTTCTAGTTTCAGTCCTTTTTGGTCTGAGAAAATGCTTGATACGATTTCAATTTTCTTGAATTTCTAGAGGCTTGTTTTGTGTCCTATCATGCGGTCTATCTTTGAAAATGTTCCATGTTCATTCAAAAGGAATGTGTATTTTGCTTCTTTGGGATAAATGGCTCTATATACATCAGTTAAGCCATTTGATCTAGGGCATTGTTCATTATACTTGTTCATATTATGTTTGGAAGATCTATCCATTTTTGACAGTGGGGTGTTAAAATCCCCTATTATAAGTGTTTTGCCATCTTTATCTTTCTTATAGTCTCTCAAAGTTTTCTTTATGTATTTGGGTGCTCCTATGGTGGGTTCATATATATTTACAATGTTTGTATCTTCTTGATGGATTCTTCCCTTGTGTATTATGAGGTGTCCTTCTGGCTCTCTTTTTATGGCCTTTGTTTTCAAGTCTTTTTTGTCAGATTTAAGTTTTGCTACCTGGCCAGGCTTTTTTCCATGTCCATTTGCATGGAATATTTTTCTATCCCTTAACTTTCAGTCTGTGTAGGTCATTTCTTCTGAGGCAGGTCTCTTGTAGTCAGCATATGTGTGGGTCATGTTTTCTTTTATCCATCCAGCTATTCTCTGCATTTGATTGGAGTATTTAATCCATTTACCTTTAAGGTTATAATTGATAGGTATTTATTCATTGCCATATCACTTGCTTTGTACATTAGTTCCTTTCTCTCTTACTGTTTTTCTTCTTCTTCTTAAAGCATTCCCCTTTAGCATATCTTTCAGTTCTGGTTTGGTGGAGGTGTATTCTTTTAGCCTTCTTTTGTCTGGGAAGCTTCTTATTTGGCCTCCCATTTTAATTGAGAGCCTTGATGGGTATAGTAGTCTCAGTTGCAGACCTTTGTTTTTCATTTCTTGGAATATTTCTTGACATTTTTTCTGGCTTGTAATATTTTTGTTAAAAAGTCAGCTGTTAGTCTTATTGGGAGTCCCTGTATGTTACATCTTGTTTCTCCCATGCTTACTTTAAGATTCTCTCATTGTCTTTAAATTGTGCTGTTTTAATTATGATGTGTCTTGTGATGGGCCTCTTTGGGTCCCTCTTGATTGGGACCCTCTCTGCTTTCTGGATTTGTGTGGCTTCTTCTCTCATCAAATTAAGGATGTTTTCCATCATTACTTTTTCAAACAAGTTTTCTACCCCCTGCTCCTCTTTTTCTTCTTCTGGTATCCCCATTACAAGGATATTATTCCATTTAATATTATCGTGCAATTTTCTTAACCGCTCTTCATTCTTTTTCAGTCTTATTTCTTTCTTGCTCTTTCTGGGAGTTTTTTTTTTCTCCTTTGTCCTCCAGCTCACTGATTGGATCCTTTGCCTCATGGATCCTGCTTTTGATTCCTTCTACTGTGTTTCAACTCAAAAATTCTATTCTTCATTTCTTCTTGGCACTTTTGATTGCTTCTATGTCTTTTTTTTATGCTGATATAGTTTGCAGTAAGTTCCTTGTCATTTCCCTGTATTTTTGGTAGTTCACACTGAGTTCATTGGCCTTCCTTATAATCATGGTTTTGAACTCAGTATCTGATAGTTGACTTGCCTCTATTTCATTTAACATTCTTTCTGAGGGTTCCTCCTTTAATTTAGATTGGGGGTTGTTTCTTCATCTTTCCATTGTTTGTGGGACTTTTCTTATTTGCTTCTTTTTTTCAAATTGATCTGTTTTGACTTTCTGACTTTGTGGTGTGAACTTCTATGGTGGGAGGCCTGTGAGATACAGTAGTGCAGTCTCCTTGATCAGCTGAACTTGATATTCTTAGGATATCCATTATGACTTTTATGTTGTTTTTCTGGATGTAATTGGGTTTTGATTGTTTTTGGGTCATTCGTTCGTGGGTCCTTCCTTGCCTCTGGTTGACTGAGCCTGAGGGTCACTTGCCCACCATGTCTTGCATGCTCTTGTGCAGGTGCTGCCTCAACAAAACCAGAGAACCTAAGAAACAAACCCACTGCAGCAAATATAACTCCCTTCCACAATCCCACTATCAATAGAAAACAAACTGGTATTAATAAGGGTGTAATAAGATTAAGGCTATAATAAGAAAAGAGAGTGGATATGAGATGATCTACTGAAAGAGAAATGATTTTTAGAGGGTAGGGGAAGGATCATTGATGAGAGTTTGGAGTTGGCCCAATGGAAAGAGAGAAGGTAAAGTTTACCTCAAGAATAGAGAAAAGGAATGAAGAGTATGGGATGGAGTATGAAAAGGGAAGCATATAGTATTAGGTTTAAAACAGAAATGAAAATAGTATAAAATGAAATAAAGTGGGAGAGGAAGGTTGGTGGCAAGATAGGTGGGAGCAGCATCCACTTCCCCCTGCACATGGGTGAAACATCTAGCCAATCTACTGAGGAACAAAGCAAACAGCCAACAGCACCCCAGCGTTTATGAAGATAGGAGGCCAAAAAGTATTGAGGACACTGAAAAAAACCAGACAGTAAGGGGACTGCTTCAGGACAAAAAGATACCTGGGACCAACGCGGGGACCAGGACAATTGCAGCCCCAGGCCCGCACCCACCAGGCCTGCTGCAGGACTCCTGGGAGAGAGCCAAGCTAACGGCTCCCTCCACTGCCAAATAGGGTTTAACCAGCACTGAGACATACCTGGTTGCTTGAAGTCACAAGGAGGGGAATAAGGACAAAGTGTGGTAAACACACGGAGACAGTGGGTGCTGGCTGGGGAGAGTTGAGAGTTGGGCCATGTGGGGCCCTGACCCACACAGTCCCCATCTAGCTGGAGAGGTGGGGTGCAAGAGGACAGGCCCTTCCTTGTATGGAGCGGCAGTACTGAGCAGGAGGATTTTCTCAAAAAGAAAAAGACTCTCAGGGGCACTTTGGGGAACTCTCCTGCAGCAGCAGCTCCAGTCTCCTCTCCACCTGGCAGTCCGGCACTCCTGCAGGGCTGTGCGGGATATGGAGCCTAAATCCTAAGCACCAGGGGGAGAGTGCACACCACACCAAGACCACAGGCACCAACCAGGGAGAGTGCAACTCAGAGACACATGGGACCAAAGGCACCAAGGAGACTACAAATCAAGGAAGGCCCCGTGCGTGCACACCAATAGCCAAGAGGAGGTGAGACGATAAAACCTGGAACTCTGAAAAGACCAAATTTGGACCCAAAGAGGGGGCATCCCAACAGCAGAGACAGTGAAACAAATTTCACTTTGCTACTCCAGAGAATGTGCAAGATATTGTATATTTGTATTATTATTTTTTTCGTTATCCTTACATCACTCATTTTATTAATATTTTTGTATCTCTCTTCTATCTGTTTAGTCTTCTTCACTTGCCTGGTTAATTTGCATTGTATGAGTGGTTTCCCATTGTTCTCTCTTTCACAGTGTATTGTTAATTAACTGTCTTTCACTGCACTTGGGTTCCATTAGCACACTACTCTAGGACCTATACTCCCTATTCTAGTTATCCAGATCACATAGATTTTGTCATATGATTGTTGCTCCATTATTATTGTAAATAACAGCTGTTCCATACATCTATAAATAATACACAGAATTTCTCCCAGACCTCAGCCCACTTCATTGTTTCTGGAACTCTATTACTGGTGTGGTTAAATCTATTCACTCACATATTACACCTATTTTCTACACTTTACTCTGACTTTAGCCCATAATCTGACCTCCCACAAGCTCACAGCTTTCTAGATCCAACTCACAATCCTTCCCCCCTCCCCACAACAAGAGTCTTATCTACTTTCCACCCTTTCTAAAAAGTGACTAGGTGGATGAAACATCATGGTTAGCACTATATATATATATCCAAAGGATCTCCTATCTCTTCTCCTTAAATATCATATAATATACTCCTGCTCTCTTAAGCCATTTCGCCTGACCCCTACAACCGCCCATAAAAAGAGTACGAAGAAGCCGTGAACAACAGGATATCTTTTGGAAGATGACACCCACTAAAAAAGGTAACACCAACAGCTAAGAACAGGTGAAGGTGAAGGAGGGAGTGGAAGTAACACTAACTCAACCCAGGACCTGTCTGGAAATACAACTAAATAGTGAAGAAATTACTAAGAAAAAAAAAACTGAACAAGAGCAAGAGAAAATCCTCAAAACATTGTACACACAGAAGAAACAGCTCCAACACACCTGCCCACACCTGCACAACAGAAAACAAGAGGTGGGAGACAGACTGACCCTCAGATAACCAGCTGGTGAAAAAGACCCACCAAAGAAAGTCTCAACAAGAACAAAAAACCAAAGACATACACAGAGCAAACATAAACCACAGCCCAAGATCAGTAAGGTTGGGAGATCAAGGAGACTGTACCACTGAATCTCACAGATATTCTAGCAAAGTTCACACAATAAACCCAGGGGGACAAAACAGAGCAACTTAAGCATAGGGTAACAGGAAGAGTCTCACGAATAATGGGAAGACAAAGAAACAATCCCCAAATGAAAGGAAAGGAGGAAGTCTCACAAACAATGCTAAATGAAAAAGAAGCAAGTCAACTATCAGATATTGAGTTCAAAGAATTGGTTGTAAGGAAGCTTCATGAGCTCACACAGAATTACCAAAACCTACAGGGAAACTACAATGAACTCACTGCAAAATATATCAACATGGAAAAGGAAATAGAAAATATCAACAAGGGCCAAGAGGAAATGAAGAATAGAATTTCTGAACTGAAGAACACAGTAGAAGGAATGAAAAGCAGGCTGGATGAAGCAGAGGATGAGATCTGCAAACTGGAGGACAAGGTAGAAAAAAAAACCCAGAAAGAATAAAAAAAGTAAAAGAGGATCAGAAAGAATGAATAGGGGTTAAGGGAAATACAGGACAATATGAAACAAAATAGTATCTGTATAATAGGGATACCAGAAGGAGAAGAAGAAGAGCAAGGGATAGAAAACCTGTTTGAAAAAGTAATGATGGAAAACTTCCCTAATCTGATGAGAGAAAAAAGTCACACAAATCCAAGAATCACAGAGAGTCCCAATTAAGAGGAACCCAAAGAGGCCTACCTCAAGACATATCATAATTAAAATGGCAAAATTCCAAGACAAAGAGAGGATCTTAAAGGCAGCAAGGGAGAAACAGGAAGTAACATACACAGGAACCCCAATAAGGTTAGCAACTGACTTCCCAATGAAAACTCTCCAAGCCAGAAGAGAATGGCAAAAAATATTCCAAGTAATGAGAACCAGAGGCCTGCAACCAAGACTACTTTAACCAGAAAAGCTCTCAATCAAGATACAAGGCCAAAAAAAGAGTTTCCCAGACAAAAGAAGTCTAAAAGAATAAACATCCACCAAGCCATCTCTGCAAGAGATGCTAATGGGACTGCTTTAAGGAAAGGAAGGGAAAGAGAGAGAAAGAGAAGAACATAGGTAGAAAAAAAATCAGCAATGAACAAGGACCTATCAAAAATATCTGAAATACAAACAGATTACATGCTCCAATCAAAAGACATAAAATAGCTGAATGGATAAGAAAGCATGAACCACACATATGCTGCCTACAAGACACCCATCTCAAGACAGAAGACCTACACAGACTGACGGTGAAAGGCTAGAAACAAATTTTCCAAGCAAATGGGCAGGAAAAAAAAGCAGGGGTAGCAATACTCATATCTGACAAAATAGACTTCAAAAAAAGGGCCATAAAGAGAGACCCAGAAGGTCACTTCACAGTACTCAAAGGAAGAATTCACCAAAAAGACATAAACATTGTAAATATATATGCACCCAACATAGGAGCACACAAATACATAAAGAAAATCTTGGAGGACTCCTACAGCCAAAATCATACTCAATGGACAATAACTTAGAACTTTCCCACTAAGATCAGGAAAAAGACAAGGATGCCCTCTCTCACCACTCCTATTCAACATAGTATTGGAAGTCCTAGCCACAGCAATCAGACAAGAAAAAGATATAGAAGACATCCAAATTGGAAAGGAGGAAATGAAACTGTCACTGTTTGCAGATGACATGATAGTGTACATGGAAAACCCTATAGACTCCACCAAAAAACTACTTGACTAATAAATGAATTTGTCAAAACAACTGGATACAAAGTCAATACTCAGAAATCAAAGGCATTCCTGTATACCAACAACAAAACTGCAGAAACAGAAATCAGGAAAAAAAATCCCATTTGATATAGCAACAAGAAAAATAAAGTACCTAGGAATAAACCTAACCAAGGAGGTAAAAGACCTGTACTCAGAAAACTACACAACATTGAAGAAAGAAATTAAGGAAGACACAAACAAATGAAGCATGTACAATGCTCATGGATTGGAAGAATTAACATCATCAAAATGGCCATATTACCCAAAGCATTTTATAGATTCAATGCAATCCCTATTAAAGTACCCATGAACTATTTCACAGATATAGAACAAATATTTCAGAAATTTATATGGAGCCATAAATGAACCCAAATATTTGCAGCAATTTTGTGAAAGAAAAACAAGCAAGAGGGATCACAATAGCTGATATCAAACTGTATTACAAGGCCACTGTAATCAAGACAGCCTGGTACTGGCATAAAAACAGGCACACAGACCAATGGAACAAAACAGAGAGCCCAGAAATAAACTGTAGTCTTTATGGTCAATTAATATTTGACAAAGGAGGCAGGAGCAGAAAATGGAGCAAAAACAGCCTCTTCAACAGATGGTGTTGCGAGATCTGGAGAGCTACGTGCAAAAAAAAAGGAAACTCGATCACCAACTTATGCCATACAGAAAAATAAACTCAAGATGGATAAAAGACTTAAATATAACTTGTAACACCATAAAAGTCCTTGAGGAAATCATTGACAGGAAATTCTCAGACATTCTATGCAGCAACATCCTCACAGACATGTTCCCAAAGCAAAGGACATAAAGGAAAGAATAAACAAATGGGACCTCATCAAAATTAAAAGCTTCTGCATGGCTAAAGAAAACAGCACCAAATTACAAAGAGAACCAACAGTATGGGAAAACATATTTGCTAATGATACCTCAGACAAGGGCCTGATCTCCAAAATATGTAAAGAACTCACACGACTCCACTCCAGGAAGAAAAACAATGGGCAAAGGACTTGAACAGACACTTCTCCAAGGAAGACATACATAGTGCCCAGAGACATATGAAAGATGCTCAGCATCACTAGCCATCAGAGACATGCATATTAAAACCACAATGAGGCACCATCTCACACCAGTCAGAGTGGCCAACATAAACAAATCCACAAACAAATGTTGGAGAGGATGCGGAGAAAAGGGAACCCTAGTGCACTGTTGGTGGGAATGCAGACTGGTGCAGCCACTGTGGAAAACAGTATGGAATTTCCTCAGAAAACTAAAAATGGAACTGCCTTTTGACCCTGTAATTCCACTGCTGGGATTATACCCTAAGAACCCTGAAACGCCAATCCAAAAGAACCTATGTACCCCAATGTTCATAGCAGCACACTTTACAATAGCCAAGTACTGGAAGAAAACTAAGTGCCCATCAGCAAATAAGTGGATCCAAAAACTATGGTATATTTACACAATGGAATTCTATGCAGCAGAGAGAAAGAAGGAGCTTATACCCTTTGCAACAGCATGGATTGTACTGGAGAGCATTATGTTAAGTGAAATAAGCCAGACGGTGAGGGACAAATACCATATGATCTCACCTTTAACTGGAACATAATAAATAGAAGAAAAAAGGAAACAAAATATAACCAGAGACATTGAAGTTAAGAACAATCTAACAATGGGCAGGGGGGAGTGGGGAGGGGACAGTGAGAAGAGGGTATTACAGGAACTACTATAAAGGACACATGGACCAAATCAAGGGGGAGGGAGTGGGGTTCGGCTCTGGTGGGGTGGAGGGATGGGGAGAAAAGGCACACAACTGTAATTGAATAACAATAAAAAATTTTTTTAAAAAAAGATACTAACCTTGGGCCCTGAACAATGTTGCTCAGTTGTTTGGGTGTCCTCCCACACACACAAAAAAAATCTCTCTAGTTCCATTCCTGGTTGGATCACATGACTAGGTTGCAGGTTTGTTCCCTGGTAGGGGCCTGTGTGAGAGCAACTGCTCGATGCTTTTCTCTTACAACAATGTTTCTTTCCCTTCCTTTCTACTTTCCTTGCTCTCTCTCTAAATAAATAAATATTTAAATTAAAAAAATTTATACTGATGCTGGGTCCCATGCACATTGTGTCTGATTTCATTGGCTTGGCCATTGAGAGTTTTTGAAGCTCCACAGGTGATTATAATGTGTGACCAAGATGAGAACCACCATTCAAACTCAAGGCAGAGGAGAGACAGTTGCAAGCTCACAGACGGGGATTGCTGCCAGATATGTTTCTTTGTAAATGTGCCCATGTATTTGAGTTCCCAAGATCGCTGTCTTAAGCCCACACTTCCCAGCTGCTCCTGCCATACCTAAGATCTCTCTGTGTTTTATGATGTCCTGCCTGCTCTTGCATCAGGATGCCCTCCTTGGCCTGGGGACTCAGAACACACTTCTGCTCCTCTCCTGTCCAGTTAAGGCTTCAAGATTCTGGCCAACTATGGGGTCATCTAACCTGGCAATATGCTCTTTCTCCTGACTTCCCAAAACCTGGCTATCCCCATCTCTGGACTCTGGAATCTCATTCTCTTTCTACCTGGAGATAAGATTTCTTTTTTATTCCCTATATTGTTGGGTGCACACCTGCTACTGCTCCTCCTAATGACAATGATGTCATGATTTCCTTTAGGAATAAGGATCCTACTAAGGTATCAGAACTTACAGCCATATAGAAGCTTTCAGGAGATGCCAGAAGGTCTGTGGAAGGCTCCACAGATCATTCCTTGACATTCATTCCAAAAGTCCTATGAACAAAAAAATGACTCCTGAAATGTGCAAATCAAAAGCACAGAGATACCACTTCACACCCACTGGAAGGGCCATATATTTTTTAGAAAAAGGAACACAAACATTGAGAAGGATGTGGAGAACTTAGGACTTGTACATGGCTGGTGGGAAAGTAAGAGGGTGCACTTCTTACTTCTACCTCCCTGTGGAAGGCACTTTGGTGGCTCCTCAAAAAATTTAACATAGAATTACTATACAACTCAGCAATTCCATTGCAAAAAAAATGGAAACAGGGATTCAAATACATGTACATGCATGCCCATAGAAACTTTGTTCACCATAGCCAAAAGGTGGGAGCAGTCCAAATGTCAAATGAATAAATATATTAATGAATACATTTTATATATAATTATTTATAATTCTATTAATGTTTATTATCATCAAATATATCTTAGTGCTTAATGAGCAATTATATTGTAATAAAATGTATTAATACATGTATTTAATACAAGGTTACCTTACAGAACATGTTACATATACCAAAATCGAAATTAAAAAATAAGATTAAAAATCTGAAGAAACTCCTCTTTCCTCAAGCTTCCAATGGGGCCACCAATCTGGCAGAACACTCCCACATTTATTTCTCTTTGTATAGAAACCCTGAGAGTTAAAATCTGAAAAGACCTCCCACCCCTTATCTCTGCTTTCCTTCCTGGCTTCAATGGGACTTAAAATTTAAGGACAAAATTTGTTGTGCTTCTGTTTTACAGGTGACTGTTTTGTTTTACAAATTCTTCCTGGAAAGATAATCTAGGTATTTGAATTCCTTCAATAAAGTATATTTGCTCTAAAGACAAAACTGTGCTTAGGATGTGTCTGTGAGAATAATGAAATAAATCTAATCAAAGCTCTGATGCTAGGTCATGGAAGTAGACATGTATCAGAGTGGGCAAAAGTAGGTTCACATTTGTGAGTGTGGGTAAAGACATGCAGGTTATGATTATTATAATAGCTTTCTAACTCTGTGTTTTCAGGTACCCACAATTGTGAAACTGTATTCAAAGATCTGTAAGTACAGAGCTGTTTTCACCTTTATACTCTACATGCTCTAGTCCCCTATGCATTTAACCTAGTGTTTGTCTCTTATCCAATGTAGTCCCTTTGATAGATAAGAATCTTTTGTCCAGATTCCAAGTGAGGACCAGAGATAGAGCAGCTGGGTGGTGACTGACATCCAGGCCTTAGTCTCCAGTCTGTTGGTGTAAGGGCCTGATGGGTGAGTTTCAAGGATGACTTCAACTTCAAAGAGGATTCTCTCTGTTGTCATTGGGAACATGTGCTTAAAATAGTCATGATTATATGGATATTGTGATATCCAGAAAAAAAGAAAGGGACATTTTACTTCTGAGCAGGGCGAGGCCGAGCAGGATAAATTCCAAACAGAAAATTTTACCTCATGAATCCTTGTTTTTGTTTTTTTTTTTTTACAAAATGAAAACCATGAATTGGTTTAGTTATCATCTCACACGTGTACTCTAAAACAAAACGGACAAGTTCACAAGGAAATATATGTATTTATGTTTAACCATATGAAAATGACAATATCTGACCTATTTTAGACCTATGAATGCATTAAGTTCAAATGGTTTAGCCTAACATTTATGGAACATAATCAGTAAACTCCTGAAAGTGTGATACTTAAGCAGAAAATCTTATATTGAGAAATAAAAAATATATATGAGAGAGTGAGAACTTTCTAATTTAAGAATAATTAAGCAAGATAAAAAATAAAATCAGCAACATTTACTTTTGAATGAATGTTGAAATTCTTCTTAAAAGAAGAAATATCAGAGAAAAATCAAATAAGCAAGGAAGGCTTTTATACACATGGTGGTGTATAAAGTAATAGATGTCCAGAGACAAGATCCATATTCCCTTTTTCAAAACTGGTCTCTTGTAGCAGCTTCTCCACAGAAGGACAAACCATAATCAGGACAAACCAGAAGGACTTGTGAAGTTAATACAATACAACAAGGAGATTTCACTGGCTGGTGTGCAGACAACAGACATGCTAGATGGGGCCAGGGTTCAGACAAAGGCTCCTGTTCAGTGGGAACAGGTACAAGACAGATGGTTTGTTAAACATTGCCAGCATACTTGAGCAGTGCCATTCAGCGGTCAGTGCCTGGATAATGGTCACAAGGACATTGTGTAGGAGCGTGTTGGCCAATTTCAACCCAGCTAAAGCGTTTTCTTATCTTTGTTGGTTTTGCTAAGATTAAGGCCATTTTTCTGCTTTGAATACACCACAGCTGCCCCACAAAGCATTCCTGAAGTTTTGTCTGAATTCCTGTTGCTGAGAGGGACGGCAGGACTTGGCACGTGTGAAGACTTGTTTTGTTAGTAGTTGGAGTTGGTTCTCCTTAAAAGATCTGGGCCACTCTGTACTCTTATTTCTTAAGGATACTCTGGAGGGACAGGGGCCTTCTTAGTGAAATATGCCCTGTGGGCTTCAAAGAGCATCTGCTGTGGGTTTATATTTTCTATCAGGACTAAATAATTTGCTACTTTTGTGGAAAAGGGTTAACACCATCATAAATTCCATTCGCTGAATCATGGGGTGGTGGTGGTGGTGCAAATTAAATGTGTTTGCTTTCAGAATGGGGCCCTTAGCTTCTTATCTTTATGTACTGAAGCAAATCAAGCTCAACCTGGCACTTGTGACCAATGGAAATGCACCTGGAGGTCAACTTAGTCTGGGCTCTAACCTGCTGCTCCTCTTCTCTGTTTGCAGGTAAAGGGAGAGGGCATGTAGCTGATGCAGAGGGGCCTACAGGCCCAAAGTAAAGGGAGTATAGCTATTACCTGGATATGTTAAGAAAAAGCAATGCCTTGATCAATTGGGTATTTCAGACCATTCAGATGTCTCTATCTTTTTTTATAGGTGGTGCATGGCTCACTCCAGCTCACTGAACAAGTGCTGTATTTACTTTAGGCAGCCTCCACTGCCTAAATTAGATTATTTCCCGCTATAAAATTAAGAAATTGTGCAAAGCAGATAAGCCCTAAAATTAACCTTTTTGACAGCATCTACAGAAGCAGTCTCTCTTCCTTTCTTTCTCTCTCATATGCACACACACACACACACACTCACAAACACTCCTAGGCTTCAATGTCTCTACTTAGCTTCAGGTGTTGTCATGTAGAATCAGTGAGTAGCAGCTAAGCGCTACTGATTTAGTAAACATCAAAGCTTTGAGAATGTATCCTGGGGAAATAAAAGCCATTTCAATTCTGAAGAGCTTTCCTTTAAGAAACTATAGATCAGGAGAAACCACTGGGAACTGACATACTTAAATGTTGTGTTACAGTATCTCTGGGATTCAAGAAGGAAGAAAAAATCCTCTGAGCTGGGAAGTTCATCCAAAAATTCTTTATAACATTGAAAGAAACATTATATATCTCTTTAAGTGAAAAAAATTCAAATAATAATAACACTCAGGCCATGGCACATCGTGTCCACACATGTTCCCTCTCCTGATTTATTTTATGTTATTATTTCCCCTTGATCCTCCATCTGCATTCTGGCTCTCAGACCACTCACTTGCATAGGCACCCACCTGAAGATGTTTCATATGCAGTGTGGGACATGCATAGATCCCTGAAGGATGCCTCAGGTGCCACCTGTGCTGACAGGCATGTTTGGGGAAGTGGGAGTGCTTTGTGCCATTTAATCTAGTTTTAAAGTGTGTGAGAATATAGAATTTTATGCCCACCATTATCATCTCACCTTTCAAAGAATCCAATTTTATTAGGGATTTGGGCTGTTTCGCTGATTTTTCATCTTACCTCTTTTATGTCCTTCCTTATTGTTGCTTTGGTTTTACTCTATTATCATTTTCTCTTTCCCTAATGTGTTTAGTTTATACCCTTTTGTCTTTGCTTTTCAATATGCTTTGCTTACTATTAATGTACTCAAAATTATGCAAAACTTCAAGTGCTACTTTAGCTGTGAACCACAAAAGTTAACATTTGACACTTTCATCTTGTTCGCTTTTCAATTTTTTTAAAAGATTTTATTTTATTTTTTATTTTTTTAATTCTCAATTATCTTATTTTATTTATTTTTTGTTTTAATTGACATTTTTATTATTTTTTATTTTTTAATTTTTATTCTGTTACACTTGTCTGCATTTTCTCCCCATCCCTTCACCCCACCTCAGCCAGGCCCACCTCCCTCCTCCACCTCCACCCTCCCCCTTGATTTTGTCCATGTGTCCTTTATAGTAGTTCCTGTAATCCCCTCTCATCACTGTCCCCTCCACACTCCCCTCTGGCTATTGTTAGATTGTTCTTAACTTAAATGTCTCTGGTTATATTTTGTTTGCTTATTTCTTTTGTTGATTATGTTCCAGTTAAAGGTGAGATCATATGGTTATTTATTTATTTTTAGACATAGGGTGAGGGAGGGAGAAAGAGAGAGAGAGAAACATCAATGTGTGATTGCCTCTCATGTACCCCGAACTGGGGACCTGGCCCTCAACCCAGGCATGTGCCCTGACTGGGAATCAAACTGGCGACCATTTGATTTACAGCCCTCCCTCAATCCACTGAGCTATACCAGCCAGGCTCATTTTTTAAATATTTTTAACTTTAAAATTTCCTCTTAACCCCAATGACTATATAGTACATGTTATATATAATTCTGTAATGGGCCAAGTAGATGTTTAAAACTTTCTTGTTGTTGTTACTAATTTTTTTTTTTATTTCATTATGATCAGAATACAGTCTGTATGTGTGGATTATTTGGTATTTATTGAAGCTTCCTTTGTTCTGTGAAAACTTAAAATGAATACTCTCTGTGAGTGTATGTCTGATATATAATATTATATAATAGATGCAAATATAATATATGTATAGCCATATATATGTATGGTTATATGTAATATATAATATATAATATAGTTATATACTTTCTAGAAATCATATAAACAAAGTAAAATTACACAGGTGAAATTAACTTTATATATTTCATTTAAACCAAAACATGCAAAATAGCATATATAAAAGTATTAATGAAATACTTTACATTCTTTTTCTGTATTAAGTAATACAAATTTGGGATGAACTTTACACTTAGTGTGCATCTTAATGTAAATACTAAATTTATATCAGATACTGTTTCTCTGTATTTAGATTTTATTTTAAAATTGAAAACGTTATTCCAAACACACCTAAGAGTTTTCCCTTACCTAAATCAAGTAAAGTAGACCCCCTTACCTATGGTTTTCTTTCTGCAGTTAATTATCCACAGTCAATTACAGCCTCAAAATCTAAAATAACTATTAAGCACTTGAAAGGTGGCTATTATGCACTTCAAAAATTGCTGGTCCAAACTGAGGTGTGCTGTGAGCATAAAACACACATTAGATTTTGATGATTTAATATGCAAAAAAATAAAAATATAATTAATATTTTATATTGACTGACATACTATTTAGATATATTAGATTAAATAAAATATTAAAATTATTTTGCTTATTTCTTTTTTCAGATTAATTATATTTTAGAGTTCACTCTGTACTTACCAAATATTATTTGTTAATGATATTATTAACAAATATTATATGTTCAATTGAAAGGGCACTTTAACAAGGGGTCATGTTTCTGAGGCATATCATTTGCAAAGGCTTCTTAGACACCTGATGTGATAGTCAAGTTATTTCAAAGAAATTATACCCATTCATTGACTTATTTATTTAAGCAAAGCTATTGATCATATTCTGCATGACAAACACTGTTCCCAGCACTCACCCTGCTACTGTGAGGTTAACTTGTGAGCAAAAACATATAACAAGCAATAAAAAAATAAATTACTGTATTTTAGTGTATGCTCAAAGCCAACAGGTGATATGAAAATAAAGAAAAAAGGAAGGAATGAGGGAGATGTGGGCAAATAGATTACCATTGAATATTTGGTATTTTCATTAAGAAAGTAATAATGGTGAAACAGCATAGAAGAAGTGAGTGTGTAAACCATGCTAAGAAGAGGACATTCCAGATGGACTGGCAGCTGGTAGGACTGGAGCAGATGAACAAGGTTGAGGAGCAGATGAACAAGGTTGAGGAGCAGATGATCTCATTGGGGTAGTAAGACTGAGCATGTACAAATTTTTACTTTAATCTCAGTGAGATAAGATGTCATCAGTGAGTATGGAGGTGGGATGTGGCTTAAATCACTTTACATTTTTAGAGGATGACTGCTTAGTTTGTTGAAAATAGGCTGTAGGCGGGCAAGGGTGAAAACAATGGAACCCATGAGGGAGCTCTTAAAATAATGCAGGAGCAAGGTGCTGGTGTAGCACATTGGTGACTGTCAGGGTGACAGGATTCTAGGTGTACTTTTGAGGTTGCTCTAACAGGATGTCTTGATACATTAAATATGTGAGGTGTAAAAAAAAGAGAAAAATCAAGGATGACACCCAGCTTCTGACCTAAGAAGAACTTAGACAGATGCAACTATTGAGCACCCACTCTTTGTATTAGGCAGCATATGCAGGAAATGTGGAAATCCAAATGTTCTCTGCACTGAAGGAATCCACAGGAAAGTGGCAAGAAAGGTACATGCATGTGAGCATACATGGCACTCTATGTGACAGTATTTGTGTGAAAAGAAAGAGAAGGATCATTTTAACTTGTCTGTCAGGTTTCAATTAGGTTATTTATGGATGCATACAAATTCATCAGACCCAAAGTACTAAAAAAGATTTCTAAGGTCAAGAAATAGAAAGTGCAAAGCCCAATGTTGACAGAGAAGGTGGATTATTTGGGGACTTGCAAGTTGAATGGATGGTGAGTGGCCTGCAGGAAGACGTCCAGCATGAGGTAAGATAATTAGAAAAGGGGCCTGCTCATGAAGATACGTGCAGAGCTAAGGGTCTTCTACAGGCATTGGTGAGAGATCAGAAATTTCTGGGCAGGACAACTATGTAGTCAAACTTGTGTTTTCAAAGCATAAGTCATGTAACTCTATGAAGATTTGAGGGGAGAGAGGATAAAATTTAAATATGAAGTGGAGTTAATAAGCTATTAAAATTTCCCAAAATTTTGTTGGGGGTTTTAACTGGAGAGAATCGGAAGTAAAGGAAGGACTGATTGGAAAGATTTTGGTTTAATTAGTAGAAGTCAGTGACCAATGGAAAGATGAACTTTCCAGTAAGGAAAGAGAATAAAAAACAGCACACTGGTTTCTGGTTTGGGGGTTGTTGGGTGTCTTCATAAACTGAGATGGAAAAAGCAGAAGCAAGGTAAACATGATTCAAGCATGCCAAGTTTGAGAAGTATCTTAATTTGGATTCACCCAAAAGCTAACTCTGAAAGGATTAATTTTTAATGAGTGCATTTGGAAGGTGATGTTATAAATGGTAATGTAGGAGTTAAAGGAACAAAACAAAGAACAAAAGGCACAAACATAGACTTGCACAGATTACTATTGTTGGGGGTGGGTGAGAAATGTTAACACTGCTGGGCCTTCTGGAAGAAGCAAAGAGTATACATTAGAACTGTTCCACCTACAGAGCTGGGTGTTATTCACAGATTCTCAAGGAACCATTAATTCCTGACTTACTCTGAAGGCCTGAGAGAGCTCTCAGGCAGAAAGCAAGGTGGCCCCAGGAAGAAGTTCTGGGTGCATTACACACATGAATGGAAAGGCAAGTTGCAAGGTAATACGTTTGAGAAACTGACAACATCATTTAAAATGTGCCCCTTAAGACAAATTTGCATGTGGAAATGCCACTATAGCCACAGAGAATACAAATACAGATTTCTAAGGAAAAGTCAGGCTGAAGATAGTGCTTTGGTGATTCCAACATACTAGGTTAATATTAGCATAAGCCTCTTCAAGCTGGTTTCTCTTCCAAATATCTCTTTAGGTGAATACACCTCCATTTGTAAGTTATTAACATGTGCCTCTCCCCAGCACCAGCAACACAGGTGAGGCTGAATTGAACTTGTGTGCCACCCCTCATCTCTTGATAAAATTTCACTCTATTGGACAATAATTCATGAGATTTTATTACTAAGGGATTTTTCTAAGATTTCATTTCCTAAAGGTAATTTATTCTATTAAACAAGTGGGTGTTCCATTAATTGAGTCCATCTTTCTAAAAAGTAAACAATAAATTCTATCATGGGCTAGTGTTATGAGTATTCCTAAATTTGAGTTGGAATTTTTCCTTTAAAAAAAAAAAGCTACAGGCTTGATTATAGAAAAGAAGAAGAGAAAGAAAAGGAGAAGAAGGAGGAGGAGGAGAATAAGAAGAGGGAGGAAGAAGGGGAAGAGGAATAAGAAGAAGAAGGAGGAAAGGGAGTTGACGGGGAAGGGAGAGAGATGGAGAAGGAGAAGAAGAAGGAAGAAGAGAAGAAGAGGAAAGGAGAAGAAAGGAAGTTAGGAAACTCCTATGTCTTTTTATGTCAGGGACCAGTAGGACAGGAGAAGTCTTGAAAATGGACATACCTAGTGAAGGTAAGCACTCTTGTACATTTTCCTTTTGGCCTTATCTGTTCAGCCTCACTTATGAGCTGCTGCCCTGGAGCAAAAGCTTTCAAATTATTTAAGCAAACACATTAAATTCCCAGTATGTCTCCATAAGATTCCATGTCTAAGAACTATCTCCTAAAGATTATAAGTAGAGCCTTGGAACTATCTTCAAATTCAAATTCTATCTCTGTCCAATTAACAGCGGGCCTTTGTATGGGCTGTTTGGCCTTTCAAAGTTTAAACTTCTTCATCTGTGCAGTGGCAATTAGACCCATTTCACAATTTCTTCAGGATCAGGTGTAATGTGGAAATAAGAAACTGCCATGAATACTGAAAAGTCCTCAATAATATTAAAAATGTGATCTAGAATGACTTTTACTGTTATCATAGCTCTGGATAATTCTTTTTTTTATCACATTTATTTATTTTTTAGAATGGGAAAGGGAGGGAGAAAGAGAGAGAAACATCAATGTGTGGTTGCCTCTCAACCCAGGCATATGCCCTGATTGGGAATTGAACTGGTGACCCTTTGGTTTGCAGGCCAATGCCCAGTCAACTGAGCTACACCAGCCAGGGCAGCTCTGGATAATTCTTAAACTTCCTTTGGCTCTAATTGCAGCCTGTAGGCCATGGTCAGAAGGCCTACAGTATGAAAGGTAGACATCCACCTCTGGGGTCCTCCAGCACATGACTCAAGCACTGGAGCCCCCACTGGACTCTGTCTTTCAAGACAAACACTCGATCATAGAGAGACCTTGAGCTCTAGATCCACCTGGACCTCTCACAATATGCCCAAAGTGAATTACGTCATTCCCTTTTATATGGGGAAAAATGAATTTGACATGTTTAAATCATACAGCTCAACACTTCCATAATCTGCACTTAAAACTCTAGTCTTGACTAACCCATACTCCCATTACTCTGGTTAATTAAGAAACCGAGGTGATGGAAGCCATTATCTTCCTAATGAGTGCCAAGTGGCCATCCTCAGAAGCATTCCAGTTTTCTCACTGCCTGAGCAGCTTACTTTAACACTGTTACCTCCAACCTTTCTCTTTAGGTTCTGCTGGGGGTGAGGAGGAGGGAAGTTCTGAAAGCATTAGAAGAACCAGGAACCCTATGGCGAAGCTGTGTCCCAATCTTAACAGGAGATTCTTTAAACTAAACTCTAGTGGCTTTCAATTTAGGGTGAAATTCCAAACCGGTAATCAAAAAATATGAATTAGGAATTCAACACTTCACATTCAATTCACATCCCTTAGAGAGTGCAAAAGCAAGCACTGGAAGGAGTGAACAAAGTTGAACACTGTAAAACAAAGCATGGTTTAAAAATAAACATCAGTTAGGATAAGACTAACAGATGCACACACCCTATATATGTCTTTATGTTTTTAATCATTCAGCCTTCAATTTCAAGATACATTTCCTCTGACCCACCACCTACCTTGGCCCAGAAAAACATATGCCATGTAGAATTATGGTGATTCGGGCAAGTGTGAAGAGTCAGGGGCATATGGTGCTCCCAAGCTCTCTGTTTACTTTTGTACCTGAGCAGATTAGTCAGCCAGAGGCATAGAATCAGCCTGAATGCCATCTGGTCATTCTCTGATATAGGCTGAAGGTGAAAAGTCATCCCTACATACCTTGATAGCTAGGTGAGGGCTTGGATCATTCAAAATGAGACCTTCAACCTGCAGACTTGAGCAGAATACAAGGCTCTTACTGTAATCACTCAGACCATCTTTTCTGTCTGAGCAAAGGGAAGCTGCATTCTGGAAAAGGAAGACTGGACTTGAATTGTTGTGAATCTGATTTACTCAGAGCTCCCAAGAGTTCCACTGGGCTCTTCCTGAATTCAAGACACAAGGTGGCTGCTATCACTCCTCCCCTTGCTGGTCTGCAGACTTCAAGAGTTGGTCTAAGAGTTATAAGTATTCTGCATTTAAAGCTGGCGCTTTGTCAGTTGAAAGATTTTAGACTTTGGCCTTGTGTCTGCCTGCTTTTAGATTCTGGTTTTGAGATCTTGGATAACTGTTAAAACCTCTGTAAGTCTCCCTTTCTTCATCAGTCCACACTGGATTATTGCCTAGGATGAATTTATCTTATATAATCTATGTAAAACACCTGGATTTAAGAAGTGCAATAAAAGTTAGTGCCCTTTGCCTTTCCCTGAATTATCTGGTTTTATTCCACTCTACCAGAGTATCCTTGATGAACAGAAAGGTATTATGTAATTAGTCTGCAATTCATGTGATGAAATAAAACTGTCATCAAAATAATGTTGATATTACACTGGCATGCCTGGACCACAGAAATGATGATAGGGTGAAATAAAGTTGAAGCTATTGGTTGAAGGAAGAGGTTAACAAGTCAAGTGTGAAGAGAGATAGACTGGCACTAGTGGAGAGCCTGAACCCTTCTCCATGAAGAATAAAATTGTACATGACTCTCTTGAGTGGTGCTGGAATTTGTGGGCCTCCATGATACATGTGTTGGACAAAATTCTCCCCGGTTTCCAGCATTCCAGGTTCACTTCCCTGTAATCCATCAGAACTGACTGTACTTCCCATTCACCATCCCCAGAAGGAGGGTGACTTGGCAAAGAATTTCATAACTGATTACTTATGGGAAACTTTTCATCATTAATCTTGGATCAAAATATTAAGTTAAAAGTTATAAGGTTCCAAATTATTAAGGAATCTACACTGAATTTCAACTGGCCCAAATGGTTTGGTTACAGAATTTGTACCTGGTTTTGAAAATACTAATGCTGTCTTTTTAAAAAATCTTCTGCTTGGTACACAGTTCCATTTGAAGACATACACTGCTGGTTCATGCAAGTGCCTGTGTGCTATTTTCACCACAGAACTTCCCTGACCTGACAGCATCTGACCAACCTCAGAGAAATCGATGAGGGCTGGAAGGGTGGACTTTGTTCGCCCATGGTATTCCAATGAATTTTTTCAGGCTTAAGGAACTGACTGTCTAAAAATCAAATTTATTGATTTTTGAAAGGGCAAGTGCAAGCAGATGGTCCCATTAAAAAAGGGTTTCCCATTGGCTTTCCAACACTCACTCTTTATTCTTTATGTTGAACAGCTGCTCTTCTGGAGGTTAAGGGAAAAAAAAAAAACAAACCTAAGTTTCACTACTGTGGAATATGCAAAGGGCAGAAGGGCAGAGGGCATTTTCTGTAGAAAAAGCCGCCCAGCTAAGGAAGGCTACATCCAAAACCTCATGTCCTGTGTGCAGACATTTCCATGAGCTCCCATTACTTCTGGCTCTGATTCCTAGTATGTGTTCCTGTACTAGCAAAGGTTTGTTATGACCAGAACAGCTCTGTTTACACAAAATGAGAGTGGTCCCGGAGTCCAAAATGACACAAACTGGAGGAGTGCCAAATTGCATAAATACAGCCTCTCCTTACATGTTCAAAAGTGGGTACCATGGCCAGGTTAGAAAAAAAAAGCAGGACTTAAGAATTAAGAGGAGTGGGTTCTAGCCCTACATAATTAGCTTCCAAAATGAGTTGATCTCTTCCAAGATTGTCACACAATTTAATCTTTCCAGTCTCAGTTTCTGCATCCATAGAATGAAATAATGATGCCTGTGTAGGCAGTAGGCTCAGTGCTGGCTACATGTGTTATTACAGCAGAAATGGAGACAATTGACTTGCTTTTATGGAGGAATTTTTAAAAAAGGAAGTTGAGCCCTGGCCGGTGTGTCTTAGTGTATTGAGTGCCAGCCTGCGAATCAAAGGGTCACCGATTTGATTCTCAGTCAGGCCACATGCCTGGGTTGTGGACCAGCTGTGCAGTAAGGGGTGTGGTACAGACAAACACACATTGATGCTTCTCTCCCTCTCAGTCTTCCACCCTTCACCTCTCTAAAAAAAAATAGTAAAAAAAAATATTTTAAAAATATAGAAAAGTAAGTTCAGGAAGTGCAACCTGTGAAATTCAGTGACACTTCCTCCTGGTCCAGATCCCAGATGCCATGTCAGATGAGGGCAGTGATCCCACCTCTGGCTACATTCTTGAGCAGTGTCACCGACGTCTAAGGTGAGACATTGAAATCTGGAACATTGAGCTTTTCTGGAGAAGCCAGCATTAATGATAGAAATCCAAATTTAAGTTGTGGCCAAGGACTTTTGTCTCTGCTAGTCCTCAGCACATCTTAGAGAGAATGGTGCTGGTGGTTACTTTTCTAGAGTGAAGCCTTTGCCTCCTGAAACTGGATTCTTCTCAAAGGGAAACAACCTAGCACATATGTACAATTACTTTTTTTGGTCTAATTGTTGTGAAAATTAACCATACTTTTACACACAAATAAAAATTGTGTTCTTAGAAAAGTGTTGGGATTATGTGAAACTTTGAATTCCCTCTGTAGGTGGTTTTAATTCTCATGGTGATATTTATGATGACTGAACTACTAATGACACATGCCCCTACCCTAATATCCTGAAGAGGTCCAAAATCACAGAAAAACAGAATCAGGGTACTAAAGGGGCTGTGGAAAATCTGTTATTAATTGTCAATTAATCAAGGGAAGATATTTCTGTAGGAGTGTGGTTCAGCTGAGAGCTCAGCACTGGTATTTCAGTGGGACCTGTCTTGTGTGATATTAGGCAACCCCCAACCTCTTCAATCATGTGTTTCCTTATCTATGAATACAGAAATAATACTTGATAACACCTCTTTAGCTATACCTTGAGAGTGGTAAGGATCCAGAAAGAAACTAGACCTGACAACATTTTGAAAAGCACTACCATCTATAAAATACTATAATAATAAGTTGAAATGATTATTACCATATGTCCAAGGAGCACTATCTGGCAGATGACACATTTATATACCTACTGGTTAATTTCTGCTCAGCATCTTTAAAGACATGTATTTGAGCTCAAAAGTCACCTGAACCAGTGTATTAAATTCCTTCAACTTTTCTGCATGTTTTGAAATATTTCATAATAAATAATTGGGAGATTTTTAAAAATTACCTTAACTGAAAACTGCAGTTTTATACTGCAGGGAATTTAGAGTCTTCATTTTAGGAAAGAAAAATGGTAATATTATCAAAACAAATTGTAAATTCTCACTGATTATAGCATGTTATATTCCAGGATACTCATCACAGTCTTATTTAAAATAGCACAATCCCCCCCCCCAAACATTTGAATTTGTTTATGGCACATTATTCTAAGGAAATGCTCCACCCATTAAAACACTGAGTAAGAAGATGATACATCAACTTTATGCCTATTATAATGCTAAGTAAAACAAGTAACAAAAAGGCACATTTTAATATTTTTATTGCAACTATTTAAAAAAAAAAACAGAAAGACTAGAAGTAAAGGTACCTAAAAAGACCCTGATGATTGATAATTGGACTAGGATTGCAGGAAGACTTTCTCATTATTTTATGCAAATGATACCTTTGGTGTGGTTATATGACTTTCTTTTAAAGAAAAAATATCTTTTATTGTTTTCATTTAGTATAATTCTTTGTTTTGAAAAAAATAAATGGAGGTTTTATACCCAGGGCCCTACCCTTGGCACCTCTGGCAAGAGTAATTTTGCTTTGAAAGAACTCATTGGGTTGCCAAATGTATTGTTCAACTGTGGACGCAGAAATGACTTTGAACACAATAGTTGCCAAGTTAAAGAGTGCCTGCTGGGCAGCTCTACTCAGCTTTGGTTCAAGTCTATTGTTGCATCCAGTACTTCTGCAAAGAGCCCACGTGGCCAAGCTTTGAAGTTGGGTTCACAGAGCCTGTTTTCTCAGAGCATGTTTATTATGTTGAAGACCACAGACTTGGGAGTGAGGGACAAGATGTTCCAAAATGATCCCCAAAATCAGCATAATCTCACAGAAATGTGTGCAAAAGAGCTGGAGATCTCCAAGCAAAGGCTGAGATGTTGCCAGCTGGGAAACAGGGTACAGGAAGGATATTTGTTTCAGAAATTGATCCAGTGATCAGGACAGCTTTTGGTGAACCAGCCCTTTGCTTCCACCTAAACTGTCTCTCACAAAAGAGCCATAATTGCCCTTTGTTCTTAGGCAGCAAGAGTCAGGGTCACATCTCAGAGGAACACATCTAAAGCTCCTGCTTTCCCAACCAGGCAAGGCTGAGAGGTCAGAATCCAAGAACAACAGGGTGCTGTGCACTGGGTCAAGGTTACAGACCTGGAAATCTGCCCCTGCCCTGTTCCTGTGTTGCAAAATGCCTCAAAATCAGTTTCAGCTCTGGTACCAGCCCTCGTAGGGAAGGATCCTAGGTGCACATTTTATTTTATTAAACATTTTTTTATTGCTGTTCAATTACAGTTATCTACATTTTCTCCCCTCCCCTCCAACCCACCCCAGACAAATCCACCTCCATCTCCTGCCTCCACCCTCTTCCTTGGCTTTGTCCATGTGTCCTTTATAGTAGCCCCTGTAATCCCCTCTCCCACTACCCCCTCCCCACTCCCCTCTGGTTATTGCTGGATTGCTCTTAACTTCAATGCCTCTGGTTATATTTTGTTTGTTTCTTTTTCTTTTGTTGATTATGTTCCACTTAAAGGTGAGATCATATGATATTTGTCCCTCACCGCCTGGCTTATTTCACTTAGCATAATGCTCTCCAGTTCCATCCATGCTGTTGCAAAAGGTATAAGCTCCATCTTTCTCTCTGCTGCATAGAATTCGACTGTGTAAATGTACCATAGTTTTTTGATCCACTCAAACCACAATGAGGTACCACCTCACACCAGTCAGAGTGGCCAACATAAACAAATCAACAAACAAATGTTGGAGGGGATGCGGAGAAAAGGGAACCCTAGTACATTGTTGGTGGGAATGCAGACTGGTGAGGCCACTGTGGAAAACAGCATGGAATTTCCTCAGAAAACTAAAAATGGAACTGCCTTTTGACCCAGCAATTCCACTGCTGAGATTATACCCTAAGAACACTGAAACACCCTAAGAAAAGAACCTATGCACCCCAATGTTCATAGCAGCTCAATTTACAATAATCAAGTACTGGAAGCAACCTAAGTGTCCATCAGCAAATGACTAGGTGCACATTTTGTTTCAGAGAATGTTAGATTTTTTTTTGAACACTTGGCTCAATGAGTCAGGAACAATACTTCCATGTCTTCCATGCCTTCCATGTATAAGGAGCTAAAAGTGTAAATATAGATAAGATACCTTCAATGGATCCACAAGGAATCAACATAAGCATAGTCCATGCAGTAATGTTTGCTGAGCCTTACTCTTTGGCAAGCACTATTCTATAGACTTTTCCCTAAATTAACTCATTTAATCTTCATAAAAGATGTATGACGTGGGTTCTATTATCATGTGCATTTTATAAAGAAGGAAACTGAGTCGCAAAGAAGCAAGCATAAACTGGCTGGCTGTAAAGCCTGCAATCCTAAAATCCCTTGCACACCCTAAGACTGTCTCTCATACAGTGACAGGTGTCATAGGCAATAGCTTTGGAAAGGAAGTCTAGGGAAGGAAACTTTCCAGGTGTTTTGGAAGTGTGCTGGGTTTTTCAGCATTGTTTTTCAGGTTAAGCATTCAGAGACTAAAAGTCCTTATTTATTTATTTCAAAATTAGAGTGACAGTAAATAATATTATTTCTTTTCAATATAAAATATTAAACTATAAAATTTTTCTTATTGAAAAATAACATCTTTGTGTATTTTCCCCACATATCTAACACTTATGTGTCATATGACATATAACCCTGGCTGGTGTGGCTTAGTGGATTGAGCACCAGACTGCAGACCAAATGGTTGTAGGTTCTATTCCCAGTCAGGGCACATGCCTGGTTTGCAGTCCAGATTCCCCATTTGGGAGCATGTGAGAAGCAACAAACTGATGTATGTCTTGCACACTGATCTTTCTCTCCCTCTCTTTCTCCTTCCCTTCCCCTCTCTCTAACAAGTAAATAAATAAAATCCTTAAAAATTATGACATATGACAATTTGACTTCCTTGTATTCCTGTCACTTACATTTATAGCAGGTATAACGTTGCTGCATCATTTTTTTTTATCACATTAATGTATTCTGTCCAGTGACTATTCCATAATCACCTTGACCATTATCCTATTTTTGATAATATTCTTTATGAATAACATTGCGATGGACATGTCTAGTTCTAAAGCATGTTTCTTATGTTACATTGTTTCTCAAGCCAGAATTCTGAGATGTAGATTTACAGAATCAAAAGTTAGGTGCATTTCTAAAAAATTTTAATATCCACTGTGTATTATCCCAAAAAGTGTACTACAAAGTTGAATGTTTTACTTGTCAGAAGTTTGATCACTTCTCAAGCAGTATTTTAAGAAAGAATTAAATATCTGTGTGCCCAAGAATGTAAGTTGAATCCAAGTTGAAGAAAGGGAGATTTTAGGGTTCTTAGGGTATAAGCCCAGCAGTGGAATTACTGGGTCAAAGGACAGTTCCATTTTTAGTTTTCTGAGGAAATTCCATGCTGTTTTCCACAGTGGCCGCACCAGACTGCATTTCCACCAACAATGTACTAGGGTTCCCTTTTCTCCGCATCCTCTCCAACATTTGTTTGTTGATTTGTTTATGTTGGCCACTCTGACTGGTGTGAGATGATACCTCATTGTGGTTTTAATATGCATCTTTCTGATGGCTAGTGATGCTGAGCATCTTTTCATATGTCTCTGGGCCCTCTGTATGTCTTCCTTAGAACCCTGAAACACCAATCCAAAAGAACCTATGCACCCCAATGTTCATAGCAGTGCAATTTACAATAGCCAAGTACTGGAAGCAACCTAAGTGCCTATCAGCAAATGAGTGGATCAAAAAACTATGGTACATTTACACAATGGAATTCTACGCAGCAGAGAGAAAGAAGGAGCTTATATGCTTTGCAACAGTATGGATGGAACTGGAGAGCTTTATGCTAAGTGAAATAAGCCAGGCAGTGAGGGACAAATACCATACGACCTCACCTTTAACTGCAACATAATCAACAAAAGAAAAAACAAACAAAATGTAACCAGAGACATTGAATATAAGAGCAATCTAGCAATAACCAGAGGGGAATGGGGAGGGGGCAATGGGGAGAGGGGATTACAGGGGCTACTATAAAGGACACATGGACAAAATCAAGTGGGAGGGTAGAGGTGGGGGAGGGAGGTGGGATTGGCTGGTGTGGGATGGAGGGATGGGGAGAAAATGCAGACAACTGAAATTGAATAACAATAAAAATTTTTTTAAAAGAATGGGAGATTTTAAACAAAGCAGGAATTCATGGAACCCCTAGGAGATGCACTAGGGGAGGCAGAGGTGAGAAAGCTTACTCACACTCAGTATTAAAGAAAAAGGACTTGATTATGGAGACAATGTGGGCCTGTTTCTAAGGTGCCAAATAGTGCTTATGGGGTCAGATTTGCATGTGTGAAAGATGCCCATGGAAGGAAGCAACTGGGGAAATGGATGGTGTTGAGAAGACAGTGATTACAAGAGGCCAAGAAAGGACTAAGGGACATGGAATTAAGACTTGAATGTAACTGATAAAGGGGGAGGAATTTATATGTCTCCCAGATTCCTGGACTTGATGTTACCCAGGTAGAAAGGGCACACAAAAGAAAAGAAAGTCTTAAAGATGAGTATGGGAGGAAGTGGATAATTTAACTTGAACCTGAGGCACTGATAGAGTGTCTATCAGGAGGGCTACTGAAGAAAAATTGTACATAAGGATCTGAGCCTCTGGGAGGGTCTGGGGAAGGGGCTGAACTTGAATATACCCACTATTTGGGGCTAATCTGAAGCTCTGTGAGTGAGGTGGCTACCCAGGGAGAGGTGCTAAAGGGGGCAGAAGAGAGAAGACCAAGATGCAGTTGTGGGCAAGGATTCAGAAAAGGGTGAAAAAGATGAATGTTCTGAAAATGGAAGAGAACATGATATGGTGCAGCCAGGTCACAGGAGAATTCTTTAATTTTTAAATACTTTGAAAATATATGTCTTGTAACCCTAGGAGAAATTTTAAAAAGAAAGAGCTGAAGTAGATAAGGGAGAGCAAGGATTAACCACAAACATTGCAGAGATCTGCCAGCATCCAGGACAGACACTATTTGATAATGATTTCATGACTTCTTAATTCTCAGTTTTCTCATCTGTAAAATGAAAAATATTATTTTGTAATTACAAAGTTTTTGCCAGGTATGGTTGAAAAAAATACAAGCATCAAAATTGACTGTAAACCAGCATTCCCCAAAGTGTATTTTGTGGACTATTCCTTGAGATGTGAATTGTAAGACGATAAGTTTTTGTGGTGTGATGGAAGTAGATGTATGATGTTAGAATATGTTAAGCAGGTCTCCTTGCTGCAACTCCTCTGAACCTTTAAATGACTCACACACAGAATGAGTTTCCAAGAGAGGTGTGCAGTGTTTTCCCAGACATATTGGGCCATGGGACACTTTTCACAGAGTACCTGGAAGGATGAGTGTCTGAAAAACCAACCTTGGGGAAACCAGCACATGGGGTACAGTGATGCTCCCCTTGCCAAGCTGAGAGGATTGTGTGTGATAATATATGAAGAGTCCCTGGCATAATTGGTGATCAGTGATCATTAGTTACCTTCCCACACCAGACAATGAAAGCAGAGGAATCATCCTAGAAAACTAAAGTTAAAATGCATAAGAGAAATCTTAAGGGACACTCTGGGACTCTATGTCTTATAGCCTTTTCTGAGAAGCAGCTGTGAATAGATTCAAATGTCTGGTCTACAACTTTCTAGCTGTGTGATCTGGCAGTAGTTACTTAACTTCTCTGAGAAATGATGCAAGGATAAACTCAGATAATCTAGCATGTGCTATTAGTTACCTCTTACTGTATAATGAGTTACTGTAAAACTGAGTGGCTTAACTCCCATTTATTACTTCACAGTTTCTGTTGGTAGAAAACCAAGCATCACTTAGCTGGGTTCTTGCCTTTAGGATGTCCATAAGACTGCAACTGAGATGTTGGCCAGGATTGGGTTTTGACTGAAAGTGCCACTGGAAAAGGATCCACTTCCAAGTTCATATGCATAATCATTGGTGGGATTCAGTTTTGTGAGGGCCTCAGTTTCTCTCTGGCTATTGGCCAGAGGTCACCCCTCAGTTCCTAACCATCTGGGCCTCTTCAACATGGCAGTCTGCTACAGTAAAGCAGGATGGGGGAGAGAGTGCTAGCAAGAAGTCACAATCTTTTCTAACTTAATCTTGGAAGGTCCTTCCCTTAATTGTACCCAACTCTATTTGTAAGAAGCACATTACTGGAGGGGAACAGATTATAAAAGGCCAGGAGATGGGGCCCCTGGGTATCATCTTAGAGACTGCATGCCACATAAACAGAATCATTTATTATCTTTAAAGGAGTGGCCAAGATGGAGGTATAGGCAGAAATGCTTCACTTCCTTGCACAACCAAAAGAAGGAAAACAACAAATTAAAAAACAAAGAACAACCAGAACTGCCAGAAAAACATGTGCATAAAAGTCCAACAACTAAGGAATTGAAAAAGCATTCAATCAGAGGTAGGAGGGCCTGAGACAGAAATGATGGTGGAGAGGATGCAGCAATGTGGCAGTTGGAGGACTGCACAGGCAATACTAATTCACACACAGACAAGCCTTGGGGAAAGTGGGAGAGAGAGATAGACTGCGAAACACAGGGTTCAGTGTGGGTGACTAAGGACACAAAACCACAGTTAGAGGAAAAGACCTGTGGTGATTGTGGTGGCAGGAGAAACTCCCAGCCTCACAGGAGAGTATGTTGGAGAAACACAAAGGGTCTAGAATGAGCACAAACCCATCCACCTGCAAATAGCACCTAAAGCTCTTGTGGCAAGTGAGGGAAGTGACAGAAAGCGGGACAAGAACAGAGCAAGTGGCATTGTTCCCTCTATCACCCCTCCTCCAATACAGTGCCACTATGCAGCAAAGAGGGTCGCCTGGCCCTGGCAAATACCTAAAACTCCTCCCCTTATATGTAACAGATGAGCCTAGACAAAAAATTATGGCCCAAATGAAAGAACAAATTAAAAGGTCCAGAAAAAGAACTAAGAGAGGAGAAGATAGCCAACCTATTTGATGCAGAGTTCAAAGCACTGGTAATCAAGATGTTCACAGAATTTATTGAGCTTGGTGGCAAAATGAAGGAAGGAATGAAGGCTACACAAAGGGAAATAAAGGAAAATATACAGGGAACCAACAGTGAAAGGAAGGAAGCCAGGACTCAGATCAATGATTTGGAACAAAAAGAAAAAAATAAGCATCCAACTGGAACAGATGAAGAAACAAGAACACACACAAAAAAATGAGGAGATGCTCAGCCACTTCTGGGACAACTTTAAAGGTTCCAACATCCAAATCATGGGAGTGATGGAAGGAGAAGAAGGGCAAAATATTGAAAAGTTATTTGCACAAATAATGAAGGAAAACTCCCCAATCTGGCAAAGGAAATAGACTTCCAGGAAGTCCAGGAAGCCCAGAGAGTCCCAAAGAATTTGGACCCAAGGAAGAGCACACCAAGGAACATCATAATTAAGTTACACAAGATTATAGATAAGGAGAGAATCTTAAAAGTAGCAAGAGGAAAGGAGAGAGTTACCTATAAAGGAATTCCCATACGGCTATCAGCTGATTTCTCAAAAGAAACCTTACAGGCCAGAGGGGCTGGAAAGAAGTATTCAAAGTCACGAAAGGCAAGGACCTCCATCCAAGATTACTCTATGCAGCAAAGCTATCATCATTTAGAATGAAAGTTCAGATAAAATGCTTCCCAGATAAGGTCAAGTTAAAGGATTTCATCACCACCAAGCCCTTATTATATGAAATGTTAAAAAGACTTATCTAACAAATAGAAGATAAAAAACTATGAACAGTAAAATGACAACAAACACACAACTATCAACAACTGAACCTAAAAAACAAAAACTAAGCAAACAACTAGAACAGGAGCAGAATCACAGAAATGGAGATCACATGGAGAGTTATCAATGGGGAGGGAGAGGGGGAAAATGGATAGGAAAGGTACAAGGAATAAGAAGCAGAATAGGTAGACACAAAGTAGTCAGGGGGAGGTTAAGAATAGTGTAGGAAATGGGGAAGCCAGAGAACTTATATGTACAACCCATGGACATGAACTGTGGGTTGGGGAGTACTGGAGGGTGAAGGGTAATGAAGGCAAGGAAAAAAAAAAAAACAATAGAATAGTCAATAAAATATACTTTAAAAAAAGAGAATCATTTATTTTAAGTTCCTATATAATGGTTGGTTATTCTTACTCTTTTTTAAAAATGCCTGCTAAAATTGATTAGTCAGTAATATCAGTTGATTATCACCTTAGAGAACAAAAGCATTTAGAACACATGGCAGTGGGGAAGAAAAAAAACAAAACAAACAGAATACAAGATTCAGCATTGTCTGACTATGGTACAAACCACTTTGAAATGACTTTAAACCATAAAGAACCCAGAAAGCCATTGCTTCATAGTTATTATTCTCCTTGGCCAATGTTCTTGGACTCATACCATTACCAATCTCTTTTTTTAAAGGCAAAGATAATAAGAAGAAGTCATTGTTTTAAGTATTTTACACATAATAACTAATTTAATCCTCAGAATAACCCTGTAAATTTGGTTTTATTATCCTCATTTATAAATGAAGAAACTGAAGCACAAAGAGGTCACAGGACAGTGCCAGTGGTCCTGTAGCTCATGAGTGGCAAATAGGAGATCCCAATCCTCTCTGTGACCTCACACACCATCTTAACCTCTAAAGATTTTGACCTCATAGGAGGAGGGGTACATTATTTCTGGTCACTCAATGTAAATTAATCACAAAGAAACCATCCCACAGATAGACACTAGAGATTTGAAGTGGAGGAATGGGAGGTGGGAGTACAACAGACTGATTCACTCCCATGAAGCTTTGCCTTGGTCCTTGCATCTATTTAGCATATCTGTGGATGTCAGTTGGCCAAGACTAGCTCAGGTCCTGCTGAAAATTATAGGGTATTAGGGTCCTTGTTGCCCCTTAGTGAGCTCAAATGAATTCTTGGCCTTTCTGAACCCCAAGGTGAAAATATAAGACACTAAAAAAATTCCTAAGAGCCTTTCATATGACCAATAGTCAACAAATAAACAGGCCTAGATAACCTTCAGAAGCTGGGTTGGGTAAGGAGTCATGTCCCAATTTGTGCAGATCACAACTGACCTTTTTACAGATTGATGGTTCGTGTAAATGAAGCACAAAGCTCGGAAACCTGAAAACATCTGTGCATGTTTCTGATCCTAGGCAAGCCAGGGCACCACCACAGAGCATTTGGGAACCTTATGAGATCAAATTATATTATCATGGTTTATCTGGTAGACCCTGGTGGTCCCCTGCCTTCTCTACCCTTGTAGAGAGAGGCAGCTTACGTTCCAGGAAGAACCAAAAAAACTTCACCTTTCTAACAAATGGGTCCTGGTGGTCATCAGGACATCCCGTGAATTTACTAAGGATGTCACAGCAACAACTGGTGAGTTAAGGAAGATACACAACTAAACTCATCATATGACTGAGGAAAGAGCTGGAAGAAGGAGTGTGACTGCAAGACCCTCGAGCCTCTATTACCCACCTCCTAAAAATGGGAAGCCAGTCAGAGGGAACCACAGTGCTTCTGCCACTTTTCTCCTTAACTTTGGAGCCTGTTAAGTAACCACTGAACCAAATCAGTTTGGCAGGAACACAGACCAGTGGGATCAGGGAGCATTTCCCAAGGCCTTGAGGTCATTCTCCAGGCCTGTTGCTTGGAGAACTACCCAGATAGGCAACTGCCACCTGCAGAATGGTAATCCAGCTCCCACAAGGAGGCTGCTGTACAATTCTCTCCAAACTTCACATAGAATGATTTCCCCACAGCATCCTTTGAGAAGATTAATACAATAGCTGCACACACTCATGTGTACCTCACATATATCACCTTCACCACCATTTAACATTTTGAAACATGGTCTCCTCAAGGATTTCAAACACTGCTTTGGTTTCTAAGAGTAATTCTATTCACATCCAGAGGTATGGTGGGATTATTAGCCCTGAATCTGGAAACAAGGAACAAAACCTAACAGATAAAATCTTCTTTTCCAGGGTTCTGGCAGAAATGGAGTTGTAGGTAGAAATGCTTCACTTCCTCACACAACCAAAAGGATAAAAATCAATTTAAAAACAATAAATAACCAGAGGTGCCAGAAAATCAAACTTCATGGAACTCCAACAATCAAGGAGTTAAAGAAACATTCTTCCAGACTGGTGGGAGGGAGCAGAGATGGGCAGCTGAGCTAGCTGAGAGGACTTGTGGCAAGGTGGCAGACTGTGAAGGTAAGGTGAGGCTGGCTGAATGGAAAACTAAAGATTAAAATCTTCCATCTGTAAAATACTGTGGGGATTGTGACACTGGAAGAAACTCCCAGTTTCACGGTTGAGTTTGTTGGAAAGTGGGGCTACAGCAGAGTGAGCAAGCATCATTGTTCCCTCTCTGACCCCGCCTCCACAGACAGCACCACAGTAAAGCAATGAGGGTTGCCCTGCTGAATGCCTAAGGCTCCACATCCTTACCATAAAACAGACGTGCCACAACTAAAAATATGTCCCAAGTGAAAGAACAGATCAAAACTCCAGAAAAAGAACTAAGTGATAAGGAGATAGATAACCTATCTGAGGCAGAGTTCAAAACACTCATAATCAGGATGCTCACAGAATTGGTTGAGCTCACTGGCAAAATGAAGGAAGAAATGAAGGCTACACAAAATGAAATAAAGCAAAATATATAGGGAACCAACAGTGAAGGGAAGAAAATTGGTACTCAAATCAACAATTTGGAATAAAAGGAAGAAAGAAACATCCAACCAGAACAGAATGAAGAAACAAGAATTCAAAAAAAAAAAAAAAATGAGGAGAAGCTTAGAAACCTCCAGGACAACTTTAAACGTTCCAACATCTGAATTATAGAGGTGCCAGAAGGAGAAGAACAAGAGCAAGGAACTGAAAACTTATTTTAAAAAATAATGAAAGAAAAGTTCCCCAATCTGATGAAGGAAATGAACTTCCAGGAAGTCCAGGCAGCCCAGAGAGTCCCAAAGAAATTGGACCCAAAGAAGAACACACCAAGGCACGTCATAATTACATTAGCCAACATTAAAGATAAAGAGAGAATCTTAAAAGCAGCAAGAGGAAAGGAGAGGGTTACATACAAAGGAATGCCCATAAGAGTATCAGCTATGGGGACTAAGAGTATCAAAGTCATGAAAGGCAAGGACCTACATCCAAGATTACTCTATGCAGCAAAGCTATCATTTAGAATGGAAGGTCAGATAAAGTGCTTCCCAGATAAAGTCAAGTTAAAGGAGTTCATCATCACCAAGCCCTTGTATGTAAAAGGGACTTGTCTAAGAAATATAAGATCCAAAAGTATGAATAATAAAATGACAATAAACCCACAACTATCATCAACTGAACCTAAAAAACAAAAACTAAGCAAACAACTAGAACAAAAGCAGAATCACAGAAATGGAGATCACATGGGTGGTTATCAGTGGGGAGGAGGAGAAGAAGAGGGGAGGAAACGTACAGGGAATAAGCATAATTTGTAGACATAAAATAGACAGTGGCAGGTTAAGAATAGTATAGGAAACAGAGAAGACAAAAACTTATCTGTACAACCCATGGACATGAACTAAGGGGGAGAAAGCTGGATGGTGAGGGGGTGCAAGGTGGAGGGGAGATTAAGGGGAGAAAAAACTGCGACAACACTAATAGTATAATCAATAAAATATAGTTCAAAAAATCTCTTCCAAATGAGGTCCCCAGGTCTAAAAAGACTGCTTTAATTTTACATCAGTGTTTTCACCCTGGTATTGATATCTCTAAGGATAAAAGAACAATTTTAAGAAGTTTTATGGGAAAAAAGAGAGAGAGAAAAGAAGTTTTATGACTTTAGAAGCTCTATTTTCCTAACCCTGAGAGTCTGGGCTTAATTCTATGTTTCCCATTTCCTAGTTGTGTGATCCTAGACTCGAAGCTGAACCTCTCAGAGCTTTAGTATCATTCAATATAAAGACAGGATCATCACACAAATTTGGTTGGTTTTCTTTGAGCACTGAATCATAAAAGATATATGATATAACTTTTTGTTGACCTTCATTTTCTAAGCATTTCTGCAAGGATTCTCAAAGATGCTCTTGTCTTGCCTTGTCCAGCCAGATAGGTAAGAATTTTTCACTTCCTTCTCAGCATCCCCAGGTGATAACACTTTTTAGTTCACTCAGGATTCTTGGGGTAAATGCAAACATGGCCCAGCCCATTGGGATCTGAGCTACTTGTGAGCTAACCCTACAAACAGAACTTGAGAACTTGATTGGCTCAGGGTCAACCATCCTGTCTAGTGCCTCTGTTCCATCTTGGGATTAAAGGTAGACATTTGTAGTAAACCCTTAGTGTGCTGGGTCTCTACATTCCCCCATCCACTCCTCCCACTGGCTTTTGTCTCTGAATTGGACTTCTGGCCATAGACCACCACCCTGCTTCTTCTCGTGGGTTTTTTTTTTTTTGAGGTAAACATGGTTAATAACATTATATAAATTTCAAGTGTACATTATAATTTGGTATCTGTACACTCTGTTGTGCTCACCACCAAAAGTCTAGTTTCCTTCTGTTACCATATATTTGTGAATTGGGCAAAGGAGGTCAAATATATATACCTTCTTGTCTTGCTGGTACCTTCTTGGCTTCCATCTCCAGCCACTGGTGCTCAGAGCTGACCCCTGTTTGAGATATCTTATTTGTGTCTTAGAGAATTCAGAGGCCATCCAAGAAAGGGTGTTAGAACACAGATAACGTGTCTAACTTCTTTCTCTAAAGAATCCCCTATAAAGCCAGCCAGCCAGCCAGCAAACCTATTGAGCTCCCATTATATCCCAGGCACTGTAGTAAGTCAGGAGATTCAAAAATTAGTAAAACTTCAAGAAACTCATCCCCCAGTGAGGGATACAAGCATATAAATGTATATACATGATACAAAGTGGTTGTTCCTCCTGGAGGCTATTCACCCAAGCTGTGCTCCAACATCCCCACGACAGGGCCTTCTTTGTGATATGGTTCAGTCCATCACCAGGTGTTTCTAATTGCTAAAATTTTCATTCTAATTTGAACATTAACTTTCTAAATATTCTTTCTAAATGTTCTTTCTCCTCCTTTCTGCTTATAGGATTTAGAATTTAAACCCAACTTAATCTGAGATCAGACCATATTCTCACCAGCAGTGTGACCTTAAACAAATATTTCAACCTCTCTAAGCCTCAGTTAGCTCAGCTGTAAAATGAGGATAATAGCCACATGAATGCGTTGTATTACGTGAGATAACATGTTTTGCCCTATACAGATAAAGAAACTGAGGTTCAGAGTGCTTAGGTAATGTGCCTAAGTTTGGTCAGTCAGAGAAGGCATGTAAATTTCAGCTGTTTGGCTATTGCTCAACATCTGTCATCACTGAAGATTATGGCTACCCATCTGTTGACATTTACCAGGTCAACTTCTCAGGGAAAGACCCTTTTTTTAGGCTCTAGACCTAAATGTTAATGGTGCACAGAGCTTCTCCATTTGATGAATAACAGCTACCTCAAGATGAATGTGAACTCATTTTCTTTCCCTACAAATTCGTTCCATCCCATCGTCTGTCTCACACAAGTCAGATGGCTGGAAGTCATCCACACCTCCACCTCTCGCTCCCCTTTCACAGCCAACCAAAACTCTAGTGCTGCCTCTTGAATGCTGCCAACTCTGCCCTCTACCCCTTTAAATGTCCTCAGTTCCTGCAGGCTTCATTTCTTGCCTGGATTTCTGCAAGTTGCCTAACTACTCTCCCTGCCTCCAGTCGGACCTCCTTCAACTTGATGTCCTGTCCCATGTCCAGGTGATTTTTTTAAAAATCTGTACTCCTCACTTAAGACCCTTCCTTGGCTAATCATTATCTTAGAGATAACATCTAATTTCCTTAGCATGCAATTCAACACATTTATCCTCTGTCCCTGCAACCTCTCATATCTGTACCATCATCCCCTGCTTCACCCTCTGCTCCATTCTATATACATCACTTGGGTTATGAGGATAATTAGAAAAAGAGTGATGCCCATTGGGTGCTCCCTAGGAGCTACACAAATGTCTCCTGTCATCCTTACATCTATGTGGGTGTAAAAATTACTGTCTCACAAGTGAAGTGAGTGAGGTTCAAAGAGGTTAAGCCACTTTCCCAGAACTTTCAAAATCAGGTGTATCTAGCTCCAAAACCCATGCTCTTCACCACTGTGCTCTAGGAAGCTTGTTGATTGCTCAGTGTGGACCACCTTCTATGCCCTTTCCCTGCAGGGATCCACTCTAGGTTGGCTACTTCCTTCAGGTTTTAGTTCAAGGGTCAGCCCTCTGGAAAGCCCTGGTTGGCCTTTTGCCCCCAAGCTGACTCAGATGGTTCATTAACTTTCTATTCGTTGAAGCTTCCATCATCTGGAAGATGCATCCTTGGTTTAATATTATATCTCTGTAGGAAAACAAAAATCCCACCATGATAAATGTACCCATCCTCAGTCATATTTCACACTGGACACACACACAAGCACACAAGATAGCTCCTACGTAAACAGCTAAATTCAGCCTCACCTAGACTGTCTTCATTGGTACAATTTCTAATTCTACTAGGCTAAGCCTCTTAAGAGATTCTCATTTTGATACTCCCCAATGACTGACACATGGTAGAAGCTCAATAAATAAACCTTTAATGAATAAATAATGAACAGAAAGAAAAATAGCTAGCATTTTTAAAGCACATACAAAACTCCAGACGTTGAGCTAGAGTTTTTGGCATAGATTATTTTAAGCATTTGGTAGTGGTTATTTTATTTTAATTGCTCACAATAAAAACAATGAAAAAGGAAGTATTCTTATCTACATTTTGTGGTATGGAAACAAAAAAATCAGAGAAGTTGGTTAAGCAAGTCACTTAAAATTCCACAGAGTGATAAGAGATTGATATTTGGCTGATGTCAAAGTTTGAGTTTTAAACTTATGCTACCTTTCCAAAGAACACATACTCTTTATTGCTCCTCAGAAATGATCTTCAGTCCCTCAGCTCTTTCTCCTTCCTGTCCTCACCCATAGGTCAAACCTACCAAGATTATTCTTGTCCTTCTTTCTTTTTATCAATGTCTCTTTTAAAAATTACAAAAAACAAACAAACAAATAAAAACTTACCTTCAATTCAAGCACAGCTCATTCAGTATGGAAAACAGTAGAATTACTACCTCCTTTGACCTAGATGCCACGTTGTCCTATTTTAACTGCTGAGGCTCACTGTCAATTTTAACTATTTTAATAGTTAATAGGTATTACTGTCAATAGGTATTAGGTGAGCATGTAGTTCACCTTGACTCTAAGTGTTTCACACAAAAACTAAGTCAAGTTGTGTTAGTCTTTTTTTTTTGTATTTTTTATTGTTGTTCAAGTATAGTTATCTCCATATCCCCCCAACTCCCGCTAACTCTAACCATCCTCATCTCCCACCCCTGATCCCACCCTACCTCGGTTTTGTCCATGTGTCCTTTATGGTTATTCCTGGAAACCCTTCCCCACTTTCCCCCATTATCCCCTCCCACCTTCTCTCTGATTACTGTCAGTTTATTCTTAATTTCAATGTCTCTGATTATATTTTGCTGGGTGCACTTTTTCTTCTTGATTATGTTCCACTTATAGATGAGATTATATGGTATTTCTCTTTCATTATCTGGCTTGTTGCACTTAGCATAATGCTTTCCACTTCCATCCGTGCTGTCACAAAGGGTAGGAGCTTCTTCTTTCTTTCTGCTGCATAGTATTCCATCGTGTACCATTGTTTTTTGATCCATTCATTTACTGATGGTCACTTAGGTTGCTTCCAGCATTTACTTATTGTAAATTGTGCTGCTATGAACACTGGGGTGCACAGGTTCTTTTGGATTGGTGTTTTAGGGATCTTAGGATATAATCCTAGTAGTGGAATTGCCAGGTCAAAAGACAATTACAATTTTTAGGGGTTTTTTGAGGAAATTCCATACTATATTCCATAGTGGCTGCACCAGTCTGCATTCCCACCAACAGTGCACTAGGGATCCCTTTTCCCCACATCCTCTCCAACACTTCTTGTTTGTTGATTTGTTTATGATGGCCATTCTCATTGGTTTGAAGTGGTATCTCATTGTGGTTTTAATTTGCATCTCTCTGATGGCTAGCGATGATAAGCATCTTTTCAAATGTCTGTGGGCCCTCTGTATGTCCTCCATGGAGAAGTGTCTGTTCAAGTCCTTTGCCCATTTTTAGTTGGGTTGTGTGTCTTCCCAGAGTGGAGTCCTGTGAGTTCTTTATATATTTTGGAGATCAAACCCTTGTCTGAGGTATCATTGGCAAAGATGTTTTCCCATGTAGTTCCTTCCTTTTTCATTTTAATGCTGTTTTCTTTAGCCATGCAGAAGCTTCCCATTTGTTTATTCTTTCCCTTATGTCCCTTGCTCTAGAGGATATATCAGTGAAAATATTGTTACATGGAATGTCTGAGATTTTCCTGCCTATGTTCTAGTGAAGGACTTCTTGGTTCCACGACTTATATTTAAGTCTTTTATCCACCTTAAATTTATTTTTGTGTATGGTGTAATTTGGTGATCGAGATTCATTTGTTTGCATGTAGCTGTCTAGATCTCCCAACACCATTTGTTGAAGAGGCTATTTCTACTCTATTTTATGCTTCTGCCCTCTTTGTCAAATATTAATTGACCATAGGGACTTGGGTTTATTTCTAGGCTCTCTATTGTGCTCCTTTGGGCTATGTTTCTGTTCTTACGCCAGTACCAAGCTGTTATGATTACAGTGGCCTTGTAATACAGTTTGATATCAGGTATTGTTATCCCTCCTACTTTGTTCTTACTTCTCAGAATTGCTGGACCTATTCAGGGTAGTTAATGGATCCATACAAATTTTTGAAATGTTTGTTTTATGTCTGTGAAATATGTCATTTGGTACTTTAATATGGATTACATTGAATCTATACATTTTGGGGGTAATATGGATATTTTGATGATGTTAATTTTTCTAACCCATGAATATGGTACATGCTTCCATTTCTTTGTTTCTTCCTTAGTTTCTTTCTTCAGTATTATGTAGTTTACTGAGTACAGGTCTTTTACCTCCTTGGTTAGATTTATTCCTAGGTACATTACTTTACTTGTTGCTATATCAAATGGAATCTTTTCTTCATTTCTGTTTCTGATATTTCATTGTTGGTGTACAAAAATGCCTTTGATTTCTGAAAATTGACTTTGTATCCTGCTCTTTTGCCAAATTCACTTATTAGGTCACATAGTTTTTTGGAGGAGTCCATACGAATTTCTATGTACACTATCATGTCATCTGCAAGCAATGACAGTTTTACTTCCTCCTTTCCAATTTGTTTGCCTTTTATTTCTTCTTCTCATCTGATTGCTGTGGCTGGGACTTCCAATACTATGTTGAATAACAGTGGTGAAAGCGAATATCCTGTTCTTGTTCCTGATCTTAATGGGAAAGCTTTTAGTTTCTGCCCATTTAATATGATGTTGGTTGTAGGTCTTTTATATATGGCCTTTATTATGTTGAGGAATGCTCCCTCTATTCCCACTTTGCTCACTGTTTTTATCATAAATGGGTGCTGTACCTTATCAAATGCTTTTTCCACATCTATTGATGTGATCGTGTGGTTTTTGTCTTTTTGTTTATGTGATGTATTTTGTTTATTGATTTGGTGATGTTATTCTCGCATCCATGGGATGAATCCCACTTGATCATGGTATATGATCTTTTTAATGTATTGCTGGATGTGTTTTGCCAATATTTTGTTGAGGATTTTAGTGTTTATGTTCATCAGCAATATTAACCTGTAGTTTTCTTTCTTTGTTGTGTCTTTTTCAGGTTTTGGGATTAGGATGATGCTGGCTTCATAAGAAGAGTTTGGAAGAGTTTGGAAGTCTGTCATATTTTTTGGATTTTTTGGAATAGTCTGTGAAGGATAGGGATTAGCTTGTCCTTAAATGCTTTGTAAAATTACCAGTGAAACCATCCAGTCCAGGTCTTTTGTGAGCTGGGAGTTTTTTTTATTACTGCTTTGATTTAATCAGCTTTTACTGTTCTCTTCAGGCTTTCTGCTTCTTTTTCATTCAGTTTTGGAAGATTATATTTTTCTAGGTATTTATCCATTTCACCTAGGTTTTCAAATTGCTTGGCATATAGTTCTCCATAGTAATTCCTTCCAAACCTTTGTATTTCTGTGGTATCAGTTGTAATCTCCTCTTTTATTTCTGACTCTGTTTATTTGGGTCCTCTCTCTCTTTTTCCTGATGAGTCTGCTTTAAGGCTCGTTGATTTTGTTTATCTTTTCAAAGAACCAGATCCTGGATTTATTGATCATTAGAATTGTGCTTTTAGTCTCCATGTTGTTTAATTGTGCTCTGATCTGGGTTATTTCCTTAAGTTTTTGTAGGTGTACAGTTAGGTTGTTTAGTTGAAATGTTTCTATCTTTTTTATGTAGGCCTGTATTCCTCTGAATTTCCCTCTCAGGACTGTCTTCCCTGTGTCCCATAAGTTTTAGACAGTTGTGAGTTCATTTCCATTTTTTTCCAGAAACTTTTTTATTTCTTCCTTGATCCCATGCTTAGCCCGTTCATTGTTTAATAGCATGCTATTCAATCTCCATGAGTTTGAGTGTTTTTGAGTTTTTTTCCTTGAAGTTGGTTTCTAGTTTCATTCCCTTGTGGTAGAGAAAATGTTTGATATGATTTCAATTTTTTTGAATTTGTAGAGGCTTGTTTTGTGTCCCATCATGTGGTCTATCTTTGAAAATGTTCCATGTGCCTTTGAAAAGAATGTGCATTTTGTTTCTTTGGGATGAAATGTTCTATATATATCAGTTAAGTCCTGTTGTTCAATGCTACAGTGTGTTTGTTGATATTTTGTTTGGAAGATCTATCCATTTTTTTAAATTTATTTATTTATTTTTATTCAGTTACAATTGTCTGCATTTTCTCCCCTTCCCTCCACCCCACCCCAGCCAACCCCCCCTCCCCCAACCCCCCCCCCAAACCCTCTCCACAGGGATCTATCCATTTTTAACAATGTGGTGTTTAAAACCCCTACTACAATCGTGTTGTTGTCAATATCTTTATTGGAGTCTTCTAAGATTTTCCTTATATATTTGGGTGCTCCTATGGTGTGTGAATGTATATTTATACTGTATATGTCTTCTAGATGGATTCTTCCCTTGAGTGTTATGAACTGTCCTTCTGGGTCTTTTCTTATGGCCCTTGTTTTGAAATCTATTTTGTCTGATATGAGTATTGCTACCCCAGCTTATTTTTACTGTCAGTTTGCTTGGAAAATTTGTTTCCAACCATTCACTTTCAGTCTGTGTAGTCATTTTGTTCTGAGCTGTGTCTCTTGTAGGCAGTATATGTGTGGGTCATGATTTTTTATCCATTCAACTATTCTGTGTCTTTTCGTTGGAGCATTTAATCCATTTACATTTAAGGTTATTATTGATAGGTACTTATTCATTGCCTTTTTACTTTTTACCTGTGTTCCTCTCCCCCCTTCTCTTTTTCTTCTGTTTCTTAAAGCAGACCCTTTAGCATACTTGCAGAGCTGGTTTAGTGGAGGTGTATTCTTTCAGACTTTTTTTTTTTTGTCTGGGAAACTCTTTATCTGGCCTTCTATATTGATTGAGAGTCTTGCTGGGTAAAGAAGTCTTGGTTGCAGGCCTCTGGTTCTCATTACTTGGAATATTTTTTGCCATTCTCCTCTGGCTTGGAGTGTTTCCATTGACAAGTCAGCTGCTAACCTTATTGGGGCTCCCTTGTATGTTTTTTCATGTTTCTCCCTCGCTGCCCTTAATATTCTCTCTTTGTCTTGGAATTTTACCATTTTAATTATTATGTGTCTGGAGTGGGCCTTATTGGGTCCCACTTCATTGGGACCCTCTCTGCTTCCTGGATTTGTGTGACTTTTCCTCTCATCAAATTAGGGAAGTTTTCCATCATTACTTTTTCAAACAGGTTTTCTATCCCTTGCTCTTCTTCTTCTCCTTCTGGTATTCCTATTATACGGATATTGTTACGTTTCATGTTGTCAGCATTTTCCTTAATCCCTCTTCATTCTTTCTGAGCCTCTTTTCATTTTCTTGCTCTTTCTGGTGTTTTTTTCTACTTTGTCCTCTGCCCGCTGATCCGATCCTCTGCTTCATCAAGTCTGCTTTTCATTCCTTCTACTGTGTTCTTCAGTTCAGAAATTGTATTCTTCATTTCCTCTTGCCTTTTGTGATAGTTTCTATTTCCTTTTTCATGTCAATGTAGTTTTCATTGTGTTCATCATAGTTTCCTTGTCATTTTTGGCAATTCTTAGTGAGTTCATTGAGATTCCTTTTAACCATTGCTGTGAACTCAATATCTGATAGTTGACTTGCCTCTAATTCATTTTTCATTGTTTCTGAGGATTCCTTCTTTCCTTTTTGGGGTGGTTTGTTTCTTTGTCTTCCAGTTTTTGGTGAGACTCTTCTTTTTAGCCTCTGCTTCTTAAATTGATCTATTCTTACTCCCTGAATTTGTGGTGTGAACTTCTATGGTATGAGACCTGTAAGATTCATTAGTGCAGTCTCCTTGATCTCCTGAACTCGATGCTCTTGCAATGCCATTTATGTTGGCTCTCCAGATATATTTTGGTTTTGATTGTTGTTGGATAATTCTTTGATGGGTCCTTCCTTCCAGTTGGTTGACTGAGGGTCACTCAGCCCACCACATCTTATATGCTGTTGTACAGGTGCAGACAGGCTGTATCGAAGATATTTCTGCTGTCTGTTAGAGGTTTTAAGGATTATCTCTTGCCATTGTTCAGTTGTTTATTTGGATAGTTTCTCCACAGTTTAGTTGTATTTCCAGATTGGTCCTGGGAGGAGGTTAGTGTGGCTTCCACTCACTCCTCCACCTTCTTCTTTATTATCTGTTGGTGGTTCCTTTATTGGTGAGTTTTCTCTTCTAGCAGGTATATTGGTGTTCACAGCTCCCTCATGGCTGAGTTCTCACCAGTAGGAAAGACTGTCAGTTCTGCTCCTTGCGTGGGTGCTTTTGGGACTCCACCTACATTAGTCTTGTATTTCTTGTACTTCTTCAGTTGAAGACTCTATCATTTATAAGATAAATCTTTGACTTAATATTATTTTTGCAGAAAACCAAGTAAAATATTAACCATGGTAAACATACACAATTTCAATCTGTACCACATGCCCTATATAAAAATAAATGAAAAATGGACTATATACCTGAATGTGAAATTATAAATGTCTTAAAAGAAACAGCAGAATACTCTGTGAGCCTGGATTAGATAAATATTTCGTAAATACAACACCAGAAATAAAACATACAAAGTAAAAGAAATTATAAACTGGACTTCACTAAAATGAATATCTGTTGTTAAAAAGACACTGTTAATGAATGGTAAGAAAAGCCACTGACTGTGGAACAATATTTGCAAAACACATATCAGATAAAGAACTTACCTAGAATATGTAGAAAACTTTCTAATTCAAAAACAAAAAAATTTTGAACAGACAGATCACCACAGAAGATATATGGACAAATTATCATATGAAAAAATGTCCATATGAAAATTTATTTTTAAAATGCTGACGATATCAAAGATGCATAATTCATTTACATTGCTACTGGGAGTGCACACTGGTATGGCAATTTTGTAAAACAGTTGGTCAGTTCCCTAAAATATTTCTTTTTATTTTTTTATTGTTGTTCAAGTACAATTATCTCCATTTTCACCTCACTACTCCTCTCTGCCCCACCTATCCCTGCCTTCCACCCTCGATCCTACTCACTTTGTCTTTGGCCATGTGTCCTTTAAGTCCCTAAAATCCTAAACATACACTTGCCATATGACCCAAAATATTACTTCTCACTGCCCAAGAGAAGTGAAAACGTGTGTTTACACAAAACCCTGGACATGTATGTTTACAATAGCTTTATTCATAATAGCCCCAAACTGAAAACAATACAAATGCCCTATAAATGATGTATGGGTTAACATTGTGTGGGAGATCCTTAGCAATAGGAAGGATCAGAACACCAATACTTGTGACAAGATGGATTAATTTCAAGTTCATTCATTAAGCAAAAGAAACCAGACACAGAAAGGCCACATATATATAATTCTATTTATATGACATTCTGGAAAGCCAAAGCATAATATAGAAAACAAATCAGTGAATGTGAGAGACTGGGGGCAGGGATTTGACTTTAAAACAGAAAAAGGGAACTTTAATTTTGGTGTTGCTTACATCACTGCAGTTGTCAAAGTTCCTGAAACTATACACTAAGAACATTCTTTAGTGTATTTAAATTACACCTCCATAAAAAAAATGTATTCCTTTATAGTGTACCCAATGGTGGAGGAAAAATCAGGTAACAATTAGTTGAAACTTTATCAACGTAAAGGTAGGTTTTTCTATTTACAACTACTCTACCTATAAACAGCTAGTTGCCTTTGACATTGATTTTAGGAGGCATTTAAAGTTCAGAAATAATAAAAGGTAGAGGGAATTCTCTTAGAACCAGTAAAATACATACACAATATAATTGTTATGCTCAGTGTAAACTTTAATTGTGTAAACGTCCAGTTTATTGGACCTTTTCTGACCCTGAAACTATGTGTAATCACTCCTTTACAATCAGTATTCCTAAAAGTGGGGTGAATGTCTCTTCTATTTCTTTGCTGAAGCTGAATGTGAAAATACTAGACAGGATATGGTAAGAGAGCAGAGACATCTATCTATGTGGGTGCCTTCCAGCCAAAGTTCTCCTTCAGGAACTTTCCAGTTGATGGAGAATAACTGCAGAGACTGGACTCCCATTTCCCAAAGTTTAGCACAAAGTTTAGACACAGAGGCTTCCCTGTATCTAAGATCCAAATTGACAGAAGACTTTACCTGTTCTTGATTGGTTTCTCCCTGCCTGAGTGGAGAACCAGCATCACCCTGACAGTCCAAGTCAAAAATACAGTTGCTGTACTCAGGACATATTTGACTGGCTTCATTAAATCAAGATAACATTTATACCTAACTTTACATTCTTAGAGACTGAGACTCCACAGACTTACATTTGGAAAGTAGTTTTCAGAGAATTATATCTTCAGAGCTATCTTCTTTTTAATAGTCTTAGAGAAGTAACTGTCATTTATGATTAAAATCAACATCATTAATGAGGGGAAATGGACACTGTGCAACCAAAGTGATGCCCTGGGCAAGACATGGCATCATCTGTAGGTACCCAGCCAGGGGTGCACCACCTGAATGTAATCATGAAGAAACAGGAAAAACAAAAATGAAAAACTGTATTCTTCAAAACCATCAATATCATAAGTAAAAAGAAAGGTTGTAGAAATATTCCAGATTAAAGGAGATCACATAGATTGATAACATGTGCTGAGGGGAAAAATGCTAAATAGTATATTAGTGACTCAAATTAATAATATAATATGAATACTGACAGTAAATTAGAAAAATATTGTCTCTGTTAAATTTACTGAGGTTAACAGTTATGCTATGGTTATATAAAAATATCCTTACTTCTAGAAAATATATACTGAAATATTTAAGAGTAGATAAGAAATATTTAGGAGTAAAGAGCCATGATGTTTGTAACTTACTTTCAAACAATTTAGGAAAGAAATATTATTTCTTGATCATTGTTATCTGCATTAAATGGTTATTATTAAAGTTTTATTGTCAAAATTATTTCCAAATGGAAAGCTTTTAAAAATGTAGTCCTTTGTGCACGTCATTTTATGCATACATTTAGCACCATGAGCATTTCTTAATTGTAGAATGTAGCGAGAGGGAAGAATGGAAGGTGTGGTTTTCCAAGCCCAGTGAAAAGCCTCGATTGGCTGGATCCTTATGAAAATGTCAGTACTAAATATCACTTGACAGATGTACTTCCCAGGCTTTTAACTGGGACTGATATCACGTACACTTTGTCCTTTAGATAATGTCTTCTTTGGTGTGTGATAAAGGCCCCTGCAGATGCCCACTTGCCAAACATTTCCAACACAACAATCTCCATTTATCCCAAGATCCTCCCAAGGAGGACTGAATATTTACCACAGTCATTTCAATACTTTTCCTTTTCCACTGTTTGACTTGGCCAAGACCTTTTTTGAATACAGTCTACGATCCTGTTGGTCAAGACCTAGGCAGTCATATGACTTCATTCTTCTCTTCATGGTCATTTTACTTTTCAGTACGACTTAGAATGGGGGTAGGTTCACAGATTATAAGGAAGAAGAACTTAACCTTAATGTCTTGTTTTCATTATAAATGTGACATTTTGATAATTGTGGTATTAATACAGGAAGATGAATACATTGGCTCAAAGTTTGGGGGTGTGAATAAAATTCTTGTGACAATTACCAAATCTCAGAGAATTAAACATATGAAAAGTTTAATTTTCACACTCACAAAAGTCAACATGGGTTTGCTGGTGCTCTTCCAAGTGGTAACTCAGGGGTCCAGGCTCCTTAACTTATGAGTCATTATCATCATCAACATGCATTCTGCACAGTTACCACTTCATGAGAAGAAAGAATGGGTAGCACATGTAGATTTATGTGTAGGTTCAGAAGTGGCTTACATCACTTTAATCCACATCATAAGTCAACAATAAATCATAGACATCAACAATCCTCCACTAAGAGGTGGAGACTACATTCCCTCCCCTGAAATCTGGATGGAACTTTACAGCTATCTCCACTTGTAGAACATAGTGAAAGAGCCAGTGCATGTTTCTTAAGGCTAAGTTATGAAATAAAATATGACTTTGGCTTGGCTCACTCTTTCTGCATCTCTGAATGCTCACCTTTGGACTCTGGCCACCATGTAGTGAGGAAGCCTAGGTCATGTGGAGAGACCACAATGTATATGTTTCATCTGACAGACCCAAATAGGTTCCCAGCCAATAGCCAGTATAAACTGCTAGACCTATAAGTGAGAGCCTTCGGCCTTCTACAGGAGGCTCTAGACATGATTGAGCAGAAATGAGTCATCCTGCTGTACCAAGTTGAATTCCTGACTTGCAAAAAATGATAAGAAATAATAGATTATTATTATTGTTTTAAGCCACTAAGTTTGGGGCTAATTTCTTACACAGTAATAGATAACAAATACAGTGAGCAATTTGCTAGTCTGCCACAATTCTCCAGCCTCTCTACATTGAGTTACATATTAGGATTCTCAGACCATCAGCTGGAAGAAAAATAACCACAACCACTGTCACCTCCACCATCATCATCAGTCATTGTTGGTCTTAGCAATAAATGCAGATGCCACACTGAAAAGGAAAAAATGTGAGAGTTTTGTGAAGGTTGTTATGGCAAGGTTAAGAAAGCTTATTAGTGACACACTCTGGGACCGGCAACAATGAGTGGTGATGGGACAATACCATTCTAGCTTTGAAGAGGCAAGGTAGGGACTGGTTATGGGAATCTAACTACTATATTATGGAGGAATTTGCTGAAAGGGATTGGAACTTTCAGAGTATAACCACTGTCAAACTGAGGGCCAGCAAGGAGAGGTGGGGGAATAAATACCCAAACTGTCTCTTTTCTCACTCTATTTTCCCATTGATATATTCCCTATTCTCTGAACCCAACAGGAACCCAAATGCAAATGAGCCTGGCTGACAGTAACAGAGGCCAGCCTCTCAGGAGAAAGAGAAGGATGAGAAAGATGGAGAGTAGATCTGGAGGAGGAAATGTGAATATTCTGCACATTCACCATCATCATCACCATCTTCATTATCATCATCCTTGTATACCTCAAATGTGCACATAAAGTAATTCCTCATGTTTTCTCTTATATAAGGTAACCCCTGCTTCTAGCAGTGGGCATGGTACATAACTGGTGCTTAGTGCTTAGTTCAATCCCACAAATGTTGTAGAATAGCCACTCTATTCCCTCAAATAGAAATGTGAGTACAGAGAATAAATTTCCAACTATCATCACAAAAATGCAAACTGTTGAAAAGCTTAATCAGAAAAGACTCATGGAGATAGTGGTGCTCAAGTTTGGCTTTGGGTGTGAGGTTGATTTCAACAGGTGTACCTGGAAGGAAGAAAGAGCTTCCACATCCTGGAAACCACATGAAAGAAAAATGTAAAGGTGAGGGAAATAGAGACCATGTCATGAAAACAGGAAATAATTCCATTTGCTGGAGAATAGAATTTAAAGAGATGAGAGTCCTGGTCAGGTGGCTCAGTTGGTTGGAGCATAGTCCTATGTACTAATAGGTTACAGCTTCATCCCCAGTCAGTGTACATACCTAGGTTGTGGGTTCAGTCCCCCATTGAAGCACTTATAGAAAGCAAGAAATTGATGTTTCTTTCTCTTCCTCTTCTCTCTCTTTCTCTTTCACTCACTCTTCTCTCTCTAAAAAAAATCAATAAAAATATCCTAGGGTAAGAATTTAAAAAAGGAAATGAGATATAAGCTCTGAAGTGAAAAAGTAAAGTGCTCATATTGTGATGTCTTGAAAGCTGAGATATGCTTATATTCAGCACAGATGGTTTGAGCAGAGGAATAGAGTATTCTAACTGTTCTTTAAGAACATCAAGTTGACATAGATGGGTGGGATAAATGGAGTACTCACATAAATGAAATGGGGAGATGTCTTATGGGGTCACTGCCCTAGTTTCAGTAACAAGAATCTTGCTAGTTGGGTGGAAGCAGAAGCAGAAGAAAAGGGTGTGGCAACAGGCTGACAGTATGAGAACCAAGAGAGTAAAAATTACTCTTCTGACAGCCAGTCACTGCTGGCACAGGGATGCCATTTGTTCAACATCACAAGTATTTATTGAGTGACTGACTACTCTGTGCCAAGCACTGTTCTTGACTTTGTGGACACAGTGGGGAGAAAGACAGATAAAACAGCCTCACTTTCAGTGAAAGAATTCAATTCAGTAAGAGAAGATACTGCCATTGACACAAGTAGAAAATTTAGGACTAAGAGATGGCATACATGTTCTCTGCCTGGAATAGTCTTCTTCTAAGCTCCTTTACTTAGAAAACTCCTACTCACCCTTCCAAAAAACCTCTAACTCCCAACAATTTAGACACTTGTCCTTCATTCTTTCATTGTAATTTGCTCATTCCTCTGGAATCTCCCTTCTGAGATAACTAGAATTTCAAGGGTTCAAAGCAACCTTTTATAATAAAGTAGATTGTGAAGGTCTCTTGGAAGGTTTATTAAAACTATTAGATCAAACCATTAGCAAAGCTGTATTAGTAGATCAAAATTTATAAATTGGAAGAAATTTATTATAGTTGAAACACATTATTTGTCCTGAAAGTTAGGAAACAGGAAGGACAACCCTTATCCTCATCCTTACCCACTGGATCCATGCATGGGAAGGGTGGTGTCATGCGGCAAAATGGCCCCACATGCAATTGTTGGGCTTGCTGGGCCATACTTGTGCTTCATTCCTCACTCATTGGACTAAAGAGAAACCGGGTTCAGGTCACTTGGGCAATTAATACAGTCTTTTACATCAAGCTGACCTAAGCTGGAAAGGAGGCTTTTCCACTTAAATCACAAGGTCTCTAATAAAGATCTCAACTCTGCAGATCCTTGGCTTTCTTACCTGTGGAAGAGGAAGAGGGTTCCTGGGAGGATTAATTGGTGCAAAAATTAGAAAGTTCCTTTTTGCCAGCCACCCTGTTCCCAGTAGGCATTCAATAGAGTGCATGTTTTTATTTGAATTAAATAAGATTCACATGTTAGGGCTCCCATTGCACTTGTGTATGCAGTTCTTCATCCTGTGGTTGGCTGTCCCCCCAGACATCTCTGATGGTTCACTTTTTTAAAGATTTTATTTATTTATTTTTTACGACAGGGGAAGGGAGGGAGGGAAACATTGATGTGTGAGAGATACATCGATTGGTTGCCTCTTGCAGGCCCCCAAGTGGGGACCTAGCCCACAATCCAATGCCCTGACTGGGAATCCCAACCAGTGACTTTTGGTTCCCAGGCCAGTGTTCACTCCACTGAGCCACACCAGCTAGGGCTCTGATGGTACTCCTTGCAGATAATCTCTGAGGGACACCCAATACTGAGAACCCCAGGAAGTTCTCAGAACAACTTTAGAAGGCTCCTACTCCATTTCCTCAGCTCCATTCTTGTCCCATTATCAATCCTTCTCAGAGAATCATCTGGGTTACAAAGTTGAACTCATTATTCCCAGCTGAACATCCATCACCAACAGCCTCCTCTGCCTACCCTAACCCTTTCCCCTAACATCACATCCCTGCTGACAGCTCTGGTCTCCTCTCTCTGAGATATTTCCTTAAGCTTGACACTCAGTTCTTGAGGTGCTTAAAAAAGGGGGTCTGCCAGGTAACCTTCAGCAAGCCATGCAAACTATCCATGCTCAGCTTCCTCTTCTGTAAAATGAGACTGAGGATTCCTCAGAGGTTTTTGCAAAGTTTAAATGAAAAAGACATGTAGAGAATTCAGCATAATGCCTGGAACATATTATGTGTTTAATAAATGTCAGCTACTATGACTGTTGTGTTATTAAATGGCTTGGGATTCCAACATTGGTGGTGCCAATTCATGCATTGAAACCATAAGGAGTGCTACCTCTCTCACCTAGAGGAGTCTTACTCTTTAAAAGTCAAAGGCAGTCTTTCTAGAGCCTCCAGGTTGAGCTAAATGCCTCCCTTTAGTTTTCTCAGACAACTTTTCATCTCTCTACTCTAGCACAATCTTTCTTATAATTAAGAATACCTGTTTATATATTTATACCTCCCCTCCAGACTATAAATTCTAGAAGATGAGGAAATGTGGTATCTCCACCTGTGCATCTCCATCACCCAACAAGTTGATTTATATGGAGGGACATGAACAGCCAGCCAGACAGAGAGGTAGTCAGATAAACAAGCAGATAGATGATAGGTAGGTAGATAGAGAGACAGATAAGAAAATAGGGAAATCTATTGAAATTCCCAGTCTATTTTCTGTCTATGCCCACCCTATCCCTTGTTAATAATAATAAAATATGTATATAATTTTATTTTGTTCTAAACAAATCATACTATCTCCTCAGTCACAACATTTTAATTTTAAAAATTATTTTAAAATATATAATGAAACTGGCATATGCATTTTATCTGTGTATGTATATAGATATAGATATAGATACAGATATACATATACTTATATATCATGTAGCTTTTATAACAATAATAGTTAATTTTTATTTAACAAGTACTGTATGCCCAGAAAGTTGCTAAGGGCACCATCTTTTTAACTCAGTTGATCATCACAACAACCTTACAAGGTAGATGTTGATATCCTGATTTTATACGTTAGAGGTTTAAGGAAATGCTCAAGGGTAACACAGCCTGGTGCAGAATTTGAAATCAATTTTTTGCTTCCCTCTGTGTTATGGGTGAATTGTAATTCCCTTAAAAAACATATATTGAAGTCCTAAGCACTAGTACCTCATAATGTGACCTTATTTGGAAATTGAGTCTTTATAAAGATAATCAAGTAAAAATGACATCATTAGGGTGGGCCCTTATCCAGTATGACTGGTGACCTTATGGAAAAGAAAAATTTGGGTTGAGAGACAGACACACGCAAAAGGAACATAATGTGAAGGAATAAAGACATAAAGAGAAAACCACATGAAGATTGGAGTGATGCATCTATAAGCCAAAGTCTGCCAGGAAACTACCAGAAGCTAGGAAGAAGGCATGGAAGAGATTCTCTCACAACCCTCAGAAGAAGCCAACCATGCTAATATCCTGATTTTAGATGTCTAGCTTCCAGAACTCTGAGATAATAAATTGATGCTACTTTATTTATTTTTTGTCTACTTTTTTTTTATTGTTGTTCAATTACAGTTGTCTACATTTTCTCCCCACCTTTCCACCCCACCTCAGCCAAGCCCACCTCCCTCCCCCGCCTCCACCCTCCCCCTTGGTTTTGTCCATGTGTCCTTTTTTTAAAGTATTTTTTAAATTTTTATTGTTATTCAATTATAGTTGTCTGCAAAATCAAAGGGGAGGGTGGAGGTGGGGGAAGGAGGTGGGTTTGTCTGGGGTGGGGTGGGGTGGAGGAATGATGCTACTTTAAGCCATCCAGTTTAAGGTACTAGAAAGTCCTAGCAAATTAATATATCTTGTTTCCAAGGATGTTCTTATCCACTGAGGAGCTGAATTCATTTTCTGTGGGCTTGTTTGTCTCTCCACTGGCAGGCATGAAATCTTCAATGGACAACATAATTTTTACATTTGCACCCCCAGTTTATAGAACAGTTGCTGACACAGGGCAAATGTCCAAATACATTTAATAAAGGAAAAAGTGTTGGAGTACGAGTTTTCTTACAATTTTAGTATTTAGAACATATAAAAAATATGTTTAGAAATTATCTTTCAAAGTATATTAAAAGAGGAAAAGGCAGCTATATAAAATGTGTTGGAGAAGTGGAGGATAGAGGATTCAGGCTGCTTGATTATATGGAATAGCCGCACATATTCTCAGCACGCACGTATCCAGTCTTCCCTGTGGGCCCTACCACCCACTCCAACTTGCCTAAGCCAGTGAGGGACATCATCTAGAAAGTTCCAGTCCTGGCTGGTATAGCTCAGTGGATTGAGTGTGGGCCTGTGGAGCAAAGGGTCGCCAGTTTGATTCCCAGTCAGGACACATGCCTGGGTTTCAGGCCAGGTCCCCACTAGGGGACACATGGTTACACACTGATTTTTCTCTCCCTCTCTTTCTCCCTCCCTTCTCTTCTCTCTGAAAATAAATAAATAAAATCTTTTTTTAAAAAAAGAAAGAAATGTCCAGTCCATGAAAACCAAAATTGTGACCCAGTCAGTGATGTTTATAAAACTAAGAAATGCAAGTACAGAATCTAAAAAAAAATGGCAGAGTGTTTGCAAGTGATATAGAAAATCTGCTGACACATCCTCAAGTGTGCAGCCATATCTTCACCTTGACTGAGAGGGTTTAGGACTGACTGGATGCTGGGAAGGAGCTCACAAGTGATTAATTTGCTCAACAACCCATATTGAACACTTTCAGTTCACAACACTGTTCTGAGGACTGAGAACCATGAGGTAAATGACTCAGACTTAAATGTTTGTATTCTTATCCAAGATAGAAAAAAATCTATGGATGAAAATAGCAAGTTAATTGTTATGGGCTCAAATGGCCCAGCACAACGCCCAACTTATCCAGACAAGGTGGGCATTTGAGTTGGGTCTATCTCCATTTTAAAGTGCACAAGAGAGGTTGAACACTGGTTTAAGGCCCCACACCTTATAGAGGTCTAGTCAGCTCAGAGTCATCTTTACACTATGTGCAAAGTGAAGGTCAGGTGAGACAAACTAACAATGGAGTCCCTATCCATGACTGCCAGTGAGCTGGGTCTTGAAACATTGATAGGACTTGCCTTATCCCCAGTAAAAAGGGAACTGAAAAGTTTCAGAACTTTGGGGAAAGGTGTTTTCAGTGAGGAGGTTAGTATGGAATTTGTGTGGTCAGAAATCAGACTGAAATAATACTTTGAGATCAGACAGAAGATGGTGGAAAAATAAGTTGAGAATATTATCTTGCAGGAAACAGGAACTCTCTGATGGCCTTGGAGGGGTGAGCACAGGAACAGAGAGGGTCAGGAATACTTTCCAGATGCCAGTCCACAGTATGGAAAATGCTGGGAAACTGAGAAAGAATGTAAGACAGAGGGGTCTGATCATGAGTATTGGAGGTGAGGATGGAAAAGAAGATCAATGTGAGAGATGAGACATTATGAAAGACGAGCTGACAGTAAATATGGTGCCTCAGGAAATATGGGAGAGGAAGGTGAAGGAAGGAATTCAGTTTGTAGAAATTTGGGGTATGAGTAAATGAAAGAACTTCCAAGTAGAAATGTCTGGCAATCAGCTGAAGAGGTGAGACCAAAAAAACTCAGAAGGGGGCCCTGGCTGGTGTGGTTCAGTATATTGAATGTCGGCCTGTGAACCAAAGTGTCACTGGTTCTATTCCAACTCAGGGTACATGCCTGGGCTGCAGGCCAGTTCCCCAGCAGGGGGGCATGAGAGGCAACCACATATTGATGTTTCTCTCCCTCTCCTTCTCCTTCCATTCCCCTACCCCTCTCTCTAAAAATAAGTAAATAAAATATTTTTTAAAACTCAGGAGGGAGAAGCCTCTCAGCTGTAGTAGTTATCAGAAAGAACAGACAGCTGAACTCTGGACCCACATAGTAGCTTCCACGGTTGGCTAAGAGAACGGGCAGTTAAGGACATGATAACAACCTCAGAAGAAAATCAGTAGTTGCATCATCATGGAAACCAAGGAAATGAGTCTTTCAAGGAGAGGTTGATGAATGGTCTATCACTACCACAATTACAGAGAAATGGCCATTGAGTTTGCGACTCAGAGTTCAACCTTTGCAAATGCTCTGTTAGCAAACAAAACATTGGGGAATTGGGAAGAACCTAAGTAGCAAAGCAGTTTGCATATCACCTACAGAGGACTTCTTCAACTAGGCCAGCAGTCACCATTAGGAGGTAAATTGAGGAGAAGTCTAGGAGAAGAATATGTGGCTTGAATGGACAGGAAGATGGCCACTTCAGAATCCTATCTATCTCTAACTTTAAATCACTCACCACAGATTTGGGGCAAATATCTTAATGAATGTGCCCCCTAGTTTTTTCACTTTGTACTGCGGAAATTTTCAAACACATTAGAGGGAATAGTAAATCACATCAGTCTGCTCCAGACAGTTACCAACCCATAGCCAATCCAGATTCACCTTTACTCCATCAGCTAGTTTATTTGAAAGTTAATTCTACTTATTAAATCACCCTTCTTTAAATAATTCTTTGAATGCTACTCTAAAAGATACAGATTTTAAAAAATTATATAATAGGTCATGTTTGTTTTCACATTTCAGAGCTCACATGTTTTACAAGATTTTTTGTCCAGTTTCTACCATATATGGTAAGCTGTTTGTATGAACAATAGACATAACTCAAGCACTTTAGAAACTGTCATCATCTAATCTATTAAGCATATGGTTGTTCAGTACATTTTAAAAATACATTCCTGTTGACCATACCTTACTTTCTATTTTGTTTTTTTTAGCATATTTTCATTGTTAGTTCAAATGGCAGTTTTCCTGCCCAGACAAGTTAGATTTATTTATTTATTTATTTATTTATTTATTTATTATTTATTTATTTATTGCCCATTTGTTTTTTAGGATAAATTCCATACTTCTTTTTTTAATTGTGTCTCTTCCAAAAATTTAACCACTCTTTTTTTTTTAATTATTGTTGAATTACAGTTGTTTGCACTTTCTCCCCGCCCCACCCCAGTCAAACCCACCTCCCTCCCCCACCTCCAACCTCCCCCTTGGTTTTGTCCATATGTCCTTTATAGCAGTTCCTGAAAACCCCTCTCCCTGCTATTCCCTCGCCCCTCCACAAATACCATATGATCTTACCTTTAACTGGAACATAATCAACAAAAGAAAAAAGCAAAAAAAATATAACCAGAGACATTGAAGTTAAGAACAATCTAACAATAGCCAGAGGGAAGGGGGGAAGGGACAGTAGGGAGAAGGGTTTTCAGGAACTACTATAAAGGACACATGGACGAAACCAAGGGGGAGGGTGGAAGCAGGGAAGGGAAGTGGGTTTGGCTGGGGTGTGATAGAGAGGTGGGGAGAAACTATACACAGCTGTAATCAAACAACAATAAAATTTTTAAAAAAAGAAAAGAAAAGGAACATTTCCCCTTTATTTCATGAGAAAAATAAATAGGTAAACTGCTCTGGAAAAAAAAAAAAGAAGGTATAGCCACATGCCCTGGCAGTATCTAAAAAGTTAACAGTAATTCCTGAATAGCACATAAGTATTTAAATTCACCCCAATTATTTCATACCATTGGGGGCTGGTGCTTTAATTGAAATCAAGATCCAAAGTCCAACCCTGATCTGTGTTGGGCATCATTCCTCAAAGCAAAAGATCACTGGTTTGATTCCTGGTAAGGGCACGTGCCTGGGTTGGGTGTTCAGTACCCAGGTGGGGAATGTGCCAGAGACAAACTGATCAATGATCCTCTGTCACATCAATGTTGCTCTTCTTCTTTTTCTCTGTCCCTTTCCCTCTCCCCCTGTAAAAAAAAATCCAAAGTCCACACCTGGCATTTGACTAACATATGTTTTCCATCTTTTTTTAATCTATAAGTTTTTCTTCCTTTTTCTTCTTGATAATTATGTGTTGAAAAAAAAGGAATGTGTCCTGTTTCCAACCATCTGAATTTTACTGATTCCCCCCACATGATGCCATTTAATAGGTTCCTTCCTCACCTGTATTTTCTATCTGCTGGGAATTAGATTCATGATGAGGTTCATATTTTATTTTTGTCAAAAGTGCTGTATGTTCTCTGTTGCATCACATCTGAAGATACAAATGTCTATGGCTTCTTTTTTTTGTGATGTTCAGATTGATGTGTAGGTACAGAGGTCATCTATCCCATCCACCCACTGTAAATTTCCAATACCTTTCACTATATTGGCAAGAAAATATAAGTTCTCACTTTGTTACAGAAAATCTAATCTATTTCAATTAGCAGAATATTCAAGATTCTACAGACAGATGTAAAACATGGCTGTTCTTAAATTTAAAAATTGTGTTCATATCCATGACAAACTAATTGATAAGCCATGTTCAGAATGTGGTCTATCACTGACACTGAAATAATAGGTATTGAATGCCTAATAAAAAGTATGATGATAATTGGGTGGAAAAGCAACTTGTGCAAATTGCCCCCCATCCAGGGAACATTGACACAGACTTCTAAAAAACAACTACTGGTGGTGCTAGAAACCAACACAGGTGGTGCTAGAAGGTGATTTTCCTTGTCATAAATATTGCCCTTGTCAAGAAGGACCTATACTGGCAGAGAAAATGGAAAAGTAGTGATAAATGTGATATTATGAAAGAAGAATTAACAAGATTTAGTAAATAATTAAAGAAAAGGAGAGTTGAGATATTGCCAATACCTTTACCAGCTGATTTCTCAAGTAACAAAAGAATGTGAATTGGAAATTTCACAAGAACATGAAAAAATGCCCTACTGGTTTAGGCCAATGGACATCCCAGCTGGTAGGTATTACTCTCACTTCACTGATAACAGGTGTACTCAATAACCCCAGAAATTTCCTAAGGCATCAGAATCCACCTTTTCATCTCTGTATTTCTTAGAAAACTGCTAATAAATAAATAACAAGGAGACCCACTGCTAAGCGGTATTGTAAAACTCTGTCATGTGCCAAATAACATTTTAAGAAAATAAAATATTAACCTATTTATCTGAAAAATACCCAAATGCTTTAGTTCTTGTGTAATGAATTGATTAAATAAATACACTGAGGAGCAGCCAACACCCCTACACATATAAAGAATTCTGTAGAGTAAGTTAAAATTGTGAGTTCTATTATATAGTCAATGTTATTAATGATTCTGTGCATGGCAGAGCCTGGTGGGGATGGAAGCTTCAAGTCTGACAACAGAGGTATGAGACACTTGAGAGCTCAGACCTGGGTCCTAGAAGTGAAGAAGTAGCAAGCATAGAAGAGGTGGGGAAACCTAGAAATAAAAATCTGAGAGAAAACATTCTATCCTGGAACTGGCCCCCAAAATTCTGGTTAGAAGTAGTACATTAGAATAAAGGATGTAAATCTCAGGTGACTAGGATTTCAGTAGAGACCTTCTAGTCAGTCACTAAATTTATTTATCAGTAGACATTCTCAGACAAAAAAAACCCACAAAAACACAACAACTATTTGCCAACTCATTCTTGTCTATGTTGGTACATGGTAAGGGTCTCCTCACTCCCAGGTACCTCCCTGAGAAGAGACCCAACTACAGATGCTACCATCTGACAAGGAACCACCCACATGGGCACACAGTCAGATGCCAATTAGATGATAGGGTTGGTTTGCTCATGCCAGGAAAGAGCCTTCCCAAGACAACCAGACCTTCTAAGTAAACCACCTGCTGTTTAGGGGTCACAGGTTCTGTCTGGGAGCTCTGGGTGGTCTGGTGTGAAAGGAATCAACATTGCCTATGAACAAAGTCTGCTTTACAGGTGATGACAAGGAATTAGCCATCTCTTCTCCACTTAAGAGGAGATCAATGGCAGCCTCTGGGCCCAGAGTTACATGGCAAAAGGTCCTGGTTCTTGTAAGAAAGCAGATTTTGTATGTCCGATGAAGGCATTGGCAGTGCAGGAGACAGGAAGGAAGAAAAGTGGGTGATGTATGCTAAGAAGAGAACAGTGATCTAGCAGGCTGGGATCCCAGCACCTTTCCCTGGAGATACCTGAGCCTCATATGAAACAAACTCTTATGATAATAATAAAAAACCATAGCAACCTTGTTGATGTTGGGATTTGCACCAAGATTCCAAATCTAAAGGTAGGGCAGGAGAAACAGGTTTATATTTCTTTCACAGAGCAGGAAATGAATGTGAGGGCTTTTCCATGAATTTGAAGAGCTGACTACTAACCACGTATTGGCTTTGCTCACACCCTATTCCACTCCAGGTTTCCATAATGAGAAGTGAGTTCAAAACACCTCACTATCACTGGCATCATTAATTTCCAGGAAACTTTGAGAAGCAAACTTTTTTTAAAAAAATGGTCTGTGAAATTGGTTTATTTTATCCTCTGACACAGAGAGAAAGAGACTGAGGCCAAAAGAGAAAGGTAGATATTTACACGCCTTTCACCCACATTAGGGGACAAGGATAAAAATGCAACCCTCAAATCAATTGGGTACCAGTGTATCAGGACAGAAAACAATCAGATGTTTTTTAGAGCATGGACAAGCAATCTCAGCTACATGAGGTCTTCAGAATTATGATTAAAATGATAAAATAGAGGGGATATCTTAGTGGTTCTCCTAGGTTGCTCCTCAAACATGGACTGATGGAGAGGACCAGTGAGCACATGGAGATGCGTGGAGGGCAATTTTCTCAGGTGGACACAGGAAGGTGTTTGCATGTGGATACTGGGAAGAGGACCTCAGGAAGCTGGAAAAGATGAGGCAGTGAAGAAGGGAAGCCACCTCAGGGAAGCACCATTGGGATGGTCACTGCCCTGGGCAGCAAGGGCTCCAGCCCACCAGGACCCCATGAAGAGCTGAGCAGAATGCCTATAAGAACTGTCCCCAGAGGAGCAGCATGTACACCTGACCCCAGAACTTGGGAGCTGCCGTGAGCAGTAACTTTACCAAACTCTAGCCAGCATACACAGGGTGGCCCCTCCGACGGGCAGAAATCAGCATTCTGTGTCAATGCCAGGTGCATTACAGCCCTCGGGGATGGCTCTCCACAATTGCAGCAGGCATCAGAGGTAGGGTGAATAATAGGCTTGGAAACAGGGTGAAAGAGGAGCCCAAAACATTCCCAAACACTGGAGGACCCCAAAGTCATTATTTCACATGTTGTTTTTCTTTCTTACATTGTTCTGGAAGACACTCTGAATGTGCCAAGCCTGCCTTGCATGCTTCTCTCCTCCTATTCCACCATTCCCATGTGCTTTCTGCTGCTCCCTGTCCAGCAGAAAGGAGGAAAAGCATGTGGGTTGTTTGTCCAGTGTGTGGGACACAGCCAACCTGACTCTGAGGCACCTCCTAAATGTCTCCAAAGATGCCCCTCCTCTCTCTTCTGACCCTGAGGTTAGAACAACAAAAAGTCTGTCTTTTTGGACACAGAGAGTAAAATAGACTCAGTATTTTCAGAACCGCTGTTTTTGCAGGTATGATTCAGTTCATTTTCTCTAACTCTGAAGGGTAAAAGTATCAAATTTCCCCTTCCTCTCTTAGACATCCTTGGAGTCAGGAAGTCTGAGCTCTTCCATCTCCCTCAGGTAACAGAGCCTGAGTGGACTCTTCCCAACCACCACACAGGAAAGAGTGCCAGAGAGAAGGGCAATAGGCTCTTTCTTAAGAGGACAGAGGACATAGGCTCCAGAATCAGAGCAGGTTGCCCCTGCCCCTTACTGCCTGCGTGACCTTATGAATATCATTTAACCATATTCAGTTCAGTTTCTCTGCATGTAAGACATGTTAACCTACAAGTGATGCTGGGATCAAGAAAACGGAAGACATTCAGAGGGCCCAGAGACATATGAAAAGATTCTCAGCATCACTAGCCATCAGAGAGATGCAAATTAAAACCACAGTGAGGTACCATCTCACACCAGTCAGAGTGGCCATCATAAACAAATCAACAAACAAATGTTGGAGAGGATGTGGAGAAAAGGGAACCCTAGTGCACTGTTGGTGGGAATGTAGACTGGTGAGGCCACTGTGGAAAACAGTATGGAATTTCCTCAAAAAACTAAAAGTGGAACTGCCCTTTGACCCAGCAATTCCGCTGTGGGGATTATACCCTAAGAACCCTGAAACACCAATCAAAAAGAACCTGTGCACCCCAATCTTCATAGCAGCATAATTTACAATAGCCAAGTATAGGAAGCAACCTAAGTGCCCATCAGCAAATGAGTGGATCCAAAAACTATGGTATATTTACACCATGGAATTCTATGCAGCAGAGAGAAAGAAGGAGCTGATGCCCTTTGCAACAACATGGATGGGACTGGATAGCATTATGCTAAGTGAAATAAGCCAGCTGGTGAGGGTCAAATACCGTATGATCTCACCTTTAACTGGAACATAATAAATAGAAGAAAAAAGGAAACAAAATATAACCAGAGACATTGAAGTTAAGAACAATCTAACAATAGTCAGGGGGTAGTGGGGAGGGGACATTGAGGAGAGGGGATTAAAGGAACTACTATAAAGTACACAAGGACAAAATCAGGTGGGGGAGGGAGGTGGGTTCAGCTAGTGTGGGGTGGCGGGTTGGGGAGAAAAGGCACACAACTGTAATTGAATAACAATAAAAAATTAAAATTAAAAAAAAAGAAAAAAGAAAAATGCTCAGTCATTCACTGTCAAAATGTGACAGTCTCCAGTTTTCCCTTCATTTTTCACTCTTGACTAAGTTCCGTAATGTGTTTCACCATGAATATATATGTCTGCTATGAGCACTTTCAGAGCACTTTACATTTAATGCTATTTAAGAATAAATAAATAGCCCTGGCTGGTGTGGCTCACTGGATTGAGTGCCGGCCTGCAAACCGAAGGGTCGCTGGTTCAATTCCCAGTCAAGGTACATGCCTAGGTTGTGGACCAGGTCAGGCCCCCAGTAGGTGATGTGTGAGGGGCAACCACACAGTGATGTTTCTCTCCCTCTTTTTCTCCTTCCCTTTCCTTCTCTCTAAAAAAAATAAATATTTTGTAAAAATAAAAATAAAACATATATATATGGCATATATGTGGCCCTTTCTCTGGAATAGGTATTAAAAACACACCTCTTTGTACAAATTTATCCCCCTTAAATCATGATCATGATCTGGAGCAGTCAGATCACAATTCAGAGAATTTAGGGTCCCCTCCCTCTCCTTCCTACTCTTTGGCCAACAGTAAAGTCAGGATTACCCTAGAAGATATACCAACCTTTACTTGTTTTTGCTTCCAAGGGTACTGACAGAATAAGTTGCTATTTTGTTTCTCATGCACAAGGCCTTCAAGCCCTGAAACCTGTACTTCTAGCATTTTATTTAATCTTAATAGCATCCATCCCCTGCTGATCTATGGTAAGGGAAATAAACTAGCAAACCAGGAAAAAGCCATGTATGAGTGTGTGTATCTCCTATAAAACTACCCCTCAGGATGACTAACCAGACCTGTTCTAAGCCTACCACACCCAGTCAATTTGGAAATTTTCAATTTAAATAGAAATCATTGTGGGTGGGAGTAGGGGGGTGTAATATTTCTCCTTTTAATAAATAAAATACATATTTCTGGGGACTTTTACTCAGCTAGAGTGTCCATTTTCTCATTACTGGGATCATTTTTATTCTGAAATCAGTATTACCAGCATGTGTTAAACTAGCACTTCACAACAAGAAAAAACATACATGGCAAATGTCTTCAAATTCCCAGAATTGGGCCTTGAAATCAACCTGATATTTAAATCAACATGGATATCATTCTGAGTCAAAATATAATCACAATTTCCACAGAGATAGTGTTTCTTTTTCCTTTTCTAGCAAATTTCTACTCCCTGCCCCCAGCCTTCATGGCTTAAGCATTTTATCCAGTTTAAACGATTGGGATTTAAATTGCTATTTTAGTGGAGGAGGCTTGATTAAAACTTGTGTCCTCATCAAATTATTGGACAGTGCTTCTTGGGCTCTGTTTACATTAGTGTCAACCTTAATTTAAATTCTGCATAACTATATTTGCTTCACTAAATGCATCCACAAGGAACATGCCACACATTACTTTGCATTATGAGCAGTTTCTTTGTCTATGGCAAAGTGTTTTGAAATTAGCACCATAAGTAACTAGCTGTAAGTGTCACTCGATCTCCTTAATGCTTCATTAATCAAACCCTGTGGCAGCTGGTGTGATGACCAAGCCAGTCTCACATAAGATCAGTATCACTTGCTCCTTGCTTCTGACCACAGACTTTCAAACTCGATTCATTATTTGTGCATTTGCCCTCTGCTCTGGCACTCTTCCCTTGGAGACCTCCCCACACGTGCAACTTTGCACTGCATACTAAATTGCATGTTCATTCTTTGCAGAAATTGACAATAAAAAACTATTTCCCCTCAGAAAGAAATTCATGATCTCAAACATAAGAGAGATTCTTCTGAGTTACCCACAATAATTCAACATGATTTACAGATTGCTATTAAAATGCCAAGCTGGAAAAATTTCCCTGGACAAGATTTTCTTTATGTCAAGAATTAGAGAGAAAAAAGCACACTTACCCAGGCAGACTACAATTTTCTCATTTTGGCCTCAGTTTTTATAAAGATGGAATACATTTAGTTTAAGCACCTAACCAGACAAACAAAAGTGTGTTTGTCATTTATTATGTGTTAATATGCTAAATTATAATATATATATATTTTGCTAAATATATCTATGCTAAATATAAAATTTTAAAATTTGTAAATAAAGTGCAGAAGAACTTATACTTGACAGTTACATTAAAGTCCTGAAGAAAAAGAGGTTACCATCCATACATATTATAGAAAATCACAGCAAAAATGATATATTTTATAGGACCCTTTTATTTTTGCATGGTGCCACCATACACTTGCAAATGTCTAAATAGAACCTTTCTACCATATTCCATCCCCTCTCCCTGTACAATATACAGGCCAGAATTCACACACACACACACACACTTTTAACTAAATATAATACAGCCCTTAAAACTACTTAGCAGCTCTAGTGGTCAATGGACACAAGGGCATTTTACAGGATGTCTTGAGCCCAGCATGACACATTGGGTGGGTGTTTCCCTCAAAGGAACCCCTGTCCCTACTGTAGAGTCAGGTGCGAATCTGTCCCGGCAAAGACGGACAGGTGCTTTCATCTCCTGGGCAGCAGCAGGAGAGGTGGGCTGGGCTTTGGCACAGCAGTGTCTCAATGCAAGGCCTTTGGCTTCCTGGGCTTTCCTTCCGACCACCCAGCAGGAAACATATACAGAAAGTTTGTTTTCCCCATGGGAATTTTGTCAGTGTAGGAAAAGTAAATAAATAAATAAAAACAGCATCAAACCCTTGTATTTCCCTCAGGTGGACTTCTGGCCTGTGAATGTTTAATACAATCATAGTACTAAACCATTCATTTTCCTTGTTGTTAACTTTTTACTTTTCACATAATAAAACCACTCAGGCTAAATAAACCTTATTACAATATAATTAAGCATCTGTAGCCTGGCTCCTAAAATCAATATCAGTGGCAAAAACCACTGAATTGTAACACTAGACAGTGCTAACTTGTATTCACTTTTTATTTTAAAATCAGCTTACTGTAAACTGTACTTTATGTTTCTTAAATAAGTTATCACATTTATTTTCTGTAATGAAATTTAAAATAGGTTCTGACTTTAAAAGAACAAATGTGAAAGATCATCTCGATTATATTTTAGATGATATTTACTCTGATTAGAGGTATGAATTATGGCAATTACAAAAGTACATTTTATGTCTTATCTTCAGTTCATCCTCTTTTTACTTGATCCAGCAACCTTTATTTATTAGAATTCTGAAAAAAAATGTGGAAAAGAGAATTCCAAAATGATTTTTTAAAGTGTGACAAATCATCATTGAACAGTTTTTAAATTGCCAAATCAAAACTTTTCCCACTTTTCAGCTGCCAAAGAAGCCTGATTATTTAACCCAAATATTCTGCCTTGACCCTCTCCCCTCTTTCCTTCACTACATACACACCTCCTTCCCTGACTTTTGCCAAAAGACAATTTTGACTTGGTGGCCAGTACTAATCACTCACTGAACCCTTAAATTCTAATGCTCCACAAAGATTGTGTCTGATCACATCCTGAATTTAATGAAGAATTAGAAAAACATCAGAAATGAGACACAGGCAACCTCACAGCCCTATCTCCCACCCTATCCCCTTCTCTGCCCTCTTCCATTCTTCCATTGTCTCCCTCACCATTGCCTTGTAAAATAAAAGGGAGCAGAGGCTAACCCGTTACAGTAAAGGCACCCCAAGATTTAGGGGGATAAGTGCAGCTTTACTTATCTGTAATGCTGCATCTGTGCTCTTATCTGCCCAAAGGAGACAGGGACAACAAAAGGCCCCAAAGAAGGGACTGTGGATGCCTGGGAAAACCACTGCCTCTGCATTGTGGTGCCCTTCTGCTGAGCAAATAGTTCAAACTGTTCATTCCCATCTTCTATTCTCTCCCTGGTACATTGTTTGTGCCCTCGCATTTCATTCTGCAAGGAAGGTTGCTCTCTGGGCCTATAAGCAAACAGTCCAGAAAAGAGCTAGCCAGCCTCTTCTCTTCCCGGGAGAACTAGCATTTTTATTTCAGCTGCAAGCTGTCAAAGACCTGGAGAGTTGATGTCAGTGTCCTGAATTAATTGCTTTAAGCAGGAGCAAGCTCCACAGGCTACCAAATGTCCAGAAGATGTTTATTAATAACATTTCCTCCAGTATTCTGGCTTCAAGCTGTCCCTTGCTGATGGCCTTTATCTGTCTGCTACCCTCTCATCCCTGGATTCTTTGTGCTGGGGGGTAGGGAGGAACTAACCTCTTTCAGTCATTGTGACAAAATTTAGAATTGCCTAGGGTGAATAAAATATTCACCTAGGTAATGAGATGTATAAGATGGACATCTTTGTTCTGGCCCAGAAGAGTCCAGGGGTTACAGAAACCACATGTGTGACCCTGAAGTGGGCTGAGGGACAGAAAGCTGCAAGGACATTCCTCTGCGAAAGCTCATTTAACCAATACACTTTGCAAAGGAAGCAGAAGAAATCAAATCCCTCTACTACCCACCCCACCTGCTTCCCCAAATGAAAATTCAGTGAGACTGAGAACATGATGCAATTTAAAGTTTTCCTGGTACAAAAAAAAAAGAAAAGAAAAGAAAATGACTCTTTAAGAGATTGAAATAATAAACCAATTTATATACCAATATAAGACCAGGATTGTGAATGCCATTGTGTAATTTTCCTCTTGACTTTTCATTATCTACCTGAACAAAATCAATCTATATGTATGGGATCAACATATAATTCCGGAGAGAAAACCTGAAAATAAATGTGCTTTGCATATCTCAGATATAAAAGACACAGTCCTTCATACATGCTTTTCTTCTCTAACAGATGCATTTATAAAATAAATTGTGTCAAGGAAAAAAAACAAGGTGTAGTGATGTATCTTGAATGTTGACTGCTTTGCTGGAAATATTGATCTCACAAATGAGCAGTGGTTAATAAGTACCCTGCAGATGATATCAAGTCTTTTGCCCAGGTCAGTTTACCCAGAGGGCTGTCTGGGTCAATGTTTCTCCCAACCAAACCTCCTACCTACAAAAAATAATAATAATACTTCCCCTATTATCATGGATTTAAGGCTCAGGACTTCAAGGGCCTTCTGAAGCCTCTCCACAGAGACAAAGCACACTGAAAAATCACATTATATCAGAACCACCTGCCTCCCCCACCTGCAATAAGTGGCAGCTTGTGAAGGACAGTCTTCAAAAGGCAAAGGGAAGTGGACTGTGCACTTTGAGGTTGACATTTTTACTCTAAACAAGTTGAATTTCATCTATTGTATGTCATTTCTCACTCCAATAATTAGAAATGGTACTAGAAATAGTTCAATTCTCTCTACACTAGTCATGCTCCAGTCCTGGTTACTCCCTTCATTTGAGGCAGATGGCAGAGGTAGTGACCAGAGAGTGCCCTAGGCTATTCATGTGCCCTGTTGGGTTCAGGGTTCCTTGGAGAAAGTGCACCCACTCCACTGGCCTGCGGGTCTCACAGGGTCTGTTTATAGTATGGCCACTAGTCATTCTCATTTCTGTGAGGCAGGGAATCATTTCCCATACTTTATGGACCAGCACAGAAAGGCCCACAAGGTATGTGTACTAGATCACCTTTTCCCCCAAACAATCTGAGTTCGTGGGTTTTTTCTGGTTGTTGGAAAGTAATGATGGTCCTGGCTGGATAGCTCAGTTGGTTAGAGTGTTGTCCAGATATGTTCTGATATGCCAAGGTTGTGGGTTTGATCCCTGGTCAGGGCACATACAGGAATCAATCAATGAATGCATAAATAGGTGGAACAAGAAGTCACTGTTTCTCTCTCTCTCCTTCTTTCTCTCTCTCTCTCTCCTTTTCTCTCTCTCAATCTAAAAATCAATCCATCCATAAAAATGACCATATTAAAAAAAGAAAAAGAAAAGTAATGATGTCTTAGGCCAAGGATTTACAAAAATTATTCACTATTATTTATTCATAGAAAGCTTTAGTAACTTCAGAGGTTTAATGTCTTCTTGGGCAACTTGACTGTCACCAATTCAATTTGTTCAATAGCACAAATCAACATTTATATTTTAATATATTTGTGTTGATAAATCCTAATGGTTATTGATCTGAGAGATTGGTACAAATCTGTAAATCTTTATTTTCATATGCCCTTTCCCCTTATCCTGAGAGCTCTATATCCATCTGAACCTGGACCATCAACTATTAACAGTCTGTTTTGTGTCTCATTCCTCGTGGAAAATGTTGAGGAAAGCACCCAGGAAAAATCTGAAAGCAGGGTGATAGCTTCTCTAGGACACTCTTGTGATAATGGTCAGAGTATGGCATGAGGAGAAGTTGTTTATGCACTTCAGTCACATGAGACTCAGGAAAACAAATGTCCTCCTTCCATCTCATCTTTTTTGTTCCAGTAGCTGTTAATAAGAAAATCTGGAGAAACCGTAAGACTGAAGTTAGAAAAGTTAGACAGTCATTAGAATCTTGTTTGAAAAGAACTACATCCTGATGGAATGTTTTAAAAAGTCCCTGTATTTCCACTACAAAATTGATGGTTTCTATACCAGCCTTTGTGAACTCAAGGTATATTTTTTCTGTGGTTTAATTACTCAATCATCCAAACATTCTGAGCACCAGAAAATGTAATAACATAGAAATTACCCATTATACAGACAGTCCTTTAGGAATGTTGTGCCTCTGAGCTCCATAAGGAAAGAGAACACACCAAAATAGGATGTTTCCACTTCCACAAACACATTTACTTATGTACCCAAAATGTCACTGCTGAGTAACATCATCATCTTCTTAAACAAGCAGAAGTCTTACACAAAGTCAGATTGCAATCCATGGTTATAAAATAAATGTTTATTAAACAGAATAAACTGAAAAAAATTAAAGGTATTTTTAGGAATAATGTCAGGGGAAGAAAAATGGACAGTCAGAAGTTGAGTAAACATATTCAGATACATAGAAAAGTAGAAAATTATCACCATTGTTTCATAGCTCTGACATTAGAAAAAAAACATGTATCAGCAGTTAAAATCTTTAAAGGAGGAGACAAGGGATATAAAAAATTAGGTATAATGGTGCAAATGTGCACCTATCAGTCCTCTTGGCTGGACTAAAATGAGACTCTCAGGATGTTAGCGTACTGCAGTTATTAAGCACTTGTTAGAATCTTGGAAACTGGAATTGTATATGAATAGTGCAAGCTAGCCTGATCATACTTATCTGCCTAGGTATCATAAGCTAACTCATTTTTCCCTCAATAGTTGCCTCACTCTTGCCTTCTAGTATATACACAGCATCTTTAAGAACAAGCAAAGTTAAGAGTGCTCTTCATCTCCACCAATATAAGATACTCAACTTCAAAGCCCCAGCATGTCCCTTCATGCCAGGCTTAATGGAAAAATAAGGAATCCACTTTACAGATGAAGAACTAAAATGTCATCTTTATAAAGGCAAAATGGAAACACTTTTCAAAGTTTTTGTTTTTGTTTTTGTTTTTGTTTTGAGGGCAGGTGGGAATGAGACCTGAATGACACACAGCCTTAAATCAGAATCTCTTGCACACTCCTTTAGAACAATCCACTTGAGCTTAGTGAAGATAAAATTCCTCCCCTTGGCTCTCTGAATTGTCAACACTGAAATCTACTCAGAAGAGGGTGAGATCTAGAAATGGGGCCATGAGAGGGCTTTGTTGTGCTCTAAACATGCCACAAACTTCCCACAGTATTTAAAATCTTCTTCAAGTTGTCCTGTATGGATAGTTGTTTAAAATGAAAAGAAAAATAATTGTAACTAATTCTTGATGACAGTTTGAATGGAATTTTCATTTGCAATGAATACTGTTACTGTGAAAAAATTATAAACTGTAGAATGATAGAGAGAGTATAGACATGCTATGAGAGACACATAATTTCTTCTTTGTCTAATAGTTGTTTAAAACATTTTTAAATGTGGAGAACTAAAGGAAATATCTCTAAAACTAAATTAATATTTGATACATAAAGTGTTGCTTTTGTCACAAGAAACACACATGAAGGTGGGTTACCACTCATTCCATATATGTCCCAACTTTTCTTGATTTGAAAATATTTTCAAATATATTTCTTAAGTATGTCCTTATTATTTAACAATAAGAATTATGTATCCTTATCCAATTTTTTGCCATATTATTGTACACAGAGACCATATAATATAAAGGAGGGAAACAAGTTTTCTTTTAAAGAAATATGAAAACAGTTGCTTTATTATAAAACTTTGGTAGTAACAGTCTATGACAATGAGAACGTCTCCTTTCAAATAGCATTTCATACACTTCCACAGACGGAGCATCAAGCATTCTGTTTGTGCATGACTCTAGGCTGCAACAGCAGTAGTTGTATCAAGTCTAATATTTTGCTATATGGTAAGATTCATTAGAGTCAAGTTAGATGTTCAAATATACTTTATACTCTTTTCCAGAAATTCTATATGATAGAGATGCGAATTTACAGAAAGGACAGTTCTCAATGAAACCAGGGTGTGTTTATTGAGAGTGTCATTTTAAAAGGAACTGCAGAAATGATGATTGCTTGTCACAAACATCACTTAAAAGTTCAAAAGAAGTATCTGCAGCCCAGCACACGGAAAGTGCTTTACTTCCCAATTCACTCACACTTTTTAAATGGTTAATATTGGTTGTAGACTTACTCAGATAAAGCAAGAAAAGCATCTTTGTAGTCTGACCTGTGAATTGATGAAACCAAAGAACATTGCTAGAAGCCCATTTTTTCCCTATCCTTTTGGTTTCTTCCAGGAGCTAGGGAAACAGTAACAAGACAGTAGGAATATTAGAAGTCTTTTTACTTTGAGAAAAGAGAAGCATCCATTTTCAAGTAATTTGAAGAATGAGAATTCTGACACTGAAGAATTTCAGTGCTAGATTTTCTGGAAACTGGAGACTAATTCAAAGACCAAACACTGAGGTGCAATTTTTTACAGTGTGAGTTTCTTTTTCCTTTTGAGTAAGAAAGTAATTAAATTAAGAAAAGCAAAAGAGAGATGGGAGTAGTACATTATTTAGATATGTTGCTTGGCATTGCACGGAGTGATTTCACACAATGAAAGGATACCAGATTTCAAACATTTAAATGTGCCTGTCCTAGCTAAAAAGTCATGTCATGTCCAAAAAACAAGCCTGAGTTGATGTGAGATTGTATACTCATTTTAGGTCAGATAAGAGAACTTTGTGGAAATATACATCGTGGCTTGGGGTGGAATTAAATAATATGTTCAATTCCAGTGTTCATTTTGAGTTCATTGGTATTTACATATTTCTCCAATTTTTGCCCAAGGTCTGAATCCAATACAGATGGTTATATTCTCATATTGGGCACCCAAAGAAGGTCACAGACTTTACATCAATGGCAATTAGTTCCCTTTTTAAAATGGAAAATGTCATTAAGTTCTTGAATAATTCAAGAGTAGAGGTCACAATACAGTGTCCCTTTTGGGGGTCTTTATGGTGCAAATGGAAAAACAAGGCGATCCTATCAGTAAGAGCAGATCTAAGGTTTACAATGTAGCTCTATTTAGTGTGACAAGAAAATTAAATTACTCGAGGCACTCATTCATTGTCACCCGTTAACAGGCTTGGGAAAATTGTGGATCCCCGGGGAAAAATCACTGACAATGAGCGAGGCAAATAATAATATTTCATTTTAATTGGCTACTGTTTCTTCTGCTTAGTTTTGAAAAAAAAAAAATACAAAAACATATCCCCTACAAATAGGGTCCTGAATCTCCAAAACGCGACCATTACTTAGAAGCACGTTAAAAACTCTGGGGAACATGGGTCTGATCCAGAGGTTCCTGGAAAGAAAGTATAGGTTTCAAAAATGAGCTTTCGCTACTTCGCACCCCGTTTTTATCTGGGCTGCTGAGCCGGAGTTACTGCATTTCTGGAAGAGGGGCTTCCCCTCAGTACGACTGAGGCGGAGGCCAGGACAGAGGACGCAGTGAGGAAGAGAAAAAACCCAGACTGTCTTTGGCAACCCTGGGCCTAACACCAAGCTCTTGGGCTGAGGTAGGGTGGATGGTTAGAAAGGGAGGAAGAACAGGTTGCGGGGTTAAATGAAAATCCTCGGAAGTCACCGAATGAGATTAAAATTGTTTCAAGCCCAAGCCAGCACATTTTAGCTTTTGCTAGTGCCCCCAGGGTCCCCCAGTGTCCTAGTTAAGGCTGGTGGGCGTGGCTGCTTGGGTCCTGCTTCCACCCTTGACCGGTACCCTGCTTCCGAAGACTGCGGGTCCACCTGCTCCTCCGCCGCACAAACCGCGCGGACCATTTTCCAACGCGTCCGCCCGAGGCACCTGCAGAAGATCCCAGGGAGCGCCTACGTTCTCTGAGGCAGGAGGGAGACAAGCTGGGGTTGGAGAATAAAGTTTGCAGCGTCTAGGGTACTGGGGATTGGATTGACTCCATTCGGCGGGTCGGTTCCCTGCAATTTAGGACGCAAAACGCAAGGAGACCGTGGGTTTGCCTATTGCTCTTTTAAGCTCGCTCTCTCTCTCTCTCTCTCTCTCTCTCATCTCTCTCATCTCTCTTCTTCCCTAAAAATCTTTGACACTTCCCTTTTTCCGCCTCTTCCATCAAGTCCCTGGAAAATGCTCTGTTAACAAAGTGAGCATTGGGGCGGGGAGGAGGGGTGAGGCAAAGACCCCCACGGGGACCACTTCAGGCTTTCGTACTTCGCGCATCTCTGACGTGCGGAAGCCAGAAGGACGAGCGAAGAAGCTCCAGGACTTGGCCCACTACTCCCGGCTCGGTGAATCCAGGGTTGAGGTGGCTGAGAGGACCCGAGGGCTCGGGCGGAGGCGGCCAGACCGCATCGCCACCACCAGTCTGCAGGGCGCTGCGTAGGTACCTTAACTTGGGCTGCAGCAGAGGGTCTCCCGTCTCCGCCACTCGCAGCCAGCGGCTTGGGGCTCATTTCCGAATGAGGAAAGCAAAGCGGGTGCCCTCCGGTTTTGGAACCAGGCTAGACTTTAGTAACACTTAGGTAAACTTAACTTTTAAGAAAAAGTTATATTCCAAGATGGTTGGTTGATGGCTAGGGAGAATGACTGATGCCTGAACCTCAATGCATTTCTAGTAGAATTAAAGAACAAAATTCGTACCTAGACGTTAGGGAACAGAGAAGGGCAATTTAGAGGTTTTTCATTTTCTAAAAGCTTCAATTTAAGCAAACACTTGGGGACTCCAAGTTGCTGTAATTCCAAAAACAATTTTCCCTGGTTTTAATTTGATTTGCATTGTTTCGACTTTGATAATATTCAATTTCATGGCTGAATACACATGTAAACACTGTTAGGTCGTGTTTTTCGCCTCTTGCATCAAACGGAATGTCGCGTGTCTCAGACAGAGTGCCATGGGAGGTTACATTCTCCTTCCCACTAATATCTGCAGGTTTCTCCTGAGTTATTTTTCAGAACTTAGCGTGGTTTTGCCTGGGCTCCAGAGGTGGTGAACTATTACAGAATAGCTAAACACCCCAAGTGTGGGGAGACCCTCACAAACTGCATAAAGGAAGGAGGTAAAGAAAACAAATTCCTATTTCACTTAGAATCTATACAAATTTTACCCAGAAACATTTGTATATGTTATGAAATGTGTCAAACAATGCAAAAATGATCACTTCCTCCCAGTATTTTTGGGGGGTAAATTTGACAGCTAGAAAGACAAACACTGAGAAATATAAATAAATAGCCTCTGAAAGAAGAGGTTTAATTAGTGCCATTGAGCTATTTTATCAAATATAAAATTAAGAGAAAAATATGAAGTAAAATTGGATAATTAGCTTTGGTCATATCAAGACCAAAGAGAAAGACATAATTTCCAGTCATCACGACAATATAAAAAATTAGTACAAATCCTAAACAATACAGGCATCAGAAACAACCAAGGTAGGATACTGTGAACTGCACCCTGTAACTCTCCTGGACAGCCATTTATCATTCTTTCGATTTCTCAGGACACACGGCTGACTGTACATAGTGTAAAGACATAGTTGAGCCTCAGCAAATATGCAAGTAGATGGCACGTAATAAATATATCAAAACCCCAAATGTTTATTATACTTCACAAAATTGTGCTAGAAAAGGTAAGGCGTAAAAAAATGACATATTTTCTTGGTTTGTCCAGGGGTATCTAATATAATAAAATAGCAATCTAATTTCAGAGATTATCTTTTTTAAAAAAGTTATTTCCTTAATGTTCGCTACTGTGGAACAATTGATACTGTCAAAGTTATTTCTATTTTAAATACTAAGAAATCAGCGTTTGTTTTATATTTTAGGATTTCTTCAATTGGATAGCTCATGGACAAGATAGTGATTTTTTTTTAAATATTAGACTTTTGGTTTCTTGGAAAGAACAGATCCAGAAATTAAATTTGTGAAACTTTTTGAAAAGCTTTTTGCTTGCTTGAAGCTGGCAGATATTAGAAAACTGTATTTTAAGTTGAATGATCTAACTTCAAAAATATTTTTATTATGTGAAAGGCACTTAAGCAAACAAGAAAAGAATTCCATTTGAAATAGTACTGACTTTGAAAAAAGAAGTTCCTTAATATTTGAAAACACACTCATTGCAGACTGGTTGTGTTGAACGACTTCAGGAAAACTGTTCTTTATCATTTATCAACTCTTTTTTTAAAAGAATTATTGAATTTGAAATTATCATTGTTTAGGATTTGTACTAATATTTTATATTGTGATGATTGGAAATTATGTCTTTCTCTTTATTTTGCACAAATACATGGCAGAGTGTACACATTCCACGTGATCCCTACAAAGCAAACCTATTCCTAGAGATAGAGCTAAATGATATGAACCAATTAAAGCAAATGGTCTGTTCAGAGAATTGCAAATTGTGGACAATAGGAAACCCATTTCTCTTTTTCTATTCAGAATTGTGGAGTAATATGGGGATCTTGCTAAAAACCTTAAAAGTTTGATCACCAGAGTAAGCTTACTACTTTAATTCACTTTTACCCCCAAGGACCAGAGGGCCAGGTACAGAAGCACCATTCCAGCATTGCAGACAGCAAATCTGTCCCCATCCCCAACTTTATTCTGCTGGGTCTGAGCTTTTCAACAGGCTTCTCAAAGATCGACTGGGAATGCCCTCTGGGGGTAGATGGGAAGGGAAGCAAGGTAGGAATAGTACAGAGAAGTTTCTAGCTAGTATTTTAGTCAAGTGTGAACTTTTGGAGGTGACAGGGTAGGGGGCCTAAAGGGTCAACACTTTCTCAGGAGCTTTTCCTACAGATTTAGGAATTTGGAAGGCTATGTTCTTTGGGAGAGATGTATGTTCTTCAGAGGAAGGTGCAGCATCCCCGCCCCCACCACAAAAGACTCAGCTGCTGGGAATGGGGAGGTCAGCTTCTGCTGTTATAAAAGGACCACAGTCTGCTTGTTTCTTAGCCTGAAGAAGGGAAGGAGTGTATGTGTGTGTGAGAGAGAAAGAGAGACAGAGACAGAGACAGAGACAGAGATTCCTCTAAATGCAAGGAAGAAATCCTGCAGTTAATTTTAGCTGTTTACTGAGCTAGAAGGGCAAAATCTAAACAGCACTTTTTGCAATCAATGAAAGGATCACCTAGGGTTCCAGAGTTGAGCCCTCTAAATGAGGCTGGTATTCTGATAACCACAGGTTAGCACCTGAGATCAACTCCTTCCCACTACTCAATGCCAGCAAGAGATAAAGAGGAATCTTGTTCCTGAGCTCTGGGAAGAGGGGCTATGGGAGGGGAATTTAATTGTCTGCCTGGGTGAATCGAAATGTCCTTTTAAAGCAAAGAAATCAAGAGACAACTTTAATTGGCAAATTCTGTTGGTGAGAGGAGAGTGGTAATTAAAATGGAAAGTGGAAAAAATATAGATTTGATACCTACCTCACCCCAATTCACTCCCATAAATAGTCCCAAGATTGCATTCTCCCCTTCTCTTTTAGTCTTTTGAAGGTTCAGCGCCTGATCTGAGTTTGGGTAACTGTCATTCGCAGTGTATTTTCCCCACCTTAGTCTAACACCTCGATTATCTAGTTTAGAATTGGGTGTTTTCAGTTTAATCTAGAAACCCATTCACTTCCAAGAGTTGGCCATCCCCATGTCCTAGACATCACTGTGTATTGAGCTGGCCTTAGAATCCAGTTGTCTAGTTTCCTCTGAAATCCCAAAACAAAAGACACTAAGTCTAAAGAAAATCCCACACCACTAAAAATGGACAGTCTAGGGACCTTATATTCTGAAATGTTAGGGGAGAAAAAGGAGCCCTCTGTGTCCAGACTGAGGCCTTGTTGTCAGGAAGGCCAACTCTCAGTCAGCCCCATGTCCCCAGGGCCTGGTGGAAGCAGGTATCAGCCATCTTTGGCTTGCATATCCAAGTGCCCAAGTGCAATTTAGTGGGAAGCTGGGTGGTGTTATTCTTCTAGACTTCAGGCCTACTGAGTACTATAGCACACCTTTCCTCTGTGATGGAAGCAGTTAGTCTAGGTCAGCCTCCTATTCATAGGCAAACCTCCAAGGCAGGTGTTTATATAGATCTGCATTTATATAACGTGGGAGGGAGGGGTGCTGTGGGAGCTGAGATCTTGCTATTCTGTTGGCTGGGGCAGGGGTAAGGAAGCACTAAAGCCCAGATGTGGACAGTGTGTACATTCCAGCTGTGCTGTCACCTGTGCCGTCAGGCCACCAGGTGCAAGTCAGGGAAGGTCAGAGGCAAGAGTCTCAGGATATTCCTGAGCCTGCTTTAGAATCCCCAGTAAGGAATAAGGCTGGCAGGCTGCCTCTTGATAAATAATTTTGTTATGTGTATTGCTTTAAGCCCATAGGTCAGGCCATTGTCTCTGCCCCCTGACATTGTTCTCTTTTGTAATCACAATGCAAGAGCTGTCTCCTCCTTGCAGCACTCACCAGCTGGCCCCAGAAGCTTCAGTGAAGAAAAGTGGCTGGCCCAGGCCTGAGTGAACCTCTGGCTGGCTTTGAAGGACCATGGTCACATGGGAATTCTAACTGTATTGCTGTAAAAGAGGAACTAAGAATTCAGCCTGATTCTAGTCCTTAACCCACTATATTGATTTCCAGCTTAATGGGTGGGATCTCTGCCATCCTTTGAGGGAGAATATCTGAGCTTCAATCTTCTTGAGATCTTCCTGTTTATTTACTGCCTTCCCCTAACATTTCAGCTTCACTTTCTATCAGAAACATCTCACTTTGAAACCTGGTGTTTCTGGTGAAGGCAGGCATCCTATTGCATTTGAATCAGAGAGATCTGTGTGCAGTATCATACGAAGCCTAGAGATATGGCAAGAACATAGAACTGAAAGACTTGAGTTCAGTACTGAGCTCTGGAATTGGAACAGGTTCCTTAATTTCTCTCTGCCCCAAGCCCATCACCCATTAATTTTGACATCTACCTATAGGGTGTGGGGAAGCTTAAAGGAGGTCATGTTCATGAGACACCTTGCATGATGTGCAGAGGACCCCACTCTACGGTGGTTGGATTGAATACAGTTGCAGTGAAGAAAAAAGAGAGAGGGTAAAAATAAGAAACACAAAGATGGAAGAATAAAGGGTAAAGTTTTGACAAGAAATAGACTCACTCTTCTGGGTAGAGGATGAATCTTCTCAACGAGCAAGTCATTGAAGTTAGAACTTCTTTCTGTGTGTGAACAATTCAGTTTAACGTAGTTCAGAGTTGCATACTAAATGGAAACTAGTGGAATTGGTCTCTTTTATTTTAAACTTATAGATTAGGTTTTAGAACATATGCCAAGCAGAAAGTTTCAGTATAGGGTTATATATTTTATACCAGAGTATACACATGTTGATCTCCTGATTTCTTTGCATACAGAGCTCCTTATAATCCATGCCCTGCCCTGGGTGACATTTCACCCTGTTTCTTCAAAGAAAATGTCATTTAATCATTATCTTCTCTTCCCAGTTCTTCAGCCACCCACTTCAGACCTTAGCTCCTCACAAGCACTCTCCTCCAAACACTTCCTAAGATGGCATTTTGTATTTTCAAGTAATAAGCTTTTAACATTCATTAAATTAGGAACTGCATGCTTTTCTCTATGCGAACAAAACCTTTCCAAAAAAAAATCCATTATACAATTATGTCTGCTTTGTGAAAAGGGAAGAAATAATGAATTGAGATCATACTTCTAATGAAATAGCAAGTCAAAATTGACATGCACATGATTTTATTTTGATTTGCCAGGATCATTACCAACCCTGATCTAAAAACATTCCTGCTTATTATTGAAACATCTGTTTTATTCTTTTCAAATAAAGAAACAAAGGAAAAGCTGTTTTTCCCAAGGAAAAGCCTAGTCCTCAATCACTTCACTGAGTAGAAGTGAAACTGCTTAAGCAAGTAAAACTGAGAAAACACAGCAAATAATTCTCACTCCAAAATTGTAATGTGCACAATGCCAGTATGTTTTCCTCCAAGTATATGGTTGTTCCCTCTCAGTTAATTTGATGTTTTTAAGTTTTTTAAAAATTGCATTGCTGGCATCATGTCCTGACATTTCAGGGACTATTGCTGCCTCCAATTACCTTCAAGAGAGAGTAAACCCTAGACATTTACCTTAATGAGAGCATGAGGCCTCTAGTTTAGCATGAAGGAATCAATGCAACTTAATTTGGGTTGCTTCTTTCAGCATTCCCAGCTATCAGTTAAATTATCTAATAGTAAACACTGAGTGAGAAAAAAAGAGAGAGAATGGAAAGTCAATGCCTTTTAATGGGAACCTGGCAGGGAGTGAGATTGTGTGGGACAGTGACATCTGACCAGTCCTCATTTTTTTGACAGTGAACTCAGAGTTCTGACAAACAGCCACTAATGTAAAATATAAGCATACTGTTGCGAAGATGTGCTTGTAAAACAACCCTGTCCTCTCTACCTGTACAGGAGAGGGGCTTTGGTGGCAGCTGCTTCTGTAGAGGATAAGCCCCCAGGATTCAGGGACTGAGGGGGAGGGAAGAATAGGAATCACCTCCAGTCTGGCAATAGGGACCCGGGTAGAATGACAGCTTGTAAAATAAGCCTCCATCAGTCTCCCAGGAGACAGCCAGCTTCAACTTGGGTGTTCCAGGCTTGTTAGCCTCAGTCATAATTGGTCTCTCCTCCCATCCCACGTTGTTGGTTTTCTGTGTGTGGCTTTTGGTGTGAGCGTGTTAGGTCATCAACAAATACAATGGCAGGAGGGGGCGGGGTGGAGTATACACATGATTGTTTTAAAGAAGAAAGGAGAAAAAGGATAAGAGAGTGGGCAGGAAGGCTATGAAGAGAATGGGGAGATGTCCCAGGATTTAAGCTTCCGCGGCAACCCCTGAATCTTGCTCAGAAGTAGGGCACTCCCTAGAAGCTTTGTTAAAGGAAGAAGAAGGAGCTGGGACCCTGCAGAGCACCCCTGAGAATCAGTGTATCTTCCATGCAATTTTTGTTTGCTGGTCTCTAGAGGTGCCTGTCACATCCTGCTCATATCCAGTGCATCTCATAAAAAAAAAAGAATTTTTTCAAAAAGTCCCAATCATTGAAACATGCACAAGAAAGGATGTGAATCTGAAGCCAAAGACTGAAAGAGCAGTCTAGGTCCCAGGGATGGCCAGGCACACAGGCAGTGTCCAGCCACCCTACCTCTGTTCATTTTTTTTTCATTTTCACTGAATGTATTGGGGTGCACTGGTTAACAACATTATACATGTTTCAGGCGCACAATTCTACAATACACCACTTGTACACTGTATTGTGTGTTCACCACCCTAAGTCAAGTCTCCCTCTATCACCATTATCATCCCCCCATAGACCCACCACCACCCTTCTTCCCTGACAATTACCATAGTATTGTTCGTGATTTTTCTTAATCTCTCCACCCACCTCCACAGCCCCCTCCCACACAACCCCTGACAGCTGTCAGCCTGCTTTCTAATCATTTTAAAAATAGTTTTCTCACTGCCTCATGATCTTTTTATCCATCTCCTATATCTTCTTGTGTCCTCTTCTCAGGAAAACCAGTTCCTAGGGGTAAAGGCTATAAGAAGCTGTAATCTGGATTCTGCTGTAAAACTGGGAGGAGACATGCCTTTGCAGTCCAAGAGAGTTGCAGATCTTTGGCACAGAAGGCATATAAGTTTCTGAGACCCTCAGATATTTGTTTAGTGTAAAAAGAACAATTGATGGGGGTAGGAAGGATCAGAAGCTTAATTAAAGGGAGCTGCAAGTTTTGGGGAAGTTTTTTCTTGTGTTTTTGTTTTTTTAATTTCACTCCATTAGTTTTTGGTTGCCATGGTGTTGCAGGCAGAGCTGGCGTCCCTGTGTCCCTGACCCAGCAAAGACATTCAAGGATCTGAAATCTTGCCTTTCTGCTACAGCAGACAGCAGATTGGGACCAGTGGCTCTAAGTCGTATAGGGGGTGGTGCAGGGAGGGGGGAAACGTGTAGGGGGAGGGTGGTGCCTCTTCTGTGTGGCAGGACTTTGTGCCTACAAGTTTCTGGGCAATAGTCTGCACAGACTGTTCTGCAATGTCAGGTCCTAGGATGACTGGGGACTCAGAGAAGAATTCCCTTTCCTATCTCCTCTTGCAAGCTGAAGATTCGCAGCCAGAAAATGCCCTTCCCTTTTCCCTACAGTTCTGACCTACACATTCCAGTAGATGCTGTCTAAGCGATTCCCCACCCCTGGCCTGGTGCTTAGACAATGTGCTGCACCTGATCAAACCAGGTACCCCAGGGTACCTTCAGGTAACTTCTTGATCAAACACACTAAACCCCTGACCTATTAAGCCGTATCTCTCCCTTCTCTTCTCCCCACCCCCACGAAAAAGGTCCCCAAAGCTCTGAGGACCCGCTTCTCTTTATAAAGCCTACAGAAGGCAGTAGGCGGGTGATAAAACTCAAGCGTTTAAATTGGCCATTTTGAAGATTGCATCTTTTCAGCGAGGGGCTTTCTTTCAAAACTCACACTGAATTAAGGGCCACAGCTACTTCCCACCCGGCTATCAAAGGCCAAACACCTTTCATTCCGCCGTGGAGTGGGCTGGGCTAGGTGACCTGGCTCCATCAAAGGGCCAAAGGAAGGCCGTGGGGCGATACAGATTTAATGACAAGTAATTGACAGATTCGAGGCCACGCATTACCAGCGGAACGGCGAGACATTAATTATTTAAAAATGATTAGCCTGGCCGTGTGTCGTGCAGACATTCCATCTTGTTTAGGGAATATAACCAGCCAAGCGAGCTGGGCCGGGATTTGGAGGACAGCGGACAAACAAGTAGCGGTCTTCTGGAGCGGTGGGCAAAGATTCACGGCTGGGGCGGGAGGGGGCAAGGAAGGAGGGGAGGGAACCCAAGCTTCCCACACATGGAGGCGCTCACATAACTGACCCTGTCAATTACCGGAACAGATTTCTGCTCACTTGAGTTTGGAATCTGGGGACTCACAAACTAGAAGAGCTTTCTGGTTGGGGTGGTATGCAGTTCAGGTAGGCCAGTTATCCAGCACGGCACACTGGCGAAACACCCAGAGTAAGGAAGCCAGCATGGGCCTCTTACAAGGCCGGACACCCAGCAGTTTAAAGTAAAAACCCCAGGGGGAATACAGATTTCAGGGGGGTGTCTGGTAGACCCCAGAGAAAAGACACCTTTTCTGTACCCTCGAAAAATGAGGGTCCTGCATTTTCAACTGGTGATACTGGAACCACTAGTTTTCCTAGCCCACTCCTTTCTAGAAATATGCGTTCGATTATGTTTGGTTCTCCAAACCGCAGGCACCGCAGCGCGCCCCTTCGAGCCACGCTCTAGGAGAGTGGAGTGATAAATGGCCCCTCCGCTGGTTTCTGACTTTTCCTGCTGGACCCAGCTTGTAACGCCGGAGGCTCCGGAAGATGCCTGCATGCAGCCTTGCGCGTGTGCATGAAGGCCACAGCCACTTCTTGTCCCTCGAACGAAAAGTTCACTGGCTTCTCGAAGAGACTCCGCCTCTGCTCTGCTCCCGTAGGTCGTCAACCCTGGCCACCGCCTAGGCCCAAGGGCTTCTGGAGAAAAGCCGAGGCTGGACGCCAACCTGTGCGCCTCGGGGGAAGGCGTCACCACTCCCGAGCCTCTGCCTCTGCAAGCACCCCACTACCAGCACATCCTTTATTGCTGACCCCCACCCCTGACTCTGAGACCAAGTGTATTACCGCACCTTCCCACTGTGCTTGGGAAACACGAGGCCTTCGGATCGAATCTCCAGCCACAAGGGGCTGCAGGGACCAGCAGTGGCTTCCTGTAGCTTGGGGTCCTACCAAACTGTACTCAGAGCCCAGATTTAGTCCGAGTTCGTAATTCTTCCACTCTTCATTCTCTAAAACTATTCATTCTCAGAAATCCCCCGCAAAAAAAAAAAAAAAAAGCCACCTTACAAACCCCTGGGTCTTCTCGGATTTAGCTTCTCACTACCTCCATCGCCAAACTCCCTCCTCCCAGGGGTCGCAGCTCTTGGAACAGTTAAGTACTACCTGGGGGAGGGGAGGCGCGCCGCTTGGAGTGGGGGTAGAGTCGGACTCAGCGGAGGACCCCCAGCGCGGCCCCGGACTGGGCTTGTTCCCTACCTGCGGAGTTCCGGCCGGCTGATGGCGGACCGTCCAGCACTCGGAGGGCGGCGGCTGACTGCTCCCAGCCCAGGCATCTCCGCATTTATTTGAGCTCAAACCCAGCGACTGTTGACTTTAGCACACAAAGCAAAGATTTCACTGCCCGCTAGTTTAAAAATGAATATTTTACCAAGATATCGATCAGCGTTATAAAATTCGGTTAAGTACAATGGGATCCTGGAAAAAAAGAATAATAAAGGAGAGGGGGGAGGCAATATAATATCTGTGCAAATTTGCTGAAGTCTGACGTGGCATGGAAAGATTACCCTCCTGGAATTCGGATCTAGAATGTTTTTTTCGGTTGTTTACTGACTTTGTTTATTCACAGATCACGGTTGCTTAAGCAGGCGCGCGTTCGGCGCGAGGAAAAGGAAGGAATAAAAGAGGGAGGGAGGAGGAAAAAAGAAACGCTGCACCCTACAATACTTAGAGTTGGGGGGAGGGAGGCGGAGGGCTATCTGTGAGCTAGTAAGCTTGGAGTATGGGTTTCAGGGAAAAAGGCGGTGGCCTGAGTGTGAGGTGTGAAAGACACAAGAAGCGCAGAATCCTCCGAAAGCTCCCACTGCCCAACATCCTTTTTATGTATTCGGACAGAACTCCATCTTATCGGACCGGATCAGTGAAGGGAGGTGGGGTGGCGCGCTAAGTAGTTTAAAACGACCCTCACACAATGGGCGTGCGTTAGGAAACATAGCAGGTTAGGGCAGCGCTTTCAGCCTCCATTGTCCTCCTTTGGGCCGCCCGCCCTGCCTCTCCGCTCTTTCGCCACAGGAGCCTTTTATGTGATAATGAAACACATTTCAGGCAGGGCTCACGACGTGTGTGTCCGGCTAGAAGGAGACAGCCCCGATAGCTGGATTCGGCCTCCGGATACCAGCCTCCCCCCCGCACCCCCCCCCCCCCCCGCCACAGCCCCAATTTCTCTTCCTTGTGTTACTGGGGACAATGTGGCCGGTTAAAAACTAGGATTTAGAGGCGGGAGAGAGTGGCCCAGGGGAGGGCCACCCCCCCCCCCCGTTAAGCACATGGGAAGGCCAGGGTTTGAGGAGGCAGAGACCCCTCAAGGTGGCAGAGGGAGCACGGAGAAGCAGTTTCCAGGGCTGGGGGGACTCTGGGACACTAGAGGCTTGGATGCTAAGAAAATCCAAAGATTAGTCCCAGAAACAGGAACTCAGGCTTTAAAAGCCTAAGGCAAAATATCCTGGCTTCAGAGGCCTTCTTACCCACCCTAAGTAGCTGTGCTCCAGGTGGCCCCAAGTCTGAAAGGCCTGTGACAACACTGGCTCCTGACCTCCCCCAGACAGCTAGCCAGCTTGCAGGCCCGCAGATGCGTCTGGGAAAGCCGAAGCTAGGCCCTCTTTGCACACCCTGGCCCAGCTTCGCTTCTGGGGTTTCCACTGAGATTGACCACAGAGTTAGGGTGTCTGTGGGGAGAGACAGCATGATTGTAAGAATTTATTCTGAGTGTTTCTTTATACATTTGAATTTTCCTTTAAGGCTCACAAAATAATACCCCTCATCCCTTCTGCCCAGCAATCCTGGCTTCTCAATCCTGGCTAACTGGGTGCTGTGCAAGATGTTGGCATTTGTGGGGAGAGGAGGAAGAAGGCCCTGCAAACTCTGGGATCTCTCCACTGGCTACCGTCACTTTGCACACCTCTGTATACATCCTTTTACTCATCCCAAATATACCTTGTTTTTAAATGGAAATTCAGAACATCATTCTGCGTGATCAATCCTTTTATAATTCTAGGAAAAAGTCATCTGTTTCCAGATGCCTCACTACTGCCAAACTTTAGCGAGGTCTACCGAGGTTGTGGAAAACACCTAAGTAAAGAAGAGGCTGGAATAGATTTGTGGATTGTAGACATAGAGGTCCAATTCCATAGGAGGGTAAAGGGGTGTCACAGAGGCAGCAATGAAAAGGCAAAGTGCTGCCCCAGGAATTTGCAAATTGAATCTGGGCTTACATGAAGGAAAAGCTAAGATGGGAAATACACCAAAACATGTAAAATCCAAGCCTCTTCCCAGAAAAGCCTGCCCTAGGGCCCAAGAGATGTGAACAACATCGAACCTTCACATGGCCCAGGTGTAAAATCAGGATATGTGTTTTGCACCTGGCTTGAAAGATAAATCTGCATCAGACCCGTGGAATGGTTGACCTGACATCTGTGTTTCATTGCATGTAAAGATGAACTCAAAATCCAAAAGGTAACCGTTAACAATATTGAGTTCTATTTAATGATGTGCTTGTTGAAGTGTACTGATGTCCGAAATTTACTGTGATGTGCCCTTAAAATATAAGAATTGACCAATGGACTGTAGATAGGACAGATATACAATACAACAAGTATAGTGAAATAATTGCAGGATCTGGGCAATGGGTACATGTGTGTGTGTTTAAAAACATTTTATTTATTTATTTTTAGAGAGAGGGGAAGACAGGGAGAAAAAGGAGAAAAACATTGTTGTGAGAGAGAAACATCCGATCAGTTGCCTCTCTCTGGTGCCTAGCCAGGGACTAAACCATAACCGAGGCATGTGCTCTGGGAATCAAATGTGACCTTTTGCTTTGAGGGAGGACGCCAAACCAACTGAGCCACAACAGTCAGCACGTCTGTAAAATCCATTCAAATTCAATATGTCTGACAATTTTAATAAAATGTTGGTAAAATAACAATCCCACCCCCAAATATAACCTGCAACCAGCCTGTATCTCCCTCTCTCCACTAATTTCTAGACTTGTTTATTTTTTTAATCAGGCAAAGAAAAAAAAATCTTGACGATTCAAGGATTAAAACCGGCAATAACACTTTAATATAGATTTGTGGAACTCTGGTCCTTGCAGCCAGAAGACACATTTACAAGCCATAAATAAAGCACACAGAAACCATAAATTAATCAGACCCAAGACCTGGATTTCACTGTGTCAAACATGGGAATGCATATTTTTTCTTGGTCATTTAAAACAGACCCTTACATCTTTTATCTCCCTCTATTTTTAAACAATGGTACAAGTCTCTGGTTCTCTGTTAAAACTACATTGCTTTACATTGACTCACAAAAATCTGTGGGATTGATTTGTGTGTGTGTGTGTTTGTTTGTTTTTTTAAATAAAGTAACAACAACAGCAATGGAAAGTACAACAACAAAAATCGGAATTCGCAGATGCTGCAAGAAGCAGGCATCTACACAGTAGTGGAAACTGGAGGTTTTTTTCTTTTTGTGTTTTTGACTGTTTATCTTTTTCCCTCCTTGTATGGAATGATACAAATCAGTGTGGCACATCTATTCGGGAGGGAAGAGCTGCAGAGAGTAAGGGGAAACTGCTGTCCTGGGGGTGGGAGTGTCTTGGATTTCTCCCCTGCATCTCTCCAACACCCCTACCTCAAAGTCTCTATCCCACTTCCTCTCTCTCTTTTACTTGTCCGGGCTAGTGGTGCCAGCAGCTGTCTTAAGAAGAGTTCATAATGGGCCGGGAGTACACTCCCTGGTAGTAGGAGGTGTCCCCAGCCAGGGGTGAGGCGTCCAGGCCCGCTTTGTTCGTGACTGAGCCCATGGCCAGGCTTCCCGGCATAGGGGAACCGTAGCCGGGGTAGTGCATCACCTGTTCGTAGGCCTTGAGGTCCATTTTGTGGGGCTGGTGGTGGTGGTGGTTGTGGTGGTGCTGCTGCTCGGAGGACATGAGGTTATTGATGGAGAAAGGGTGGTTGAAGGCGTAGTGATGCTCCGGCTTAAGGTGGGCCTCCGGCGGCAAGCCAGGATGGTGGGGAGGACCCAGCAGGTGAGTCGCGGCCTGTGGCTGCTGCCCCGGCGAGGGCGCTGTCTCCGGGGGGCTCAATGCCGTGGCCGGCGTACCCTTCAACTCCCCCATGACCCCTCGCTTGTGCTCCTGGCACGGAGAGGCCCTCGAGCGGGGTGATTCTGTGCCCACCGTTGTCTCGGAAGCGGGCCCGGAGCCCTCCCCGAGTTGACCCTGCGAGGCCTGAGCCCCTGAGCCCGACTTCTTTCCACCACCCGTGGAGCCCGCTGTTTCCTTCAGGGCCAACTGCTTCTCGCACTTGAAGCGCTTCTGACGGCGCAAGTAGCAGCCGTTTTCAAACATGTTGCCTGAGTCGGGGTGCAGGGTCCAGAACGAGCCCTTGCCGGGCTTGTCGGGCGAGCGGGGCACCTTGAGAAAGCAGTCGTTGAAGGAGAGCGAGTGGCGGATAGAGTTTTGCCAACGCTGCTGGTTCTGTCGGTAAAAGGGGAAGAGGTCCATGATCCACTGGTAGATCTCGCTCAGCGTCAGCATCTTGTTGGGGCTCTGCTGGATGGCCATGGTGATGAGCGAGATATACGAATACGGCGGCTTAGCGTGCGTGTAGCTGCGCCGGTACGTCTTGGGGTCCCGCGCGCGGCTCAGGCCCGCCTGCCCATACATGGGGCTCACGGAGTTCATGTTGGCATAAGGGGCCAGGCCGCCCATGGCCCCCGCCGCCTGTCCCCCAAGCGGGCTCAGGCTCGGACTCAGGTGTGGTCCCATGCCTGCCACACCGGTCGCTCCCGCCGAGCCTCCCATGCTCGCCATGGCTCCTGCCCCAGGGGACATGCCGGCTAGGGACGGGCTCATGCCCGCTCCCACGTACGACGACATGTTCATGGAGCCAGCGCTCATATTACCGGAGCCACTGCCCATGGCGGCCGCCGACATGCTCATGTAGGTGTTCATGCCGTTCATTCCCAGGCCGGCGTTCATGTTGCTCACCGAGGAGTAGCCCTGTGGACAAGAACCCAGGGACGGAGGCACAGAGCTTTAGCACCAAGGCTTGAGCGCGCCCTGACCTCCCAGCCACCGGGCCAGCTCAGGCCCTGGGCTCCGGCGAGTCCTTCCCTCGCCTGCACCATCCCTCCTCCCTGTCCCCTTCCGAGTCCCTTTCACTCAGAGCCGTGATTGCCCCTAGGGAGGTAGCCAGCGGGATGCTAGTCCGTGCGTGTGTCTGGTTTCTAGCCCTTTTCTGCCTGGCTCAGATTCTCAAACAGGGGGCACCTGAAACATCCCCAAGCCAGGCACCTCAAATGCATCTGCCCTCCCTATAGTGTCTCCAACTCTCCCGCCAGTATACTTAGTTTCCGCCGGGGCCCCAGACCCCGCCTCGACCTTAGCAAGCAATCTGTGGGAACCCCTAGCAGGGCGACCAGGGCAGCCTCAAGACATTGTCCCAGAGTCTTCCCTGATCAGTTTTCTTCCCAGGACCCCATTCTTGGCCCCAAGGGAACCGAAACCCAGTACCCGAGCAGAGTCTGGGGCCTGCGGGAGGCACTGGATAGAGGGATAAGTAGGAGACCGCAAAATGAACTACACGCAGCTGTGTTTTGCAGCCACAAACTTTCTTTTGTCCTCTAGTGTTTTACTCTTTGCCTCTACCTCAGCCTCCAACTCCTGCCCACCTTCTGCTTTCCAGCTCCTCACCCCCCTTGCCGCCGACCCCCCACCCCTCCCCAGCCGCGCGCTGCCAAACATAACTCTGTTAGGATAGTGCGTGGCTCGGCCACGAAGAGGATTTGGAGGCGCCGCAAGTCAATATTTGATCACAAAGTTAATATTATCTCAAGGCTAACAGTGTGTCGTATAAAAAAGAGACCCATTTGAGTGGAAGTAGGGTGGAAAAGGCGGCTACCCAGAGCGGCTGGGGCTGCGTGGGTGGGTGCAGGCAAGGAAAGCAGTCCCGAGGTTGAGGAAAAAGAGGGAGCCGCCACCCCAAGTCCCCCCGGAAAAGGCGAGTGCCTACCTCCGGCTCCGCATAGTAGCTGCTCCAGTCGGACGGCTCGTGCCCTTCCATCTTCACCGCTCCCAGCATACTGGAAGCTGAGTGCATGGCAGTTTAAAATTTAACAGCCACAACAAATGACCAGCAATCACCGCTCCCCCCACCTTAAAAAAAAAAAAAAGTCAGCTATGGCACTGTCTCCTCCCTCCCTCTCTCTTGCTCCCTCTTTCTCTGCTCCACTCCCTCTCTCCTGGGGCTGGCCAGAGGCGGTAGTTGGAAGTGGGCGGGAGGGGTAAGTGGCGGGTGGAGGGGGCCGAGGACCGGAGGTGGCTGGGACAAGAGACCTGGTGCCGGCAGCGCCCGTCGCCTGCCGCCGTCGCGCTAGCGGGCTGCTGGATGGAGGCTGAGGTTGGCAGTGCGGAGCTGCCAGGAGGCGGCGGGAAGCTCGTGGCGTGGGGGCGGGTGGGGAGGGGTGGAGAGTGAAGGAGGAGGAGGAGGTGTGGATCGGAGGAGAGCCGACCAGTGCCGCAGTGACGTGGGCGGCTGGTGATATAGCGCGGCGCGCGGGCGCCGGCCTCCAATCCCCAGACCCCAGACAGCCAATTTGAATAATCAGCTCACACCTAGGTGAAAGGGAGCTGTGGCCGGCGCCCCGCACCTGCCCCTCCGCGCCTGCAGTCCTCCGAGCCTGCTTGCGGTGACGTGAGTGGCGATCTAGGCGAGTGGGAGAGAGGGCTCCCCAGGACGTCCCCCATTCTTCCGCGTTCACCCTGAGCGGCAGTGGAAGGAAAGCTTTGGGAGGAAGCGTTCCCAGAGCTCTGACGCCCGCCCTCTCCCTTAGAGCTTGGCGCCTGGTGCTTCTGTCCGAGGGCGCGCCCGGCTTCGGGGCCCAGTTTCCTTCTGCAGAACTATAAAAGCTGCACTTATTTATCCAGGTTTCCTCATTCTCAGCGCTCATTCTCAGTCAAAACAACAAGACACTGACAGAGCCAATTTGCAGAGCGCTGTCATATTTAGAAAAATTGTGTACACACCTTTAATTCGCCCGCCGCTGCTCTGGGAGGCCCATCCCTATTACAGTTAAGACTCGGAACTGCTCAGGAAGGCGTGGAGTGCACCTGGTTTGGTCACCTCGGCTTTTTGTCTTATCTGAGCCTGGCCTCCAGCGTCCGAATGAGGGCGGCCGGCTGGGAGGAACGCTGTCCTGGCGCTGGACGAACGAGGCCTCTCCAGCTGCAGTCGACGGTTGGGAGACTGTAATTTGTCTCTGACATTCTGGACGCCGTGTTTCAAGGTTACTTTCCAGTCACAACCTAGGTGCCCACAGAATTTCACAACTAAAACAAACAGGGCAGGAGGTGGGAGTGAGGCAGGAGAAAAGAATAAAGGAGTCAATACGTGGCACATGGAATCTCTTCAGGAGGGTTTCTGTTTTCTCTGCTTTCCCGGGGGAGCTGTTTTATAAGAATTAGAAACCCGAGCAACCATATACTTCCTTTTAATTTTTGCTCCAGTTTCTCTGTCCAAATTATCATCTGCTCTGGGGCAGCCCGAAGACCCCAGTTAGCCCAAATTTGAGAGGGAGTGTGGTATTACAGGTGTTTGGAAGCGGGCTCCATTTCTTGGTTCTAAAAACCCACCTGGGGGCCTGAAGATCTAGCCCTGAGACTTCCACTTCAGAGACAGGAAAAACTAGAAAATTGTGGGCATCTGGCCCACCTCTCCAAAGTTGTGGGTAATGGTGGCAAAAGATAAGGGAGGTGGCAGGCAGAAGGATGAACACTGGGAAGGGAAGCATTGGATGAAGTTCACGCCAGAAAGTAAGCAAGGAAGAGCAGCAGACGCAGGGCACTCCCACCCCTTCCCTCTATCCCAGGTCTCTAGGGCCCTCCATATCTTTGAACCGAAGAAACGCCGGATGGTTTGACTAATTCATTCTGAGGGCGTTAATGAACTCAACGAGCGAGTTATAAAGCAGTATTCCCCAAAGCCAAGGTCTGCATTGCCCTAAAGCCATGCGTAGCTCTGAGGGCTTCCAAGTAAGAGTATATACATAGTTACTGTAGGCGTGAAAAGGGGACCCAAAGGGACCAGATCGTCAGCATCTATTACGGTGTTCTGGGGACTTGGGAAAGACAGTTGCGCACTGGAGGAGTTGCCTGTTCTCAAAACTTTGTGCACAGGCTTATGGCAGAAAGTCATACACACCACCACCACCACCACTACCTTAAATCCCTTTTCTCCTCCCCATGGGTGCTTCTCACATTCAGTAGAAAAGAGACTCCAAACAGAGACAAAACTCGTGAAACAGCGACAGATAGCTTTCTGGTGTGTATGGAATTGAAAACGTAAAATAATATTTTGGTCTATGCATGTGTATGAGTATCCGGTCTCTTTTCCCTTTTGGCTCCTGGTCGAAATATGGTTTTAGAAATTATTCCTTGAGCAAAAGGAGTGATTGGGACCGGGAGGGGAGGTCCGTGGAGTAGGGGCGCTATCTTCTTAAAGAGCGGAGTTTGCGAGTTTCCCGACTTTCGGTGGCCGGCTTTTGCTGGATGCCGGGAAAGGTTGGCACTAGCATCCGCAGTGATAGGGCGCCCCCTGTCGGCCTCACTGCCTTAGGGACTGACCGGAGCCCTCATTTATTCTGGCCCCCTTTTTTCCATCAAGCCGGAGCACTGGTGTTCTGAATCTCCCCGAAAGCGCCTTCAGGGAGTTGGCATTTCTGTGGAGTCCCTGGAAGTTATGCGCAAACTCAAACCTGCCTCCTCACGCCTCTGGAGGTTCCGAGGTCTCGGGGAGGGTCGGGTGGCGGCTTGTGACACCTCCTAGAGTCCCTCTCTGCTGGTGGCCTCCGGGGAGGCGGGGGACGGGGGGCGGGGGAGGGGCGGGGAGAGGGAAGAAGGCGAGCAGCTCAGAATCCGACACCGGGAGCTGTGGAGGAATCAGGGACTTTCACCCAGCCTGGGATTCGCTTTCCTTCCCCAGCGCCCAGGTTTTTGGAGGCGCTACTTGTCCTGCATAATCCTGGTCCTTCCCGGCAGCTTTGGTTTCTAAAGGTTTATTCAGAGCGTCTGGCACGATAGCCTTTGGTTGGAATGCTGTAAATTGCTCCAGGAGCTTCTCTCCAGGAAAAGGTTCACGGGTAACTCAGACTGAAAACAGATATTTTCCCTGATCGCCCTTTAGTTTAAACCCACCGAGTACTGAGACCCACAAAGCTTTCCTTGGCACGTGTCCCCATTCTCTTCCTTTTTGTTCGGTGTTGCCCGGTTCCATATAAAGCCTCTTTATAACCTACGATTATGCTTGGGGTTACCACACTGTTTTTATTCCGGATGGTGTACCCGCGGATTTGACTTGGGCTAAATCTGGCCCCCCTCTTCTTTTCCTGGGAAGAGGACACTATGATCCTGCATCTCGTAGCGAAACTTCTTCCTCCCAGAGCCCACTGTCATAAGAACCTAGTCTGGGGAAGGGAACAGGTCTCAAATTTCCTAAGGGGAAGCCGCATTCAGTTGATCAATAATACTACGATCCCCAAAGCCTTTCAGAGAATACATATCCGGGACAGGCCTTGCTTCAGGGCATGATCAGGCAGGTCTGCAGGCAAAGTCAAGATAGAGGAGAAAGAGAGGTAGTTTGTCAAAGTCTTGTGAAAATACACATTTTACTTTCAAGTAAGCTTTTGGGTTGGCAAAAATCAGGCTCAC